>NW_026521913.1:3424461-4109353 GCF_021234435.1 Artibeus jamaicensis
TCCCCAGACCCCTGGGGAATATCAATTGAGTGCATGAGTGAGTTCACCTCTCACATACGTGTGTGTGCATGCAGACACACATGCACACTTGGCATATTACTCAGCACTGATTCAACTAGATGGTACCTTCTTCTGCTCCTCTATGTTCTTCTCTTCCTCACCACCCTGTACACCCAGTACACCCAGTTACCATTGTCAGAAAAATTATCTCAAACTTGGAACTAGTCCAGAAAGATTCTTTCAATCAGTGCTTTTACCTTTGACTGACGTTCTATTGATTGGTCTATTTTACAGTTCTGTAAGAACAGCGATTAACTTGTATGTGTTTATCCATTTGAGACATAAATCCTATCTGGTGGAAGAGAGAACCTCAAAGGTTTTAGCGTTGGCCCATTAGAACATTAGCTATTTCATATCATACCCAGCAGTATTTTCTAATATTCTCTTATTAAATTGCTTTAAGTGGCCAGCATCTCAAGTGCAATGAATAATTTTTATCATCTCATTGGTCACCTCATTATTTGATGGATTGAATAAATCTCTGATGTATGTTCATTTTATATTTGCGTTAGGATCATTATTTTACCTTTTTGAAAATTATGAATTAACAATGTTTTTCATGAATCCTTTCCCCTTTGTTTTTTTCTTGTTCTCTTAAGATTGCTTATTTTTAAAACACTTCCTACAATAGTATAGAGCTTAGTTGTCCACTATAGCAGTGACCAGCTACAAGTAACTATTGAGCACTTGAAATGTGGCTAGTCTGAATTGAGATGTGCTATAAGTATATATACATCAGATTTCAAATACTTAATAGAAAAAAAGAATACAAAATATCTAACAATCTTTATTGAATATATTAGGTTAGTTAAAATATGAAAAAATAACTTCACCTGTTTATGTTTAGCCTTTTTAATATGTCTACTAGGAAATTTAAAATTATAATAATGTGGTTTGCATTTGTGGCTCAAATTATTTTTCTATTGGAGAGTATTGGTATAGAGCCTTAAAACTTAATGTATTATTACCTATTCCAGGGGTATTTGCAATTGAGTAATAATTTTTATCTTTTAAAGCTAAATACTAAATCTTGAATTATATTTTTGTTGGAAGAGAGAATTTGGGAGCTAAATTAGCCAAGTAATAAACTGTGTACTCCTAAGGACAGCCCTGCTTGGAATGTAAAGCAGATATTAAGTAAGGTTCTTGTGGGATTTAGATGACTTAATAAATGGAAAGTACTTCTATTTGTGTCAGTGTTGTTGCTGTTGTTATCTGGACTTTGGGGTTTGTGGTGTTTGCCTTTTGGGAATTTTCAAGCTCATGAACCAAATGCATGATACTTCTCAAGCCAGTTTGTGCCTGATAAATGCTTCTTCTGAGTGTTCCTGAGGCATGCACCATCCAATAGGAGGGGAAACCAAGGCACAGGATGTGCAGATGGTAACCCAAGGCCATCTATAAAATTGCTCAGAAAACAAGAAACACAGTACTTCTGTCGTCCTGATCCAAGTGCAAGCACTACCCCCACCAGTCAGCCACTTTGCATTAATTCTGGAATTTGAAGATTTTCTACAAACACAGGGGTACTGAGTTGAGTGCACCTGATATGTGGATGTATGACTTCTGTCTGGAAAAAGTGCAGCCATTGTTAATATAACAAGAACAGTTTGCACAATGTAACATGGCAGCCAAGGAGAGTAGACTGGAATGCACATGAGGGATTCACTCAATGTGCTAGTCACTGTACTAGTCAGTGGGGGTGGTAGATGTCATTGAATGAGCATGTGTACTGTGCAGCTGTCACAATGAAAATAAGTGAGCTAGTAGAGCAACAAATATGCATCAAATTTTGCATTAAGCTTGAACATTCCTTTGAGGAAACTATTTGAAAGATTCAGAAGGCTATAGCTATGGGCAACTGTTGATTGGCAGTTTTATCACAACAACTGTTTGCTCATGCATCACATATCATGGAAAGTTTATGTGAAACATCAAATCACCCAGGTGACTCAGCCCCCTGACAGCCCAGATTTGGTGCCCTGTGAAAGGGAAGAGATTTCAGACCATTGACGAGATTCAGGAAAATATGACAGGGCAGCTGATGGCATTTCGAACTGTGTGAGGTCCCAAGGTGCCTACTTTGAAGGGGACTGAGATGTCATTATCCTATGTACAATGTTTCTTGTATCTTGTAAATTCTTTAATAAATATCTTTATTTTTCACATGGCTGGATACCTTATGGACAGACCTTGTATAAAACAACTGCTCATTATTTAGGCCATTTAAGAAGACTCCAGAAGTTACAAGACAAAGCTCTTTAAAAACTTGAAAGATTTAACATGAAAGTAATGTCAGAATCTTGCTACTTTGAGTTTTCAGCTTACAGGTTTTCTGAATTCCAAAAATAATACTTGTTTCTGACTCTGGGAATGTTGAACAAAACAAGCCACTGGATTCATATGTGCCATCTGCCTTTCACCCTTCAAATTCATGAGTCTGTACCTTGCATCACTTGAGTAGAGCAGCAGCTGATTACTCAACTGCCCCTGGGAAGGGGTGATTGTCTGTCATTTGGTGTAGACACCCACAAGGATAAGACTACTGACTTAATAATTGATCTCACTCCCCTGCAGGCACTTTCCTGCCCACAGCCCATTTGTGAGGGCAGGAAGAAGAGCCAGCTCCATGGAATCATTTATAATCCCTGTTACCTTGAATAATTCTGAGCTAAGAGGACAGAAGATTAAGAACAGAGTCCAAAAGAAAGCTTGAACACTGCCTGGGTGTCTCATCACTGTAGATATAAAATGCCATCACAAACACAGTGCAGCTGTATGTCTGTGACTGCCCCAAACTGTCCTCTTATCTCTCACCTCCCACCCTGCTCCAGCATAGCTAGAATGCTCACTCAGCCTTTATAGTTATGTTCTCTTTTCTTCTGCAGCCTCTGAACACATTGTTCATGCATCTCTTTGTGGCTGTGGATGAGTATTCTGTTGGTTGCTGCAAAGAAATTATCCGGTAAGTGGCCAGAACCTTGTAGACAATGACTTGGGGGACTGGCAGCAGCACCATAGACAAGACACATTAATGCCAAAATGACATGAAAGAGACCATGTGGATATAGTAGTCCCTCAGTATGTAAGGGGAATTGGTTCTAGAAGCCCTGAGGATACCAAAATCTGCTGCGTCCAAGTCCCTTATATAAAATGGCATAGTATTTGCATATAATCTGTGCACACCCTCCTGTGTACTTTAAGTCATCTGTAGGTTACTTATAATACCTAATACAATGGAAACGTTATGTGATTAGTTGATCTACTATATCGTTTAGGGAATAATGACAAGAAAAAAGTCTGTACATGTTCAGTTCAGATGTACTTTTTGTAGGCCTAAGTACATGGTGCACATCAGCAGCGAAGTAACATTTTTTAAAAAATATTTTGAGGCCCTGGCTGGGTAACGTAGTTGGATTATTGTCTTGATATGCAGAAGTTGCATGTTTAATTCCCAGCCAGAGCACAGATAAGAATCAACCAATGAATGCATAAATAAATGGAACAACAAATGGATGTTTCTCTCTCTGTCTCTCTCTCTGCCTTCTATCTAAAAGCAGTGGATAAAAATTTTTTTAATTTATTTTAAGAAATAAAAATGAAAAATATTTCATTTTTATGAAATATCAAAAATATTTTTGATCTATGGTCGATTTAATCTATGGATGTAGAAGCTGGGGATACAGAGGGCCTGTAGTTTTAAAACGTTTTTAAAGGACCTGAAATTCTTTGAAGTGTTAAATTTACTTGTAATTTATGGCTGTATTAAGAATTTATGGAATACCAGTGATATTTCTGAAAGAAAATAATCTATTCTTTGAATTGATGCTTCCTTCAGTATACATTTTTAACTGCCATTATTTGAAGCAAACAGTAGTTTAGCCATTTAACAACATGGATTTGGGGGGAAGTAAGGGAAAAGTCGCAAGTTTGGGTGTTTTGAAAAATGGTTTGCCTTGGTCTTTATATATTTTTATTAACATGACAGACTGCAGAAGCATCTTGAATAGTATGACACACTGAAAATGATCAGCAGGGCTACTGGGTGATGGTGATGCATCTCTGACAGCCTGCAAAGACATTTGAGGGTGGTGGCCTCAGCTTTCAAGTCACTCTTGAAGTGTCACACTGGACCATCCAGATGCCAGGTCAAAGGTTAATATTAGCAGAAATCTGATGTGCTGCATGAACATGCCACCCTCTATTTTTTCTACCTCCATAGAACTGATAGAAAAAGGGCTATTTGTAAACCAAGGAAAGGAAGAGAAGAAAAAGAAATTGCCTTGAAGATGTTTTTGTCTGGCAGGCAGGGAGCAGGGAGGGCATGTGGTGTATGAACACCTCATTTGTCTCAATCATGTACCAGCTAATGGGGTTACTTGGTTATTAACACTCATCCCACCCTCTCTTTCCCCTAACAGGACCGTGTTTAAGGCAGTGCCAGAACTGCACTTCATCTTTCTCACAGTGCCATCCTACATGAGCCTAGGTAAGGTCTGCTAACTGCCTCTAGTCCCTAGTTGGCAATATAGGAAATTCATGTTCAAAATGTTGCTTTGGTGAATGGGACGTAAGAATGGTCTGCAGGTCCAAAATATATAATGTGCTTATTTGATTATAACAATAAAACACAATTTAGAATGGAAACTATATTTTGTTTTGAAGTTCTAGAGTTATTCCTTGGTAAAACAAGGCCACATTACTTTGTCTCTGTGATTTAGGCTCAACTCTTATAACTGTGTTTGACCAAGTGGGGAACATTCCGAGTCTGACATATGATGAGGACTTTGCTGTGTATATATGTCACAGGCACAGTCATTACCCTCAACTGCACATTCGCATAGCCAGGTAAGTTCTGAGCAGTGCCTTTTGTTACCTAAGTTTTACCCTGACAGTTACCTTATGCAGAGTTTTTAAATTGCCAACTTTACTGGAAGTGGTTATAGCTTGGATTAAATTTTTTATAATATCCTTAAGTATTACTTCATTTGAAGATATTTAAAGTTGCTTTTGATGACATAAGTTATGGACTAAATATCTAATGGAACTCATTTGGTGCTATGTGGCTGGCAAAGTTGTACATTTACTACTTATGGGTTTCTTAAAACACAGTCCACACTTAGTCTCACACTGAGGGAAATAGCTTTTTAAGATACAACAAGCCTAAAAATGAATCTGCCTATTTAGTTTTCCTAGTAAAGCCCACTTACTTTCTGACATTCAGGGGACAAGGGTTCTATTGACCTCAAAGAGGAGTTTTCCAAGTCAAAAGTTTTTACCATCAATGCCCCATATAACATGCCCCTAAATTCAGCAATCTTAAGGCTTTGCCAGAGTCTGTTTTCCAAAGATGGCTGCAACACCATCTTCCATCCTGCAAACTCTCCTACAATGTGGCCTTACCACTCCTCTCATCAAGAGGTGGGGTCTGCGTCTGTCTTTATCTGGCCAGGTTGTGAATTTTTCAACCCATATAGCATGGTGGAAGGGCTGCTCTGTGATTTCTGAAGCTGGTTCTCTTAGGAGTTCTCTTGGGACTCTTGTTTTAGAGGAAATGAGGGGAAGAAGTCTGACTGCCTTGAGACTACCAGGCTGGAGAGGTCAAGTGTTGGTATTGAGGTCAATAGCCTCAACAGGGCTCTTACCGACAGCATTGGCTGACAGCCACGTGAGTAAGCCAGCGAGGACATCTAGGCAAGGAGAGTCCCCCTATTTCTGCAGTCCAACTAACATCTGACTGTGGTTACATGTGAGACCCCAAACAAGAACTGCCCAGCTGAGTCCCCCCAGATTTTTGACTCACAAAATTGTGAGCAAAATAGAATGGCTGTTTTAAAACAAGAATGTATAGGAAACCATTTTACAAGGTAGTTTGCTGGGTTTCTTTTTTATCAAATTTTTTATCGTTGTTTAAATACAGTTGTCTTTATTTTCTCACTATTGCTTCCCCTGCCCCACCCATGCCCACCTCCCACCCTCAAACCTACCCCCCTTTGGCTTTGTCCATGGGTTCTTTATACACGTTCCTTGACAGCCCTTTCCCTTCTTTTCCCTGTTATCTCCCTCCCACCTCCCCTCTGGGGAGTGAAGAGTGAAGAATAAATACCTATTGTCAGTGAAGAATAAATTATATCTTTTTGAGTCAATGGTTGCCACATTTGATAAGTGCTGAATTTCTTTAGAAAGTATTGAATTAAAATTAAGAATACTTGAGAGCCTACTATTTACCAGGCATGTAGTATTACAGAATAATTGTTAAGAATTTGTAATAATGCTGTGAAGTAGATGTAGTCTCTGATCTTTGTTCTGCTACTAACCAATGGGTTCACTTAAAAAAGGAACTGGCCTCTGTAGACCTCTGTTTCCATAGTGAGTATAAGCATGTTGTCATCTGTGTGGGATTGTTGCAGTGACTGCATGAGCCGATGAAAGTGAAGTACTTAGCACACTTCTAGTCCCATGTAAATGCTTAAGGAAATTAAATATCATTATTTTTAAATATATTTTATTGATGATTATGCTATTACAGTTGTCCCATTTCCACCACTTCATTCCCCTCCACCCTCTACACCGCCTCCCACCCACATTCCCCCTTTCAGTTCATGCCCATGTGTCATATGTTCTTTAGCTTCTCCATTTCCCATACTATTCTTGCCCTCTCCCTGTCTATTTTCTACCTACTATCTATGCTTCTTATTCCCTGTACCTTTTTCCCCTCTTTCCTCCTCCCACTCCTCTGTTGCTAACCCCTCCATGTGATCTCCATTTCTGTGGTTCTGTTCCTGTTCTAGTTGTTTCCTTAGTTTGCTTTTGTTTTAGATGTGGTTGTTAATAATTGTGAGTTTGCTGTCTTTTTACTGTTCATATTTTTCATTTTCCTTTTCTTAGCTAAGTCTTTTAAACATTTCATATAATAAGGACTTGGTGATGATGAACTCCTTTAACTTGACCTTATCTGGAAAGCATTTTACCTGCCCTTCAATTCTAAAAGAAAGCTTTGCTGGATAGAGCAAACTTGGATGTAGATCCTTGCCTTTCATGACTTGGAATACTTCTTTCCAGCCCCTTCTTGCCTGTAAGGTCTCTTTTGAGAAATAAGATGGGAACTCCTTTGTAAATGACTGTCCCCTTATCTCCTGCTGCTTCTAGGATTCTCTCCTTCATTTTAATCTTGGCTAATGTAATTATGATATGCCTTGGTGTGTTCCTCCTTGGGTCCAACTTCTTTGGGACTCTCTAAGCTTCCTGGAAATCTATTTCCTTTGCCAGATTGGGAAAGTTCTCCTTTATTATTTGTTCAAATAAGTTTTCCACTTGTTGCTCTTCCTTTTCCCCTTCTGGTACTCCTATAATTCGGATATTGGAATGTTTAAAGATGTCCTGGAGGTTCCTAAGCCTCTCCTCATTTTTTTGAATTCTTGTTCCTTTATTCTTTTCTGTTTGGTTGTTTCTTTCTTCCTTCTGGTCCACTCCATTGATTTGAGTCCCAATTTTCTTCCCATCGCTATTGGTTCCCCATGCATTTTTCTTCATTTTACTTAGTATAGCCTTCATTTTTTTCCATTTAATTTGCAACCAAAATCAACCAATTCTGTGAGCATCCTGATCAGTAGTGATTTGAACTGTGCATCTGACAGGTTGGCTATGTCTTCGTCACTTAGATGTCTTGGCTCTGGGGCTTTGATCTATTCTTCCATTCAAGCCATTTTTTTTGGGGGGGGTCTGGTCACACCTGTTATGTATGAGGGGCAGAGCCTTATGTATTAGGTGTTCACCAGTGTGGGGCAACACCTGTTGCTGGGTTGTGACGCTGTGTGTGGGGGCGG
Source organism: Artibeus jamaicensis (assembly GCF_021234435.1). Classification (NCBI taxonomy): domain Eukaryota; kingdom Metazoa; phylum Chordata; class Mammalia; order Chiroptera; family Phyllostomidae; genus Artibeus; species Artibeus jamaicensis. Next base: position 3,432,348 of record NW_026521913.1, read on the forward strand.
GGTGAGAAAGGGAACAGTGGCACTCGCCCTGCTGTCTCTTGGATTCCAGTCTCCTCTGCCACTTCCCACAAGCAAATTGTGCCCTTCTGGTGCAGGTTCCCAGGCGGGTGGGCTTGTGTATGTTCTAGGACCCTGTGAGTCTCTTCAACAAACTGTCCTGTAGGGCTGGGAATAGCTCCCAGCACCTTCAACCCCCACAGGTGTTTTCAATTGGTGCTTTCAGTCTTTATTTCCTGGCGCTGGGGCCCTGGGTTGCACGGTCTGTCTTGCTGCCTATTTTCGCCTGGTTTATCTGCACACGAAGGTGGGGGACCACAGTCAGCCAGCCGCCTTGCATGCTTCACTGGGTCTGCTTGTTGCCACCCTGCACCCAGGGTCAACCAACTGCCCCCTGTGCACCCAGGTCACCAGCCACTGCTTTTTCCTGCTGCAACCCCTCTCTGCCGGTCGCTGACTCCTCCCCTCTTACCCATGTGGTTGAATCATTGTCCAAATTCCATACAATTCAATTTTCTGCCAGTTCTGGTTGGTTTTTTGTTTCTAAGTTTTTTGTTGTCCTTAATTTTGGTTGTGTGAGGAGGCACAGTATGTCTACCTACGCCTCCATCTTGGCCAGAAGTCCTATGAGTCAAATATCATTATTTTTATTATAGTTATGTGGGGGACAGAGAACTGTCTACAATAAACTGTAATGCTATGTATTACATTGCTTGGAAGAGCAATCTTGTAGCTTGGAAGAGGGGAAAACAGAGAGGGATGAAGACAGCTTCATACAATCCCTTCTTTTCTGCCCCCAACACACAAAAGTCTAAATGTCCATCAACAGGCAAATGTTTACATGTATAACTTATGGCACACCATAAATAGGTATTACTCAGCAATGAAATGGAATGAAGTATGTATTACACAATAATAGCATGGATCAGTCTCAGAAAGTTTATGCTGAATGAAAGAAGGCAAACATGGAAACAAATGTCATACACTGTTGATTCCACTTTTACAGTGTATGAAACAGGTAAGACTAATCTGTAGAGATAGAAATAAGATCAGTGATTGCCTCTGGTTGGAGGGAAGAGTGAGACTGGAAGAGGCAGTGTGGAATTCTGGGGTGATGGCAATGTTCTGTATACTGATTGCAGTGTAAGAAGTTGTCAGAAGTCATTTAACTACAATTCTTAATATCTATGCATTTTAGTATATATTATAATACCTCAATGAAAAAATAATTTAAAAGAAAAAAAGGCACCACAGAGAAAGTAGCCTCTGAATCTGGTCAGGAAGGATAAATCAGAGTTTAGTCTGAGTGACAGAATGAGCAAAGGCATGGAGACAGGAAAGCACCTGGTCTATTACCACATAGGTAGGCAGGTACAGCTGCTGTTCAAGGTGTGAGGAAGAAGAGAAGATCCTGGATAGCAAAGGAAGAACTGCAACGAGAGGGCTCTATCTTGGAGCCAGCAGGGAGCACTGAAGTCGAAGGGCATAATATGTGCTGTATGTTAAAACATAACTGATTTTCATGTGGTTAGTGGCTTATAAGGGAGGAGCACAGAACAGTCTGCCAAAGAATAGTACTGGCTGGAATTTAGGCAGTGACAAGTCAGAGAGATGCAGGTAGGGGAGTGGATCAGGGAAAGTGCAGTTTGGATGGATAAGTTCAAGGATAAAAATGAGTTAATGATGACTCAGGATTTTGGGTAGCTGATGGATTCATTAGCTGAAAGTAGAAATCATAGCACTAAATGGATAGGAGAGAGTTGGAACTAGAGATGCTCTCATGAGTGAGGATATCATAATAAAGGAGATTGTCTAGTGGAGGAAGAGATTTTAAAATGAAAAAGGGCAGAATATTGAAAGATGAAAATGAGCTGCTAATGATAATGAGAAAGAAAACAAGAAGGAAATGAGTATTGCAGAGGTCAAAGACTCATCAAGTGACAAACAATGCTATGAAATGAAATAATTTGAGTACAGAAAAGAAGCTGTTGAATTTGAAAATTTAAAAAGACACAGATGAGATGAATAAAATTGATAAGCTTCTAGCCAAACTGACCCAAAAAAAAGAACAAAGAAAAAAGGAAGATAACTCAACAATACCAGCAATAAAAGGTGATGTCACAACAGATTTTACAGATATTAAAAGGATAACGGAATACTACAACTGTATAAACTCAACTGTTTAGGTAAAATGGGCACTATCCTTGAAAAACACAAACTATCAGAACTCATTTAAGATACATTAATAACTTGAATCATTCTATATCTATTAAAGAGAAGTCAGGCGAACTTTGGGCGAGAGGGAGGGTGGTTGTCTGCCCTAACCCTGTTCTCTCCTCCAGACTCCAGCCCCACCTAACCTTATCCTTATTTGCTTCTCCTCTTTTTTTCTTATTCTCATGGCTGTGACCTCTGCCCCTTCCCCAAAGTCTGGACCTCAACTTTCTTCCATGCTCATCCTTTTGGCTCCCCTGTGCTAACCTTTAGCCACTCAGTCACCAGTGCCCTTTTTCTGACCACTTGGTTTGGGGTCAAGTATTATCCAATCCTTGAAAGGCAGAGTTGGATATTGGTAATCAAATTGCAGTGAGCTGAATAAAGAGAGATAAGGAAGTTAAGACAAGCTAATACACACTGCTCTCTAAAGAAATTTAGTGATGAAGGAAAGCAAAAAGAAAGAGGTGGATTTTGAGCATTATGCAAACAATGTAATGTGATGCCATTTTTACTCTTCATGTAGAGAACTTACTTTTCATTCTGAGGTCCAGACAGCATGTCCATATCTAAAAAATGACTACCAAGGAGTAGAGTAAGCTCAGATAGAAATTATCAGCTTAATTAGAACAAGAAGAAAATTCCTCATAAAAATTATTTTTCTTTATGTTGTTCTTATTCATAGCTAAATACTTTGTAATTCTCCCTTTATAAACTGCTTTTGATTAGGATACAAATGCTAATACAAGCCAAAAACATTCTAAAGAAGAGGAATTTTGTAAGTGAAATAACATTTTAATTGATTTGTTCACACTTTTCAAATCCTACTTCCTGATTTTTGAAGTTTCTCCTTCAGTACAGGTAAATTAGGCCCTCCTATCCTTTGGGAAAATACATTCTTTAAAGAGTTATTGTAAAATATTTGCAAGTAGGGAATTTTAAAAATTATGTTATGAGACATTTTCACAAATGGATTGCTTAGGATCTTGTAAGTTCTAATAATTGTTGTATCATCTTTATTTCATTTTGAAATGTCTCATTTTTTCTGTCATTTACTAATTAATTTGAGGTATGGGTTTAGTTAATAAAATAAATTATATTTTTCAAAAAAATTTTCAAGCAAAAATTGTGATTTCTAAGTATGAAACTATACACATATGCAAATATATGTGTATCCTAGCCTTTCTCTGTGTGTGTGTGTGTGTATGTATATGCACATAGGCATGGTCATATGTTATTTAAATTGTATTTTTTAGTTAATGTAGCAGCTCATCGGCTCATCCTCTAAAGCTTAATTCTGTTCCAGCTTAATTCAATATTCAGCTTAATTCTATTCCTTTTACTGGCTATGTTATTATGTGGCTCTAATGTAAATTATTTTAATTGTTTCTTATCTATGGAAAGTTGTCCTCATTTTTTAATTTATTGTTCAGTTTCAGTTGTCCCACCTTTCTCCCCATGGCTCACCCCCACTCCATCTCCCCATCCTCAGTTTTTTACTGTGGCAAACAGCCTTCTACATACATCTTTAAGTACTCATGCAAATAATAATTTTCTGTAGTATAGAAACCTAAAAGTAGAACTTCTGGATAAGACTTTATTAAATACTAAGAGTTTAAAAGAGATTATATCAATTTACTCAACCAAAATAATTATGTCAATCTATACTCTAATCAATATATTCTTATTTTCTTATACCCTCACCAGGGCTGGATGATTTCAGTTATTAACAACTATTTTCAATCTGTTAGGTCAAAACAGTATTTTGTTTTAATTTGCATTTGTCTAAATATTTGTAGATTTGAGTGCCATTGTACAGGTTCCATTTCAAATGAATGAAATAGTTTAATTCAAAGTAATTTCTACTTCAGAAATTATTCAGATGGATGATTAAATGTGTGTATGTAAATTAGACAATTCTTTGGGGGAGTGCAGAGAGGAATGGGTTACAGGAGATGGAAGCACATTTCCAAAAATATTTCTTTTCTTTTACTTACTAGATCAATAGTTTATTATAAAAAGATGGAATTCAGAAACAGTCAGATGGAAAAGCTGTATAGGGCAAAATATGGGGCAGGGGGCAGAGTTTCCATGCCCTCTTCAGGTGTGTCACTCACACCAGATCTCCACTCTTTGTCAAGCTGGTGCCATATTTTCTTATAGTGTAGGCCAGGGGTGTCAAACTTCTGGGGCCACATTTTCACCAGGGGCCACATCAGCCTCACAGTTGCCTTCAAAGGGCTGAATGTAATTTTAGGATTGAAAAAATATAACAACTACTTTACTAGGGGCAAGGAGTTTGACATCACCACCAGGTGGAAACAAGATGGAGGGCTGGATTCAGTCCTTGGGCCTTATGTTTACCATCTGTGGTATAGGCAGTATACCAGATTTGAATCTTGGGAGTTCTAATTTTCTCGAGGAATTTTAAAGGTTAAGTCCTTTCAACATAGATATTCAGCAATACATTATTGTAATAGAAAATTGTATGAAATCGAAATCTGAAACTGACATATACAGAGGCAGCCTATTGTAAAAATGACCTATTTCTTTCACTTTTTAGTAAGATGAATGACATCTTTGCTCAATTTACTCACTGATACCCCTCTTGTCATCCAGGATGCAGAATGTACCCAGCCCAGTGCTGGCTCCTAGTAAACCTGTGGTAACTGGTGATTATGAATTATGAATTGCTCTTCCTCCTTTCCTCTTTTTCACCCCCCACCCCTGTCTTCCTTTTGTCCTTGAAAACTTTCTTGTTATGGACTGTAACCTTCAAGTGGAAAAGGCCCACATACTTTCAATTAAAAACTTTCCTGATTCCTTACCCTGGGGTCTTGCTTATTCAGCCTCTCATGATGAAATGTCCCACTTTCCCAGCATGAGTAAGGAACAAATCACAGGATGAATAGTCCTGGTGACAATGGAAGGGGCATCTGAAAACAGACAATTTATAGTAGTGAGTTTATGAGGAAATTGTGGCATCATAGTTGATGCTTTTGCTTTAAGAAGGTAGAGAAGTGTGACACGTTTTAAGAAACCCTCTGTTTAAAATAATCAAATTTGAGTTGTGATAGAACTTCAGGTACCTGGAAAATGCACTTAGGTGGACCATCTATCTCCCTCCTTAACGATACAAGAAATAAGAAGGCATTTCAGAATATTAGATGGGTGTGGTTGTACATTTTCTCAGTCTGCCTCATTTCTTTTATTTCCCCCATACTATTTTTGACATTTTTTCCTTAATAGTTAACTACTCACACAGATAATTAATGGTGAAGAACACAGTTCTTAAGACACTAACCCAGTGCAGTATTTACAGATGTAATTATCCTTCTGCCACTTACCTAGCAACATTTTTAAAACCAGTGAATTAATGCTTCAATCCCCAGTCCCATTTCTTTTTTTTTTAATTTTATTTAGTTATTTCTCAAGTACAATTTTCTGTCTATTTCTTCCATCCCAGCCCACCCCTCCCCGTGCTCCCTACCTCTCTCCCGCCTCCACCTGCCTTAGTACTTGTCCCTGTGTCCTTCATACTTGTTCCTCCAAATCCATCCCCTTTTTTCCCCTTAAATTCCCTTCCCTCTCCCCTCTGGTCACTGTCCTTTGTTCTCTACTTCAGTGTCTTTGTTTTTATTCTGCTTGCTTGTTTGTTTTGTTGTTTAGCTTCCTGTTAAAGGTGAGATCATATGGTATTTGTCTTTCAACACCTGGCCTATTTCACTCAGCATAATGCTTTCCAGTTCCATCCATGTTGTTGCAAAGGGTAGTAGCTCCTTCCTTTTCTCTGCTGCATAGACTGCCATTGTGTATATGTACCACAATTTTTTGATCCATTCATTTACTGATGGGCACCTGGGTTGTTTCCAACTCTTGGCTATTGTAAATTGTGCTGCTATGAACATTGTGGTGCATAGGTTCTTTCAATTTGATGTTTTGGGGTTCTTAGGATATAATCCTAGCAGTGGAATTGCTGGGTCAAAAGGCGGCCAATTTTTATTTTTCTGAGAAAATTCCATACTGTTTTCCATAATGGTTGTACCAGCCTGCAATCCCACCAACAGTGAACTAAGGTCCCCTTTTCCCCACACCCTCTCCAACATTTGTTGTTTGTTGCTTTAAGTCTGTGCTCAAGTTTCATTTTTTTCAACGTAGCTGTCCAGCTCTACCAACACCATTTGTTGAAGAGGCTATCTTACTCCATTTTATGTTACTGCCCCCTTTGTCAAATATTAGTTGACTGTAGAGAGTTAGGTTGATTTCTGGGCTCTCTGTTCTGTTCCATTGGTCTGTGTGCCTGTTTTTATGCCAGTACCATGCTGTTTTGATTACAGTGGCCTTGTAATACAGTTTGATATCAGGTATTGTGATCCCTCCTATTTTGTTCTTCTTTCTCAAAATTGCAGCTGCTATTCGGGGTTGTTTATAGTTCCATATAAATTTTTGAAGTGTTTGTTCTATGTCTGTGAAATATACCATTGGTACTTTAATAGGTGTTGCATTGAATCTATAAATTGCTTTGAGGTAGTATGGACATTTTGATGATATTAATTCTTCCAATCCATGAACAAGGTATATGTTTCCATTTGTTTGTGTCTTCCTTGATTTCTTTCTTCAGGGCTGTGTAGTTTTCTGCATACAGGGCTTTTACCTCCTTAGTTAGGTTTATTCCCAGATATTTTATATTTGTTTCCGCTATATCGAATGGGATTTTTTCCTTGATTTCTGCTTCTGCTGATTCATTGTTGGTATACAAAAGTTCCTTTGATTTCTGGATATTGACTTTGTAACCTGCCGTTTTGCCAAATTCATTAATTAGTTCGAGAAATTTTTTGGTAGAGTCTATAGGATTTTCTATGTACACTATCATGTCATCTGCAAACAATGACAGTTTTGTTTCCTCCTTTCCTATTTGGATGCCTTTTATTTCCTTTTCTTGCCTGATCGCTGTGGCTAAAACTTCCAAAACTATATTGAATAGAAGTGGTGAAAGTGGACATCCTTGTCTTGTTCCTGATCTTAGTGGAAAAGCTTTTCGTTTTGCCCATTGAGTATGATGTTGGCTGTAGGCCTCTCACATATGGCCTTTATTATATTGAGGAATGCTCACTCTATTTCCACTTTGCTGAGTGTTTTTATTATAATTGGGTTTTGTACCTTATCAAAAGCTTTTTCTTCATCTATTGATATGATCATGTGGTTTTTGTCTTTGCTTTTGTTTATGTGATGTGTTACATTTACTGATTTGCGAATATTGAACCGTCCCTGCACCCTTGGGATGAATCCCACTTGGTCATGGTGTATGATCTTTTTGATATATTGTTGGATGCGATTTGCCAATATTTTGTTGAGGATTTTAGCCTCTATGTTCATCAGCGATATTGTCCTGAAGTTTTCTTTCTTTGTTGTGTCTGTATCTGATTTTGGAATTAGGATGATGCTGGCTTCATAAAAAGAATTTGGAAGTTTTCCATCCTTCTGGATTTTTTGGAATAGTCTGTGAAGAATAGGTGTTAGGTCTTCCTTAAATGCTTTGTAGAATTCTCCTGTGAAACCATCAGGTCCAGGGCTTTTGTGTGATGGGAGTTTTTTGATTACTGCTTCATTTCTTTTGCTGTTATTGGTGTATTCAGAGTTTCTGCTTCTTTTTTATTGAGTTTTGGAAGATTATATTTTTTTAGAAATTTGTTCATTTTATCTAGGTTTTCAAATTTCTTGGTATACAGTTCTTCATAGTAATTTCTTACAATCCCTTCTATTTCTGTGGTATCAGTTGTAATCTCTCCTCTTTCATTTCTGATTGTGTTTATTTGGGTCCTCTCTCTTCTTTTCTTGATGAGCCCACTTAAAGGCTTGTCTATTTTGTTTATCTTTTCAAAGAACCAACTCCTGGATTCATTGATCCTTAGGATTGTGCTTTTAGTCTCTATGTCATTAAGTTCTGCTCTAATCTTAGTTATTTCCTTCCTTCTACTTGCTCTGAGCTGTCTTTGTTGTTGTTCCTCAAGTTCTTGCAGGTATAGGGATAGGTTGTTTGTTTGAGATGTTTCTATCTTCTTTAGGTAGTCCTGTATTGCTATAAACTTCCCTCTCAGGACTGCCTTCGCTGTGTCCCATAAGTTTTAGGTTGTTGTAAGATCATTTTCATTTGTTTCCAAAAACGTTTTGATTTCTTCCCTAATTTCATTCTTTACCCATTCATTGTTTAATAGCATACCATTCAGTCTCCATGATTTTGGGTACTTTGGGTTTTTTCCTTTGGGGTTGGTTTCCAATTTCAGTCCCTTGTGGTCAAAGAAGATGCTTGGTATGATTTCAGTTTTCTTGAATTTTTTGAGGCTCATTTTGTGTCCTGTCATGTGGTCTATCTTTGAGAATGTTCCTTGTGCATTTGAAAAGAATGTGTATTTAGCTTCTTTGGGATAAAGGGCTCTATATATATCAGTTAAGTCCATTCCATTTAGGGTGTTGTTTAATGCGACAATATCTTTGTTGATAATTTGTTTGGAAGATTTGTCCATTTTTTACAGTGGGGTGTTAAAATCCCCTACTATAATTGTGTTGCTGTCAATATCTTTCTTGAAGTCCTCTAAGATTTTCTTGATACATGTGGGTGCTCCTGAGTTTGGTGCATATATATTTATGATGTTAATGTTTTCTTGGTGGATTCTTCCCTTAAGTATTAGGAAGTGACCTTCTGGGTCTCTCTTTATGGCCCTCTTTTTGAAGTCTATTTTGTCTGATATGCGAATTGCTACCCCAGCTTTTTTTCTTGTCCATTTGCTTGGAAAATTTGTTTCCAGCCTTTCACTTTTAGTCTGTGATGGTCTTTTGTCCTGAGGTGGGTCTCTTGTAGGCAGCATATGTGTGGGTCATGCTTTCTTATCCATTCAGCTATTCTGTGTCTTTTGATTGGGACATTGAATCCATTTACGTTTAAGGTTATTATTGAAAGGTACTTATTCATTGCCATTTTTGTACCTCTGTTCCTCTCTGTCTCTCTCTCTTTTATTTCCTTTCCTTAAAGCAGTCTTTTAAGTATTTCTTGTAGGACTGTCTTGGTGCAGACATATTCTTTTAGACTTCTTTTGTCTCGGAAACTCTTTATTCGGCCTTCTATCTTGATTGAGAGCCTTGCTGGGTAAAGTAGCCTTGGTTGTAGGCCTCTGGTTCTCATTTCTTGGAATATTTCTTGCCATTCTCTTCTTGCTTGGAGTTTGTCCATTGCGAAGTCAGTAGCTAACCTTATTGGGGCTCCCTTGTATGTTACTTCTTTTTTCTCCCTTGCTGCCTTTAAGATTCTCTCTTTATCTTGGAATTTTGCCATTTTGATGGTGATGTGTCTTGAAGTGGGCCTCCTCGGATTCCTCTTGATTGGGACTCTCTGTGATTCCTGGATTTGTGCAACTTTTCCTCTCATCAAATTAGGGAAATTTTCTGTCATTACTCTTTCAAATATGTTTTCTATCCCTCCTTCTTCTTCTTCACCTTCTGGTATTCTTATTATCTGGATATTATTACGTTTTATATTATCTTGCATTTCTCTTAATCCCTCTTCATTCTTTCTGAGCTTCTTTTCATTTTCCTGCTCTTTCTGTGAGATGGTTTCTACTTTGTCCTCCAACTTGCTAATCTGATCTACCGCCTCTTCAATTCTACTTTTGAAACTTTCTACTGTGTTCTTCAATTCGGAAATTGTATCTTCATTTCCTCTTGTCCTTTGCTGATAGTTTCTATTTCCTTTTTCATGTTGATATAGTTTTCAGTGAGATCATTGTAGCTCCCCTGTAGTTTCTGGTAGTTCACTGTGAGCTCTTTGAACTTCGTGATAACCAGTGCTTTGAATTCACTATCTGTTAGTTGATTAGCCTCTATTTCATCTAACATTCTTTCTGAAGCTTCTGCTTTTTCTTTCATTTGGGGATTGTTTCTTTGTCTTCCCATTGTTTGTGAGACTCTTCTTGTTAGCCTCAGCTTCTACAATTGATCAATTCTGACTCCTTGGGTTTATGTTGTGAACTTCTGTGTTATAATACCTGTGAATTTCAGTGGCACAGACTTTTTCAGGTATCTTGATGTTCTCCATTTCCACTACTCCTTTTATCGTGTACGTGTAATCAGTTGTAAGAGGAGGCAAAATGGTTTATGATAGCAGAAGAGTATTTTATGATATTTATAGTCACAGCTGGTAGAGAGGAGACAGACAATCTTTAGGCTATATATTGTGTTAACCATATTCTTCAACCCAACTTGCCACTTTTACGAAAGGATGGAGAAAAGATAAGCCTCTTGTTGGGGAGGGAAGGCTTGTGAGTTGGAACTAGAAAGCAGTGAGTTTGCAGACGGTCAGATTTTGAGGTAAGGTGAGTGCAAGGAACAGTAAATAGGTGTAGTGTGTGAGCAAATAGAGTTAATCACTATAGTAATAGAATTCAGGGACCTGTACAGTGGGCTAAGATCCGGGAGATGTGTTGTGAAGTATTTACTGTTTTATAGATCAGCTATTATTTACACTAATATTAGAGCATCACTCATATAACAAACTCTATGTGGTCTGTCTGAGTACGGGGTATAGAGCTTTAGGTAGTGTGCTAAAGGAAAACAAGTAGGGTGGAGTTTAGAGGATTAGCAAAGCACTGTGGAGGAAAGAACAGGGTGAGTCTGTCTAATAATACAATATAACCACTCAAGACTAGGAAGCCTATACAGAAAGAGGAGGAGTACAGAGATACTATTAAAATATAAAAGAAGTGAGAATAATGAAAAAAATATGCAACAGCTCGTGGTTTCTTACTATAGGAAAGTGAAATTTCTCTCTCTGTCTCTACTGTTGAGATGCTCCCTCTTTGGTCCCACTCTGGTCTTTTCACAGTTCCCAGTTGTTTGTGTCTCTTGTGGGTAAAAGAAAATGAAGCAACAAACAAACAAACAAAAAGGCAGGAGAAGGAGAAGGGAGGCAAAAGCGATGAGTTTGAGAGGAAAGGAAGAAGGACTAAAAAAGGGAAAAAGAAAGGAGAGGAACAAAGTATAGAAAGATAAAGCAATAATAAAAGTTAAAAATATATAAGATTATTAAACAAACACAAAAAAAGTTACTAAAAAAATAAAGGGGAAAAAAGAAAAAAATAACAACAACAACAACAGAAAAACCCTTCCCTTGTAGGTTTCAAACTGTCCAGACCGGTTTTTCTGGTTGCAGCAGGATCTCTCTGTGGGCTGGGATGCTGGTGCAAGTGTGCACACCAGCCTGGCTACCAGATTGGGGTGTGGGCGTCTGCACACTCGCCAAGCTGCTTGGGTCCCACGGGTTCTGGTAGGGTCCTTCCCAGTCCTGTGGCGGGACTCAACCACTTCTTCGCCTGTGCACACCGGTCAGGTGAAACTGGCAAGGCGCTTCCCAGTCCTGTGGCGGGGACTCAGAGGTTTCGGCGTCTGTGTGCGCCCGCCAGGCTGTCTGAGATCCGAGAAACCAGCAAGGTGCCTCCCAACCCTGCGGCGGGGACTCAGAAGCCTCCAAGCCTGTGTCTCGGACGCCCACCAGGCTGTCTCGGACCTCAGACACCGGCAAGGTGCTTCCCAGTCCTTTGGCGGGAACTCAGATGCCTCCGCTTTTCCCCTGCCTCGCCGCAAGGCCGGGTGGGAAGCAAGCCAAGCTGCCCTGTCAGGAGAACACCTCAGTCCACTTTCAAAAAAATAAATAAATAAATAAACTCTCCAGATAGCCTGCCTCTCAGCTCAGCTCAGTCCCCAGCCAGACCAGTGAGGACAATGCGCTTCTCAATTCTCCCAGGCTGGCGACCACAGACTGCAGTTGAACATGTCCCTCTGTCTTTCTAACCCTCCCTGATAATGCAAGCAGGCAAGCAGACAGGTCTCCGCCCGGTGTTGTCTAGTTTTGCTTATACAGGGAGTGGGGGAGCTGCTGGCCCAAGCTGGTAGCCACTGGGGCCTCTGGGTGCCCAGGTTCCTGTGGCAGCCACCTCTGGTGCTGGTCTCAGACTGATGGCTCTGGACCCTGACTGTAGAAGCAGCACCGGGGCCACCTGGCTGGGGGCGCTGGCCCTCGCCGCCACTTTGTCTCCATTCCGGTCCCTGAGACCCCACTGACCTCCCGCTGTCTGGTGTTTCAGCATCCGTCACAATCTCTGTTCTTTTAATTTCACAAATGCTGGATAACCAACCGATGGTTTAGTACGCTCCTTCTCTATAGATCTGCCAGGATTTTCACCCATGAGTATGGGAGCTAGAATCCATCCTGTCCAACTCCGTTACCATCTTCCTTTTCTCCTCCCAGTCCCATTTCTTTATGTACCCATGTAGAAAATTATACTTTAATCTGTCTCTCTGTTTAGACACTATTTATTGAAGTTACTGTCCTGTATTTTGCATAATATCTGAAATAAAGCATAGCTACTTCTGGACACACCTTTATAATCCATAGTGAGTTTGAGTGATCATTGGTGGGGAATTTGAGGTGTATTCAGGCTTAGAAACTATTAGAACAATCTTTCTGGAGAAAAAGCTACCTCTTTCAAGTATTCATGAGGGTTGTGAAGGACTCACCAGGAAGGATTATATCCTGTCAGTCATTGATATAAAGTACAAGAGTTGCCCTCCCTCCTTTCCCCAGGGCATATGGTCTAAGATCCCCCAGTAGATGCCTGAAACTGTGATAGTATCAAATGCTATACTGTGTGCTTTCCTATACATACGTGGCTATTGTGAAGTTCAATTTATAAGCTAGATACAGTAAGACATAACAACAAATAATAATAATAAAATAGAATGGCTATAATATACTGTAATGGAGGTTATGTGAGTATGGTCTCTTCTCTGATAACAAATCTAATTAACTGAGACTAAGTGACTCACAGACAGGTTAGTGTGTGCAGTGTGGAAATGCTGGACAAACGATTCCTGTCCAGAGTGGGATGAAGTGGGACAGTGAGAGATTTTATTACATTGTTCAAAATAGTGCACCATTTAAAACTTATGAATTTGACCTGGCTGTTGTAGCTCTGGATTGAGCATAGAGGCCTGCGAACCAAAGGGTCGCTGGTTCAATTCCCAGTCAAGACACATTCCCCGGGTTGCAGGCCAGGTCCTCCCACCCCCAGTAGGGGGTGCGTGAGAGGCAACCACACATTGATGTTTTTCCCCTTTTCCTTCTCCCTCCCTTCCTCTCTCTCTAAAAATAAATAAATAAATAAATACATTTTAAAAACCTTATAAATTGTTTACTTTTGGAATTTTTCATTTAATGTTTTTGAACTCTAGTTGACTGCAAGGTAACTGAAAACACAGGAAACACAAACACAGGTAATGGGTGGGGGGAACTACTGTTACTAAAATGGCAAAGTGCTTTTTTGTTGATGACATGGTTAACTAAATTGGGTCAACATTCTTGCTATTTAAAATAGAAGAAAGAAAAAAGTTAGGATTTTAAAACATAAGATTGGTGGTTTTTACATACTAACTTTTCACTTTTTTTTGTATTTTTTAAATTTTATTGATTATGCCATTACATTTGTTCTATTTCCCCCCTTCATTCCCCTCCACCCTGCACACCCCTCCCCCACCATTCCATTCTTTAGTTCATGACCACATGTCTCAAGTTCTTTAGAGTCTATATTTCCCCTACTATTCTTACCCTCTTCCCTGTCTATTTTCTATCTACTGTCTATGCTACTTATTTTCTGTATCTTCTCCCCCCTTCTCCTTCTCCTACTCCCCTGTTGCTAACCCTTCACGTGATCTTCATTTCTATGGTTCACTCCTGATCTAGCTCTCCTCTTAGTTTGCTTTTGTTTTAGGTGTAGTTGTTAGTAACTGTGAGTTTGTTGTCCTTTCACTGTTCATCTTTTTTATCTTCTTTTTCTTAGATAAGTCCCTTTAACATTTCATATAGTAAGGGCTTGGTGATGTTGAACTCCTTGAACTTGACCTTATCTGAGAAGCACTTTATCTGTCCTTCAATTCTAAATGAAAGCTTTGCTGGATAGAGCAATCTTGGTTGTAGGTCTTTGGTTTTCATGACTTGGAATACTTCTTTCCATCCCCTTCTTGCTTGTAAGGTCTCTTTTGAGAAATCAGCTGACAGTCTGATGGGAACTCCTTTCTAGGTGACTGTCCCCTTAGCTCTTGCTGCTTCTAGGATTCTGTCCTTCATTTTCATCTGGGCTAATGTAATTATTATGTGCCTTGGTGTGTTCCTTCTTGGGTCAACTTTCAGATGCACAGTTCAAAACAGTGGTGATCAGGATGCTTACAGAACTGGTTGATTTTAGTCACAAATTAGAGGAACATATGAAGGCTAAAGTAATTGAAATGAATGGAAATGCCCAGGAAACCAATTGTAATGGAAAGGAAACTGGGACTCAAATCAAGGGAGCAGACCAGAAGGAAGGAAAAAATGACCAAACAGAAAAATATGAAGAAACAAGAATTCAAAAAAACGAGGAGAAGCTTAGGAACCTCCAGGACACCTTTAAACACTCCAACATCCGAATTATAGGGGTACCAGAAGGGGAAGAGGAACAGCCACCAGTGGAAAACTTATTTGAACAAATAATAAAAGAGAACTTCCGCATTCTGGCAAAGGAAATAGACTTCCAGGAAATCCAGGAAGCTCAGAGAGTCCCAAAGAAGTTGCACCCAAGAAGGAACTTTGTTGTTGTGTGAGAAGGTAAAGTGTTTCCACCTACACCTCCATCTTGGCGGAAGTCCCCTCACTTCTTAGAGCAACTATTTTTATTAAGCATTTGGTAATCTCATTCTTTTCAGGAATCTACTTAAGCTTGACTTCTGTGCAGTTTCTTTTTTTTTTTTTAAGATTTTATTTATTTATCTTTAGAGGGAAAGAGAAGGAGAGAGAGAGAAACATCAATATATGGTTGCTTTTCGTGCATCCCCTGCTGGGAACTGGCCTGCAGGGAACTGGCCTGCAACCCAGGCATGTGCCCTGACTGGGAATTGAACCGTGATTGTCTGGTTCACAGGCCCGCGCTCAATCCACTGAGCTACACCAGCCAGGGCTTGTGCAGTTTCATATAAATGAACATTCTGATGCTTAAGTTACAAATATCCTCAAGCCTTCAAAAAGAAGGAGTGAGCAATTATGAATTTCATCGTCATTCTTCTTTAATCTTGTTACCCAGCAAATAGAATTTGGTTAACAATCCAACTGGAGTGAATGTGTGCCAGTTTAGACTTTTGGATCAAATCCTGGTAGTGTAAATGGCCAGAGCCTCTAATTGGCGGTGATTATGCTTTGAAGTCATTTAGGGCTTAAAATCCTTTGTAACTTTTTTTTTCTTTTAACTCCTTTTATATTGTTCTTGTATTGCTGTTGCCCACATTATCCCCCATTGATCTCCCCTGCACTACCATTCCACCCACTCCCACATTGTCCATGGGTCATTTATTTTACTTGATGTTTTCAATTTGTCAGTGTTACTGCTTGTTCTTTTTTATTTAATACAAAATGTTTTTAAATTGTTCAAATAGGGTTGTCTCCATTTTTCTACTACTACTCCCACCCTCAATTCTACCCCCCTTTGCGTTTGTCCATAGTCCTTTATATATGTTCCTTGATGACCCTTCCCCTTCTTTTCCCCATTACCCCTTCACCCATCCCCTCTGGTTACTGTCAGTCTATTCTTCAGTGTCTCTGGTTATATTTTCCTTGCTTGTTTTGTTGATTAGGTTCCACTTATAGGTGAAATCATATGGTATTTGTCTTTCACCAACCGTCTTATTTCCCTTAGCATAATGTCTAGTTCCATCCATGCTGTTGCAAAGAGTAGGAGCTCCTTCTTTCTTTCTGCTGCATAGTATTGCATTGTTTACATGTACCACCATTTTTTGATCCACTCATTTACTGATGGGCACTTAGTTTGCTTCCAGCACTTGGCTATTGTAAATTGTGCTGCTATGAACATTGGGGCACATAGGTTGTTTTGAATTTGGGTTTCAGGATTCTTAGGATATAATCCCAGCAGTGGAGTTCCCAGGTCAAAAGGCAGTTCCATTTTTAGTTTTTTGAGGAAATTCCATACTGTTTTCCACAGTGCCAGCACCAGTCTGCAATCCCACCAACAGTTTACTAGGGTTCCCTTTTCTCCCCAACCTCCCCAGCATGTGTTGCTTGTTGATTTCTTTATGTTGGCCATCCTGACCTATGTGAAGTGGTATCTCATTGTGGTTTTAATTTGCATTTCGCTGATGGCTAGTGATGTTGAGCATCCTTTCATATGCTTGTGGGCCCTCCATATGCTCTCCTTGGAGAAATGTCTGTTCAGGTCCTTTGCTCATTTTAAAATTGGATTGTTTGCCTTCCTAGAGTGGAATTGTGTGAGTTCTTTATATATTTTGGAGATCAAACCCTTGTCTGAGGTATTATTAGCAAATATATTTTCCCATATGCTTGGTTTTCTTTTTGTTTTGCTGATGTTTTCTTTAGTGGTGCAGAAGCTTTTTGTTTTATTTTTGTTTTTTGTTCTCATTTGTTTATTCTTTCTTGTATGTCCCTTGCTGTAGGGAACGTATCAGTGAAAATATTGCTGCACGGAATATTTGAAATTTTCCTGCCTATGTTCTCCTCTAGGATTTTTATGGTGTTATGACTATTATTTCAGTCTTTTGTCCATCTTGAGTTTATTTTTGTGTATGGTGTAAGTTGGTGGTTGAGTTTCTTTCTTTTTTTTTGCATATAGCTGTCCCGGTCTCCCAACACCATTTGTTAAAGAGGCAATTTTTATTCTATTTTATGCTTCTGTCCACTTTGTCAAATATTAATTGACTACAAAAACATAGGTTTATTTGTTCCATTGAGTTATGTGTCTGTTCTTATGCCAGTACCAGACTGTTTTGATTACATTGGTCTTGTAATACAGTTGTCTTTAAAGTATATTTTATTGAAGATGGTGGTGAGGTAGGTGGGAGTGGAGGCCAGTTCTCCTTGTGCCCAGCTGGGACACCTAGCGGATCTCTCAAGGAACAGAGTGAATAGCCAACAGAATCCTAGCTCGTATGAAGTTTGGAGGCAAAAAATTGCATAGGGCATTGAAAAACAGACAGTGAGGAGAGTATGCTGGGATGAAAAGGTCCCTGGGATCTCTTCCTGGCACTAGGAGGGATCTGGGTGCTAGTAGTCACTGGGGGAAGTAGGAAGTGGGAGACACACAGAGGCGGTACACATCCGCTGGGAGTGTGGATGCTGGTACCAGAGAAACTGGGGTGGCAGGCACCACCTGGAAAAGGGAAGAATTGAGCCATATCAGACCCTGACTTGGATAGTCTCTGGACTGTTTGAAAAGCCTTGTACTTGATAAGAATGGCAGGCAGCTGCTTTGCAAGGAACTCTAGCAGTGTCTGGCTCACTCCAAGGGAGATTTCAGCTGTACATGCCCAGAGTGAGTGGTGGAGGGGAACTGTGTACCTCGCTAGTCTTGCATTGCACTCCCAGAGACAGTAGTAGAGGGGAACCATACACCCCACTAATCTTGCACTGCACACATCCAGAGTGAGTGGCACAGGGGAACTGTGTGCTCCACTAGTCTCGCACTGTGTTCCCAGAGACAGTAGCAGGGCGGGGGGCGGGGGGGGGAGGAGAACCATGCGCCCTGCTTATCTTGGGCTCTGGGTCTGAGATCATCTCATGCTGTGAGCAGCTGAGTGGCTGATTTGAGCCTGGCAGCTCATGGAAGACCCAGGCCAGAGGCCAGGAAACTGAATATTGCTACCCAGACCTGGTCCGTATCCTCTCAGAACCAAAGGAAGGAAGAAAAGCAAAGCCCAGTGCCCTCTTCCTGTGGCATCTAGGAAGACCAGCAGAACTCACTCAACAGGTTTAAAGTCAGCAGGAAGCTTATTATTATCTGTTTTTTTCTTTTTGGATTCTCTCTCTTCCCACCTGCCCCCCTTTTTTTTCCTTCTTCCAAGTGAGATGATAAGATGTGGAATTACAGAAGGTCCAGAGACAGATCGAAAGAAGGAGCACAAAGCTACCCCCAAAACTGAGAAACTGAGATAAATGTCATTTTGCTATCCCACAGAGCTGACATTTTATTGTGTATGTGTATTATTATTAAATTGCAATTATTTTTACTACTTTTTATTAATATTTTAAAAATTTCTCTTATGTTTAGTTTTCCTCATTTTATTTCCTTGTTTAATTGCATTGCTTGACTGTTTTCCTTATTCTCTCTGTATTGTATTTTCATTTTTCTTCTTCCACTTCACCCGTGTTCCAATAACACACAACTCTTGCTTGGATACTTTCTATTCTGGTTATCTAAATCATATATTTATCATATTATTGTTCTAGTACTATTGTAAATAATTGTTGTTTCATACGATTGTACATACTACACAGCAACCCTCCATGACCTTAGCTCACTTCACTTCAATCCTCAGCATTATTATTGTTGTGGTTAACTCTATTCTCTCTCACACTACATTTACCTTCTATACTTTAGTCTCACTATAACTCATCTAACCTTGAACAAGTAAGTTCTCTGTTTTCTGGATTCAGCTCACAACCATCCTCCCCTCCAACAAGAGTCTTACCCTCTTTCACCTTTTATAAAAAGTGGCAAATTGGGTGAAATATCACAGTTAACGCTATACTTATCCAAAGAATCTCCTATCTCTTCTCTTCTTGCTGGTACTTTAAATCCCATAAAATACTCTCCTGCTGTCTTAATCCATTTTGCCTGCCCCCTGCCATTGATTACATACAAGAAAAGGTGGGAGCTGCAAGCATCAGTGTACCTGCTTGAGGAGAAAAACCACCAATAAGTGAACCACCAAAAGGTACAAACCCAAGTACAACAGGAGAGCCCACAGAAGCAGAAGAAAGGGCAAATCTAGAACATCCAGTCAAGGAGATCAGAGACCACACTGATGCAGACTCCAGCCCTCTGGAGTCTGTGTGGTGTGGATGCGGTACACAAATTCACATGGACTACTGAATCCTGTGGAGAAAAAGGTACAACATAGCCACTTTCTCAAGGGGAAAGAACGCCTCTGGGTTTCTCACCATGGCACTTTCTCAAGAGCTCCTCTGAGTGCCTCGGCCACTCTCAAGAGGAGAGTGCCCCGACCCTTGCCTGGACAGGCTTTTATTGGTTTCCAGTTGCATTATATCAAAGAAGGTTCTCATTTTTTCTAGATTTAGTTAAGTGATTACTGCTTATAGATAACAAAAAAAGAGAAAAACTTGCAAATGCAAAGGAATGATTGATTTGGTTAAATTTCATCCTTGGGACATCTTAGTACGGACTTTAGGGAGTTGCTTCAGAGATATATATTAAATATTTGCATTCTTAACTCAGGGTGAGGGAGTTTTAGCAAAAGCAAGTCTCATAGAAGCCTAGGTACAATGCAGGTCTGATTCCCCATGGGAAAGCTGATCTGCACACCTGGCTCCCGTGTGGTGCCTTGCACTGATCATTTTTCTGGATCAATACTGGGCTACATTCACCATTACCATGCTGATTGGCTCCTTCTACCACACCACTGAACCTCATAGAATTCCTACCATAGAAGTTCACCCTACAAAGACAGCAACAAAGCAAAACATCAGGAATCACAGAAACAAACAAAAAGAGTCAACTAAAATGGGGAGACAGAAAAAAGAACATTTAATCAAAAGGAATGGAAGACTCCCCATTAGAAGAGCTAAACGAAATGCAGGTAAGTAAACTATCATATAGAATTCAAATTAATGGTAATAAGATGCTCAAGGATCTCACAGACAACTACAAGGAACTGAGTGAGAACTACATCAGCATGGAAAAGGCAGTAGAAACTATAAACAAAAACCAGGAAGAAATGAACAATAAAATTTCAGAAATGAAAAACACATTAAAAGGAATTACAAGCAGGCTGGATGGAGAAGAAGATCAAATCAGCGGGTTGGATGACAAGGTACAAAAGTACTCCCAGATAGAGCAAAAAATAGGAAAAGACACTCAGAAAGAATGAACAGGTGATAAGGAAACTGCAAGACAACATGAAACATAACAATGTCTGCATAATAGGGATGCCAGAAGGAGAACAAGAACAGCAAAGGGTAGATAACCTGTTTGAAAAAGTAATAATGGAAAACTCCCCAAATTTGATGAGAGAAAAAGTCACGCAAATCCAGGAAAACCAAAGAGTCCCAATCAAGAGGAACCCAAAAAGGCCCACTTCAAGACACATCATAATTAAAATGGCAAAATTCCAAGACAGAGAATCTTGAAAGCAGCAAGGGAGAAGAAGGAAGTAACATACAAGGGAACTCCTATAAGGCTAGCAGCTGATTTCTCAATGGAAATACTACAAGTAATGAAAGCCAGAGGCCTGCAACCAAGATTCCTCTACCCAGCAAGTCTCTCAATTAAAATGGAAGGCCAAAGAAGGATCTCCCCAGACAAAAGAAATCTAAAAGAATACACCTCCACCAAACTAGCTCTGCAAGAGATGCTAAAGGGACTGCTTTAAGAAAAGGAAGGAAAAGAATGACAGAGAGAGGAACACAGGTACAAAAAATGGCATTGAATAAGTACCTATCAATAATAACCTTCAATATAAGTGGATTAAATGCTCCAATCAAAACATATAAAGTAGCCCAATGGATAAGAAAGCATCACCCATGCATATGCTGCCTACAAGACACTCGACTCAGAACAAAAGACCTACATAGACTGAAAGTGAAGGCCTGGAAACATATTACGAGCAAATGGACAGTGGGAAAAAAAGTCGGGGTAGCAATACTCAGACAAAATAGACTTCAAAAAAAGAGTCATAAAAGTCACTAGAAATTCACTTCATAATACTCAAGAGAAGTATCCATCAAAAAGACATAAATATTATAAATATATATGTACCCAACATAGGAGCATCCAAATACATAAAGAAAATATTGGAGGACTTCAAGGAAGATATTGACAGCAACACAATTATATTAGGGGATTTTTAACACCCTACTGTCAAAAATGGACAGACCTTCCAAACAAAATACCAACAAAGATATTGTGGCATTGAAATATGTCCTAGATGAAATGAACTTAACTGATATATATATATATATATATATATATATATATATATATATATATATATATATATAGAGAGAGAGAGAGAGAGAGAGAGAGAGAGAGAGAGAGAGAGCCTTTCATCCCAAAGAAGCTAAATACAGATTCTTTTCAAATGCACATGGGACATTTTCAAAGATAGTCCACATGATAGGTCACAAAACAAGCCTCAACAAATTCAAGAAAATTGAAATCATAGCAAGCATTTTCTCTGACCACAAGGGACTGAAATTACAAACCAATCTCAAGGACAAAACTAAAAAACACTCAAACTCATGGATATTGAATAGTAGGGTATTAAACAATGAATGGGTTAAGAAAAAAGATCAAGGAAATCAAAAAGTTCCTGGAAACAAATGAAAATGAACTCACAACAACTCAAAACTTATGGACACAGCAAAGGCAGTCCTGAGAGGGACGTTCATAGCTCTACAGGCCTATCTAAAAATATATAAAAATATTTCAAATAAACAACCTAACCCTATACCTATACAAGAACTCGAAGAACAAAAACAAAGACAGCCTAGGACAAGTAGAAGGAAGGAAATAACCAAGATCAGAGTGAAATTAAATGACATAGAGACTAAAAGCACACTTCTAAGAATCAATGAATTCAGGAGCTAATTCTTTGAAAAGAAAAAAACTGAGAAGCCTTTAATCAGACTTATCAAGAAAAAAAGAGAGTGGACCCAAATAAACACAATCAGAAATGAAAGAGGGAAGATTACAGCTGATACCACAGAAATAAAAAGGATTGTAAGAAATTACTATTAAGAACTGTATGCCAAGAAATTTGAGAACATAGGTGAAATGGACAAATTTCTGGAAAAATATAATCTTCCAAAACTCAATGAAGAAGTAGAAAGCCTAAATAGACTAATAACAGCTGATGAAATTGAAGCACTATTCAAAAAAACTACTGACACACAAAAGCCCTGGACCGGGCAGTTTCACAGGAGAATTCTACAAAGCATTTAAGGAAGAGCTAACCCCTATCTTTCACAGACTATTCCAGAAAAATCCAAGAAGATGGAAGACTCCCAAACTCTTTTTATTAGGCTAGAATCATCTTAATCCCAAAGTCAGATAATAAAGACACAACAAAGAAAGAAAACTTCAGGCCAATATTGTTGATGAACATAGACACTAAAATCCTCAAGAAGATATTGGCAAACCACATCCAGCAATATATTAAAAAGATCATACACCATGACCAGGTCGGATTCATCCCAGGGATGCAAGGATGGTACAATATTCACAAATCAATAAATGTAATACATCACATAAACAAAAGCAAAGACAAGAATCACATAATCATATTAGTAGATGCAGAAAAAGTATTTGATAAGGTACAGCACCCATTTATGAGAAAAACACTCAGCAAAGTGGGAATAGAGGGAACATTCCACAATATAATAAAGGCCATATAGGAGAGACCTACAGCCAACATGATACTCAATGGGCAAAAACTAAAAACATTCTCACTAACATCAGGAACAAGACAAGGTTGTCCACTTTCACTACTTCTGTTCAACATAGGATTGGAAGTCCTAGCCACAGGAAAGAGACAAGAAAAAGAAATAAAAGGCATCCAAATTGGAAGGGAAGAAACAAAACAGTCATTGTTTGCAGAGGACATGATAGTGTGCTTAGAAAACTGTATAGACTCCACCAAAAAGCTGCTTGACCCAATAAATGAATTTGGCAAAACAGCAGGTTACAAAGTCAATATATAGAAATCAAAGGCATTTTTGTACACCAGCATTGAAATACCAGAAACAGAAATCTGGAAAAAAAATTCCATTTGTGACAGCAACAAGAAAAATACCTAGGAATAAACCTAAGCAAGGAGGTTAAAAAACCTGTACTCAGAAAACTACACAACACTGAAGAAAGAAATGAAGAAAGACAGAAACAAATAGAAACATGTACCATGTTCATGGATCAGAAGAAGTAACATCATCAAAATGTATATACTACCCAAAGCATTTTATAGATTCAGCAAAATCCCTATTAAAATACCAATGGCATACTTCACAGATATAGAACAAACACTTCAAAAATTTATAAGGAACCATAAATGACCCTGAATAGCTGTAGCAACTTTGAAAAAGAAGAGCAAAGTAGGAGGAATCACAATACTTGATATCAAAATGTATTACAATGTCACTCTAATCAAAACAGCTTGATACTGGCATAAGAATAGACACATGGACCAATGGAACAGAATAGAGAGCCCAGAAAGAAACCCATGTCTTTATGGTCAGTTAATATTAGACAAAGAGGGAAACAGCATAAAATGGAGCAAAGATAGCAATGGAAATCTCTGCAGGAGAAAGAAAGGAGCTCCTACCCTTTGCGACAGCATGGATGGAACTGGAAAGCATTATGCTAGGTGAAGTAAGCCAGGTAGTGAAAGACAAATACTATATGATCTCACCTTTAACAGGAACCTAATCAAGAAAACAAGTGGACAAGCAAAATATAACTAAAGACACTGAAATTGAGAACAGGCTGACAGTGACCAGAGGGGAAAGGGGCGGGAATTTCAGGGGAAAGGGGTGAATGGTTTGCAGGAACAAGTATAAAAGACACATGGACAATAACAAGGGGGAGTGGAAATGGAATGGAGTTGGGGAGGGCTTGTGGGGTGGGCTGGGATGGGGGTAAAAGGCAGAAATCTCTACTTGAACAACAAAAATAAAAACTAATGGTGAAAAAAAAATACCCAAGTGAGTAAAGTATAGCCAAAGACATTGAAATTGAGAACTGGCTGACAGTGATCTGAAGTAAACTAACAAACAAACAAAAATACATAAAACAGACTGACAACTGCTGGAAAGGAAGCAGGGTGCAAGGTAAGTTGTAAAAGATGGTGAAGGGATCAATCAAAGAACATATATACACGATGCATGGACATGAACAACAATATGGGCATTGACTTGGGGAGGGGTAAGGGTGGAGCTGGGTAAGGAGAAAACGCAGGAACAACTTTAATAGCATAAACAAAAATAAAATTAAAAACAAAAAATTATATTTTATTGACTATACTATTATAGTCCCAATATTTTTCTGCCCTTTATCCTCCTACTCCATGAACTGTTGCCCCTTACCTCCCACCACTTCCTCTCCTCCAGAGTTCATGTTCATAGATTGTACATGTAAGTTCTCTGGCTTCTCAATTTCTTATACACTTCTTAACCTCCCCCTGACTACTTTGTGCCTGCCTATTCTACTTCTTATTCCCTGGACCTTTCCCCCATTGTCCCCCTTTTTCTAACCACTAACAACCCTTCATGTGATCTCCATTTCTGTGATTCTTTTCCTGTTCTATTGGTTAGTTTTAGTTTTTGTTTTTTAGGTTCAGTTGTTGATAGTTGTGAGTATGTTGTCATTTTACTGTTCATATTTTTGGTCTTTTATTTCTTAGATAAGTCCTGTAATGTTTCATACAATAAGGGCTTGGTGGTGGTGAACTCCTTTAACTCGACCTTATCTGGGAAGTACTTTATCTACCCCTCCATTCAAAATGATAGGTTTGCTGGAGAGAGTAATCTTGGATGGTGTTCCTTGCCTTTCATGACTTGGGATACTTCTTTCCAACTCCTTCTTGCCTGTAAGGTATCTTTTGAGAAATCAGCTGATAGCCTTATGGGAATTTCTTTATAGGGAATTCCTTTATAAGTAACTGTCTCCTTCTCTCTTGCTGCTTTTAATATTCTCTCCTTATCTTTAGTCTTATGTAACTTAGTGATGTGCCTTGGAGTGCTCCTCCTTGGGTCCAATTTCTTTGGGACTCTGCAGGCTTCCTGAAATTTCTGGAAGTCTGTTTAACCAGATTAGGAAAATTTTCCTTCATTATTTGTTCAACTAAGTTTTCCATATCTTGCTCTTCCTCTTCTCCTTCTGGTACTCCTGTGATTTGGATGTTGGAACATTTAAAGTTGTCCAGAGGCTCCTGAGCCTCTCTCTCTCTCTCTCTCTTTTTTTTTTTTTTGCATTCTTGTTTCTTCATTTTGTTCCAGTTGGATGTTTATTTTTTCTTTTGTTCCAAATCGTTGATCTGAGTCCCAGTTTTCTTCTCTTCACTGTTGCTTCCCTGTATATTTTCCTTTATTTCACTTTCTGCAGCCTTCATTTCTTCCTTCATTTTGTGACGGAGCTCCACCAGTCTGTGAGCATCCTGATTACCAGTGTTTTGAACTTTGCATCTGATAAGTTGGCTTCTCCTCATTGCCCAGTTCTTTTTCTGGAGTTTTTTTCTGCTGTCTGTCTCTGTCCCTCCTACCATCTTGTTGAATGTTTCTTCAACTCCTTGGTATTTGGACTTCTATGCAAATGTTTCTCTGGCAGTTCTGGTTGTTTTTTGTTTTTAAATTGGTTGTTTTTTTTCTTTTGGTTGTGCGAGGAAGCAAAGCATTTCTGCTGTGCTTCCCTGTTGGCCTCCTCCTCTGCCTTGTAATATAGTTTGATGTCAGGTGCTATGATCTTTCTTACTTTATTCTTCTTTCTCAAAATTGCTGTGGCTATTTGGGCCATTTATGATTCCATATAAATTTTTGAAATGTTTGTTCTATATCTGGGATATATGTCATTGGTATTTTAATAGGGATTTTGTTGAATCTATAAATTGCTTTGCATAGTATGGACATTTTGATGATGTTAATTCTTTCAATCCATGAACACAGTATATGCTGCCATTTATTCCTGTCTTCCTGAGTACAGGTCTTTTACCTCCTTGGTTAGGTTTATTCCTGGGTACTTTATTTTTCTTGTTGCTATAGCAATGGGATTTTTTTTCCTGCTTTCCGTCTCTGGTATTTTATTGTTCGTTTACAAAAATGCCTTTGAGTTCTGAATATTGACTTTGTATCCTGCTGCTTTGCTAAATTCACTTACTGGGTCGGGTAGTTTTTTGGTGGACTCTATAGGGTTTTCTAGGTACACTATCATGTCACCTACAAACTCACAGTTTTACTTCCTCCTTTCTGATTTGGATGCCTTTCATTTCTTTTTCTTGTCTGATTGTTGTGGCTCAGACTTCCAATGCTATATTGAATTGAACTGGTAAAAACAGACATCCTTGTGTTGTTTCTGATCTTAGTGGGAAAACTTAGTTTTTGCCCATTAAGTATGATGTTGGCTGTAGGTTTTTCATGTATGGTCTCCACTATGTTGAGGTATGCTCCTCTACTCCCACTTTGCTGAGTGTTTTTCTTATAAATGGGCACTGTACTTATCAAATACTTTTTCTGCATCTATTGATATGATCATGTGATTTTTGTCTTTGCTTTTGTTTATGTGATAAATTATGTTTACTGATTTGCAAATATTATCCTATCCTTGCATCCCTGGGATGCATCCCACTTGATTATGGTGTATGATCTTTTTAATATATTGCTGGATGTGGTTTGCCAGTATTTTGTTGAGGATTTTAGTTTCTATCTTCATCAGTGATATTGGCCTGTAGTTTTCTTTCTTTGTTGTATCTTTATCTGGTTTTGGGATTAAGATGATGCTGGCCTCATAAAAAGAATTTTGGTGCTCTCTAGTTCTTGGATTTCTTGGAACAGGCTTAGGAGGGTAGTGGTTAGCTCTTCCTTAAATGTTTTGTAAAATTCTCCTGCGAAACTGCCTGGTCCAGGGCTTTTGTGTGCTAGGAGGTTTTTTTTTTTTATTGCTGTTTCAATTTCACCTGCTGTTATTGGTCTGTTCAGGCTTTTTGCTGCTTCTTCACTGAGTTTTGGAAGATTATATTTTTCTAGAAATTTATCCATTTCACACAGGTTTTCAAATTATTGGAATATATTTGTTCATAATAACTTTTTACAATTCTTTGCAATTTTGTGGCATCAGCTCTAATCTCTCCTCTTTCATTGCTGATTTTATTTGTATCCTCTCTTTTTTTTTGATGAATGTGGTTATAGGTGTGTCAATTTTGTTTATCTTTTCAAAGAACCAGCTCCTGTTTTTATTGATCCTTTGAATTGTCCTTTTAGTCTCTATGCCATTTAATTATACTGTGATCTTGGTTATTTTTTTCCTTCTACTCACTTTGGGCTTTGTTTGTTGTTCCTCCGGCTTTTGTAGAGGTATGGTTAGGTTGTTTGTTTGAAATGTTTCTATCTTTTTTAGATAGGCCTGTATAACTATGAACTTCCCTCTCAGGACTGCTTTTGCTGTGTCCCATAAGTTTTGTACTGTTTTTGTGTTCATTTTCACTTGTTTTCAGAAACTTTTTGATTTCTTCCTTGATCTCATTGTTAACTCATTCATTGATTAATAGCATGCTATTAAATCTCCATGAGTTTGAGTGTTTTTGAGTTTTGTCCTTGAGGTGAATTTCTAGGTTTCAGGTCCTTTTGGCCTGAGAAGATAGTCTATATGATTTCCATTTTCTTGAATTTGTTGAGGCTTGTTTTGTTTCCTCTCAATTGATCTATCCTTGAAAATGCTCCAAATGCATTTGAAAAGAGTATGTATTTTACCTCTTTGGGATGAAAAGTTATATATATATGTATGTGTGTGTGTGTGTGTGTGTGTGTGTAATATATATATACATATCAATTAAGTTCATTTGATCTAGTGCATCATTGAGTTCCACAATATCGTTGTTGATATTTTGTTTCAAAGATCTATCCATTGTTGCCAATGGAGTGTTAAAATCCCCTATAAATGTGTTGCTGTCTATATCTTTCTTTACGTCCTCCAGTATTTTTCTTATATATATTTAGGTGCTCCTGTGTTGGGTACATATATGTTTATAATGTTTATGTCTTCTTGATGGATTCTTCCCTTTAATATTATGAAATATTTTTCTTTGTCTCTTTTTATGGTCTTGGTTTTGAAGTCTATTTTGTCTGATGCAAGTATTGGTACCCTCTCTTTTTTTTTTTTTCTTGTCCATTTGCTTGGAATATTTTTTTTCAACCCTTCACTTTCAGTCTGTGTAGGTGTTTTGTTCTGAGGTGGATCTCTTGTAGGCAGCATATGTGTTTCATTCAGCTATCTTGTGCCTTTTGATTGGAGTATTTAATCCATTAACATTATTTAAGGTTATTATTGATAGGTACTTATTCATGGTCTTTTTTCTTCCTTCGAATCTGTGTTCCTCTCTCTCTTACTCTTTTTCTTCATCTTCTTAAAGCTTTCTCTTTACCATGTCTTGCACTACTGGTTTGGTGGTGATGTGTTGTTTGAAACTTCTTTTGTCTTGGAAACTCTTTATTTCACCTTCCATTTTCATTGAGAGCCTTGCTGGACAATGTAATGTGGGTGGCAGGCCTTTGCTATTCATTACTTGGAATATCTCTTTCCATTTCCTTCTGGCTTGCAGTATTTCCATTGAGAAGTCATCATCTACCCTTATCGGGGCTCCCTTACTTCCTGTTTCTCTCTCTCTCTCTGCCTTTAAGATTCTCTCTTTGTCTTTGAATTTTGCCATTTTAATCATCATGTGTCTTGGAGTGGGCCTCTTTGGGTTCCTCTTGATTGAGACCCTCTTTACTTCCTGGATTTGTGTGACTTTTTCTCTCATCAAATTAGGGAAGTTTTCCATCATTACTTTTTCAAACAGGGTTTATATCCCTTGCTCCTCTTCTGCTGGTATGCCTGTTCTATGGATATTATTACATTTTGTGTTGGTCTACAGTCCCTGAATCCCTCTTTGTTCCTTTTGAGTCATTTTTCTTTTCCTTGCTCTTTCTGGGAGTTTTTTTCTACCTTGACCTCCAGGTCACTGATTGGATCCTCTGCTTCGTGTAGCCTGGCTTTGATTCCTTCTACTGTGTTCTTCAATTCAGAGATTGTATTCTTCATTTCCTCTTTGCTCTTATTGATACGTTCTGTTTCCTTTTTCATGTTGATATAGTTTGCAGTAAGTTCTGTGCAGTTTCCATATAGTTTTTGGTAATTTCACAGTGAGCTCATTGAGCTTCCTAATAACCATTGTTTTGAACTATTCATTTGGTAGTTGACTTGCCCCTATTCAATTTAGCACTCTTTCTGAGTATTTCTCCTTTCCTTCTGTTTGGTGTTTGTTTCTTTCTCTTCCCATTATTTGTGAGACTCTTTTTGTTTCCTTCTGCTTCTCAAGTTGATGTGTTTGAACTCCCTGAATTTGTGGTTTGAACCACAAAATTGTGGTATGATAGGAGGCCTGTGAGATTCAGTGTTGCAATCTTGACCTCCTGAACTTGATGCTCTTGGGATGCCTTTTGTGCCATTTGTGTTGCCTCTCTGGATGTAATTGGTTTTTTATTATTGTTGGGTTGTCCTTTAGTGGGTCCTTCCTTCCAGCTGGTCGACTGAGGGTCACTCTGCCCACTATGTCTTGTATGCTGTTTTGCAGGTGCAGTCACGTTGTGCTGAAGCTGATTCTTCTGTTTGTCTGAGATTATAAGGCTTCTCTCTGGCTCTTGTTCAGTTGTTTGTCCCTGGTGATTTCTCCCGTTTAGTTGTAATTCCAGATTGTGCCTGGGAGACAGTAGTGTGGCTTCCATTCATGCCTCTGCCATCTTGTGCCCCTTTCCATCAATCCTTTGTAACTTTTAAAATCCTGACATTTTTCAAGTAATAGAAGTGAAATCATCATATGATTTTTTTTATTAAACTGTTAAAATCCATTTCGAAATTGTAATGTGAAGTAAGTTTAGGAATTATTGATTTGATTTTCTTGAAGACCACTAGAGGTCATGAGAGATCTTGAAAAGGAAAAGGTGCTTTGGTTTAGATGTCTGAAGAAAAATGAAAAGGCATCAACTGTAGATTCTCCTTTCCCAAGTTGAAACAGACCTCATGGTAAAAGATTGGTTTAGCCAAAATACACTGCATTCTTTAACACTACCACTGAATTGGATCCTCTGTGAATTTGTTGTTCATTCATTGATTTGTTAAGATATACATATATACAAACTCTGAGGCTTGAAGAAATTCAATATTTATGGCATTTAAAGTGACATCAGAACCAGGTTTTCAGTGCTACACTTTTAAGTCTAGCTGGAGAAATGCAAATTCTCTGTGGATGTGGAAAATACCATCAGATAGAAGAGAGGAGGTCCTGCCAAGATTCTGAATGCTAAGGTGGCATGCTGCTGCTGCTGCTATTGTTATAGTGCTTAAGTATGAACTTTCCATCTGTGAATTTGCAATGGTTTCTTTCCTAGCAAGAAAATGTGTACCCTGTGCACTTGAGGAAAAGCAGCCTGCAGATTTTCCTCTAGGATTGTAATTATACAGCAGAGTGGTTAGGATGCTGAGATGTTGAAGCAATATTAGGGTCTGCCTATCACTAAGAGACCATGCCAGCCATCTTGGAAAGTTTTGTGGATCCCAGGCATCATAATAGTCCTTGAAAGCCCAGCTAGCTGGCATGGTAGAAATGATGAGTGAGTTTGTTCTTTCTTGTCCTTACCTCCCAGGAAGCCAGTGAGAGGCATCAGGTCCCTATCTTTTTTCAACTGACCTTCTCCTGGGTTTAAAGGACATCTATACCCCAAGTGAGGTGTCCTTGAGATTCTGTTGATTTTCTTCAAATTTGTATTTTGCTCCATTTATATCTGTCATATTTTTCAGAGCCAAATGGACATTTAGGTGCCTAAGCAATCAACCAGTCTTTATGGGATGAACCTTTTGTTTCAAAAACAAGTTAAAATAAAATGTTTTCTAACTATATTAACAAGCCCATGGTTGCCTCTTCCAAGCCATGTACTGAATGAAAGCAATAAAGGAATACTGCATTTCACTCAGAGAATGGTATCATTCCAATTGTGTTTTATGTTGTTGAACCTTCCATAGTCATCATGCTGAAACTCTCCTGTGTAGAACAGTCACAGAAGTCATGACTGTCCTCCTCTCTGATCGACAGGTGGTGTTCATTGCCTCGGATTACTCGAATTTAAACATTTTGACAGGTGAATTGTTTTTGGTAGCCAGGGTATTTTTTTTCTGTGGGGCTGGACTTTGTCATATGCCATTTGAGACTCTGTGAGGCTGATGTCATACTTTATCATTAGCACTGGGGGGCTGATGTAAGATCATAAATGACCACTTACCCCATGGAATGCATTTAGTTCCTGAACAAGTTCCTCTTTATCTTTTTTGGGAAAGGACTAACTCTTTAGAACTCTATCATTTAGATTCTTTCTCTTTTTTTTTTCCAGAAGAACTAGTATTTTCCAGAAGAATGATTATGGATAACTTTGTTAATGGGTTGCTGAGGGTTCATGATTAGTCTTACAGTCCAGAGTCTTACCAAACCTTTATTCCTGATTTTTATGTCCATAGGGTAATATATTTGTGTCCATCATATAGTCCATGGAACACATTTTATTTTGGTAGTAGCAAAATAAACAATTTGGATGGTAGCAGTCTTAATCCAATTAAAACGATTAGGGTATTGGATTATTTTCCCATTATTTAAAATAATTATCTCTTTACTAAATTTTGATGCAGACTTTTATAATGTTTCAAAATGGATTTGTTAGCTATTCTTAGAATCTTTTTTTTAAAGCTAGTACCATCCAGGACTCTTTACAGAGTAAAGCCACTTCTGTGAGCACCCTTTTGGCAGTTTGCTAAGTGGGGAAGTGAGCAGTTTCTGGAATGCAGCAGGACTCTTGCAGCTGAGGTCCTTGGTGCTCAGGTAGAGTCAACTGACTGGGGTTTCTGGGTAGTATGATACATGACAGGGTGGGGGCATATAATGTATGCTCAGAGCAAATGCTGCTGAGGGGCTTGCTGCCTACCAGAGTGAACTTGAGAGTATACCATGTATCACCACATTGTACTTTCCCCTTTTATCCTTGTCCCTGGCCCTTTTGTAGATGAGAAAACAAGGTACAATATAGAAGTGACTAGTCAGGTTTCTCAGGAAGTAGAGTCAGATGCTAAGTAGAGGGGCTGGGAAGCTGCCCAGTATGGGGCACCTGTCCCTCACCTGGAAAACAGGCTTAGCAATGGCAGTCCTTACCACTTCAGAGCATGTGGAACACTGGACGAAGTCCAGGGATATGGTAAGGGCCATGCTGGCCATCACTGTTGCACCTGTGCAATGTGTGCAGATGTCAGGCGTCAACAAAACCAGACCCTGGTTAAAGTGGTAAGGACAGATTTTAATCAATAATAACTATTGTGATAGCGAAAAGAGTTCAACATGAACTGAATTCAACTTCCATTTGTACAAAGGTGACTAGGAATTTTAAAAGGGTGAAGGAATAGGGACAGGGTGATAAGGGGCCCCATAGAGTCAGGGAAGTAAAAACATATGTAAAATGGGAACGGGGATTGGTCTATGTGAAACCCATATGAGTTTGCTAACTGGGCACTTACTGAAAGTTGGCTTCCACCCTACCACAGAGACTGGGAGACAGGGGCCCTATCCACAATTGTCTTCTGGAACAAACAGGAAGAATTTTTTTGGCAACCTTAAGCTTTCTTAGAGGGGTGCTTTAATGGGTGCATGGGGGGAAGGGTTGGGTCATCCTAGGGATGTGGCCTTAAGCTGTTAGAAGATATGTTAGTGTTTGTTCAGGTCTTTATAGGCCAAGCTTGAGGCCTAGTTAAGAAGAAGGCTCAGAGCTCTGCCTGGTGTAGCTCAGTGGATTGAGTATGGGCCTGTCAAGCAAAGGATCGCCGGTTTGATTCCCAATCAGGGCACATGCCTGGATTGCAGGCCAGGTCCACAGTGGGGGACACCTGAGAGGCAACCACACATTGATGTTTCTCTCCCACTCTTTCTCCTCCCCTCCCCCTCTCTCTAAAAATAAGTAAATAAAACATTTAAAAAAAGAAGAAGTAGAAGGCTCAGAGTATCCTGGCTAGATTTGAGTCAAGAAGAGAGTCTGTCATAGAGAAGCACAGAACTCCATCTGTCCCCAAAGAGTATGCTCCTTGTTTGCAAACATGCCCTGCATTGACATTAACACCAGAAGTGGCCAGTGAGTATCCAATCATGACCTTGGGTTTCTGGGAAAGAAGGTTGGAGAGTGTGAGGTGCAAGTTAGCCTTGAAGGATGCTGGAATTTGAAATAGGTGAGGAGGTCAAGGTCTTGGATAGGAGAAGAGGTGGAAAGAGGGAAGATGGTGACACCCGCTTCTAGGAACAATAAGTAGATCAACTTGTGTCATTGGTGGTAAAGATGAAGAGGTGTAGGCCTTAAAATTGAAGCTAAGGGCTCTGGCTCATCCCAGAAACAGTGGGAGCTGGCAAAAGCTTTTGAGTAAGGGAGTGAGGTCAAGAAAGCAGGGTTTTAAATGGATTGGTGATAGTGGATGGAGTGGGAAAGTGTATACTATACCTACAGTGGCCAAGGGGCAATTAGTTTCATGATTTAAACTTTTATAGTGATAACCTCTTCCATGAATTGATTATAAATGTTTTTCAGTTGTCTTATTGACTCTTCCTACCTAAGCAGTAATAATGTTAGTTAATAATAATATCACATATTGTTGTTATAATATTTACTGTCTTTGTGGCACAGAGATGTTAAGTGACTTGTTCAAGGCTACAGCTATTAAATCCAGACCCAGCCATTCTGGCTTCCCAGCCCCGTCTGTGACCACTACACTGTATGGTTTATTCTCTAATCTTTTCAAAAGTGTACCATGAGCCTTTGATGAATTTATTGTGGAGCCTCAGTATACCTAGCCACAGGTGACATACGCACAAAAATAGATGGGCAAGCAGTCAAGGACTAGTTTTAAAAAATCAATGCAGAGCCAAAATAGTTTGTGAAATAGTCATGTCTGTCCTAAAAACAGTTGGTGTTTGTTCCTGGTTCCATGTTTTTGACTTACCACTAGAGAATCCTTCTGATGCAAGGCATGTAGAATGGTATTGTTGGGTAACATCATACCCAGGTTGATAGTATAACTAGCAAATATCCTGGTTGCCTGGATAAGGATCCTCTGCTGTCTCTCCTTCCAGGGAGTATTGACAAGAGAATATTAAGAATAAAGTTCAACCTGGGGAGTTATGTTTAAGCTCCTCCTAGTTGTCATCTTCTGTGTATGTGTGGTGTGTATGTTTTTCCCTTCTTGTGCCTGTTGTGGTCTGTTGGCTAGCTCTTTCCTTAGCTCTCAGGTTTTATTAGGCCCAAGACCTAGTTTTCATTTTTTATTTTATTTATGTTGGGGGGGTATCTACATAGTTTATTTACTTATTTTTATTGATTATGCTATTACAGTTTTCCCAATTTTCCCCCTTTATCCCCCCTCCACTCTGCCCCCCAACCCTCCATCACCCCCCTTAGTTTATACCCATGGGTTGTACATATAAGTTCTTTGAGTCTTGTTTCCTATACCATTGTTAACCTCTCCCCATCTATTTTATGCCTACTAATTATGCTGTTTCTTCTCCGTATCTTTCCTCCCACATTCCTCCCTTTCCCCTCCCCACTGAACTCCCTCTGTGTGATGTCCATTTCTCTAGTTCTGTTCCTATTCTGGTTGTTTGCTTACATTTTGTTTTCATTGTTTTTTCTTTTTTTTAGGTTAATTTGTTGATAGTTGTGAGTTTGTTGTCATTTAATTGTTCATATTTTTTATCTTCTTTTTCTTAAATAGATCCCTTTAACATTTCATAAAATAAGGGCTTGGTGATGATCAACTCCTTTTACTTGACTTTATCTGGGAAGCACTTTATCTGCCCTTCCATTCTAAATGAAAGCTTTGCTGGATAGAGTAATCTTGGATGTAGTTCCTTGCCTTTCATGACTTCGAATGATTCTTTCCAACCCCTTTTTGCCTGCAAGGTTTCTTTTGAGAAATCAGCTGACAGTCTGATGGGAACTCCTTTGTAGGTAACTGTCTCCTTATCTCTTGCTGCTTTTAGGATTTTCACTTTGTCTTTAGTCTTGGGCAACTTAATGACAATGTGTCTTGGTGTATTCCTCTTTGGGTCCAACTTCTTTGGGACTCTGTGAGCTTCCTGGACTTCCTGGAAGTCTATTTCCTTTGCCAGGCTGGGGAAGTGTTCAAATAAGTTTTTAGTTTCTTGCTGTTGTTCTTCTTCTTCTGGCACCTCTATAATTCAGATATTGGAACATTTCAGGTTGTCCCAGAGAATCCTCAGCCTCTCTTTACTGTTTTAGATTTTTGTTTCTTTGTTCTGATTTGGTTGGATGTTTATTTCTTCCTTATGTTCCAAATCCCTGTTTAGAATCCTGGCTTCCTTCTTGTCACTGTTGCTTCCCTGAATATTTTGCTTTATTTCATTTTGGGTATTTTTCATTCGTTCTTCCATTTTTCAACCAAGCTCAATCAGCTCTGTGAGCACTTTGATTACCAGGGCTTTAAATTCTTCATCAGATAGGTTGGCAGTCTCCTCACTTCTTAGTTCTCTTTCTGAGGCTTTGCTCTGTTCTTTCATTTGGGCCATATTTCTTTGTCTTGGCACAGCTGATAGGTTGTAAGGGGGCAGGGCCTTAGTTATTCACCCAGGCAGGGCAACCCTCTTTGCCTCACTGCCTGTGTGGGTGGGGCCAGAGAGGAAACAATGCAGTTTGCCTGCTTGTCTTTAGTGCACTTTGCAATAGACTCTCATGTCAGACTGGAAGTATCTGTCACCCAGGCAACCCCAGCCTTAGCCCACAGTCTGCTCTGAGTCTCAGTTTTCCCCTTAAGTCAGTCCCTCCACGCAGCTCTGCTGAGCTCCACAGTCAGCCCTGCCCCACCAGCTGCCTCGCCTTACTTGTCTGGTTGTTTTGGTTGATTTTTTTTGTTAATTCCTCAGTTGTTGGAGTTCCATGCAGTTTGATTTTCTGGCGATTTTGGTGGTTTATTTATTTTAGATTGGTTGTCATCCTCCTTTTGGTTGTTCGAGGAAGCGAAGGATTTCTATCTACATCTCCATTTGGCTGGAACTCCTACTTTTTAAAATATATATTTATTCTCTCAAGGTGCTTATTATTGATGAAACACCAACATTTTTCCAACAGATGAGCCTGTGTCACCAGAGGTAAAGATGTCATCCTGTGAGAAGGTTGGAGGTTTTCACCCAGAGTGCACAGGTTGGCCTAGTTTAAAGCATTTAGATTTGGGGAGTGGAGCTGTGGCAGGATGGGAGGATCTTTTCCAGCAAGGGTTGGAGGAGTCATGGCAGTGCTGGATGAATGATCCAGTTTTGATCTCTTGCCCTTGAGCCAAAGTCTCACTTCTCGACTGTTATGCTTGTGCTTGTGCTTCCTGCTACCACTTTTTGAAAGGAATGCCAATTTAAAAAGAAGATTTTTGAAGTGCATTGTTGGCTTAGTGTGACAGGAGATGGCTGGTTCTAGGACACCTACCTGAGTTCTTATCGTACCTCTACTGCCAACTGTTTCTATCATCTCAGGCAAAGTATTCTATTATCCCCATGAATCTTGCTCCTCTCCATTTGTAGAGTGGGTGCGGTGCCTAACTACTGGGGTTGCTTTGATAATCTGGATAAAACCCTGAGCTTTAATAACATATGGCCCCTCAATAAGTGGAGCTACTATTGATATCAAAGGAATATAATACAAGGTAAAGTAGGATAATGAAGATGGCATAGTAATGAAATAAAGGGGGGGAGAGGTTAAATATTATATATATATATATTTAATTAAGTGTGTCTTTTTAATTCTTACCTGGGGATGTTTTTGTTGATTTTAAGAGACAGAGGAAGTAGGGAGAGAGAGGGAAACATCTATGTGAGAGAGAAACATTGATCAGTTGCCTCTGGTACATGTCCCAATAGGGAATTGACCCTGCAACCTAGGTATGTGCCCTAACCAGGGATTGAACCCACAACATTTTGGTGTATGGGACAATGCTCCAAACAACTTATCCTGTAGGCCAGGGCCAAATGTGTGTATTTTTTTGTTTTTTATTCAAGTATATTTTATTGATTATGCTATTACAGTTGTCCCATTTTTTCCTCCCCTTTTTGTCTCTCCACCTGGTACTCTCATTCTCTCCAGCACCAACCCCACCTTAGTTCATGTTTATGTGTTGTACATATAAGTTCTTTGGCTTCACCATTTTCTGTACTATTCTTAACTTCTCCCTGTCTATTTTGTACCTATCAGTTATGCTTCTTATTCCTTGTACTTTTCCCCCCATTTTCTCCTCCCTATCCCCACTGATAACTCTCCCTGTGAGCTCCATTTTTGTGATTATGTTCCTGTTCTAATTGTTTGCTTAGTTTGTTTTGTTTAGTTTTTTAGGTTCAGTTGTTGATAGTTGTGAACTTGTCATCATTTTACTGCTCATATTTTTTATCTTCTTTTTCTTAGATAAGTCCCTATAACATTTCATGTAATAAGGGCTTGGTGATGATGAACTCCTTTAACTTGACCTTATCTGGGAAGTACTTTATCTGCCCTTCCATTCTAAGTGATAGTTTTACTGGATAGGGTAATCTTGAATGTAGGTCCTTGCCTTTCATGACTTGGAATACTTCTTTTCAGCCTCTTCTTGCCTGCGAGGTTTCTTTTGAGAAATCAGCTGACAGTCTGATGGGAACTCCTTTGTAGATAACTGTCTCCTTTTCTCTTGCAGATTTAAAGATTTTCTCCTTATCTTTGATCTTGGGTAATTTAATTGTGATGTGCCTTGGTGTGCTCCTCCTTGGGTCCAACTTCTTTGGGACTCTCTGAGTTTCTTGGACTTGCATGTCTATTTTTTCTTCACCAAATTGGGAAAGTTTTCTTTTATTGTTTTTTTTCCCTAATAAGTTTACCATTTCTTGCTCTTCCTCTTCTTCTTCTAGAACCCCTGTAATTCAGATGTTGGGACATTTATAGTTGTCCTTTGAATTCTTGTTTCCTCATTCTGTTCTGGTTGAATATTTATTTCTTCCTTCTGGTCCAAATCATTGATTTGAGTCCCAGTTTCCTTCCCTTCATTGTTGGTTCCTGTATATTTTCCTTTATTTCACTTCATATAGCCTTCACTTCTTCTTTTAATTCGCATCCATACTCAATCATTTCTGTGAGCATCCTGATTACCAGTGTTTTAAACTTTGAACCTGATAGGTTGGCTATCTCCTCATTGCTCAGTTGTATTTTTTTCTGGAGCTTTGATCTGTTCTTTCATTTGGGCCATATTTCTTTATCTCAGCGAACCAGGTACATTATAAGGAATCGAGCCTTAGATATTTGCCAGGGGAAGGGGAAACCCACTTCCCTGCATTGTGGCACTGTATGTGGGGGAGGAGTCAGAGAAGAAACACTGTCCCTGGCTTGGCTCTTGCTCTGCTTTCAGTTACTTACCTCACTTGCTACAAGTGAATTGTGCCTTATCAGGTGCTGCCATGGTGCTGATTCCCCAGATGGGTGGGCTTGTGTACATTCTAGGACCCTATGAGTTTTTCCAACCAACTCTCCTATGAGATTGGTAGTTTGTGTCACTGCTGCATCCAGCACAAGTTTTTACAGCCAGAGGTTTTGAGGCTTTATTTTCCCACACTGGAATCCTGGGTCGTGTGGTCTGTCCCCATTTTTCCTTCTGGTTTATCCACACCAAATGTAGGACTGCCTGATCTGCCAGCTACTGCCTTGCTGTTTGCATCCATGAGTCTGTGTTAATTACCATCTCTACCTCTACAACCTCTATGCCCTGGCAGCCTGACTCCGCCCCTCTTAGCAGTCTGGATGAATGTTTCTTCTTTAACTCCTTGGTTGTCAGATGTAGGATAAGTGGAGGCAGTCTGGCTTCCTCACCCAGGTATCTGGGTAACTAAGAGAAGAAGTGTTCCCACAGCCTTGAGACTGGGTCCAATAAACTGTTCCCATAACAAGAAGTGAGCTCACGTGGGCAGAATTATGTTATGTTGTGTTATGTTATGTTAATGTTATGTTATGTTATGTTATGTTATGACAGTTTTCTGGCTTTGTTCCCCTCTAGTACTTAAATGGGTAGGGACTTCCTGCTGGGGCTGATGATGATGAGAGACCTGCAAGGGGGCAGTTACCTTGATGGGTGCCACGCTGGGGAGCAAGGGCCGCAACATGAGACATGCAGATAGACATGCAGCTTGCAACGTGCGTGGCTCGTTTGCCCATGAATGAAGGCATGCCAGACACCCCAATGGCTCCATGAATATTTTTCTGTCTGCATGAATGCCATGAACCTGTCAGGCCTTGAAGGATGGCAGCACATCAGACTTCCATGCAGTTCAATTTTCTGGCAGTTCTGGGTTTTTTTGTTTTTAAATTGTTTGTTATCCTTCTTTTGATTGTGTGGGGAAATGAAGCATTGCTGCCTATACCTTCATCTTGGCCAAAAGCCCATTTATCCCCAAACGTGTGTATTTTTAATAAGAAAAATATTAGGATGTAAATATGAGAACATCCCAGAGGGATAAAATAGAGCACTGAATATAACTGAGAATATACTAAAAAGAAAGGAATGTTAAATATGGCAGTAAAATGTGTCTACGGACCAGCATCACCATACTGCCATATATCTGGTTCTTGGATCCTTTTTCTGCCACACACATGCACTGGTGGTTGTCAAGGTCATTGAGAGAGTCCTGAGAATGGAGCATTTTTGATGTGGATGTCCCCTGGGTGGTGAACACAGCTTCACTACTTTTAAACTAGCATTTCCTCCTCCTTGGTAAGTATTGTAATATCTTAGGAATAAAGTATACCCTGGGCCAGTGTTGAAGAAATGCATAAACAGTGTTCAAATTCTTTATTGTAGTACTTCTCAGAGTCTTTGACCCATAACTATGACACTCCATGAGGGGACCTATAGTAGGAAATTGTTTTTAGACAGTGGAATTCTTTTGGGGGGAGGTAGAGGATTCTAGGGATAATGTCATAGAAGTAGGGTTCTTTGGAACACATTTGGGCCATGCTGCTCCCAGCATCTTGTCCTTTGGCTCATGACAAATGCTGCTCTACATTTCATATGCAGACATGCTGAGTGTGTTCCCTCTGCCTGGAATTTTCCACCCTCAGCTCTTGACATAGCTTCCTCTCCTTCTCCTCATTCATGTCCTCAGAGGGGTCTTCTCTGACCTCTTGAGCCCATCACTCCATCCTAAAGCACTTGTCACTATTTGAAATGTGTGAAGTGATGTATTTGTTATACTTTTATCATCTGTTTTCCTGTTAGAGTGTAAATTCATTTCATTTGCATATTGTTGTATTCCTGGCATTTAGAACAGGGTTTGTCACATAGTAGGTGTTCCTTGGAAAGAAAGAACACTGAAATTCATTAAACCTTTCTGTTAAACAGGGTGGAAGATCATGATGATCTTATGCCAATATTTATGCACCAGGACACAATTCTGAAATCAACTTACGGCGAATACTTTCTGGCTGAACTAATAGAGGCACAAGACGAAGAGAATCATGCTGTCGTATGTGAGGTTAGTAATTAATCCACCTAGGGATACATTTAGTATGAGAAATGGGAGAAATAAATGACGTTGCCTCTGGTTTCACCCAGCACCCCTACAGTTGGCATTCTCTCTTCCTTCCCCATGCCCTTCCAGGTGTTATGCCAAGCCAGCTTCTGAGCTGTGACATCCCACTCCTTCCCAGTGCTAACTGGCTTTAGGTTTTCAGGTTTGTGTGAGGTCCACCCAGATGCCCAGGCTGCTGTAGATTATTTGCTCTGTCTTTAGTGGTAGGGGTTACAGTTAGGGTGAGGGGGAAAGATCCTCCAAGAGTATTTAGGGGGCTTTTCTGGAACCCCAAGATTCCAGAGGTCAGAACTTATAAACCAGCTTCCTGTGGGCAGATGGATTTTGTTTGACTTGCAAAGTAATTTTTAACTATTTGTTTTAAAAAATTTCACCCTTAAAGAAAACTTATAAGCACCCCAATTCCCTAAATGTTAACATTTTACCACATTTGCTTTATTACTCCTTGCTTGCTTTTTCTCTATATCAGTCTCTCTATATAGAGATAGATATTACCATATTTTTGGACTATAAGACTCACCTAGGTTTTAGAAAAGGAAAACAGGGAAAAAAATTTTTAAGCAAAAAATGTGGTCAAATTTTTCATAACATAAATAACATAGTATTTCATTAATACAAATGTAAGCAGAACTCAACAGCAGCATTAATAACCATTATTCCTCCCAAATTTGGGGGGGCTGCATCTTGTAGTCCAAAAAATAGGGTATGTATTTTTATCAACCATTGAAGTGTATTATACAGATATAATGCCCCTTCACCACTAAGTACTTCAGTGTATATTTTCTAAAAACAAGGCTGTTCTCTTTCATAACTGTAGTAGTGATCTAGTCAAGCCATTACCTAATCTATAGACCTTATTGTGATTTTGCTGACAGTCCTCATAATGTCCTCTTTAGCAGATGTAAATCTGGATCATTCATTGAACTCAAGTGTCATGTATCTTTAGTCTTTTGTAATCTGTAACAATTTCCCAGTCTGTCTTTGTCTTTTATGACAATGACAGTTTTGAAAAGCACACAGGTCAGTTATTTTGCACAGTGCTTCTCCATTTGGATTTGTCCATTGTTTTCTCATGGTTTGATTTAGGTTATTATGATTAAATTTGGTTGGATTAATGGCTAGCATTTAAAAATTAGATGCTAACCATTAGCATCTAATGGTTCCCAGTCTATAACAATTGGAATTTCTAGCTTTTCTGGAGAAATCTGAAGGCTTGCCATCAGGGTCTGCTTTTCTGCAGGGACCTGTGAGTTGGAGCTTGGGAGTGACTGTCACTGCAGGCAGTTCAGGGGCCCTGCAGCCCTGGGGCTTCATGACCCCTCAGGCTGGGTGTCTTTCCAACTTTTTACCAGCCTGGCCCTGTGACCCTATCAGTTGTGACCACTGAGTCAGAACTTGCTCTACAAGTGTCCTACTTCTGCAGTGTTTATTCAGGAAGGCTTTACTGAGACCAGAGGTAGAGAAGGTAATTAACAGACTCATGGACACAGATAGCAGTATGGTGATTGCCAGAAGGAGTGGGTAATGGGTGGAGGTAGAAGAAGGGAAAGGGGGGAATAAATGGTGTTAGAAAGAGACTTGACTTGGGGTGATAAATATACAATGCAAGATGATGTGTTGTAGAATTGTATACCTAAAACTTGTATAATTGTATTAACCAATGTCACCCCAACAAATTCAATTTTAAAGAAAGAATGAAAAAAAAGAAAGAAAGATGAAACCCACACCCTCCAATATGTCAGTCATAGACCCAGAGGTCTATGCCAAAGGAAAAGGATGAAAAGGACAAAAAAGAGAACTGGCAAGCTAGGTAGCATTAGTGTGTTTCAGCCCAGAGCAGTGAGCAGGCCTGCCCAGGATCCCAAGTAAATGGTGTGAGCAACTCTGCAACTCTGAGACCATCTCTTATCCTAGTCTCACTCACTCTGGAGGCATTCACAGAAGGACACTCCTCCCTTCCAGAATTGTAGCTAGTGGTAGGTTTCTACTCTGCATTTACCCCCACAAGATTTGATAAAGAATATCCTACTTCTGATTCTTCAATGTAAGTGTACTGAGGTATCTTTAGGTCTTCATATTAATTTGAGCCTGCTAAACTCGGCATTCCTAAGAAATAGCTCAATAGCATTCTCCCTTGGGCCATCCCATCTGAAGCTTTGGGTGTTCTTAAGAGCTAAAAAGGCTGAAATAGGATATTCAGGGGGTCTGCCCAAGGGTATGGAGAAATTGTCTGACTGAAAAAAATTGAGGCTCTCAGGACCTTAGGATCATTACAAAGTGTATGGTGACTGGTCAGCTTTAGGAAGAATAGGGTTATGACCAATGTCATCTGTTTTATGTGTATATAAGAAATGTGAGGAAAATATTTTAAAGTAGTGGTAGTCAAACCTGACCCTGAGCATACATGAAATTATTTATTGTGCTGATTAGATCACATATTATGGGGACCCTCTACCAGCGTTTCTGATCTAGTGGGGGCCAGAGCATTTTAATTTCTCACCAGTTTCTGGGTGCTGCTAGTGCAGACATCACCTTTGAGAGCTCTATTTTAAAGGAATGAACCTTCCCTCCATATGGCTTGTTGTTGACTTGTGTACAGGGACCTCATATGGTCAGCCTTCTGTTGATA
This sequence comes from Artibeus jamaicensis, assembly GCF_021234435.1. Lineage (NCBI taxonomy): Eukaryota > Metazoa > Chordata > Mammalia > Chiroptera > Phyllostomidae > Artibeus > Artibeus jamaicensis. The sequence continues at coordinate 3,475,669 of NW_026521913.1, forward strand.
ATTTTGGGAATGGAGAAAAGAAAACAAATACCATATGATCTCACCTTTGACAGGAAGCTGAACAATAAAACAAAACAAGCAAACAGAATAAAAACAAAGACACTGAAATAGAGAACAAGTGGGCAGTGACCAGAGGGGAGAGGGAAGGGAATTTAAGGGGAAAAATAGGGGAGGGATTTTGAGGAACAAGTATGAAAGACACAGGGATGAGGACTGAGGGGTGGGGAATGGGAGGGAGGTGGGGAGATGGGGCGGGGGGGGGGGGCTGGGATGGGAGAAATAGACAAAAAAATGTACTTGAAAAATAATTAAATAAAAATTAAAAAAAAGAAAACAATTCAAATGTGAGCTAGAATATTCTTTTGGCATCACATGAAAAATATAGAGGGCATTTTTTTAAAGTTCTTTGAAAGAGGTTTATCTAAGCTTGGGCTGAAGGCTGACTACAGAATAACCTTATCTTGAATGAACTTTTGTGTTTACCTTTTACATATGATAACTAACAAACATTAATTGAACCCTTGGGTGCCCAGCACTGTACCTGAATATTTCAATCATAGATATCAAGGTCCAGGTAAAGATGATCACAAATTACATTTTTTATTTAAGTGGATATTTGACCTTTATTTTAAAAAGAAGGGCTTTATGCCAGTTTATTGAAAAGCATTCAAAGGTAAGAATTCAGCAGTTTTACTCCAGGATGATTTGTTTAGGGATTCATTATTTTCATACACTCACTTTTCATTTTGACAAAATTCTAAAAACTATGTAAAGAATATTACTTTTCTTGGAAATCAAGGCTTTTGATAATATGATCAGTGATTCTAAAGTTTGGTATATATGAGAACCACCTGGGAGGCTTTTTAGAAAATTAAACCAAGAAACTTGAATCCTGAATATATAAAGAACTCAAACAGTAGTAAAGAGACAATCCAAATAAAAATGTGACCAAAGAATTTGAATAGGAATTTCTCGGAAAAAGGTATACAAATTGCCAATAAGTCTGTAAAATATTTGACATCATTAGTCATAAGGGAAATGCAAATGAAAACTATAGCAAGATACCACCTTAAACCTGCTGGGATAGTTATAATAAAAGAGACAATAACAAGTAAGTGTTAGTAGGAAAGAGTGGAACCCTCGTACATTGCTGGTGAAATGGTGTAGCCACTTTGGAAAACAGTCTGGCATATTCTCTGGTGTTAGATGTAGAAGTACTATTTGACCCAGCAGTTCCACCTCTAGACACATGTACACACAAAAACATGTACGGAAACATTCAAAGCAGCATTATTCTTAATAGTCAAGAAGCAGAAATAGCCCAATAATCCATCTGCTGATGAATGAATAAAGAAAATGTAATATATTCATACAATGGAATATTACTAGGAAATAATAGGGGTTAAAATACTGATGCATGTTTGAACCTTGAAAATACTATGCTAAGTGAAAGCAGCTAGGCATAAAAACCACATATTGTGTGATTCCATTTACATGATAGCCCAGAATAGGCAAATCTATAGAGACAAAAAAATAGATTAATGGCTAGAGAAAGAGGGAGATGGGAATGACTAATGATGGGTATGGTGTTGCTTTTTGGCAGATGAAAATGTTCTGGAATTAGATAGTGATGATGGTGTACATCTTTGTGAATATACTAAAAATCACTGAATTGTATAGTTTTTAAAGATTTATTTTTATGGTAAATATCTCAATTTTTCAAAATATTAGGATGTACTCAGACCAATTAAGGCAATCTTTTAGGGTAGAATACAGTCAGTATTTTTTAAAAGCCCCACCCTCATATGATTCCAGTGTGTAGTACAGGTGGTGAAACATTTATCTACATGAAGGAAAAAACATTTGACAAAGAATAGGATGAATTTACAGACATATGGGCATTAGTTTACTAAGGTAAGAACTGGCCCTAAAAATTACTTTTGGGGGTTCTAGTTCATAATACTTCTACATTGAAAGGGTTTTTATTTTTATTTTTTCACATTAAGATTTTGCATTTTTCTTTAAGCTTTCATGTATTCTCATTCAACCTATAGCTTCAGGCTAATGATAAAAGAAAAGGTCAGGAAGTAGTTGGGTCCAGCAGCACCATTTAGAAAAACTGTGTTTACACAGTGAGACACAATAAGAAGTAATATGATTCATATAGACCCCAGTAAAAACTTTTAATGACGAAACCGTATGAATCCAGTTTAGTCAGGTCTTTGTTTTGTGGAGGAGGCTTTTATTTTTTTTCCAGCTTTATTGAGCTATCATTGACATGTAACACTATGTAAATGTAAGGTGTACAATGTGTTGATTTGATACACTTATATATTGCAAAATGATTGTCACCATAGTGTTAGGTAACACCTTCATCATGTCACATAATTACTGATTATTTTTTGTGGTGACAACATTTAAGATTTATTTTCTTAGTAACTTTCAAGTATGTAGTAGAATATTATTAATTATAATCACCACACTTTACATTAGATACCTAGAATTTATTTGTTTTATGACTGGAAGTTTGTGCCCTTTGACCAACATTTCCCCATTTCCCTCATCCCCTACCCATTTAGTTCCTGGAAAACAACATTCTGTTTCTGTGAGTTCAGGTTTTTTTTAGGGAGATCACACAGTATTGTCTTTCTATGTCTTATTTCTCTTAGTATAATGCTATAAAGGTATATCCAGGTTGTCACAAAAGGCACACATTCCTTTTTTCTAGTGGCTGAATAATATTTTAGTGTGTGTATATGTGTGTGTACAATTCCTTTCTTTATTCATCTATAGATGGATACTTCCATTATTTTCATATCTTGGCTGCTGTGAATAATGCTACTATGAATATGGGAAGGCAGACAAGGATTCTGTTTTCATTTTCTGTTTGGAAAAAAGTTGAGCCATTTTTAATATAATGAAAATGATTTGTGTGACATCAGTATAACCTGGTGACCAAGAACAGTAGACTGGAACGTGCCTGTGTGAACGATGATTGATGACTTCACTGTATTAGTCAGTAGGGGTGGTAGACGCCTTTGAGTGAGCTATGTACTGCATACCTGTCATATTCAAAATGACTGAGTGAGTAGAGCAAAAAGTCTTCATCAAATTGTGCATTAAGCTTGAACATTCCTTCATGGAAACTATTTTGATGATTCAGAAGGCCACAGCTGTGGGCAACTGGTGATTGGCATCTTCATCAGGACAACACACCTGCTCATGCATCACATCTTGTGCAGAGTTTTCTAGAGAAACATCAAATGCCTCAGGCAACTCACCCCCACATAGCCCATATTTGGTGCCCTACAACTTCTGGCTATTCCCAAAACTAAAATCACCTTTGAAAGGGAAACAATTTCAGACCATCACTGAGATTCAGGAACATATGACGGGGCAGCTGATGGTGACTGAGAAAACTGTGTGAGGCATCAAAGTGCATACTTTGAAAGGGACTGAGGTGTCATTGTCCTATGTACAATGTTTCTTTGTGCTCTTTCAGGTGCTGATTCCTGGGTTAGGTGGGCTTGTGTACATTCAAGGATCCTGTGGGGCCATTGGGAACTCTCCTGTGAGGCTAGGAGTTTCTCCTGCTGCTGCAACCCCCACAGGATTTTATAGTCAGAGGTTTTGAAACTTTATTTCCCCAGGCTTGAATCCTGGGTTGTGCAGTCTTCATTGCTCCCCAGTTTTCCTCCCAGTTTATCTGCACGTAAATGGGGGAATACCTGGTCTTCCAGCCACTGCCTTGCTGTGAGTCCTCTTTGCCCTGGCTCCCCCTCATGCCGGTCTGGATGAATGTTTCTTATTTAACTCCTTGGTTATTGGACTTCCACACAGCTCGATTTTTCTGGAAGTCCTTGTTGGTTTTTGCCTTTAAATTGGCTGTTATCCTTCTTTTGGTTGTATGAGGAGGCAAAGTATATCTACCTATGCCTTCATCTTGGCCAGAAGTCCATCTACCCATTTTTAAACTGGATTTTTTTCTATTGAATTATATGAGTTCTATATATATTTTGGACATTAAGCCATTATTCAGTATATGGTTTGCAAATATTTTGTCCTATTCCATAGGTTGTATTTTCATTTTATTGATAGTTTCTTTTTTGTTAAATTTTATTGTTGTTCAGCTACAGTTGTGTCCATTCTCCCCCCTTCCGCAGCATTGCCACCTCCCACCCTTGATCCTACCCCCCTTTGGCTTTGTCCATGGGTCCTTTATACAAGTTCCTTGATCACCCTTCCCCTTCTGTTCCCCGTTATCCCTTTCACCCCTCCTGTCTGGGTACTGTCAGTCTGTTCTTTACTTCAGTGTCTCTGGTTACATTTCCCTTGCTTGTTTTGTTCATTAGGTTTCACTTATAGGTGAAATCATATGGTATTTGTCTTTCACTACCTGGCTTATTTCACTTAGCATAATGTTGTCCAGTCCCATCCATACTGTGGCAAAGAGTAGGAGCTCCTTCTTTCCTTCTGCTGCGTAGTATTGCATTGTGTAAACACTACCATTTTTTGATCCACTCATTTAGAGATGGGCACTTAGTTTGCTTCCAGCACTTGGCTATTGTAAATTGTGCTGATATGAACATTGGGGTACATAAGTTCTTTTGAATTCATGTCCCAGCAGTGGAGTTCCCGGGTAAAAAGGCAGTACCATTTTTAGTTTTTTGAGGAAATTCCATACTTTTTTCCACAGTGGCTAGATGAGTTTGCATTCCCACCAAGTGTACTAGAGTTATCTTCTCCACATCCTCACTTCTTGCTTATTGACTTGGTTATTATGGCCATTCTGACCTTAGTGAAATGGTATCTCATTGTGGTTTTAATTTGCATTTCTCTGATGGCTAGTGACTTCTCTGTGGTTTTAATTTGCAATTCTCTTCATATGACTGTGGGCCCTCTGTATGTCCTCCTTGGAGAAATGTCTGTTCAGGTCCTTTGCCCATTTTTAACTGAATTGTCTATCTGGAGTGAAGTCGTGTGAGTTCTTTATATATTTTGGAGATCAAGCCATTGTCCAAGGTATCATTTGCAATATATTTTTTCATACAGTTGTTCCTTTTTCATTTTGCTGATGTTTTCTTTAGCCATGCAGAAGCTTTTTATTTTGATGAAGTCATATTTGTTTATTCTTTCCTTTGTTTCCCTTGCTCTAGGAGACGTATCAGTGAAAATATTGCTGTGTGGAATATCTGAAATTTTCCAGTCTGTTTTCTGTGGGGGTGACTTTCCTCGCAAGTACCCCCATGTGCCACGGATGAGAGTAAACATGACTGAGACAAGATGTGATCTGCTTGGGGAGGGGAAGTGGCCAGTTTCCCAGAGGAAAAAGGCCTTGAGCAGTGGCCAGTTTCTCAGGGGGAAAAGGGGTTGAGCCCCCTCCTCCAGGAACTTTTATTGGGTTGTAATACACAGGAATACAGTAAATAACATTTCAAAGAAATCTGAGGGCTTAGTGTGAGTCAGCATCTGTCAGGAAAGGGGGCTGCAGAACTTTGGGGAGACATACTCATTTCTTCCCCAACCCTTATATGAATGAAAGCACTCTTAGCAGAGCAGATTTCACACGTGTATCAGAAGTCTTTGTAATGCCAAATTGTTCCCCAGGACATCCTCTAGCAAGGCAAGGAGCTGTACCCCACCCCATCAGGTATTCAGGCTTAAGTGGCTTAGAACCAGGAAGCACTTCTCCCAGAGGACATGGGGACTCAAGCTTTGTCAAAGCTGGGGGGTGAGAGTCCATTGCTCCCTCTTTGTTTCAGCTCCCCAAGTCCTTCCATGAAGACCTCCCAAGCGGTTGTGTCTGGCCTAGGTTGCCCCTCCTCTGTGATGGGTCTTACCCGTCATTGACTTCTGACCAAGCTTTGGGGGCAGGGAGAGGAAACTGAGGCAACGTTTGCTACCAGAGACAAGCTCCATCTCCTGTGGCTCACATTCCAGAGGTCCTTAGCCTCAGGGGATAAAGTTACAATTCCTAAAACTAGGCAGAGTGGTCCACAACAGTTTTCCTGTAGGACTTTTATGGTGTCATGACTTATATTTAAGACTTTTAATCCACTTTCAGTTTTTTTTGTATATGATGTAAGTTGGTGGTTGAGTTTCATTTTTTTGCATGTAGTTGTCCAGATCTCCCAATACCATTTGTTGAAGAGGCTGTCTTTACACCATTTTATGTTACTGCCCCCTTTGTCAAATAATTGATCATAGAGACTTGAGTTTATTTCTGGCCTCTCTATTCCATTCCATTGATCTATGTGTCTGTTCTTATGCCAGTATCAGACTCTTGATTACTGTGGTCTTATAATATACTTTGATGTCAGATATTGTGATATTTTCTATTTTGTTCTTCTTTGTCAAAATTGTTGCGGCTATTTCGAGTCATTTGTGCTTCCATATAAATCTTTGAAGTGTTTGTTCTATATCTGTGAAATACGTCATTGGTATTTTAATAGGGATTGTGTTAAATCTATAAAATGGTTTGTGTAGTATGGACATTCTGATGATGTTAATTCTTCCAATCCATGAACACAGTCCATGCTTCCACTTGTTTGTCTTCCTTAATTCTTTCTTTAGTGTTGTGTAGTTTTCTGAGTACAGGTTTTTTACCTCCTTGGTTAGGTTTATTCCTAGGTACTTTATTTTTCTTGTTGCTATAGCAAGTGGGATTTTTTCCCCGATTTCTGTTTCTGATATTTCATTGTTCATCTACAAAAATGCCTTTGATTTCTGGATATTGACTTTATGTTCTTCTGTTTTGCCAAGTTCATTTATTAGGTTGAATAGTTTTTTTGGTGGAGTCTATAGGACTTTCTATGTACACTATCATGTCATCTGCAAACAATGACAGTTTTGTTTCCTTCTTTCCAATTTGGATGCCTTTTATTTCTTTTTCTTGTCTGATTGTTGTGGCTAGGACTTCCAATCCTATGTTGAATAGAAGTGGTGAAAGTGGACATCCTTCTCTTATTCTGGATCTTAGTGGGAAAACTTTTAGTTTTTGCCCATTGAGTATGATGTTGGCTGCAGGTCTCTCCTATATGGCCTTTATTATTTTGAGGTACGCTCCTCGTACTCCCACTTTCCTGAGTATTTTTCTTGTAAATGGTGCTGTACCTTATCAAATGCTTTTTCTGCATCTACTGATACCATCATGTGGTTTTTGTCTTTCTTTTTGGTTATGTGAAGTATGTTGTTTATTGATTGCAAATACTGTAGCATGTTTACATCCCTGGGATGAACACCAGTTGATCATGGTGTATGATCTGTGTATGGTGGATGCAGTTTGTCAGTATTTCATTGAGGATTTTAGCATCTATGTTCATCAGTGATATTGGCCTGTAGTTTTCTTTGTTGTGCCTGAATCTGGTTTAGAAATTAGGATGATGCTGTCTTCATAAGAAGTCTTTCCTCTTCTTGGATTTTTTGGAATACTCTGTGAAGGGTAGAGGTTAACTCTTTCTTAAATGTTTTATAAAGTTCTCCTGTGAAACCAAATGGTCCAGGGCGTTTGAGTGCTGGAGATATTTATTAGTGCTTCAGTTTCAGTCAGCTGGTATTGGTCTGTTCAGGCGTTCTGCTTCCTTTTCATTCAATTTTGGAAGATTATGTTTTTCTAGAAATTTGTCCATTTTACCTAGTTCTTCAGATTTCTTGGCATTTTGTTCTTTGTAGCAATTTCTTACAATTCTTTGTATTTCTGTGGTATCAGTTGTAATATCTCCTCTTTCATTTCTGATTTTATTTATTTGTGTCCTCTTGCTTTTTCTCTTGATGAATCTGCTTAAAGGCTTGTCGATGTTGTTAACCTTTACAGAGAACCAGCTTCTGGATTTACTGATTCTCTGAGTTGTTCTCTTAGTCTGTGTGTGATTTAATTCTGCTCTGATCTTGGTTATTTCCTTCCTTCTGTTCACTCTGGGCTTTGTTTGTTTTTGTTCCTCTAGTTCTTGTAGATATATGGTTAGGTTGTTTATTTGAAATATTTCTATCTTTTTTCAGTAGGCCTGTATTGTTACGAACTTTCTTCTCAGAACTGCCTTTGCTGTGTCCATAAGTTTTGGATTGTTGTGATTTCATTTTCATTTGTTTCCAGAAACTTTTTGATTTTTTCCTTGATCTCATTATTAACCCATTCATTGCTTAACAGCATGCTATTCAATCTTCATGAATTTGAGTGGTTTGAGTTTTGTCCTTGAGGTGGGTTTCTAGGTTTTAGGTCTTTTTGGTCAGAGAAAATGCTTTTTATGATTTTGATTTTCTTGAATTTGTTGAGGCATGTTTTTTGTCGTATCACGTGGTCTATCCTTGAAAATGCTCCATGTGCATTTGAAAAGAATGTATATTTTGCTTCTTTGGGATGAAAGGTTCTATATATATCAGTTAAGTCCATTTGATGTAGGGCATCGTTCAATGCTGCAATATCCTTTTTGATATTTTGTTTGGAAGATCTGTCCTTTTTTGACAGTGGGGTGTTAAAATTCCCTAGTATAAGTGCGTTACTATCAGTATCTTTCTTGAAGTCCTCCAAGATTTTCCTTATATATTTAGCTGCTCCTATGTTGGGTTCATATCTGTTTATGTCTTCTTAATGGATTCTTCCCTCGAGTGTTTTTAAATGTTCTTCTGTGTCTTTTTGTGGTTTTTGTCTTGAAGTCTATTTTTTCTGATATAAGTATTGGTACCCTGGCTTTTATTTTTCCTGTTTATTTGCTTGGTATGTTTTTTTCCAACCCTTTACTTTCTGTCTCTATAGGTCTTTTGTTCTGAGGTGGATCTCTTGTAAGCAGAATGTGTGCCCATCATGTTTTCTTATCCATTCATCTTCTTAAAGCTGTCTCTTTACCATGTCTTGCACTACTGGTTTGGTGGTGCTGTATTGTTTGAACCTTCTTTTGTCTTGGAAACTCTTTATTTCGCCTTCCATTTTCATTGAGAGCCTTGCTGAACAATGTAATATGGGTGGCAGGCCTTTGCTATTCATTACTTGGAATATCTCTTTCCATTTCCTTCTGGCTTGCAATATTTCCATTGAGAAGTCATCATCTACCCTTATCGGGGCTCCCTTACTTCCTGTTTCTCTCTCTCTGCCTTTAAGATTCTCTCTTTGTCTTTGAATTTTGCCATTTTAATCATCATGTGTGTTGGAGTGGGCCTCTTTGGGTTCCTCTTGATTGAGACCCTCTTTACTTCCTGGATTTGTGTGACTTTTTCTCTCATCAAATTAGGGAAGTTTTCCATCATTACTTTTTCAAACAGGGTTTATATCCCTTGCTCCTCTTCTGCTGGTATGCCTGTTCTATGGATATTATTACATTTTGTGTTGGTCTACAGTCCCTGAATCCCTCTTTGTTCCTTTTGAGTCATTTTTCTTTTCCTTGCTCTTTCTGGGAGTTTTTTTCTACCTTGACCTCCAGGTCACTGATTGGATCCTCTGCTTCGTGTAGCCTGGCTTTGATTCCTTCTACTGTGTTCTTCAATTCAGAGATTGTATTCTTCATTTCCTCTTTGCTCTTATTGATACGTTCTGTTTCCTTTTTCATGTTGATATAGTTTGCAGTAAGTTCTGCGCAGTTTCCATATAGTTTTTGGTAATTTCACAGTGAGCTCATTGAGCTTCCTAATAACCACTGTTTTGAACTATTCATTTGGTAGTTGACTTGCCCCTATTCAATTTAGCACTCTTTCTGAGGATTTCTCCTTTCCTTCTGTTTGGTGTTTGTTTCTTTCTCTTCCCATTATTTGTGAGACTCTTTTTGTTTCCTTCTGCTTCTCAAGTTGATCTGTTTGAACTCCCTGAATTTGTGGTTTGAACCACAAATTTGTGGTATGATAGGAGGCCTGTGAGATTAAGTGTTGCAGTCTTGACCTTCTGAACTTGATGCTCTTGGGATGCCCTTTGTGCCATTTATGTTGCCTCTCTGGATGTAATTGGTTTTTTATTATTGTTGGGTTGTCCTTTAGTGGGTCCTTCCTTCCAGCTGGTTGACTGAGGGTCACTCTGCCCACCATGTCCTATAATCTGTTGTGTAGATGATGCCTGAATAAAACCACAGAGCCCAGGGAATAAACCGAAATCCACAAAAATGTCCCCCCCCCCCACAGTCCATCTATCAACCACAAATGAACCAATATCAATAAGGGAGTAAAGAGATTAAGGCTATTATAAAAAAGGAGAGAAATAAACTATAGTATTAATTCTAGTGACTTAATGTGCACAGACTTGCTGGACAAGAAATGAATGTTAGAAAGCTATATAGGAAAGAAAATATTGCTAATCATGGAGATGATCACAGTCGCTTTTGTCTAGGTAGTCTCTAGTATTTACCACTGCTTTTTCTTTCTGGGTTTGCCTCTGGCGATGTCAGATGTTGACACCATTTGACCTTTGGCAACCTGCTCTGAGAATGTCAGGGATCTACTGTCAATGGCTGTTTATTTCACGTATTAATCTAGTCATTCTATACTCAGCTGTACTCAGCAGTGAGGCTTAAGCTCCATAGGTCAGGGCAGATCTTTCTTGGGTTGAGGCTTTTGTTTTTCCTCAAGCTGCTGCTGCTCAGAACGGAGTGGTCTGTCTGACCACAGGACGGCTGCTGCCATAGGAGTAATGACTCAGCTCCAGGATCCTGGTGGCTGCTCTCTCAGTTCTCTCCCCAAAGCTTCTATGTCCCTAGTCTCTCCTCAAATGTCTCTAGTCTGCTTTGCCCTCACGTTTGCAAGAGCTGAGGGTAAGTTGCTACAAATGAAAATTTGTACATTGCCCCTTTAAACAGCTCTTTCTGTTTTCAGCTGTCTGTCTCTGGCAGAGAGCAACCCTGACGCTTCTTGCCAATGGTTGTTATCTGTACTTTTGGGGGCTCTGTTGATCTAGGCTGGCATCCCAGCTGGGATTTGGATCTCATTCTTTTCAGGGGGATCCAACTGGCCACTTAATTGTTCCTGCAGCGCTGCCACCTGTTGGTGCCTGGCCAGCTCTGCTCTTGAGTCTCCACCATAGTCCTTACCAAACAGTTGGCTGAAGTTGATTTTTCTGTCTGTCCGAGGTTATAAGGCGTCTCTCTCTTGCTATTTGTTCAGTTGTTCCAGGTGATATCTCCACATTTTAGTTGTAATTCCAGATTGGTCCTTGGAGGAGGTTAGTGTGGCTTCCAATCACTCCTCTGCCATATTGCCTCTCCCTCTGATAGTTTCTTATGTGTGGTGTGTCTTAGTTTTTACTCTCATTGCTTATATTTTCGGTGTTATATACAAAAACTTGTTGCCTAGACTAATGTCAAAGAACTTCTTACTTATATTCCTTCTACAAGTTTTGCAGTCTCAGGGCTTATGTTTAAGTCTTTAATCCATTATGAGTTAGTATTTGTGAATGGTATAAGATAGGGTTCAATTTTGTTCTTCTGCATGTAGATACCAAGTTTTTTCATTACCATTTATTAAAGAGACTATCTTTTCCTCATTGAGTATTCTTGGCTCTCTTGTCAGATATTAGTTGACCATATATGCAAGGTTTTGTTTTGGGGCTCTTAATTTTGTTCCATTGGTCTATGTGTCTGTTTTATTCAGTATCATATTGTTCTAGTTACTATAGCTTTGTAATAATATTTTGAAATAAGGGTACATAATGCTTCTAGCTTTGTTCTTTTTCCCAGGGTTGCTTTGGTTATTTGGAGGTTTTTTTGTGGTTCCATACAAACTTTAGGATTGCTTTTACTGTTTCTGTGAAAAATGCCGTTGGACTTTCGATGGGTATTATATTGAATTATAGGGAGCTGCGGGTAGTATAAACATTTTGTCAATGTTAATTCTTCAGATTCATAAACAGGGAATATATTTCAATTTGCTTGTATATTCAGGTTCTTCTATCAAAGTCTTGTGTTTTTAGTATATAAATTTTTCACTTCATTGTTTAAATTTATATTTGAAAATTCTATTGTTTTTGATACTTTGTGAATTTTTTTTTATTTCTTTTGGGGAATAGTTTATCTTTAGTGTATAGAAATGCAGTGGAGTTCTGTGTGTTCATTTTATATTCTGCAATGTTACTGAATTTGTTGATTAGTTCAAACAGTTTTTGATGGAGTCTTTAGGGTTTTCTTTATATAAGATCATACCTGGAAACAAAAGACAATTTAACTTATTTTTTCCTAATTTGAATGTCTTTTCTTTTTCTTGTCTTATTTCTCTGGCTAGGACTTCTCGTCCTATGTTGAATAGGAGTGGTGAGAGTGGGTACCCTTGTTCTTTTCCTGATATTAGAGGAAAATCTTTTAACTATTCAGTGTTGAGTATGATGTTTCCTGTGAGGTAGTCATATCTGGCCTTTATCGTGTTGACATATGTTACTTCTAAGCCCAGTTTGTTGAGTATTTTTTAATCATGAAGGATTGTTGTATTTTGTCAAATGATTTATCTGCATCTGTTGAGATGATCATACGATTTTTGTCTTTTATATCAATTAACATAGTATACAACACATTGTTTGATTTTTGTATGTTCAGCCAGCCTTGTATGCCAGGGAAAATTCTGGTTGGCCCTGGTGTATGATCCTTTAAATATGCTGCTGAATTTGGTTTAGTAAAAATTGTTGAGAATTTTTGCATCTGTGAGCATTGTGGATACTGGTCTGTAGTTTTCTTATCTGGTAGTGTATTTATTTGGTTTTGGCATCAAGGTATTGCTGGCCTCAAAATGAATTTAGGAGTATATCCTCCTCTTTGATTTTTTGGAAGGGTTTGAGAAAGATGGATATTAATTCTTCTTTAAATATGTGATAGAATTCACTAGTGAATTAATCTGGTTTGGGGCTTTTCTTTGTTGGGAGGTTTTTGATTACTGATTCAATCTCATTATTTGTTATTGGTCCATTCACATTTTCGCTTTCATCATGATTTAGTTTTAGTAGGTTTTATGTTTTTAGGAATTTGTCCACTTATTTTAGGTTGTCCAATTTGTTGCCATATAATTGTTCATAGTAGTCTCATGATCCCTTATATTTTTTGTGTCATTAATTACAATATCTCCTCTTTTTTTTCTGATTTCAGTTGAGTCTTCTCTCTGTTTGCCTTATTCTAGCCACAGGTCTATTTCAAAGAATGAGTTCTTAGCTTATTCATTTTTTCTGTTGTTTTTCTAGTATCCATTTCACTTATTCCTACCATGATCTTGGATATTCCCTTCCTTCTGTGAATCTTTGGCTTAATTTAATCTTCTTTTCCTCATTCTTTGAAGTATAAATTTAGGTTTTTAAAATTTGAGACCTCTCTTCTCTTCTTGCTATGATATTTATCACTATAAAGTTAACTCTTAGAATTGATTTTTAGCATCCCATAGGTTTTGGTATATTGCTTTCCATTTTTGTTGTTTTAAGATATTTCTGGGGATATCTAGCCATGATGGAGGCATAGGTAAACACACTGTGCCTCTTCGTACAACCAAAAGAAGGACAACAATAAATTTAAAACCAAAAAACGACTAGAACTGCTAGAAAGTCAAACTGTATGGAAGTCCAACAACCAAAAAGTTAAAGAAGAAACATTCATCCAGACCAGTAGGATTACTCTGTCCAGCAAAGCAATCATTTAGAATGTCAGGGCAGATAAAGTACTTCGCAGATAAGGTCAAGTTAAAGGGGTTGATCATCAACAAGAGCTCATTATATAAATGTTAAAGGGATTTATTAAAAAAAAGAATATGATCAAAACTATGAACAATAAAATGACAACAAACTCACAACTATTAAAAAGTGAACCTAAAAACAAAAATGAAAACAAACCAAGCAAACAACTAGAACAGGAACAGAATCACAGAAATGGAAATCACATGGAAGGCTATCAGTGGGGAGGCCGGGAATGGGTGAAAATGTAGAGAATAAGTGATATAAATGGTTGGTAGAAAATAGGGAAAGTTAAGAATAGTATAGGAAATGGATATTGGGGACCGCTCTGCCTGGTTTCAGGAATTGTATCTACCCCCATGGCTAAGGATGAGTGAGTGACCTCTGGAATGTGAGCCACAGGAGACAAAGCTTGTCTCTGGTATTGAATGCTGCCTCAGTTTCCTCTCCCTGCCCCCAAAGCATGGTCGAAAGTCAATGATGGGTAAGACTCCTCACAGAGAGAGGGGTAACCTAAGCCAGACTCAATCACTTGGGAGGCCATAATGGAAGGAATCAGGGGGCTGCAACAAAGAGGGAACAATGGACCCTTGCCCCCCAGCTATGTGACATAGCTCAAATCCCCATGTCCTCTGGAAGAAGCGCTTATTAGCTCTAATCCACTTAAGCCTGAAAACCTGATGGGGAGGGGGTGCAGCTCCTTGCCTGGCTGGAGCAGATCCAGGGAAATCTGGTGTAAGAAAGAATTCTTAAAAATCCTGTGAAACCTGCTTTGCTAAGAATGTTTTCATTCATATGTTAAGGGTCCAAGAGGGAAATTAGTGTGTCTCTCGGAGTTTCTGCAAACCCCATTTCCTGACAGATACTGACTCAGACTAAGCCCTCAGATTTCTTTGAAATGTTTTCTACTGTTTGACCCTTGCTGCCCTGTATTCCTGTGTGTTACAACCCAATAAAAGCCCCTGGAGGAAGGAGCTCAAGGCCTTTTTCCTCTGAGAAACTGGCCACCTCTCCTCCCCAAGTAGATCATGTCTTGGTAGTATTTACTTTCATTTGTGGCAGATGGGGGCACTTGAGGGTAAAGTCGCTCCCACAAATGGAGAAGCCAAAGAACTTAAAAGTATAACCCATGGACATGAACTAAGGTGGGGGAATACAGGTGGGAGGGGATGTGCAGGGTGGAGGAGAATAAAGCAGGGAAAATGGGACAATTGTAATAGCATAATCCATAAAATATATTAAAAAATAAAAAGAAAGATATTTTTATTTCCATTTTGATTCTTGGCTTCTTAGTTTTATAGGAGTGTTTTAAAATTTCCACATATTTGTAAATTTTCCAGCTTTCTTTGTGTTGTTCATTTTTAGTTTTATAACATGTAGTTAGAAGAGATACTTGGCACTATTTCATCTTCTTAAATTTGGTAAGATTTGTTTTTGACCTAAAGTATAATCTTTCCTGGAGAATGTTTCCTGTGTGCTTGAGGAGAATGTATATTCTGCTGCTGTTGGATGGAATGTTTTGTGTATTTTTGTTAGGCTCATTTGATCTAAAGTATCAATCAAGTCCAACATTTTGTAGTTGATTCTGCCAACATTGATGTCCTATCCAATGTTGAAAGTTAGGGTATTGAAGTTCCCTACTTTTGTCATATTGCTATTTATTTCTCTTTTAATATCTTTTAGTATTTACTTAATATATTTAGGTGGTTTGACATTGGAAATATATATGTTTATATATATTTATGATTGTTACATCTTCTATATGAATTGACCTTTTTATCATTATATAATGACCTTCTTTGTCTTTTGTTACCATTTTTGCCTTAAAGCCTCTTTTGTCTCATATAAGTATAGGTATCCCTGCTTTCTTTTGGTTTCCATGTGCACAGAATATCGTCTTTTTTTCTCTTTATTTTGAGCATTAAAGCTGAAGTGATTCTCTTGGAGGCAGCATGTTTGGCTTTTGCTTTCTTATTCATCCATCCACTCTATGTCTTTTGATTGGAGAATATATTCCATTTACATTAAGAATAATTAGCAATAGGTAGGGCCTTACTAATGCCACCTTACTATTTTCTGTTTTGTAGTACCCCTGTTCCTTCTATTCTCTCTTGCTGCCTCCTTTTGTTAATTAATTTTTTTGTAGCAGTATGCTTAGATTCTTTTTTGTTTTGTAGATCTACTGCAGGTTTTGCTTTGTGGTTACAATGAGGTTTACATAAAATGTCTTATACATGTAACAATATATTTTATGCTGATAACTTTGCTCATATACAAAAATTTTACTCTTTTGTAAAATTTTCAGTGTCACTATTTACCTTTTCAAATATTGTGTATTTATGAATAAATTACATGTATAGTTATTTTTAATACTTCTGTATTTTAACTTTTATACTAGAGTTGTATTTAACATTCTACCATATTACAGTATTAGAATATTCTGAATTTGACTATATACTCACTTTTTTCAGTGTGTTGTGTATTTTCCTATGTTTTCTTATTACTAATTAGTGTGCTTTCGTTTCAATATAAAGAACTCCTTGAAGTATTTTTTTTAAGGTAGGCCTAGTGTTAATGAACTCCCTTAACTTTTGTTTGTCTGGAAGTTTTTATCTGCCCTTCTTTTTGGAAGGTTAGCTTTGCCTGGTAATGTGTTCTTAATCGGCAGTTTCCCTCCCCCCCCACCCAGCAGTTTGAATATATGATGCCATACTCTCCTGGCCTATAAGGTTGCTGCTAAGAAATCCACTAATAACCTTATGGAGGTTCCCTTATAACAAGTTACAGGGTTTTTCTTTTTTTGTCTCTTGCTACTTTTAAGATTTTCTATTTGAGTTAGATTTTTAACAATTTTATTACAGTGTATCTTGGAGAGGATTTTTTCAGTTGACTTTGGTGACTTTTGAGTTTCATGGACTTGGATATACAAATCTCTTCCCAGATTTGGGATGTTCTCAGCCTTACTACTTCTTAAGTAAGCTTCAGTGCCCTCCTTCCTCTTTCTCCTTCTGGAAATACAATGATTTGCAAATTGATCTTTTTGATGATATATCATAGACAATGTAGACTTTCTTCTTTCTTTTTCAATCTTTGTTTTCCTCTGGCTGCATACTTTCAAAGATCCTGTCTTTTTTAAAAGATTTTATTTATTTTATTTTTAGAGAGAGGGGAAGGGAAGGAGAGAGGATGAGAAACATGAATGTACAGTTGCTTCTTTCATACCCCCTACTGAGGACCTGGCCCACAGCCCAGGCATGTGCCCTGACTGGAAATTGAACCTGTGGCCCTTTGCTTTGCAGGCCTGCGCTCAATCCACTGAGCTATATCAGCCAGGGAGTTTTTGAGCTCACTGATTCTTTCTTTTGCTTGATCAAGTCTTGTGTTGATGCTCTCTATTGCATTTTTTTTTTGTTTCATTCATTGTATTCCTCAGTTATAGAATTTCTGTTTATTTTTTTATAATTTCTGCCTATTAAACTTCTTGATTTGTGTATTGTTTTCCTGATTTTCTTGAACTTTGTGTTTTCATGTAGATCATTGAGTTGCTTTAAAACAGCTATTTTGAATTCTTTATCTGGTAAATCAGAGATCTTCATGTCTTTGAGTTTGTTTACTGTAAAATAATTATGATCCTTTGGTGGTGTCATATTTCCTTGATTTTTTCATGATTCTTAGAGTTTTGTGCTGACTTCACATTTGAAGTATCAGTCACCTCCTTCAGTATTTACTGTCTTCATAAGTAAAATATCTCCAGTAGACCTGGTAGGGATTCTGAGTCTTTCTGGGATATCTTGTGAATACATCTGCTCCTCACTTCTTGCTTTCTCTTGTGGCAGAATCCTTAAGCTTGTATGCATTCTCTGGATCTTGCAAAGCGGCAGGCTGAGTGCTTACAGTCTCTCTTTTTTAAAGGTTGCACTACAGCTTAAGTTTGTAGTCTCCCTCTGGCCCATAGATTCAACTGATTTTCTGCATGTGTTCACTAGCCATCTGCCAAAGCCTGTACATGCTGCTGTTGGGAACATGCAAGGGAGCTAGCCATAGGTGTAGGGGTGTATATGGGTGAGACAGATGGAGAGCTGGGAGTGCTGGTGGGCCAGTTCAGGGGACACATGAATGAGGCATTTCCAGCAGGTCATGAGTGGACTTCTTGATGGAATTTGCAACACTTTTATGATCTCTGTTTCTTTAATGTCCTCCAAAAGTTGTATCTGCTGCTTTCCCAGACTCTTTTCACCCACCGACCCCAGTTTTGGAGCCCCAGATTTAGTACACTGAAAGGGATTAAAGAGAAATGGAAGTATTCCACACCTTTGGGGAAGCTGGTACTCACTCACATACTATCCCTTCCCACCTCAGGATAAATCATAGGCCAAGGAAGATATGTCTTGGCACTAATCTGTGCCTCCTTGGCTGATGGGTGACATGGATAATGCCAAACTGTTTCTCTTCCCCACTCTAATGTGTCCAAACTCATACTATTTTTATTTCAACCAAGTCTTGGAACTTCTCTGGAAACTTGTGCTTTCACAGAGGCTCTCCTCTGTGAGTGATTATTTAGGTTAATATTCTCCACTGGCTCACAGACACACCAAGAGGTGCTGGAGCCAGTTCACAGGCCACTGCAGAGTCCACAGGCAGGATTGGTGTCTGTTTGCCTATTTCCTGATGCACATAGGCAAGAGTCCGCCCACCATTGCATATGGTGCTGAATTTTACTGCTCCTTCAAAAGCATTTTTGTTCATGGATAGATGTCAAATAGTTGCTGTTGAGTGGGAGGACAAAAATGATGGATATCTTTACTCTGCCACCATGCTGATGTTACTCTGGAGAAGGCTTTTCACTTTTTTCTTTCAAGGTGCTAGTTTCAACCTGAATCATTGAGTTAGTGCTTGTGAAGAGCAGCTGCAGTGGATTCTTCCCTCATATTTTTCCTTTCTCTAGTCCCTCATATTTTTTCTTTCCTCTCTCTTCCTTCAAATTTTTCTTTCCCTCATATTCTTTCTCATATGTTACACATTTTTATTGTCTATAAACATCAGAGGAAAGTTGGAGGCTAAAAATTGCAATCCCAACCCTTAAAGAATCCTTTGATGTCTCTAGAGAGCCAGTCTTCAAGAGGTTGTGCTGCCTTAGACATCAGAATCTTTGTGTTCTGTGAAGATGAAACCACAGATTTAGTCTTAAATGGAAGGGCAGAAGCAGGACCCCTTGAGGGACAGGGATTTTTGCCCTATTGAAGGGAAATCAAGTTTAGGATTTGGGAGATCTTAAATCTGTACCAAGCTGTATCCAATGAATTAAAGTCTTTCTGGGTTCAAGACAGTGTTGTCACTACCCTCCCATCTGTCTCCCTGTATCATTTTCCCAACCACCTGGACTTCCTCAGGCTAGTCTTTAGGCAGTGGTATCTGGAACTAGCTCTCTCTGAGTTACAAGAGGCAATTGTTAAACCTTTAGTAATTTTTCAAGCTGGTTGTTAAACATGACCATTATTAAAAATTAAGTTATGTAAACTTGTGATAAATTATATTAAAAACAAAGTTAATAAATGCTCAACACTCATTACTTTCTAACTATTTTACTGTTACCTGTACTTCGAGGTTATTTATCTCTATGGTGTCTGTATAGTAGGAATGCTATATAATGGTGGGTACTGAGCATCCACTTCCAGCTCCCTGTTGGGTGACATTACATTGGTAGCTTAAGATTGGCCATAAGGGGAGTATTTATATCATGGAAATTGGCAACTGATACAAATGAGGGCTTTTCTCCAAAAATGCCAATTAGGCATTTACTGGTTTATCATGCTTTTAGGTGACTCTAGCTGAGCAGAGATAACAGAACAAAGTACAAGAAGTCTGTCTCTTACCAGACCAGCCTGCAGTAGTTACAGGCCATGCATGTAGAATGTCTGTGAGAGTTATGCCTGTGCCATGTGAGAAGCTCTTCATGAAAGGTTTTTAACTGTGAGGACATTCTTTAACTTGATAGCTCCTTTGGAGGGATTTTGAGTCATCACTTTGCTACAAGTTGCTTTTCATAACTCTGTCCTGGCTTACCTTGACACCTGTTGTTTACTCCAAACTAAGATTGCAGGGAAGGGAAGTGAAAGGCCAATGGTGGCTTCTGGAGACAGATGGGCAGAGTATGTGCTTTGACATCATCTACAGCATAGGGAGCAGTAGTTGAGTAGGCACCACTGACCTGTGTACAGGCAGAGCCTGCCAGCTCAGCGATGCCCTTGGCATCAGGAAGAGGGGGATCAAAGCTGTCAGCGGTCACATTGAGGGCAACCTCATGGTGGAGTATTGCTACTCAAAAGGGATAAGTGATGATAGGGCTTTTTATATGGAAGCATGAATGATACAGAGTACATGTATCTATAAATGGACCTGCTTGTGAAGACAAAGCCACTGAACATATGATTTTCTAGTAATCTGAGCCTCATGTACCATAATGTAGATCATCATAGGAAAAACAACAGCAACAAAACTTATAGCTTTGCTCTTCAGCATACAATAAATGACGACACCATTGTGATGTCTTCACCTGTTACCTGGAGGATAGATAGCAGCCAGCAACCAGTGCTTTTTTCATTGTACAAGTAAAAAAAAAGTCAATTAAATCTATTTATTTTTCCAGAAAACATATACACAAAAAGATGCATTCATTGAACACTTCCACAAATCCATAATTCTAAACAGTGTTTCTCAAATCAGAATGTTTATTGGAGAGAACCCAAAGGAAAAAGCAGGCACTTCCACAATATGCCCTTGCTGTGTAGTAGTCCATAATTGTGAATTTTTGTGAATTGTCACAACTGGGATGAATGATGGGAATATAACAGGTTGTAGAATTGGAAAATGTTAAATCTTTGTTCCTAATGGCAAAACATGTTTTTCTCATTTTCATCAGAATGTGTGATCCATGCCATTTGAAATCAAATTCCAAACACAATGAGCCATTAGTGTAATAGCTTGTTACTAACAGCAGTCTTATAAATAATACATTCTTATCATGTGCATGCAGCTCTCTGTGAAGCCAGCAAAAGGTATTTCAGGCCATCGAAGTTTCTTTGCACCAGCATGGCTGTAGATTAGAAGGACATCTCCATGTGCACCAAGACAGGTGCCAATTTTCCCTGCCGAGATTGAGGCTGGCCATCTCTTTCTGCACATATGGTAGATGGATTGGTTAATCAGCGTTTGCTGAGTTTTAAGCCTAAAATTACAGAGAAGCTAGACCACTGCAGCTACATAGTCTTTGTTCATGAGTGCAAACAAGAAAAACAATCACTTGTTATTTGAGAAAAAAATTAAAACATGTATTTTGGACTTTTACTAAAGTGTCAGTGGCTTTATAAAATGGCTGGGTGAATTCAGGCTTACAGCTAACTAGTATCATTCTGGGGCACTGTAAAGAAAACAGCATGCATGGAAAATTAAGTTTTAAATATTCCTCTTGTATCTTAGCATTAAAGAGAAAATAAAGGGAGTTTCACTTATATTTTTCAAACACATTTTTTAAAACAAAAGGTTTTAAACTAGTGGACACATTTGAGAACAAATACTTTAATACCTAATTTTTTCTGTATCATTTAAAAGGCTGCACATATTATACCTTAATTTTCTTCTTTAGTAGGTTAAAGTAACAATTTTCAACCTTTTTCATCTCATGGCACACATAAATTAATTATTAAAATTTTGTGATACACCAAAAAATCTATTTTTTGCCAATTTGACAAAAATAGGTGTAATTTTGATTGATTTACAAAAATATGTGATAGTAAATACTCACTGTGTTTCCTCCAAAGTCACTTCTTAAAAACTCAGGTGTCAATACTCATATATAAGGATTTCTAATACCAAGAATTAAGCAATCAGATGCAAACTTACCTGATGTGAACAATAAGATGTAGCTCTGTTACATGACCTATATATTTATGGGTAAAGACAGGGCATTCACACCAGACTGATATTGTTGTGTTGGGTGTTATCATTTTTATCTGACATTCTAAAGAAAAGAGATCATTGACCCTGACTAAATACAAGAGTTCAGGTATTACATGTTTAAAAAATTTTTGCAACACACTGGTTGAAATCACTGGGTAAAAGTATTAACCATTTTCCCCAATTGAACATTCATGGCTAAGGAATGCCTATGATTGTTGAGTTCTACTTTTTGGGCAAAATGATTGTCTCAAAAAAGTATTGTCAGCACTTGAGGGACAAATGCTGGTTTCTAACAAGAGCTGGCAAAGTCATATCAGTCAATCAGAATATGCTTAAAATCCATGTAATAACAGAAATTATATACATGAAGCTTATTTATTTTTTCCAGTTTTATGGATATAATTGACATATAACATTATATAAGTTTAAGTTGTACAGTATAATGATTTGATGTGTATATATATTGCAAGAGAATTACCACAATAAGATTAATTAACTAATATTTTAAAAAGCTATACATTTTCTCTTTAAAAATTTTAAATGCCTGGGGTGGGAGTAAAAGACAGAACACTGTACTTGAACAATAATTTTTAAAAAATTATTGCTTATCTTGCAGAGAAGAATATAATGCAGAATTATTGAAGAGCTATAAAGAATTTCAGTCACAGTAATCTCTTAATGTGAAATATGATAGTATTAAATTTCGTGAATTTATATTTTAGTACTAATAATAGGTACAGACTAGGTAGTTACTCATTAAAAGATAAGTTGTTTCCTAATCACAGCACTTCTGACAGCAAATTTATAGAGGTTTTTTCCACACCAACCAATTCTTCAGCTCTCTAGAACATCCTACAATTCTGTGCTGACACTACCTGGAGTTAGCACAGACCCCACACATTTTGGGCTCATGCGCACAAGACTGCTCCCACTTTTTCCCTAAGAAGCTAGTCGTGAGTCCCAGATTGTCACCTGTACTTCTGACTAACTGGCTATAAATCAGGGTTACCACAACACCCTCCTTGGGTTCAGTAATTTACTAGAACAGCTCATAGAACTCAGGGAAATACTTTACTTACTCCTACTTATAAAAGATACAACTCATGGACAGTCAAATGGAAAAGATACATAGAGTAAGGTGTAGAGGAGAAAGGGGTGTGGAACTTTCATGCTCATCTTGGGCACACCACCTCCCAGTACCTCAGTGTGTTCACCGAACCAAAAACTCTCCAATCCAGTTGTTTAGGAGTTTTTATGGTGGTTCCATTAATGATTGATTATATTATTGGCCATTGGTGATTGAGCTTGATCTCTGGCCCCTGTTCCCTCCTGTGAGATCAGGGGTAAAACGGAAAGTTCCAACCCACAAATCACATGTTTGGTTCCTCTGACAACTAGCCCCCATTTTCAAAGAGTCACCTTATTAGCATAAATTTAGGTATCCTTGAATGGTGCTATTATGAAAACAAAGAGGATCTTTTCAGGAAATTGCAAGTGTTTTTGGAGCTTGGGCTTAGACAGGAATGAAGATCAAATATATATTTCTTATTTTATCACTCTATTACATTCATACTTTTACCTGTGTATTCCTCATCAAAGGCCAAAAATCACAGGGACCATTGCAAGAGGTATAAACCAGGTATCTGTTATGATACTGAGAGGTGATGGATGCATTTGCAGATTATACCCATGAGTTGAGTTTACTCAAACATTTTCCCCAAACCTCTTTCCTTATATCTCCTTTCCATGAGACTATCTAATCTAATTAATAAATTAAGATAATTGAGAGTGAGCAACTGTGAACTTTCTCTGACTTGGGGATAATCAGATGGACAGTGGAACAATGGCTGGCCTTACTGTGAACTGTGCATGGTAGAGGGCAGGAGAGTGGGCAGAAGGCTGGGTTTGCAGTGGGATAATAAAACTGTGCATGGGGCAGGCAGGAACATTGCCTGGGCAAAGAATGCACATGTTAAGTTCCAGATAGTTTTCCCCCAAGGAAAAGGGCTCTCTGGCAGCCTCCCTATGTTACATACCCATTTCTAGTATTGTACACAGTGGTCATTTATCAAACATTGTTTTGAGCTTGTGTGTGCCATGCATTGTGCTGGACGCTAGAACTACTAAAGGAAAATATTGGTCCCTCCCTTAAACATTTCAAAGCGCCTGCCAAACTGCCAACTACCCATGTGCTATGGGTTCAGGGAAGTTTCGTGATGAGAATTCATTTGAGGCCTGATAGAGTGATGAGATATTTTGGATGTTTCAGGTGGAAGGTGTAGCTGTTGGGTTCATGAGTGTGTGCTCAAGAGTGAACATGCAGCTCCTGCATGAGTGCTTTGACGTGGTGCTCTTCCATGGATTCTGCGTCCCACATCCCGATGATGTTCTGGAACTACCACAAGAGCTAAGTGTTCAAGGAAGTCAAGGTACAGGGGCTATCATGGGAACATACCAGGAATTAAATCCATGTCTTATATACAACTGTGTTTCTTAACTAAGTAATTTTATATTTCCTTCTCAAATTCTCTTTAAGGTGTAGCTTTCATGCTTATTCAAATCCTTGTGCACATATCTATGAGCTCAGATATCAGATAGCCTAAATTTTAAATTTTAGTTTAGTTAGACATAGTGGCCTTTCAGCTTAAGGTTTTCTAAAATCAGAATGTCTGCCCTCAGAATGTTTATGATGATATAATTGGAAGTATTTCAGGCTTTTGTACACACAAACACACAACACATGCCAGTGCAATTACAATAAGTGAATTCTTTAAGGCAGTCACCCAAGAAATTCTATAGACCTTTTTAATTCTATGAATTAATGCTTCTGTGTTGGTGTCTTTAACAAATGATTATGAAGCGCTGGTTTATTTCAAGTAGCTATTTTTAACTTGCTTGACGTATTTCTAGCCATATAATATAACAAAATATTTTTAAAACATTGTCTATATTGAGATTTTCACTAACTGAAATTAGATAATCTCAAACTTTGGTATTTTACAATAATTTAATGAGGTCTTATTGTGTCCCTGGGTATCTTTGCAGTTAAATGTTTTGGTTGTTAAATCAGACAGATGCAGGCACAGTATGTTACTTCACTTATCTAAACCTGTTTTGTTTTCATTTTTAGAATAGAAACATTAGTAATAGCTTACACATAAGGGAATTGTGAAGTTTCACTGGGGTTACTCATTCAAGGGCTTTACTCTAGTGCTCAATAAATGTAGGTCTTCTTTGTTAGCAAGTGTTATTTCTTTGTGATTGGCCTGTCACTTACTTGAGCCTTCCCAGCTTAAAATAAGGGCATTTTGAATTGTTCTGCTTTCTCGTGTCTGCAAGATTATATATCAAGATTGTTCAAAACAGAAAAACGAACACATTGAGTGCTGGCAAATTTCTTGTTAATCTAAACAATGGCAAGTGTTATTATCACCTGGACAGGAAACCAAGAGCATGGATATACAGAGCTCATCTGAATGTTCACTTATTACACAGAACTTGCAGAGCCAGAGATGAAGAGGTGTTTCCTTTTAGTACTAATGACCATATGAGGTCTGTCCAGAAGGTATCCAGCTATGTAACATGAAAAATAGAGACATTCACTGAAGAAGATACCAGAAACATTGTACATAGGACAATGACACCTCACTCCCCTTCAAAATATGTGCCTTGGGACCTCCCAGTCGCCATCAGCTGCCCCATCATATTTTCCTGAATCTCACTGACAGTCTGAAATCTCTCCCTTTTTACAGGTGATTTTAGTTTTGGGAAAAGCCAGAAGTTGTAGGGCACCATATTTAGGCTGTAGGATGTCTGAGTCACTGGACGATTTGATATTTTGCCAAAAAACTCTGCATAAGATGTGATGCATGAACAGCCACTTTGTTGTGATGAAGCTGCCAGTCACCAGTTGCCCATAGCTACATCCTTCTGAATCATCCAAACTGGGTCCTCAGAGGAATGTTCAAGCTTAATGCAAAATTTGATGCATATTCGTTGTTCTATGTGCTCAGTCATTTTTAATGTGATGGCCACACAGTACACAAGCTCAGTCAATGGCATCTACCACCCCCACCAACTAGTACAGTGAAGTCATCACTATATCCTGCACACACATTCCAGTCCACTCTCCTTGGCTGCCAGGTTACATGGATGTCACACAAATCATTCTCTTCATATTAACAATGGCTCAACTTTTCCTGGACAGACCTTGTACTCTTCCCAAAAGAGAGATTAAAGCTCATTATTTTTTAATAGTGGAGGCTGACTCGCCCATGCTTCTTAGCAAAGAGATATTGAAGTGTACTGAAGGAAATTTTCAGCATGAGACAGTAAGTTACCATTGTCATTTCGAAATGCGTAAGTTCTTATTGGAGGCGGCCTTAAGTAGGTTTTATGACTCAACTTTCTCATGTATAAAATGGAGATAAAAAGTAGTATTTAAGATAAAGAGTTGTTGGGAAGATTACGTGTTAGAATCTACATGATATGCTTAGTTCAGTACCAAGCAGAGTAAATACTGAAAAGACTTAAGTTGTTTGTTTTCCACTTGTGACTGTTCTTATTAAAAACAAGTTGAAAAGCTATAGTCTTTTCCTGTGTGTTCTGGAGTAGCTCTGGGGCTATTCATGTTGCATATATGTTGAATGGAAAAATTCATTCCTGTTTTACAAACTTTATGGGGAGAAAAGAATTTAAAATTGAGACTTAAAAACACATATAATCTAGTATATCTCTGTTTAGTGAATGCACACAGAGATATGGAAGCTGAAACAAGTCCTATATCTCTCTACAGCCTTTAATATTTTTACTTAAAATCAGTTAGATAGGATGGTAAAGGAAATAGGAAAACTTGTGTTATCTTCCATGCCTTGTTTATTTTTGAAAATCCAGCTTTACATTCACTGATACGAAGATGATTATGAAATTTTTACCAGGGAGCACTATTGTAGACTACCAGATTACTCAGGGATGGATGCACAAATAATCAACAGCTTATTATATCTAAGAAAAGAGTCATCAACACATTTTGCTGCCATCTTCTTACCAACAACAAAGAATGAGGCTCCAGAGAATATTCTAAATGTGCTATGATCTACTTTTCATTTTTTCGATGAAAGTCTCAAGTTAAAGGAAATACAATTTGTCTAAAATATGAACTAAAATTCTTGTTTCAGATGGGCACACATAATTGTGCCTTATACCTCGTATTTTGTTTATTACTTTCTACTTTTCAAAGGATTTTCATGTATATTATCTCATTTTATTCCTATAACTTGATGTAGGAGAGCTAGGATAGGTGATACTGGGTTTTTTTAACACCTGCTCAAGCCCGTTCAAAATTGAAAGCTCATCAGGAGCTGACCCAATGACCAGACTCATCCCTCTCTGCTTGGCAAGATGACTTTATCTTGGATGGCTTTGACTGAAAACTCCAGTGGGGATTTGGCTGCACTAGATACATGGTCAGTTTTTTCACTTCAACAAGTTATTTGAGTTATCACTTTAATGAGTTCTCAGTGGCATGCTCATATCCCTGAGACCATCGCTAAACTGCTTCCATGCTGGGGGCTGTCCCTGTCCTGGCATAATCTGGGACCTTTCACGTGTTAGGTGACCTCCAGGCTCTTGAGTCATGCAGGAAAGGTTTCAAGAAATTTGGAGAAGGAAGGAAAGCAAGTTTTATTCAGGTAAACACAAAGGGAGATGACAGGGAATGAACACTGTTTTGAAAGAAGTGAGAGTTTGTTTTCAAGTGGACACAGGCCAACTCGTGAGTGAATAAGTTGTGCACTTAGTCAGTTCCTGGCATTTTATGTGATTCCGGTTTTTGAATTTTGTAGTGCCAGATACTCTCTCAGCCTTCTGGAGGGGATCTTGTTCCTAATATCATCCATTCTTCTGGAAGTGTCATGACTTTAGCTCCTCTGGACTCCCCTTAACTTGTGGTATCACTGTTCATTACAATGATGGTATAATGAGCTGGTCAGTTTTTCCTCCATCTTGGAATCATCTAGTTTTAACTAGTTCTCATTGTTTTTGACTTCTGTGACCATCACAAGGGTTTCCTGCCATAACTGTTTCCTTTGATTTTGCATGGAGGCAGGAGCCCTGATGAGAGGACCTAGTCGTTTACTGGCATGTGAAGTCTGTTTCTACTTCCTCACTCCACTTGTTGGTAGTTGTCCCTAACTTCTTTCTATCCTGCCTTAAGACTGTTTTGTGTGCTCTGAACAAATTCTTTCTGTTAGAATCTTCACCTCTGTGTTTTCAGGATTTGCTAAAACTGTGGATGGCTACTCTGCCCTATGCCAGAGACAGGCCAGAAGTGCCAGGAAGTTAACACTCCAGGAGCAGTGTCTGTTTCCCTGTCTCACATCACTGCTCCCTTACTGCTATGTTCTCTATCATTTCCCAAATAAATGGTTGAACGTGAGTTCTTGACTACTTGCCTGCTTCTCAGGGAACCCTCACCAAGACTACTATTCTAGTTTTTTCTCCACCCTCTGTGAAAACATTTATACACAACTGGTAGCAGTCAGGGTATAAACACTTACTCCCTCACCCTTTAGGCAGGATAACTGGGAAACATGAGTTTTATACTGCTTCCCAGAGTTCTTCCATAGAATTAAGTTCCAGCTGTCCACAGTGGTAATCTGTCTAATTGCTTGTGTAGATAGCTAAATATTAATAAAAGAGAAGGGAGCAAAACTGGCTAAGCCTAATTAGGTTGGAAACCACAGCTTCACACACTCCAAGGGATAGCTGCCCTGCCAACAGGATTAACACCCCTCCATCTCCCTGTTTAGGGAGGAAGGACTGGCTTTCCAATGTCGCTGAAGTGCAACTAGTCTACTTACCCTGACTATGGAGGGGTGGACGAATAAATAACAAAGGAGAAATTCTGCTGGACACATGAGCAGTAGAAACCAGATGATGCAACAGAACTTTGTGCTTCCCTTGTGCAGTAGAAGCCAAGGTGGCGACCATAATGGGGAGGAATCTAGTCTGGGAAAAGGATTGGATTGGATAAGGGACACAGAACCCTGGAAGATCTTGTTACAGAACAGAGGTCCAAGGGGTGGGGGCAATATTTGGCCCACCCAGGGATGCCAAAAAC
Organism: Artibeus jamaicensis; assembly: GCF_021234435.1. NCBI lineage: Eukaryota > Metazoa > Chordata > Mammalia > Chiroptera > Phyllostomidae > Artibeus > Artibeus jamaicensis. The sequence continues at coordinate 3,504,357 of NW_026521913.1, forward strand.
TGTTACAGAACAGATACACCAGGGCCAGACTCCAGAGGATGGTATACTAATACCACCCGGACCACCTACTGGGCTTGATCGGCTATCGCCAATTGGAAAGACATCTCTCAATGCCAGAGATTTGTGAAAAGGAAAGGAATGTTTATTTAATGCTATACAGACCTAATGTAGTAATCTAATGTCTTCATTAAAATATCATCCACCTACACACACAGCGCTCCCTTCTGCCCCTGCCCTAATTCAGGGTACCGTAACTCAGGAAAAAAGCACATGTTCGTTTTTCCAGGCTGCTGACACTGTGAGCTGTGTCACCATCTAGGCAGGATCTCCAATTAATCTAAAGTCATGTGGCACCTTCTCATGGTCCACTGGCAAGAGTTCTTTGTACCCATTTTTCTAGGCAAAGTCTCTCCTGCTTCCTATGCCATGCAGCCAAAAGGAGCACCCCAAAGCTGCGTGGGCCTCTTCTACCAAAACTGCAGGGGTCTACACTCTGCCAAAAGTGTGTGGCTTTCTTCTTTGCCTGGCTGCAGGGGTCCCTACTCTGGCAAAGCCACGTGATTCTCCTTTTCACCTGGGCAAGAGAGGGGTCCTCACTCTGCCCGAAACTGTGTGGCTTCTCCCACTAAAGTTACATGGTGATTCTCTCACATGGCTGCGGGAGTCCCCACACTGGCAAAGCTGCATGGTACTCCCCCTCAATGGCTGCCATCTCTGGGTTTAAATCCTCGTGCCAATCCTCTGTACCCCTATTTCTGATTCCTCCTACAGTCAGTTATACCTGCCAGTATTTCTATATTATTGCAAGTTTACTAGGCCGCCATTGTAAGTCTGGGCAGGTATGGCCCCATGTCATGGAGCCAATATTCTCCAAGCTCCCATGCAGGCACTGTAACTTGGGGGACCTGCCCCCCAGTTACATCTTGGGGGGAAATGACTTTATCCCCCTGGCTCCAAGCCTCACCACAGCCATTTAACATATCCAAGTGACCCGCCAAAAGCTATAGGTATGTTAAATGACCATGTCATGGATTAGCTGCAAGGCTGTGGCTGTACAAAACAGCCCTGCATGTTCCTGCTCTATGTGACCCTTCCCACAACTCATACCTGTGGGGGAAGGGATAACGACATCTTATATGTCTGTCCAATAATTCCTATATACTGTGAGTTTTGGATACCATTCCAAATCCCTTTTTGGGGCCCCCCTTTTGGCTGCACCCTGTATCAATCTAGGAATTGGATTGGTTAGGTGGAGAGCCCAGATCAAGCCTGTGGAGGTTTTGGAAAGAGATTGGTCATTTTGAAAGCCTGAGGTAATATAATCAAAGCTTAACAAAAGTCTCTCTTCATAACATGCATTTATTTGCCAGTTCATTCACACATTCTTGCTCTGTAGCAGTCATGTGGGCCCAAGTGTGGGCTCCCAGCAGACTCCATGTGAGGGCCTGGGTACCACAATGCAGCATTAGCTGGAGCATAGCCAGGAACAGAGACTAAGCTAGCTGGAATGGTTCAGACTAAGCTGGACTAAACTTTAACATGGACTGAATGATGGCACAGAACTTCTGGATGATGGCTCTTGTTCTTGACTTGATGAAGACCAGGCTAGACTTCTTCCTCAGTGGGACAGAGCTGAACCACCTGGCCATGGATAAGAGAGTTTCTGGGTACAATCCTTTGTGTTTGCTTCAGCTTCAGTAAATCTTACCACTACATCTCATTCTCTCATGCAAGATTCTGGAAGTGCTTTTCTCGTGACACTACAAGAACCCCATTTCCACAGGCAACTTAATGGCACATACTTTATTAGCTGCTCCCTCCTTTTTCTCTATTCCTCACCACCTTCCTAGTGCTTCCTGGAATCATTTCTTAAATAAACTGCCTCCTCTGAAATCCTTGACTCAGGGTATAGGCTTTTCCCACAAACTGTGAAACTTGGAATTTCACATCAGCCTCAACCCTTCCAAGCAGAATAATGTCCCAGCTCTATAATTCTTAAGCTAATACAGTGGCTTTCCTTTAGTTATTTACATGCATTCTGATCAGCCTGGGGCCTTCAGCTTATCAGCCATATCAGAAGTTAACATGGAATCCAAAAAGTTTAACTATGTATATGTAATTGGCATTTGACTTGACTAATTTGTATATGTTTTAATTTTTTAGTCATCCATTTTGCATATGTAACTTATCACATGCACTGGTAAATTTTGGTTTTTAATAAACTACATTATTAGTTTTAATAAACTACTACATCTTGGGACTAAACTGGGACCAATGGGAACAATGTCTGAGGATGCAGATTTTGTCCTAGTATAAGGAAAATCTAACAAAAGTTAATCTTTTTATTTAGTGGAGTATCTAGTTAAGAAGTAACAAGTTCTCTGAATATTGGAAGAATTCGTAAAGAAATAGATGCTGAGTCTCTGAACACATATTGGGATATTTCATATGCTAGGCAGTATGAATATATTCCTTCAGTGACAATACAATGACTCAAAACAATAATTTTCCCCCGTAGGCCCCACCCTGGCCCTGACCAGCCTTTGCAATTCAAGCTGTGTCTTTTATTCACGGCATTGTCACAATGAAGACTTTGGAAACAGAATTGAGCTAGCAATTTTCTTGATGATGCATAAAGGCAAAATAGGGCACAGACTGTGTTTTTACAGCTTTATTGGCATTGCCACAATTTTTGGTTAAAATGTAAAAAAATAGAAAGAAGTGAAAAACAAAACTTTTGTTTGTCATGTAGGTTGGTATGACCTGGGGAGCAGGAGTCTGTTTTAAATGAGCCCTGCCTGCAAGATTCAGATCTGTGAATTTCATTATATACCTGGGGCTTACCATACTGAATTTCTGTGGAACTTAATGTGCCATTGGTAGGGAGAAATATAATTTTATATAACAGAATTGTTGGCTTTCAAATGAATAACCAATGTAGCCCCTTACAACCAAGTCACATAGGAAAAGTGCTGCTTACTATACATTTAAAAGACCCTTCGAAATATTATTTTTATATAATCACCACAAAAAACATGGCAATGTTGCCTTTTAAATTAAAAAATATTATTTATTATTATGAAGTGTTTCTTTACATCCTAAGTTTCTTTCCATTGAACTTACATTTGCTTCTGGCCTCAGATTCTCTCCTTTGTATGGGAAGGAAACATCTGGAAGCACTCTGCATGTGCCAAATCTAAGAAACAATGGCTAAATCAAGTCTTATTTATTGTTTATCAATAAAATAAAGGACAAGTCTTTTAGCCTGTCTTCCTAAGGTTTTATTTTACACGCCTGGTTGCCTTTTATTTTATTCTTCTTTTAACATGGATTCCAAGTATGGATGAAACACTCATCTACAGAGAACAGCAGTGTTTCTGCCAAAATATTTTCATTATTTATCTCAGGACATCTATTTTAATGTGCAGTATACTCTACAGTTACTGACTCACTAGGGCTCTGTATAAGGTTGTTTGGGCTGTCATAACAGAGTACCCCAGACTGGGGAGCTTAAACAATGGATATTTATTTTCTCATAGTTCTGAGGGCTAAAGTCAGAAATCAGGTTGTTGGCAGGGTTGATTTCCTCTGAGGACTCTCTGTGGCTTCTGGGTTGCTGCTTCTCCCAGTGTCTTCGTGTGGTCTTTCCTCTGTCCCTGTTCCATTTCCTAATCTTGTCCTTGTGCAGATAAAGTCTTCTTACATTTAGGGCTCACCTATAGGACAGCATTCTTCTATAACTGCACCATTTTATTGCATTTTTTTCCGTTACCACTTATTCACCTTATTCTCTCTTCCATCTATACCCACCCTCCTCACCCACCACAATAACCACATTGTTGCCTGTGTCCATGAGTCTTTTTTCTTTTTCACTCAATCCCTCAGCCCTCAAATGCCTTCTACCCAGAGCTGTCAGCCTGCTGTCTGTATATGAGTCTGTCTCTGTTTTGCTGGTTAGTTCACTTTCTTCATTGGATTCCACATATGAGTGAAATCATGTGGTGTTTATCTTTCTCTGATTGGCTTATTTCCCTTAGCATAATTTTCTCTAGGACCATCCATGCTATCACAAAGGGTAAAATTTTCTTCTTTTTCATGCCTGAGTAGTATTTCATTGTGTAAACCTCCCATGACTGTTTTACCCACTCATGTACTAATGGATATTCCAGCTGCTTCCAAATCTTGGCCACTGTAACTAGTGTGGCAATGAACACAAGGGTGCTATGTCCTTTCGTATTGGTGTTTTGGGTTTTTTTGGATAAATTCCCAGAAGTGGAATCACTGGGTCATAAGGTTAAATTAAAAAAATTTTTTTTTAATCCTCAACTGAGGACATTTTTTTCATTTGATTTTTTAGAGAGAGGGGGAGGGAAAGAGAGCAACACTGATGTGAGAAAAAAGCATTGGTCAGTTGCTTCCACATGAATCCAGACGAGTATCTACACTGGGACTGGAAATAGAATGCATCTGGGCTGGGGGTCATTCATAATTACACTGGGTCATGATTGAACCTGCAACCTGGGTATGTGCCCTGACCAGAAATCGAACCAACAATCTTTCAGTTATGGGACAGTGCTTCAACCATCTGAGCCATACCAGTCAGGGCCCAATTTTAATTTTCATAGTAGCAGGATACAAAATTAATATCCAGAAATCACTTGCATTTTTATATACCAATAATAGCTGTCAGAAAGAAAAATTAAGAAAACAATCCCATTCACAATGGCTTCAAAAAGAATAAAATACCTAGGAATAAACCTAACCATGGCTGTAAAAGACCTGTACTCAGAAAATTATAAGACACTAAAGAAAGAAATTGAAGAAGGTACAAATAAGTACAAGCACACACCGTGTTCATGGATAGGACAGATTAACATTATTAAAATGTCCCTACTATGCAAAGCAATCTATAGATTCAGTGCAATTTCCATGAAGATACCACTGACATATTTCACAGAACTGGAGCAAATATTTAAAAAATTTATATGGAATCACAAAAGGCCCTGCATAGCAACAGTGATTCCAAGAAAGAAAAACAAAATTGGAAGAATCATGCTAACTAATATCAAACTGTCCTATAAGGCCATTGTAATGAAAAAGACATGGTACTGGCATAGAAATAGACATATAGATCAATGGAACAGAATAGAGAGCCCAGGCATAAACCCACACCTTTATAGTCAATTAATATTCAACAGAGAAAGTAAGCACATACAATGGGCTAAAAATAGTTTATTCAATAAATGGTGTTGGAAAAATTGGACAGATACTTGCAGAAAAATGAAACTAAACTACCTTCTTGTACCACAAACAAGAAAAAGTTCAAAATGGATTAAAGAGTTAAATGTTAGACCTGAGACCATAAAAATCCTAGAAGAAAACAGGCAGTAAAATCTCAGACATTGCTCATCACAAACATTTTTTCTGATCCATCACCTCAGGTAAGGGAAATAAAAATTTAAAAAATGACAACCCACTGAATTGGAGAACATATTTGCAGATATATCTGAGAAGGGGTTAATATCTAAAATTTATAAAGAATTTATAAAACTCAATACCAGAAAAAAGAAGACATCATTTTACTGCAATTATCTCTTTAAAGGCCTTATCTCCAAATGTAATCACATTCTGATGTACTAGGTGTTGGGACCTAAACAAATGAATTTTGTGGGGATACAATTCAGCCGATAACGTCCTAAGGTCCTGTGTCAGTGATTCTCTGGAGCTTTGTGGCCAAGGCTGCAAGGCTGTGGCAATAATGTAGGTAGTGGTAACAAATGCCACTCTACTTAATACTCATACAAAGCATAGTATATTCTCATAATTGTTACAATTTGAATTTTGTCTTATTTTTAAACTATTGTCTCATTTGTATAGGAAGGTCCAAAATTTCACTCTTCGAAAATTATATACCGTTGTTAATCTTGGTTCTGTAGAATTAACTAATGGTTTGTTACGGATTTTGACAAAATAAGTAATACCAGACCTATGCCCAGACTGAGATAATTCTCAAGGTTGACAGTGTAAACTCTTATGGGGCTTCTCAGGGTGGAGCCCTTGGGCTGGTAACTACACCAGGAAGGAGATGATACAGATTTGAAGCCCAGGACTGTTGTTAGGGTCACCGCCCCAAAGCCATCTTGGTGAGCCTTTTGATTATTTAACAAAACCTGTTGCTGAAAATGGTTTCTAAACCCTTTTAAATGCCTTTACAGAACAACAGCATCCCCCTGGCCAGTGAGGCTCAGCTGGTTGGAACTTCCTCAGATAATGGGAAGGTCGTGGGTTTAATTACAGGTCAGGGCACATACCTAGGTTGCAGGTTCCACCCCTGGCACAAGTGTGGATGAGACACAATCAATCAATCCTTCTCTAGCATGGATGTTTCTCTTTTTCCCTTATCTCCTTTACCTCTTCTCTAAAAAGCAACAAAAAAAATGTCAGATTTGTTTCACAATGGTAGAAATACAAATGCATTTGTATATAGAGCCTTGATGTCTTTGAAAGAAAAGTGGCTTTATTTATATTCACTATACTCATTATTTGCTGGAATTCTTTTCTCAGTAGGCAATGTCTCTTTTGCCCATATTTACAAAGCAGGGCAGAAGGCATTTAATGGATTTCAAGAGTGTATTTAACCATAAAACTCATCTCTCTTGATATATTCACATGTAAATGGCCCTTTTATTTGTTCTCTTTAGTGACCTCTCTTCTTTTGGGCATAGGTCACTGTCTTTTATTGTTTTCCATTTCCAAATGGGAGGCTGAATGATAATAATGAAAGATTATGCAAAGAATCCATATTTAAAATAATAGTGATATGTCACTTGTGTTGCTGGATAATTATAGTAATTTGCCTCTTACACTATATGGAATCAGGAGTTAGTTACTAGAAAACAGGGTGATAGGGGTGATTTAGGGGATTTTCCTCCCAACAGGCTGTTTGATCCTGCTGACTTTTCTCTTGAAAATCAATTGCTTGCTAGTGAATACTCTGAATTTTCCCCTGATTAAATTGGCTATCTGCAGACTGCTCCCACTACATTGAGGTCACTGTGGGTTCTGTGTCTGTTTACACAAGGTTTGTGAGACTCTTAAAATATCATGGACTTACCTAATTTAATCTAAGCATAATATGATATAATTTGTGAAACCAGCAAAAAAAATAAAAAAAAGAACCAAAAATGTAAAATAAAAAAAAAAACCAACCCAAAAAAAGAACAAAGCAACTAAGGAAGCAATTACTAAAAATCAGTCTTTGTACATGGCAACAAAGAAAAATGTATTAATTCTAATCCCAACATGAGGCCAGTTATTTTACTCCTGAATTGCAAGGCTTTTCTACATTGCAGATTTCTCTGGCTTTTGGTGTTTTCACACCTTATTTAATACTTCATAACGTAGACAGTATCCTTTTGGAGAATTGCAAAATGGGGTGAAAAGGAACAAGGAATTAAGTATAGAGCCCAGAGTCTGTTTGGCATATAGAGATTGGCTGACTGGATATAGAGCATTTCGGGTCAAGTGGAACATGTACAGGGACACAGAAGTTAGATCTAACTCTCCATTTGCTGATGTGGCATCCCAAGGAGAACACCTCTATACTGGGCCTAAAAAGTTGTTTCAAAATAAATATATGTTTTTAAATATAATTTATATTTATACACACACATATATATATACATACATATTTCTTCACAAAACTAGCTATACAAAAATATTATTTATCATAAGTGTGGGAAAATATTTAGCTTCCATAAAACTAAAAACCACATTAAAACCCAAGATCTATTTCTCCCCCTTTTTGCCTACTAAGTTATAAATATGTGTTGTAATTAAGAGTTCTGGGCCACCAGCTAACTCAGTTTCAGACAGCTATGAAGGTTGGCTGATACAACACTCTGGAATACAATTTAGAAATGATTATCAGAACCCATTAAATGTTAACATTCTTTTATCTCAGCTATAGCAAATCTGAGAAAATAACCTTAAATCTGTAAAAATATACATATTCAAGGCTATTCACTAAGCTAAATCATAACACAAAAATGAACAAACAAAATATATCCAAATAAATAAATGAACTGAAAAATCCAGAATTTCCCTCAAGAGAGGCATGGCCAAATTTGTGAGTATCCACTAGACAGAAATGCTGTAGCCTATTAAAAAGTTACCAGTAGTGAGGGGAAATGGTTATGATATAATCTTATGTGAAAAAAATCCATGCAAAATGAATTGAAATACAAGGTAAACTACCTAAGAAACGTGTGCTATGAAGAGTACTAGGAGGTAATGATTTAAAACAACAAAATTGACCGAGTCACAGAAATTTCACCAAAGCATTTTTTAAAATGTGAAAATGATTTAAATTTACAGACAAGTTACAGGTACTTTTTTCTTCCTAAACCATTTGAAAATAAATTACCAAGTCACGGATAAATACTTGAGTGTTTCCTATAGAACAGTACTCTGCTTTACAACCTCAGACATCCATCAAAATCAAAGAATTAACTTGAACATGTCACTATCATCTAATCCACAGACCTCATTTAGGTTTCCACATTTGTCTCATTAATGTCCTTCATAGCAAAAAGGTGTAGTCCATAATGACAAACTTCATATTGTCTTTCATTTTAGAACAGTTCCTCTCTCTTTCCTTAACCTTCATGACCTAATCACTTTGAAGATTATAGGCCCATATTTTTTCAGAAGGTACTTCCATTTGTATTTGTCTGATGTTTCCTCATGATGAGATTCATGTTGTGCACATTTGGCAGAACTGTTATAGAAGGGGCTGGGTTCTCATTGTGTCCTCTCTGGTGTTACACATTTTCAGTCTGCCTCGTTACTAATGAAGTGTATCACTTTGATCACTTGACTAAAGTGACTCTTGAATGTAAAAATTAAAATTATATTAGCTTATCCCAGTCTCTGCAGAGATCTATAATCAGTTTCTTTATTCCTGACCTCTATATTAGCTCTACCCTGATTTACTTGGAATTAGCAACTTCAAATTGCCCATCCTGTTTTAACACCCTTTGGAATTTCAGCTTTGCTCTGCCTAGCATCCCACTACAGATACTTGCTGCTGCAGTTTTCTTGGGTAAGTAACACTCTTGGTTTCTCAGTGAGTCTTTCTATGCCTGGTCTGGCTTCAGCCCCTGGTAATTGCTGCTATGTGATTCATTTCAGGGATGTGGTTCCTTACTCTCCTTTTAACCAAAATAGACTTTACCTATACAGGATGTCCTACCACCTCTAACTAGGATGCTTGTGAACTACATGGACCCAGCTTCCAAGTGCCCACTCTGGAGCTTTGCCTACAATTTCTTGTCTTCTAAAGCAGGTTATATCCCTTTTTTTCTCCTTAAAGTTGTCTTTGCTTCTTATATTATCTTTAAAAAGTAAAAGCTTCTTTTGTTGGTTGGTCTTTTCAAAGTACTAGCTAGCTCTTACATTTCTATCAAGTCTGTGGGCATATTTCTATTTGAATTTGTTAATATCTGTTTTTATTACTGTAAACTTCTTTCTCTTAATTTCTTTAGATTTGTTTTTTTGTTCTTTCTCTTCTAGTTGCTTAATTATTTTTGTTGTTGTTGTCATTTGATATGAAAGCATTTGTTGGAAAGGAAAACTTTACCAACTCGGGTTGGGGACTTGTAAATTAAATGACAGTAGACAGATCAACTGGACAAAAGTTTACTATGTCTGCAGGAGTACTCCTGTTGGTAACTCACTGAATTACCAGAGGTAAATAAAGTAAAGGTATATATATATCAGTTTAAAAGGCGTACGTGTGTGTGTGTGTGTGTCCATGTTATGGCTTAAGAAGGATAATATGAAAGGTTCTGTTGGGTATTGTGCCATTGAAATTGCCATGGATGGGATCATACTGGCTTAACCAGACTATGTAGTTGAGATTAATGAAGAGGTTACTTTGCCAGAATTAAAAATTGCCCTGGTGACCAAGGGCCAAATAGGGTCAAATCATTTTCTCTGAACTTCACCATTGTGTGTCAGGAACATAGCTGGTGCTGCAGGAAAAAAATGTAGCTGCCTGTCAACTAGGGAGGAGCAGAGATCATGCTTTGCTGAAATTTTATATAGAAGCTTAAATTGGACTTTTTAAAACGTATATTTTATTGATTATCCTATTACAGATGTCCCAGTATTTTCTCCCCTTAATTCCCCTCTACCCTCTACACACACACACCCCCAGCATTTACTCTCTTAGTTCACGTCCATGGGTCATACATATAAGTTCTTTGGCTTCTCCATTTCCCATACTATTCTTAACCTCCCCCTGTCTATTTTGTACCTACCATTTACGCTACTTATTCCCTGTACCTTTTCCCCCATTCTCTCCCCCAACCCCTGCTGATAATCCTCCATGTAGCCTCCATTTCTGTGATTTTGCTCCTGTTCTAGTTGTTTGCTTAGTTTGTTTCTGCTTTTTGGGTTTAGTTGTTGATAGTTGTGAGTTGTCATTTTACTATTCATAGTTTTGATCTTCTTTTCCCTAGATAAGTCCCTTTAACATTTCATATAATAAGGGCTTGGTGATGATGACCTTTAGCTGGGAAGCTTGAGCTTCATCTACCCTTCCATTCTCAATGAAAGCTTTGCTGGATACAGCAATCTTGGATGTAGGTCCTTGCCTTTCATGACTTTGAATACTTCTTTCCAGCCCCTTCTTGCCTGCAAGGTTTCTTTTGAGAAGTCACCTGATAGTCTTATGGGAACTCCTTGTAAATAACTGTCTCCATTTGTCTTGCTGCTTTTAAGAGTCTTGCCTTATCTTTAATCTTGGGTAATATAATTATGATGTGCCTTGGTGTATGCTTTCTTGGATCCAACTTCTTTGGGACTCTCTGAGCTTCCTGCATTTCCTGCTTATATTATTCTTAATGCTAACAATTCTGAAGTCATACCTGCTTTTATTAAATGAATAATACCAAACTAGTAATATTCATTCAAGATTTATCTAAGTCACATGAATTTGAAAAACATTTGAGGCACATATATTTCCAAGAGTTTGGGGAACAGGTAATTTATGTAAGCACCGGTGTTCCTCTGACAATTATAATAGAGTTTCTTTAAGGGTTTTAATAAATTTAATTTAGTAATACCATCAAGAAGTAGACATGTATGTATGTATGTATGTATATATGTATATAAGGTGTACATCTAAAGACAGGCACTAATAGGGACATCGTAACTTTGATCGTAAAACTTTCACCGGGAGTCGGTCATAAATATGTGAATAGAAAACTCACTAATTTATATACGAGTTGGTTCGTGTCTTTGTTCCAATTTATAATTTTATCTGAATTGATTATCTTGTAGATGGAATAAGTTAAGGTTACCCTACTCAATTTGGTACGTGCGGTTTTAACAATACTTATGGACAAGACTTTTAAGATTGTTTTTTTATTCCAACATATAATCTATGGAGGTTATGGACTAAATTTTAGGTGAGGGACTGAGGGGTCATCAAGCAGCTGTCTGTTTATAAAGCTTATCTGAGTAGATAAAATATACAGTCTGTTTTCTAATTATCCTTATTTTTTCCTTTTCAGAGTCAGATGATTGCTTTTAGGAATCCCCAAGTGTCTGAGAGCCCTAGTGTGGGATTCCATGGGGCTTAAAGTTAGTAAAGTCATGCCAGCAAGAATGGAAGTGGACAGAGTTAACACCAGAGTGGTGGAGCATGTCAGTTTGAGAAGGGAGGTGTCACTCAACTGAGAGATTCCCATGGGGAAGCACAGTAGAGTAGGGAGGACAGAGGGACCTTGAAACAAAAAGTCAAGTATTCCAAGTCCAGAAGTTGGAGTGAATCATGACATGAAACAAAGAGCCAGGAAGAATTGCCAGCCCCAAAAAAGAAGCCTGAGGTTCCAACCCAGCTTTAGTAAGTATAGACATTTTAAATGTGCTCAAACCATTAACCACGGATGCAAGAGGCATCCCCAAAGAGAGCACAGAAGATGCATTCTTCACACCCAAAGGAGGCCAAGGAGAAAGTAAGGAAGGACCTCTGTTGCCACAGGCAGTAAAAATAATGCCTTACTTATGTCTCTGATCTCCCACAAAAGCCTCTTTGGAGCACAGGCCTGCTAATCTTCGACTCTGGGCCAAAGAGGGAAATTGATATAAAGGTCTTATAGCCTAAGGCCCTTTAGTCTTTAGATTTAGACGAACCCCTAGAAAACTGGTAATAATTGGTTGTAAAGTGCTGATTGCACACCTTGTGTCTCTGACCCCTGACCTGACATGTGGCCACCTCCAAGGGCATACCTGACAATATGCATCCCCTGGCAGGGGGAAAACCAGAGAGAAAACACACTCAATGGATCCAAGCCAAGCTCTCTCAAACTGAGAAGAAAGAGAACCTCATCTACATTTTAGTGGTAACCCACAGCAAAATTTGTTCAAGTGATACAGAATCCCCAGCCTATGCTATTCTGGAACAGCTGTAGGGTCTGATTGCCTGCCACCAAGAAGTGTAACTCCCAATGCCCGAGTTTGGTGAAAAGGAAAGGAATTGTTCATTTGAAAGTTATTTAGATTTAGAATAATGGGGGAATTCTGCCATTAAGTCCCAGTCCTTTTAAAATACCCACAAACACACAGTCCTACCTCCCTTTGCCAAATTAGGCCAGTTTCAGAATATGCCAGCCAGAGGTACCATCTTTTAGAAAAACAGAAGTCCATGGCTCAGCATTCCTGTTCCCATTCAGCATCTCAGGCATCTACCATTAATCTGTGCTTGGCTGGGCAGGTCCTGCAATTCCTAGCACCATCAGCTGTGTTGCTGTGTTCTCCAGGCAGGTTTCTCAGCGGTTCTCCACTTTCTTTCTCCAGCTTTTAATCCAAAACCATGTGGCACCTCCTTAGGCACCAGACCTCATGGCATGCTGTAGGGGGCCCTTCTACGCTCTTTCAAACCACATCGCCCAATTCCCTCATGGTTGCCTGCCCTTCATTTTAAATCCTGACCCAGAGCCTCCTGTGTGACCTCATCTCCAACTCCTCCCACAGGGAGCTACATTTTTTCCAGTCCTCCTGTATTGTTTAAATGTATTGGCTGCCATCTTCAGTCAGGGCAAGAGTGACTCAGTGATCCAGAGGGACTGTCCTGTGGCTATATCAGGAGTCAGTATATATCCTGAAAGTAACACCTACTTTGCCCTGAGGTGGTAGCACAGCTATTATCTTGCATTTGTTATGAAAAATATCTTAAGCTGTATTATCCACTCCCCATCCCCCAACCAAGGGCTCTGGGGGCTTTGGGGAGCCCCTCAGTCTATACTTCATTTTATAAGTAGCTGCCAATTTGGTAATAATCAGAAAATCACAGGTATGTGAGGCCTGCTTGAACAATAAGACATAGTAAGTAAGCCTGTATGCCACCCTGTGATTTTCCTTATGACAAACAGCAACACAAAAGATATACAAATAAGACAGGACACTATGGCTATCTATAACAAGAGTCACAATACCCAAGGAACTAGTTTTTACCAAAAAGTTTTCTCCTATAAAGCTAAATTTTGGGGAAATCTCTTTTAGAAAAGACAAGGAGAGATGTTTACAACCTTCATTGCACTGGATCCTGAACAGAGTTCCTGGAGTGTGACTGCTAAGAAAGCTTGCTTTTGTTGGCTTGATCAGAGGATCCCAGTTACAGTCTCCAGAACAAGCAGGGAATCCCAACCATATCACATTCATCACCAAAACTGTTGGGAGCAAAAACTTTTTCTCTGTCAACTGAGGCCTGAGTGGTCAGGAACTTGTGAATTAACTGCCAATATTCAGGTTTACAGGAGAAATATTAACTATACATGCAGGAATATTCTAGTTGTAACTAGCTGAATAGCCAGCGGTAGAGGTGTATATACCAACTTAAGAAAAGTGGTGGGGGAGTTAGGGGTTCCATAGGAAAGTATGGAAGGGTCTAATGGGTTTTGATCCTAGTGAGAAAGGTCAATCTCCTTCCTGGTTGGAAACTTCTCAGGAGAAAGGGTTGGGGCTTGTGGAAGTTGAATTTGCACTTTTAAATGCCAGGGTGAGTGTTACCCCAAACAGGAAACTCCATTGGAGTGAATCCCTGGATGCCGCATTTTGTAGTCTCTCTGCTTAAATTTAGTGTTTCTGTGGCTGCTGACTGTTAGATGTTTTCAGTTTAAAGTAACCTTCATACTGTTTTGGTGGGTTGTTAATTCCTTCACATTTAAAGCAAGACTTTTTTAGTCAGTCTTGCCTTGTCTATATTTCATAGTCTATTATCAGTTAGTACATTATTAATGATCTCATTCTCATTGTTATTTTATGAACAATCTGTGGTTGTAAGCTTAATCTCCTCTTTCATCTAAGATTTATTTAGGGTTTCATCTCTAATTGGTGTAATCAGTGTGATCATGTCCTTGTCATGAATTTCTAATTTTATTGCATTATGGTTATAAAATATGACATAATTTTTATTTTTGTTTTAAATTGCGGTCTGTTTTTGTATACAGACTGGTATGGGATTGTAACAGGGTGAAGCCAAGAGGGGGGCCTAAAAAGGGATTTGTAATGGGGTCCGGGGTCCAGAACTCAAGGTGTCCAGGAAATATTAAGATGTCCTCGCCCCCCCCCCCCAAGGTATAAGTTGGGGAAGGGACAGATGGAGCAAGGCCATTGAGAGCTGTTTTGTACAGCAGAGGCTTTGCAGCTAACCTCTAGCATGGTCATTTAACATCTCTATAACCTTTAACTGGCTGCATATATATGTTAAATAGCTGTGGCCATGCTCTGAGTCAGGGGGATGGGAGTGACTTCCATCTAAGACATAACTGGGGCAGGTCCCCTGAGTTACAGCACCTGTGTGAGACCTTGGAGTTGATTGGCTCCCGGGCATGGGGCCATACTTGCCCAGACTCACAATGGCAGCCCAGTAAGCTTGGAATAATACAGGAGTGCTGGCAAGTGTAACTGATTGTGGAAGGAATTGGAAATGGGGGTACAGAGAAAGATTGGAATGGGGATTTAAAATGCAGACGCTGTAGCAACTGAGCGGGGAGCCACACGGTTTTAGCAGAGTAAGGACTCCCTTGTGGCCAGGTGGAGGAGTACCATATGGTTTTGCCAGAGTGGGGACCCTGGCAGCTGGGGGTAGCTGGAACCACCATGCAGCTTTAGCAGAGAATCACTACTTGGCTTTGCCAGAGTGGCAACCCCTCTCTGCAGCTCTGGTAGAGAAAAGAACTGTGAGGTTTTTTTTCTGTACTCTGTACCAGAGTACAGACCTCTACAGCTCTGGTAGAAGAGGACCACATGGCTTTGGGGTGCTCCCTTTGTCTGCATGGCCTGGTGAGCAGGAGAGACTTTGCCTGGAAGAAGGATGAAAGAACTCTTTGCCAGTAGACCATGAGAAGGTGCCACATGGCTTTGGAGTAATTAGAGATCCTGCCTGGATGGTGATACAGCTGATGGGGCCAGCGGCCTGGAAACACGGATGTGTGCTCTTTTTCTGAGTTATGGTACCCTGAATTAGTGCAGGGGGAGAAGGAAGTGCTGTGGGCATCTGTGGGTATCCTAAAGGACTTTGATATATTAATGGGGACACTGGGTCACTACTTTAAGTCTGTATAGGTTTAAATAAACCTTTCCTTTTCTTTTCACAGATCTCTGGCATTGAGAGACATCTTTCCTCTGGCAGAGGACAGATGAGCCCAGTAGGTGGTCAGGACAGTATTAGTATACTGTCCTTGGGTGGGGGGGCGGGGGGCCCAGTCATTTTGTAACACTTTTTGGCATCCCTGGGTGAACCAAATATTGCCCCCCTTGGACCTCTGTTGTGTAACAGGATCAGTTTTTATACATGTCCAGAGACTTCTTTAAAGTGTGCATTCTCTGATTATAGGGTTCAAATTTTTATTTGGCATCACTAAATACTACTTACTAATGATATTCAAATTTTCTATGTCTTTATTGTTATTGATTTCTTTATTAACTTCTGAGAAGGTAAATTAAAATTTCTTCCTTTATCGTGGTCTCCTACATTTCTTTTGGAATTTTTTAAAAATATATTTTATTGCCCTGGCTGGTGTAGCTCAGTTGATTGAGCGTGGGCCTACGAACCACACAATCGTGGTTGGATTCCCAGTCAGGGCACATGCCAGGGTTGCAGGCGAGTTCTCAGCATGGGACTCAAAAGAGGCAACCATACGTTGATATATCTCTCCTTCCCCTCCTCTCTAAAGATAAATAAATAAAATATTAAAAAATATATATATATATTATTGATTGTGCTATTACAGTTGTCTCATTTTCCCCTTTCACTCCACTCCACCCTGTACACCCTCTCCCACCCACATTTCCCTCTTTCAGTTCATGTCCATGTGTCATACTTATAAGTTTTTTAGCTTCTACATTTACGATACTATTCTTATCCTCACCCTGTCTATTTTCTACCTACCATCTATGCTACTTATTCTCTGTACCTTTTCCCCCTCATTCCTCTTACCACTCCCCTTTTGATAACCCTCCATGTGATCTCTATTTCTGTGGTTCTGTTCCTATTCTAGTTGTTTGCTTAGTTTGCCTTTGTTTTTGTTTGAGGTGTGGTTGTTAATAATTGTGAGTTTGGTAACATTTTACTGTACATGTTTTTTGTCTTCTTTTTCTTAGATAAGCCCCTTTAACATTTCATAAAATAAGGGCTTGGTGATGATGAATTCCTTTAACTCCTTCTACTTATCTGAGAAGTGCTTTATCTGCCCTTCTATTCTAAATGAAAGCTTTGCTGGACAGAGCAATCTTGGATGTAGGTCCTTACCTTTCATGACTTGGAATACTTCTTTCCAGCCCCTTCTTGCCTGTAAGGTCTCTTTTGAAAAGTCAGCTGACAGTCTTATGGGCACTACTTTGTAGGTAACGCTCTCCTTTTGTCTTGGTGCTTTTAAGATTCTGTCCTTATCTTTAATCTTGGCTAATGTAATGATGATGTGCCTTGGTGTGTTCCTCCTTGGGTCCAACTTCTTTGGTTCTCTCTGAACTTCCTGCACTTCCTGGAAGTCTATCGCCTTTACCAGATTGGGGAGGTTCTCCTTTATTATTTGTTCAAATAACTTTTCCACTTGTTGCTCTTCCTCTTCTCCTTCTGATACCCCTATAATTTGGATGTTGGGATGCTTAAAGCCGTCTTGGAGGTTCCTAAGCTTCTCAGTTTTTTGAGTTCTTGTTTCTTCATTCTGTTCCAGTTGACTGTTTATTTCTTTTTATGCTCTAAACTGTTGATTTGAGTCCCAGTTTTCTTCCCATTATTATTGGTTCCCTGTACATTTTCCTTTATTTCACTTTTTATAGCCTTCACTTTTTCCTCTATTTTGTGACCATATTCAACCAATTCTGTGAGCATCCTGCTTACTGGTGTTTGGAACTGTGTATCTGATAGGTTGGCTATATCTTTGCTGCTTAGTTTTATTTTTTCTGGAGCTTTGATTTGTTCTTTCATTTGGGCCACTTATATTTTTGCCTCAGTGTGCCTATTACATAGTTAGGGGTGGAATCTTAGGTGTTCACCAGGGTGGGGCAACCCACATGGCCCAGGTGTGACACTGTATGTGGATGAGGAGTCCAAGAGAGGGAACTGTGCTGCTTGTTCAGCTCTCTGTTGGCTTTCAGTCAGTTCCTCTGCTGCCCAGAAGCAAATTGGGCCCTTCTGGTGCTGATTTTCAGTTAGTTCTGGTTGATTTTTGTTTTTAAATTTTTGGTTGTCCTTCTTTTGGTTGTGCAAGGAGCACAGTGTGTCTACCTATGCCTCCATCTTGGCCGGCCCTCATTTTTTAAAATAAGTTTTTATTTCTTGTTCTTCCTCATCTCCTTCTGGCACCCTATGATTCGGATGTTGGAACATTTAAAGTTGTCCCAGAGGTTCGTCAGCCTATCCTCATTTTTTTTCAAATTCTTGTTTCTTCATTCTGTTCCAGTTGCATGTTTACGTCTTCCTTTTGTTTCAAATTGTGATTTGAGTCCTGGCTTCCTTCCTTCCACTGTTGATTCCTTGTATATTTTGCTTTATTTTACTTTGTATACCCTTCGTTTGTTTCTATATTATTGACCATGCTCGATCATTTATGTGAGCATCCTGATTACCAGTGTTTTGAACTCTGCGTCTAATAGGTTAGCTGTCTCCTCAGCACTTAGTTGTTTTTATGAAGTTTTCATCTATTTTTTCATTTGGGACATATTTCTTTATCTTGAAAACCTGTTTGTTTTAAGGGGTGGAGAACTATGTATTTGCTAGGGTAGGGTGTTTTGGTGCTATGTGTGGGGGAGGGATCAGAGAGAGAACAATGCAGCTCAGCTCTCTCCCCATTTTCAGCCATGTAACTCTCTTCCCACAAGCAGATTATGCCCTTTCAGGTACTGATTTCCAGGTGGGTGGGCTTATGTACATTCTAGGATCCAGTGGGCCCCTTGGAGACTCTCCTGTAAGACTGTGAGTTTCTACTGCTGCTGCTTCCCCCACAGTTTTTACAGCCAGAGGTTTTGAGATTTTATTTCCTGGTGCTGGAACCCTTGGTTGCATGGTCTGTCTCACTCTTCAGTTGTTCCTCCATGTTTAGCCAAACACAAATGAGGGACCACCTGGTCTGCCAGTTGCTGCCTTGTCCCATCTTCTCTACCCCACCTGCCTGTCTCCACCCCTCCTACCAGTCTGGGTGAATGTTTCTTCTTTTACTCCTTGGTTGTCTGACTTCAACAAAATTTTATGGTAGTTCTTCTTTTTTATTTATAAATTGATTGTTACTCTTTTTTTGGTTGTTCGAGGAAGTGAAGCCTATTTACCTATACCTCCATCTTGGCTGGAACTCTCTTTCCTGGTGTTATTTAATTATGTCTTTTTTTTTCAATCTCATCAGAGTCAATTTAATTAGTATTTTCAATGAACTAGCTTTAGGAATTAATTCCATTATATTTTTGACTACATAATCAATAATTGATTGCCACAATACTACTGCTAACAAACAACTATAGACTACAGAATCACACCATAAGAAGCATGTTTTGCTCATGCAGCTGGGGTTAGCTAGGCAGTTCTGCTGATCTTGGCTGGGTCTTCTCACAGGTCTTTGGGTTGGTTGCATATTTACTGGTTTAGGGTGGCCTTGGTTCTCCTTCATGTGCTTCTTTCCTTTAGCAGACTAGATTGGGCATGTTCTCATGTTGATAACAAATGTGTAAGAGACTGAATGGGAACACACAAGGGCTCTTTAGGTCTAGACTTTGAAATAACTTATATCACTAATCTAAAGCAGGTTACGTGGCTGAGCTCAGAATCAGTGTGAGACGACACTACATGGAAAAGGACCTAAGTACAGGGAGGGGGAATAATCCGCATCATCATTGCAACCGATGCTCACAAAGAAAACAATACTGATGATTTTTGTCATGGCCTTCATTCTCTTCTAATAAAAAGACACATACTCTGATTTATCCTGGAGGATGATAAAACCTATAGTCTCATCTCAAGGCAATGATCTGGTAATTAACAGTGCATTAAACAAATTCATACTGTATGATTTGGAGTCTGCACTACACTCCAGGTGGGGGAAGTTTCCTTGAAAAATATGATCAAAGCCCTTTGTCCTTCTTTCATGCAGTATGTGTAGTCTTTTCCTTTGTATCATTGTGGACTTTATTATTAATGTTTTGCTGTTAATTTTGTCAATCAGCAAATGTAAGTTTGCTGTAAGTAAAACATCCCATAGTTTTAGGATCCTAGTGTAGTATATGGTGAGTCTTTTAGTGTCTAATGGCAGAATAAAAATGTAAAATAACAGAATTGTTTTGAAGGATAAAAAATTGTGGTAGGTCCACAGCAAATTAAAATAAAAGTCATCTTGAGAGCATCAGCATAGATTTCATACAAAAGAAAGCCTTTGGGTTGAAACTTCACAGCCAAATTAGAGCTTTCTAGGTGAATAAGCAGAAAGATTTTCTTGGCAGAAGGAACAAAATGTACAAAGTAAGGAGATATTAGACACCATGGTTCCGTAGGGAAAAGTACAAGTTCAGTGTTGCTGGAGCATGAAGTAAGGGAATGACAGGAGATGAAGCAGGGCAGGAGATTGAGGTGAGGCAGTCAAGGTCTGGCATACCTTACTAAAGAATTTAGGTTGTATTTAATCACAATATAACTTTATTTTTTTAATTTTTATTTTATTGATTATGCCATTACAGTTGTTCTATTCCCCCCCTTCATGCCCCTCCACCCTGCACACCTCACCCCCACCATTCCCCCCCTTTAGTTTATGAACATGTGTCTCAAGTTTTTTAGATTCTATATCTCCCATACTATTCTTGCCCTCCCCCTATGTATTTTCTACCTACCGTCTATGCTACTTATTTTCTGTACCTTCTACTCCCTTGTCCTCCTCCTACTCCCCTGTTGCTAACCCTCCATGAGATCTTCATTTCTATGTTTCCACTCCTGATCTAGATGTCCTCTTAGTTTGCTTTTGTTTCAGGTGTGGTTGTTAATAACTGTGAGTTTGCTGTCCTTTCACTGTTCATCTTTTTATCTTCTTTTTCTTAGGTAAGTCCCTTTAACATTTCATATAATAAGGGCTTGGTGATGATGAACTCCTTGAATTTGATCTTATCTGAGAAGCACTTTATCTGTCCTTCCATTCTAAATGAAAGTTTTGCTGGATAGAGTAATCTTGGTTGTAGGTCTTTGGATTTCGTGACTTGGAATACCTCTTTCCATCCCCTTCTTGCCTGTAAGGTCTCTTTTGAGAAATTAGCTGACAGTCCGATGGGAACTCCTTTGTAGGTGACTGTCCCCTTAGCTCTTGCTGCTTCTAGGATTCTCTCCTTGATTTTAATCTGGCTAATATAATTATGATGTGCCTTGGTGTGTTCTTTCTTGGGTCCAACTTCTTTGGTACTCTCTGAGCTTCCTGGATTTCCTGGAAGTCTATTTCCTTTGCCAGATTGGGGAAATTCTCCTTTATTTGTTCAAATAAGTTTTCCACTGGTGGCTTCCCCCTTCTGGTACCCCTATAATTCGGATGTTGGAATGTTTAAAGATGTCCTGGAAGTTCCTAAGTCTCTCCTCATTTTTTTGAATTCTTGTTTCTTCATATTTTTCTGTTTGGTCATTATTTCCTTCCTTCTGGTTCACTCCCTTGATTTGAGTCCCAGTTTCATTTTCATCACTATTGGTTTCCTGTGCATTGTCATTCATTTCAATTACTTTAGCCTTCATATGTTCCTCTAATTTGTGACTAAAATCAATCAGTTCTGTGAGGATCCTGATCACAAGTGTTTTGAACTGTGCATCTGAAAGTTTTGCTATTTCTTCATTGCTTAGAGTTATGGGCTTTGGGGTTTTGAGTTCTTCTTGAGCTATTTTTCATCTCTTTGCACCCATTAAGTATGAGGAGGGGAGCCTTAGGTGTTCACCAGGGCGGGGTCACCCAGTTTGCTGGGTTGTGAAGCTGTATGGGGGGGGCGGGGTGAGAACGGGGAAATGGCAGCCCCCTTTGCTGCCTCCCGCAGCTGGGGCCTGCTCGGTCCTGTCTCACTACCCACTCCCTTGCCAATCTATCTGCGCAGTAATGCAAGATCATAATCAACCTGCCGCCCTGCACCCTCACTCGGTCCACCGGTCACTCATTGAGTAGGTCACTGGGTCATTCACTGGGTCTGCCCGTTGCAACCCCACTCCTGGGATCCATGTGCCTGAGTCCATCTGACCGAGTTTTCCTGTGCAACCCCGTTCCGCCAACTGCTGGTTTCGCCCTCTTACTGGTCAGGCTGAAGAATTCGTTGTTATCAGACTTCTGAAAAGTTCAATTTTCTGTGTTCTGGCTGTGTTTTCTGTTGCTAATATTTTGTTGTCTCTAAACTTGGTTGTGTGAGAAAGCACGACGTCTCCACCTATGCCTCCATCTTGGTGGAAGTCTCTTCTACAACATACCTTTAAATAGAAAGGAATACACAGTCAACTTCTAAATCACAGGAAGACTTTCCAAGGCCACTATAGTGTCCAGAAAAAAGATAAGGAGGCACTGAATCAGAGCAGTGATTATGGATGAATCTGTGAGAGACTTTGGAGAATTAGTGAAACTTGATGTTTTACTGCACATGGAAAAACAGGAAGGTTGTAGAAAGAGGAAATATCAAGGCTGTCTTAAACTGGTTGGATAGTGGATGCATTTTGCAAGATGGCAATGATAACAGTGGATGAATTATTTATCTTTCACTGCCTGGCTTAAGAGTGAATGAATTATTTAATGGAGATGCTATGATTTCTGATTTGGATGATTAGAATTTGACCTTTCTAAAAAGAACTTGAGTACAAAGCACTCAGTCAGCAACAGTTGCCTACTGAGGTAGACCAAAACATGACCTACCAAAAGATGTCCAATTCCTAATCCTTGGAACCTATAAATGTTATCTTAGTTTTAGAAAAAGGATCTTTGTAAATATAATTAAGGATCTTGAGATGAAGACATTGTCCTAGATCATCTGAGGAGTCTGAAATGCCATCACAAGTCTCTTATAAGAGAGATAGAGGGAGATAATACACAAGAGGAGGACTGCCATGTGAACACAGAGGTGGAGACTGGAGTGATGTGGCCACATAGCAAAGATTACTAGAAGCCACTAAAAACCACCATAAGCTAGAAGAGGCAGGAACCAAGTTTCTTCTATAGCCTGGAGCATGGCCTTACTGACCCCTTGGTTTCTGCTCAGGATGATGGTTTTGGTCTTCTGGATTCCACAGCTGTGAAAAAACATATTTCTTTTGTTTTAAGCCACCAAGTGCTTGGTAATTTGTTACAGAAGCCATAATTACAGAATTTGTTACACAAACTAACACAATTAGGA
Source organism: Artibeus jamaicensis (assembly GCF_021234435.1). Classification (NCBI taxonomy): domain Eukaryota; kingdom Metazoa; phylum Chordata; class Mammalia; order Chiroptera; family Phyllostomidae; genus Artibeus; species Artibeus jamaicensis. The sequence continues at coordinate 3,527,244 of NW_026521913.1, forward strand.
AGAAGACCAAAGGGCCAGAGGCTAATCGAATGAGAAAAACTTAAAAAATAAGGACATTTTTGCTCTTCAGCAAAACTCCTTGAAAGAATTGTTCATGTTCATTGTTTCCATTCTCTTTTATTGTACCTGGAAGCTACTGTTTATCCTTTAGGTCTCAACTTAAGTGTTTTGAATGACTTCTCTGACTACTCAACCTAAAGTAGTTCCCAAGGTCTTTTTTTCTATATGCCATCTATCATAACTTACTATTTTCTCATTTATTTACTAACTTGCCTCAGCAGTGTTGGTTAATGTTTTTCATTGCTGAATCCCCAGTGCCTACAATATTGTTATCTAACAGGGTTGTTGTGAAATACAAATTTTTATATGAATGAATGAATAAATAAATGAATATTCAGTGTGATAGGGGTGTGTCAGTGTGTATATGTGTGTATTGTGCATGTCTGCATACCCTGATCACTGTGAGCCTCTTTTATTTGTATTTTTATAGTTTGTTTTATTGAAAATATGGTCATAATGATTAAAACAGCAAAGGTAATGGTTGTACCATGCAGTGTCAGTGGCTTACTATTTTAACTACCTAATACTTAAACAGAACAGCAACATGTAAAATAAGTACGATCACTGTGAAACTATTTAATGCTTTATGGTCTAAGTTTTGTGTAAATTGAGATAGACCTGTTCCTAAAGGACAAATCAGTGTCTCTCTTATTTCTTTCTTTTTTATTGTTGTTCAAGTAGAGTTGTCTCCATTTTCACCCTACCATGTCCCCCTATACCACCCATTCCCACCTTCAACCCTTGAACCCACCTTCTTTGACTTTGTCCATGGATCATTTTTACATTTTCCTTGATGGTGCGTCTCCTATTTGCTCCATTATCTCTCTCTACCCTTCCCTCCTGTTACTATCAGATTGTTCTTTATTTCAATGTCTCTGGTTATATTTTTGCTTGCTTGTTTGTTTTGTTGATTAGGTTCCATTTATAGGTGAGACCATACGGTATTTGTCCTTCACTGACTGACTTCTTTTACTTAGCATAATGCACTCCAGTTCCATCCATGCTGTCATGAAGGGTAGGAGCTTCTTCTTTCTTTCTGCTGAATAGTATTCCACTGTGTAAATGTACTATCATCTTTTTATCCACTCATTTACTGGTGGGTACTTAAATTGCATCCAGCATTTGAGGAGGCCAACAAACTATCAGATATAGAAATCAAAATAATGGTTATAAGGATGCTTAAGGAACTCACAGACAACTACAAGGAATGAGTGAGAACTATAATATGAAAAAGAAAATAGAAACCATAAACAAGAACAAGGAAGAAATGAAGAATACAATTTCTAAAATAAAATACACCCTAGCAGAAATTACATGCAGCCTGGATGAAACAGAGGACTGAATTAGTGAGCTGGAAGACAGAGTAGACTGAAACACGCAAGTAGAGCAGCTCCACAAAAAAAGACTCCAAAAATATGAAGATAGCTTAAGAGAACTACAAAACAATATGAAACACAATCACATTCGAATCATAGGAATACCACAAGGAGAAGAAAAGGACCAAGGGATACAAACACTGTTTGAAAAAATGACAGAAAATTTTCCAAACTTGGAGAGGGGAAACACCATGGAAGTTCAGGAGGCACAGAGGGTCTCAATCAAGATGAACCCAAAGAGGCCTATTCCAAAACACGTCATAATTAAAATGCCAAGTTTTTTTTTTTTTTTTTTACTTACGTATATTTAAAATACAGTATTCTGTCTTTTACTCCTATTCCAGCCCACCCCCCAGTGCTTCCCACCTCCCTCCCATTCCCACCCCCCTTAGTTGTGGTCCATGTGTCCTTTTAGTTCCTGTAAATCCTTTTTCCTCTGAAATTCCCTCCCCCTCCCCTCTGGTCACTATCCCCCTGTTCTCTATTTCAGTGTTTTTGTTTTTATTTTGCTTGCTTGTTTGTTTTGTTGTTTAGCTTCCTGTTAAAGGTGAGATCATATGGTATTTGTCTTTCACCACCTGGCTTATTTCACTCAGCATAATGCTTTCCAGTTCCATCCAAGCTGTTGCAAAGGGTAGGAGCTCCTTCTTTCTTTCTGATGTATAGAATTCCATTGTGTATATGTACCACATTTTTTTAATCCATTCATTTACTGATGGGCACCTAGGTTGCTTCTGAAACTTGGCTATTGTAAATTGTGCTGCTATGAATATTGGGGTACATAGGTTCTTTTCGATTGGTATTTTAGGGTTCTTAGGATATAGTCCCAGCAATAGAATTGCTGGGTCATAAGGCAGGTTCATTTTTAGTTTTCTTAGAAAATTCCATACTGTTTTCCATAATGGTTGTACCAGTCTGCATTCCCACCAACAGTGAACTGAAGGGGTCCCCTGAACTAGGGACCCCTTTTCCCCACGAGGTCTCCACCATTTGTTGTTTGTTGCTTTGTTTATGATAGCCATTCTGACTGGTGTAAAGTGGTATCTCATTGTGGTTTTAATTTTCATCTCTTTGATAGCTAGCAATACTGAGCATCTTTTCATGTGTCTCTGGATCCTCTGTGTGTCCTCCTAGAAAAAGTGTCTGTTCAAGTCCTTTTCCCTTTCTTTAATTGGCCTATTTGCCTTCTTAGACTGGAGTCGTGTAAGTTCTTTGTATATTTTGGAGATTAAACCTTTGTCTGAGGTATCATTGGTGATTATGTTTTCCCATAAATTTGGTTGTCTTTTTATTTTAATACTCTTTAGCCATGCAGAAGCTTTTTATTTTGATGAGATCCCATTTGTTTATTCTTTCCTTTATGTCCCTTGCTCTAGGGAATATATCAGTAAAAATGTTGCTGCGTGAAATATCTGAGATTTTCTTGCCAATGTTCTCCTCTAGGACTTTAATGGTGTCATGGTTTACATTTAAGTATTTTATCCACCTTGAATTTATTTTGGTGTATGGTGTAAGTCTCTGCTCAGGTTTCATTTTTTTTGCACGTAGCTGTCCAGTTCTCCCAACACTATTTGTTGAAGAGGCTATTTTTAGTCCATTTTATGTTACTATCCCCTTTGTCAAATATTAATTGACTGTAGAGAGTTGGGTTTATTTCTGGGCTTTCTGTTCTGTTCCATTTGTCTATGTGCCTCTTTTCATGCCAGTACCATACTGTTTTAATTACAGTGGCCATGTAATACAATTTGATATCAGGTATTGTGATCCCTCCTACTTTGTTCTTCTTTCTCAAAAGTGCAGCTGCTATTCGGGGTCATTTATGGTTCCATATAAATTTTTGAAGTGTTTGTTCTATGTCTATGAAATATGGCATTGGTACTTTAATAGGTATTGCATTGAATCTATAAATTGCTTTGGGTAGTAAGGACATTTTGATGATGTTAATTCTTCCAATCCGTGAACACAGTATATGTTTCCATTTGTTTGTGTCTTCCTTGATTTCTTTCTTTAGTGCTGTGTAGTCTTCTGCATACAGGTCTTTCACCTACTTGGTTAGGTTTATTCCCAGATATTTTATTTTTGTTTTTGCTATATCAAATGGTATTTTTTTCTTGATTTCTGCTTCTTCTGTTTCATTGTTGGTATACAAAGATGCCTTTGATTTCTGGATATTGACTTTGTAACCCACTGTTTTGCCAAATTCATTAATTAGTTCGAGCAGTTTTCGAATAGAATCTATAGGATTTTCAGTTACACTATCGTGTCATCTTCAAACAATGACAGTTTTGTTTCCTCCTTTCCAATTTGGATGCCTTTTATTTCCTTTTCTTGTCTGATAGCTGTGGCTAAAATTTCCAATACTATATTGAACAGAAGTGCTGAAAGTGGGCATCCTTGTCTTGTCCCTGATCTTAATGGAAAAGATTTTAGTTTTTGCCCATTGAGTATGATGTTGGCTATAGGTCTCTCATATGTGGCCTTTATTATATTGAGGAATGCTCCCTCTATTCCCATTTTGCTGAGTGTTTTTATCATAAATGGGTGTTGAACCTTATCAAAAGCTTTTTCTGCATCTATTGATATGATCGTGTGGTTTTTGTCTTTGCTTTTGTTTATGTGATGTATTACATTTACTGATTTGCGAATATTGAACCATCCTTGCATATCTGGGATGAATCCCACTTGGTCATGGTGTATGATCTTTTTGATATATTGTTGGATGCAATTTTCCAATATTTTGTTGAGGACTTTAGCATCTATGTTCATCAGCGATATTGGCCTGAAGTTTTCTTTCTTTGTTGTGTCTCTATCTGGTTTTGGGATTAGGATGATGCTGGCTTCATAAAAAGAGTTTGAGAGACTTCCATCATTTGGGATTTTTTGGAATAGTCTATGAAGGATAGGGGTTAGCTATTCCTTAAATGCTTTGTAGAATTCTCCTGTGAAACCATCTGGTCCCTGGCTTCTGTGTCAGAAATTTTTTTATTATTACGTCAATTTCATCTGTTATTCGTCTGTTCAGGCTTCTGCTTCTTCTTCATTGAGATTTGGAAGATTATATTTTTCTACAAATTTGTTCATTTCACCCAGGTTTTCAAATTTCTTTGTATATAGTTCTTCATAGTAATTTCCTACAATCCCTTCTATTTCTGTGGAATCTGTTGTAATCTCTCCTCTTTCATTTCTGATTGTTTTTATGTGGGTTCTCTCTCTTCTTGATGAGGCCACTTAAAGGGTTGTCTATTTTGTTTATCTTCTCAAAGAACCAACTCCTGAATTCATTGCTCCTTAGTATTGTGCTTTTAGTCTCTATGTCATTTAGTTCTGCTCTGATCTTGATTATTTCCTTCCTTCTACTTGCTCTGGGCTGTCTTTGTGGTTGTTCCTTGAGTTCTTGCAGGTGTAGGGATAGGTTGTTTGTTTGAGATGTATTTCTATCTTATTTAGGTAGTCCTGTATTGCTATAAACTCCCCTCTCAGGACTGCCTTCTCTGTGTCCCATAAGTTTTAGTTTGTTGTGAGTTTATTTTCATTTGTTTCCAGAAACTTTTTTATTTCTTCCCTAATTTTATTCTTTACCCATTCATTGTTTAATAGTATACCATTCAGTCTCCATGATTTGAAGTGTTTTGGGCTTTTTCCTTTGGGGTTGGTTTCCAATTTCAGTCCCTCGTGATCAGAGAAGATGCTTGGTATGATTTCAATTTTGTTGAATTTGTTCAGGCTTGTTTTGTGTCCTATCATGGGGTCTATCTTTGAAAATGTTTCATGTGCATTTGAAAAGAATATGTAGTTAGCTGCTTTGGAATGAGAGGCTCTACATATATCAGTTAAGTCCATTTCATCTAGGATGTTGTTTAATGCCGCAATATCTTTTTTGATATTTTGTTTGGAAGATCTGTTCATTTTTGATAGTGAGGTGTTAACAATCCCCTACTATAATTGTGTTGCTGTCAATATCTTTCTTGAAATTCTCTAAGATTTTAAAAATATATTTGGGTGCTGCTATGTTGGGTACATATATATTTACGATGATAATGTCTTCTGGTGGATTCTTCCCTTGAGTATTATGAAGTGACCTTCTGGGTCTCTCTTTATGGCCCTTTTTTTGAAGTCTATTTTGTCTGAAATGAGAATTGTTACCCCGGCTTTTTTTCCTTGTCCGTTTGCTTGGAAATTTTGTTTCCAGCCTTTCTCTTTTAGTCTGTGGTGGTCTTTTGTCCTGAGGTGGGTCTCTTGTAAGTAGCACATGTGTGGGTCATGCTTTTTTATCCATTCAGCTATTCTGTGTCTTTTGATTGGAGCATTTAATCCATTTACGTTTAAGGTTTACATTGTTGATAGGTACTTATTCATTTCCATTTCTGTACCTGTGTTCCTCTCTGTCTCTTTCTTTTCCTTCCTTTCCTTAAAGCAGTCCTTTTAGTATTTCTTGTAGAGCTGGTTTGGTGGAGATGTATTCTTTTAGGCTTCTTTTGTCATGGAAGCTCTTTATTTGGCCTTCTATCTTGATTGAGAACCTTGCTGGCTAAATTACCCTTGGTTGTAGGCCTCTGGTTCTCATTACTTGGAATATTTCTTGCCATTCTCTTATTGCTTAGAGTGTTTCCATTGAGAAGTTAGTAGCTAACCTTATTGGGGCTCCCTTGTATGTTACTTCTTTTTTCTCCCTTGCTGCCTTTAGGATTCTCTCTTTGTCTTGGAATTTTGCCATTGTCATGATGATGTGTCTTGAAGTGGGCCTCTTTGGGTTCCTCTTGATTGGGACTCTGTGATTCCTGGATTTGTGTGACTTTTTCTGTCATCAAATTAGGGAAATTTTCTGTCATTACTATTTCAAATAGGTTTTCTGTCCCTTGTTCTTCTTCTTCTCCTTCCGGTATTCCTATTATTCGGATATTCTTACATTTCATATTGTCTTGCATTTCTGTTATTCCCTCTGCATTCTTTCTCAGCCTCTTTTTTTTCTATTCTTTCTTTGAGATGTTTTCTACTTTGTCCTCCAACTCGCTAATCTGATCTGCTTTGTCATCAACTCTACTTTTAATACTTTCTACTCTGTTCTTCAATTTGGAAATTGTATTCTTTATTTCCTCTTGTCCCTTGCTAATAGTTTCCATTTCCTTTTTCAAGTTGATATAGTTCGTGGTGAGACCGTTGTAGCTCCTCTGTAGTTTCTGATAGCTCATTGTGAGCTCTTTGAACTTCCTGATAAACAGTGCTTTGAATTCAATATCTGAGAGTTGACTTGCCTCTATTTCATCTAACATTCTTTCTGAGGGTTCCTCCTTTCCTTTCCTTTGGGGATTGTTTCTTTGTCTTTTCATTGTTTGTGAGACTCTTCTTTTTAGCCTCAGCTTCTTAGATTGATCTGTTCTGACTCCCTGGGTTTATGGTATGAACTTCTGTGGTAGAATGCTTGTGAAATTCAGTGGTGCAGTCTCTTTCAGTTATCCTGTCGTTCTGTGCTTCCACCTACTCAAATATGCAGCAACTTGTGGCTTCTCTCGTACAGCAAAGTGAAATTTGTCTCTGACTTTAGTGTTGGGAAGCCTCTTCCATGGGTCCAGCTCTGGCCTTTTCGTATTTTCAAGTTCTTTGTGTCTCATCTGGATCCTCCATGATCGTCAAGATTTCTGGTCCCTTATTTTCTTATATGTTGAGCAACTGCTGGCTGCCTGGCTTCTCTTACACCGATCGTACAGGATTCTCTCACTTGTGTAGAAGGAACTGGAATCTGCTCCGTTTTACTCCATCACCATCTTGTCTCCCTCCCGGAATCAATTTCTAAATCAACTGGAAACTAATGTCATCCAGAGTGCAAGTCATACATTCTCATTCAGTACAGGCTCGTATCTTTCCATTGTTCTCCAAACATCCTCCTGGGGATAATGCTTCAGAACTTGGAAGACAGAGCATGCTGGAAGGCTTAGAGGTGGTGATGATGGTGTGGTAGGCTCTGTCACCAGAGGCTGGAATGCTGGAAGATACAACAAACGGCTACCAGGCCCTAGGCACTGAGGGCTTCCTATGCGATGTCACTTCGGAGGCTGAGGGCACAGAGTTCCCGGTGCACAGGTCTCTCCTGGCTTGTTCCAACGACTATTTCAGGGCTCTGTTCAAGACCCACACCCAGGAATCCTAGGAACCCATGATCCATCTGCACGTGCCATCAGCGGCTGGTCTGCAGCATCTGCTGGACTTGGTATCTACGCTGCTTCAAAATGCCAAGTTTTAAAGACAAAGAGAATTTTAAAGGCAGCAAGGGACAAACAAGAAGTAACAAACAAAGGAGCTCCAATAATTATAGCAGCTCATTTCTCAACAGAAACAGTATAAGCTAGAGGAGAATGGCAAGAAATATTCCAAGTAATGAAAAACAAAAGACTGTAACCAAGACTACCCCACCTAGCATGGATATCATTGAAAATGGAAGGTGAAATAAAGAGTTTTTCAGACAAAATAACTCTGAAAGAATACACCTCCACCAAACCAGCACTGCAAGAGATGCTAAAGGGACTGTTAGAACAAGAGAAAGAAAAATAGTGAGAGAGGAACACAGGTACAAAGGGGAAATATGAATGAGTACCTTTCAATAATTATCTTGAATGTAAATGGATTATACGCTTCAATCAAAATAGCTGGATAGCTGAATGAATAAGAAAACATGACTGGCACATATACTGCCTACAAGAGACTCACTTCAGAAAAAAATACCTACACAGACTGAAAGTGAAGGGTTGGAAAAAAATATTCCAAGCAAATGGATAGGAAAAAAAAGCTGGGTTAGCAACACTTATATCAGACAAAATAGACTTCAAAACAAAACCCATAAAAAGGGACCCAAAAGGTCACTTAAAAATACTCAAGGGAAGAATCCATCAAGAAGACATAAACATTGTAAACATATATGCACCCAACATAGGAGCATCCAAATATATAAGGAAAATCTTGGAGAACTTCCAGAATGGTATAGACAGTTATATTGGGGATTTTAACACCCCACTGTCAACAATGTATAGATCCTCCAAACAAAACATCAGCAAGAATATTTTGGCATTGAACAATGCCATAGATTTAATGGACTTAAAGTTATATACATATAGCACCTTTTATCCCAAAGAAGCAAAATACACATTCTTTTCAAAGGCACATGGAACATTTTCAGAGATAGACCAAATGATAGCACACAAAACAAGTCTCAACAAATTCAAGAAAGTTGAAATCATATCAACCATTCCTTTGGATTACAAGAGCCTGAAACTAGAAACCATCCTCAAGGGGAAAACTCAAAAACACCCGAGTTGTTGGAGGTTGAATAGCATGCTATTAAACAATGAATGGGTTAATAATGAGATCAAAGAAGAAATAAAAAGTTTCTAGAAACAAATGAAAATGAACATACAACAGTCCAAAACTTATGGGACACTGCAAAGGCCGTCCTGAGAGGGAAGTTCACAGTGACCAAGGCGTACCTAAAAAAGATAGAAACATTTCAAATAAACAACCTAACTGTACATATATAAGAAATGGACAACAACATCAAACAAAACCCAGAGCGAGTAGAAGGAACAAATAACCGAGATCAAAGCAAAATTAAATGACATAAAGACTAAAAGAACAATCTAAAGAGTCAGTAAATTCAGGAGCTGGGTCTTTGAAAAGATAAATAAAATCAACAAGCCTTTAAGCAAATTCATCAAGAAAAAAGGAGAGAGGACCCAAATAAATAAAATCAGAAATGAAAGAGGAGAGATTACAACTGACACCACAGAAATACAAATAATTGTAAGAAGTTATTACAAACAACTATATTCCAAGAAATTTGAAAACCAGGGTGAAATGGACAAATTTCTAGAAAAATATAATCTTCCAATACTGAATGAAGAAGAAGCAGAAAGCCTGAACAGACCAATAACAGCTGATGAAATCGAAGCAGTAATGAAAAAATCTCCCAGCACAGAAAAGCCCTTGAGCAGATGGTTTCACAGGAGGTTTTGCAAGACATTTAAGGAAGAGCTAACCCCTATCCTCCTTACACTATCCCCAAAAAGTCCAAGGAGAGGGAAGGCACACAAATTCTTTTTATGAGGCTAGCATCATCTTAATCTTAAAATCAGATAAAGACAAAACAAACAAAGAAAACAACAGACCAATATTGCTGATTAAAACAAGAACTAAAATCCTCAACAAAATAGTGGTAAACCGCATCCAGCAATACATTAAAAAGATCATACTCTATGGTCAAGTGGTATTATCTCCAGGGATGCAAGGGTGGTACAATATTCGCAAATCAATAAGTGTAATATATCACATAAAAAAGAATACAAAAATCACATCATCATATCAATAGATGCAGAAAAACCATTTGATAAGATACAGCACCCATTTATGAGAAAAACACTCAGCAAAGTGGGAGTATAAGGAGTATACCTCAACATAATAAAGGCCATATACGAGTAACCTACAGCCAACATCATACTCAATGGGCAAAAACTAAAAGCTTTCCCACTAAGATCAGGAACAAGACAAGGATGCCCACTTTCAGCACTTCTGTTTAATGTGGTATTGGAAGTCCTAGCCACAGTAGTCAGATGAGAAAAAGAAATAGAAGGCATCCAAGTTGGAAAGGAGTAAGTAAAACTGTCACTGTTTGTACAAGACATGATAGTGTACCTAGAAAATTCTATAGTCGTCACCAAAAAAACTACTCAACCTAATAAGTGAATTTGGAGAAACAGGAGGATTTGAAGTCAATATTTAGAAATCAAAGGCATTTTTATACACCAGAAATGAAATATCAGAAACAGAAATCAAGGGGAAAATCCCATTTGTTATAGCAATAAGAAAAATAAAGTACCTAGGAAATACCTTACCAAGGAGACAAAAGTCCTATACTCAGGAAAGTATACAACTCTGAAGAAAGAAATTAAAGAAGTCACTGTGAGCCTCTTAAAGTAGGAAGGACTACATCATATTCATTACATACTGCTGGTACGCAATTAAGTATCTGCAACTCATTGATCTCCAGGGAGCTTTGGTTGAAAAAATGATTTAACTTGAACCTCAAATCTTTCCTCTTTCCTCTTCTTAAAGCTCAGTGACTGAAATTTACTTGTCAGTCTTTTGTGAAATCATCCATAGTATTAAAACACTGAACAAAAAAGATTATTTGATAACAGTTTGAAAATAGACATTTATTTTTATATTTTTAAATTAAATTTTATTATTTATGCTTATTACAGTTGTCCCAATTTTTCCACTTTTGTCCTGCTCCACCTAGCCCCACCCCCAACATTCTCAGGCAATCCGCATATCATTGTTCATGTCCATGGGTCCTGCATATATGTTCTTTGGCTATTCTGTTCCCTTTGGTGTACTTTACATCTCCATGACTATTCTTTAACTACCTTTTTGTATTTCTTAATCCCTTTACATTTGTCACCATCTTCTGGTCCCCCCACCCATCTGAAAACTGTCAAATGTCCTCTATCTGTGATCCTGTTTCTGTTTTGCTCATTTATTTTATTTTTTAGAATCAGTTGTTGATAGATATGTATTTATTGCCATTTTATTGTTCATATTTTTGATATTCTTCTTTTTCTTAAAGATCCTTTAATATTTTATATAATACATGTTTGGTGGTGACAAACTACTTATCTTTTTCTTGTCTAGGAAGCTCTTTATCTGTCCTTAGATTGTAAATAATAGCTTTGTTGGGTAGATTGATCTTGGTTTAAGATCCTTCCTTTTCGTCATTTGAAATGTTACTTGTCAATCCCTTCAACTCTGCAAAGTTCCTTTTTAAAAATCAGCTGACGGTCTTATAGGAACTCCTTTGTAGGTAATTATCTGCTTTTCTCTTGCTGCTTTTAAGATTCTCTCTTTATCTGAACTTTGGCATTTTAATTATGATGTGTCTTAGTGTGGGTCTCTTTGGGATCATCATGTTTGGGACTCTGTACTTCCAATGCTTGCATGTCTATTTTCTTCAATAAGTTAGGGAAGTTCTCTTTCATTATTGTGTGAAATAGGTTTCCAATTTCTTGCTCTTTCAGCACCCCTATGATACAAATGTTGGTACACTTAAAGTTGTCCTAGAGGCTTCTTACACTATCATCACTTTTTAAATTATTTTTTCTTCTTGCGGGTCTGATTGGTTGTTTTATGCTCATTATGTTCCAAATCACTCATTTTGATTCTTGGCTTCATCCACTCCACTGTTGATTCACTGTAGATTGTTCTTTATTCCAACTACTGTATCCTTCGTTTCCGACTGGTTCTTTTTTATGCTATTGAGGTTCTTACTAAGTTCCTTGAGCATCTGTATAGCCAGTGTTTTGAACTCTGCACCTGATAGATTGCTTTTATACATATTCTTTAGCTCCTTTTCTGGACTTTTGTTTTTTTCATTGAACCATGTTTCTTTGTCTTCTCATTTGGCAGCCTCCCTGTATTTGTTTCTGTATTTGTATTTTTCAGGTTTGATAAAATGGTCTAATGTAGCAGGTGTCTTTTAGGGTCCAGCGGCACAGCCTTCCCTATTATCCAAGCTAGGTACTCAGGGTGTGCCCACTATGTAGGCTGTGTATACCCTTCTGTTGTAGTTGAGCCTTGATTACTGTTGGCATGTCCAAAATCATCCACCTATGTTCTGTCCATGGTCACACAACATTAGCTGCAAAGTGATCTGCAGACTGCTGCAGTTTGTGCTGGGCTTGGAGGTGCCCTGGAGAGGCCAAGCTTTGATCCAAAACCAGCTGCTGTTAGTGCCAGGTCTGGGGCAAGTTAGTGAGAGTATAGGGTCTGCTGAAACCAGATGCCACTTGTTTGAGGGAATTTATGAAAATCTGAAGCATGGGCCAAGACAAGCCATTTTTATGGAAAAGACACTGTAATCATCTTGGGTGGGCCAGAAAGTTGGGTGGGGCAACGCCTAAGGGAATCACCAGGGTAGAACAGTGTGAGCCAGGTTGATGGAGTCTCAAATTTGTTGTGTCCTTGCTGCTTCTGTGGCTTTGTTGGTGGAGGGCTCAGAAAAGGAAAAGTGGCCTCCACCAGTACTTTTGTCTGGCAGCAAGCTGTCCCCCCAGTTCTCACCCTGACAGTTTTAGGTTGTTAGCTTATGTGGAAAATATATTTGTATATTGTATGAAATAGGGACTCAAATTAATTTTTTCCCATATGATTACTCAGCACTGGTGATCATGTAGCTTATTCTTTCTTCACCAATTCAAAGTGCCACCTTTAACATATATCAACATTTCATAATTGTATTCAACTTTTCTGGATTTCATTCTATTTCTACTCCAATAAAGCTGCTTTAATAAATGGCTTTATAATATCTTAATATCCTTTAGGAAATTTGACCCACTCTTTGTTCTTATTTCTTAAAATTTTGTTTACTACATGTTCCTCCATTTTTATGCTTTCGTAATTAGTTAATTTCAATTCACAAAAAAAATCATGTTGGGATTTTTATATTGATATTTAAAATAAATATAAAAAACCACTAGATTGTATACTATATATTTTTTCTAATGCCTTCAGAATGTCTTACTTGGTTTTCCCTACATATTATTCCTATTAATAAAAAGCAGGACAGATCCAGGTCTTGTGGAACCTAAAGTCCATACAATTTAGGAGCCCTCTTTAGGATAAAGAATGCAAAATTATGAATGAAGGGGTTGTGTCTTGGAAGGGGTCTGTACTAGGTAGGAGCATGAACCTCCAGTTTTATTAGCTTTGTGGTAAACCCACTTCAGATAAGCAGTCTCACTTGAAAAGTTTTAGCAAATTTTATTTTCACTCTCACTAGAATAAATTACCAGTTCATGACTTCTAAGCCATGTAGATGGTATAAACAATAAAAAAATAATTAAAATTGGAACTGCAATTGTAATTATAGTTATGTGTTATATAATATCACAGCCTTGACTTTTCTCTGGGATAGTACCTCACATTTGAGGATCTCAGAGCACATTGTGAAAATTAACTAATTAAACCTCCCAAAACCCCAGAGTCACTGGGAGAGATGTAGCATCATTTCTCCCAGTTCTGAAATGCCCCACCTCAGGGGATGAGTATGGCTGCTGCTTAATAATAAAGTGCAATACCCCATGACAGTTTAACCAAGACAATTAGTACTTGTAGTTTGTAATTGTCTCATGAACATTAGACTGTGAAGCAGTAAAGACACCAGGATTATTAGTTCATTGCAAATCCATTCTTTTTTTAAAAATACATTTTATTGATTATGCTATTACAGTTGTCCCAGTTTTCCCCTTTGTCTCCTTCGTCCTGGAAACCCCCTTCCCTCCATCAATCCTCCCCCTTAGCTTACATCCATGGGTTGTGCATGTAAGTTCTTTGGCTTCTCCATTTCTTACACTATATTTAACATCCCCTGTCTGTTTTGTACCTAAGAATTATGCATCTTTTTCTTTATTTAATTGTTGTTCAAGTACAGTTTTCTTTCTTTTACTCCCATTCCAGCCCACCCACCCACCAGTGCTCTCTACCTCCCTCCCATTTCCATGCTCCTTAGTTGTCCAGGTGTCCTTGATACTAGTTCCTGTAAATCCTTTCCCTTTTCCCTTGAAATTCCCTCCCCTCTCCCCTTTGGTCACTGTCTGCCTGTTCTCTATTTCATTGTCTTTGATTGTATTTTCCTTCCTTGTTTGTTTTGTTGTTTAGCTTCCTGTTAAAGGTGAGATCATATGGTATTTGTCTTACAATGCCTGGCTTAATTTCACTTAGCATAATGCTTTCCAGTTCCATCCATGCTGTTGCAAAGGGTAGGAGCTCCTTCTTTCTTTCTGCTGCATAGAATTCCATTGGGTAAATGTACCATCGTTTTTTTAGCCATTCATTTACTGCTGGGCATCTAGGTTGCTTCCAACTCTTGGATATTGTAAATTGTGCTGCTACGAATATTGAGGGGGCATAGGCTCTTTTGGATTGGTATTTTAGGGTTCTTAGGGTATAATCCTAGCAGTGGAACTACTGGGTCAAAAGACAGTTCCATTTTCAGTGTTCTGAGAAAGTTCCATACTGTTTTAGATAGTGGTCGTACCAGTCTGCAATCCCACCAACAGTGGATTAGGGTCTGCTTTTCTCCACAGCCACTCCAACACTTGTTGCTTGTTGCATTGTTTATGATGGCCATTCTGAATGGTGTAAAGTGGTATCTCATTGTGGTTTTGCATATCTCTGATAGCTAGCGATACCGAGCATCTTTTTATGTGTCTCTGGATCTTCTGTATGTCCTCCTTGGAGAAATGTCTATTCAAGTCCTTTGCCAACTTTTTAATTGGGTTGGTTGTCTTCTTAGAGTGGAGTCGTGTAAGTTCTTTGTATATTTTGGAAATTAAACTTTTGTCTGTGGTATCGTTGGCAAACATGTTTTCCCATGTGGTTGTTTCTTTTTTCATTTTAATACTGTTTTCTTTAGCGGTGCAAAAGCTTTTAATTTTGATGAGATCCCATTTGTTTATTTTTTCCTTTATGTTCCTTGTTCTAGGGGACATATCAGTAAAAATGTTGCTGCATGAAATATCTGACATTTTCTTGCTAATGTTCTCCTCTAGGACTTTAATGCTGTCACAGGTTATATTTAACTCTTTTATACACCTGGAATTTATTTTGGTATATGGTGTAAGTTGGTGTTTGAGTTTCATTTTTTTGCACATAGCTGTCCAGTTCTCCCAACACTATTTGTTGAAGAGGCTATTATTAGTCCATTTTATGTTGCTGCCCCCTTTGTTGAATATTAATTGACCATAGAGAGTTGGGTTTATTTCCGGGCTTTCTGTTCTGTTCCATTGGTCTATGTGCCTGTATTTATGCCAGTACCAGGCTGTTTTGATTACAGAGCTTTGTAATACAGTTTGGTATCAGTTATTGTGATCCCTCCTATTTTGTTCTTCTTTCTCAAAATTACAGCTGGTATTTGGATTCCTTTATATTTCCATTTAAATTTTTGAAGTGATTGTTCTATATCTGTGAAGTATATCATTGGTACTTTAATAGGTATTGCATCGAACCTGTAAATTGCTTTGGGTAGTATGGACATTTTGATGATGTTAATTCTTTCAATCCATGAACATGGTATATGTGTCCATTTGTTTGTGTCTTCCTTAAATTTTTTTCTTCAGTGTTGTGTAGTTTTCTGCATACAGGTGTTTAACCTCCTTGGTTAGGTTTATTCCTAGGTTTTTGGGTTTGTTTTTTTTTTGCTATTTCAAATGGAATTTTTTCCTTGATTTCTGCTTCTGCTGTTTCATTGTTGTTTCATTGTTGGTATACAAAGATGCCTTTGATTTCTGGATATTGACTTTGTATCCTGCTGTTTTGCCAAATTCATTTATTAGGTTGAGCAGTTTTTTTGGTAGAGTCTGTAGAATTTTCCATGTACACTATCATGTCATCTGCAAACAATAACAGTTTTGTTTTCTCCTTTCAGATTTGGATGCCTTTTATTTCCTTTTCTTGTCTGATCACTGTGGCTAAGACTTCCAATACTATATTGAATAGAAGTGGTGAAAGTGGACATTCTTGTCTTGTCCCAGATCTCATGGAAAAGATTTTAGTTTTTTCCCATTGAGTATGATATTGGCTGTAGGTCTCTCATATATGGCCTTTATTATGTTGAGGAATGCTCCCTCTATTCCCACTTTGCTGAGTGTGTTTTTATCATAAATGGGTGTTGTACCTTATCAAAATTTTTTTCCCCATCTATTGATATGATCATGTGATTTTTGTCTTTGCCTTTGTTTGTATAATGTATTACATTTACTGATTTGTGAATATTGAACCATCCTTGCATCCTGGGGATGAATCCCACTTGGTCATGTTATATGATGTTTTTAATGTATTGTTGGATGTGGTTTGCCAATATTTCTTTGAGGATTTTAGCATCTATGTTTATCAGCGATACTGGCCTGCGGTTTTCTTTCTTTGTGGTGTCTTTATCTAGTTTTGGGATTTGGATGATGCTGGCTTCATAAAAATAGTTTGGGAGTCTTCCTTCCTTTTGGATTTTTTGGAATAGTCTGTGGAGAATAGGGGTTAGCTCTTCCTTAAGTGCTTTGTAGAATTCTCCTGTGAAACCATTTGTCCAGCACTTTTGTGTGTCAGGAGTTTTTTGATTACTGCGTCAATTTCATCTGCTGTTATCGGTCTGTTCAGGCTTTCTGCTTCCTCTTCATTGAGATTTGGAAGGTTATGTTTTTCTACAAATTTGTTCAGTTTATCTAGGTTTTCAAATTTCTTTGTACACAGTTCTTCATAGTAATTTCTTACAATCCTTTGTATTTCTGTGGTGTCAGTTGTAATCTCTCCCCTTTCATTTCTGATTGTGTTTATTTGTGTCCTCTCTCTTTTTTTCTTGATGAGCCTGCTTAAAAGCTTGTCAATTTTGTTTATCTTTTCAAAGAACCAACTCCTGGATTCATTGCTCCTTAGTATTGTGCTTTTAGTCTCTATGTCATTTAGTTCTGCTCTGATCTTGATTATTTCCTTCCTTCTACTTGCTCTGGGCTGTCTTTGTTGTTTTTGCTCGAGCTCTTGCAGTTGTAGGGTTAGGTTGTTTGAGATGTTTCTATCTTCTTTAGGTAGTCCTGTATTGCTATAAACTCCCCTCTCAGGATTGCCTTCACTGTGTCCCATAAGTTTTGGGTTGTTGTGAGATTATTTTCATTTGTTTCCAGAAACTTTTTGATTTTTTCCCTAAATTCATTCTTGACCCACTCATTGTTTAATAGCCTGCTATTCAATCTCCATGATTTTGAGTGTTTTGGGTCTTTTCTCTTTGGGCTAGTTACCAGTTTCAGTCCCTTGTGGTCAGAGAAAGTGCTTGGGATGATTTCAGTTTTCTGAAATTTGTTGAGGCTTGTTTTGCATCCTATCATGTGGTCTATCTTTGAGAATGTTTCATGTACATTTGAACAGAATGTGTTCAAATGTAGCTTCTTTGGAATGAAGGGTTCTGTATGTATCAGTGAAGTTTATTTCATCTGGGGCTTTTTCAGTGACACAACATCTTTGTTGATATTTTGTTTGGAGGATCTGTTTATTTTTGACAGTGGGGTGGTAAAATCCCCTGGTATAATTGTGTTGCTGTCAATATCTTTCTTGAAGTCCTCTAAGATTTTCTTATGTATTTGGGTGCTCCTATGTTGGGTACATATATATTTACAATGTTTATGTGTTCTTGGTGGATTCTTCCCTTGAGTATTATGAAGCGACCTTCTGGATCTCTCCTTATGGCTGTTTTTTTGCAAACTGTTTTGTCTGATATGAGTATTACTACCCTGGCTTTTTCTTTCTTGGAAAAAAAAGCTTTTCTTGCTTGGAATATTTGTTTCCAGCCCTTCACTTTTAGTCTGTGTAGGTCTTTTGTCCTGAAGTGAGTTTCTTGTAGGCAGCATATTTGTGGGTCATGCTTTCTTATCTATTCAGCTATTCTATGTCTTTTGAATGGAGCATTTAATCCATTTACGTTTAAGGTTTACATTGTTGATAGGTACTTATTCATTTCCATTTCTGTACCTGTGTTCCTCTCTGTCTCTTTCTTTTCCTTCCTTTCCTTAAAGCAGTCCTTTTAGTATTTCTTGTAGAGCTGGTTTGGTGGAGATGTATTCTTTTAGGCTTCTTTTGTCATGGAAGCTCTTTATTTGGCCTTCTATCTTGATTGAGAACCTTGCTGGCTAAATTACCCTTGGTTGTAGGCCTCTGGTTCTCATTACTTGGAATATTTCTTGCCATTCTCTTCTTGCTTGGAGCGTTTCTATTAGAAGTCAGCCACTAACCTTATTGGGGCTCCCTTGTAAGTTACTCCCTGTTTTTTCCCTTGCTGCCTTTAGGATTCTCTCTTTGTCTTGGAATTTTGCCATTGTCATGGTGATGTGTCTTGAAGTGGGCCTCTTTGGGTTCCTCTTGATTGGGACTCTGTGATTCCTGGATTTGTGTGACTTTTTCTCTCATCAAATTAGGGACGTTTTCTCTCATTATTTTTTTGAATAGGTTTTCTATGCCTTGCTCTTCTTCTCCTTGTGGTATTCCTATTATTTAAATATTCTTACATTTCATATTGTCTTGCCTTTCTGTTAATCCCTCTTTATTCTTTCTGAGCCTGTTTTCCTTTTCTTGCTCTTTCTGGGAGTTTTTTTCTACTTTGTTTCCCAACTCGCTGATCCGATCTTTTGCTTTATTGATACTGCTTTTGATTCCTTCCACTGTGTTCTTCAGGTCAGAAATTGTATTTTTCATTTCCTCTTGGCCCTTGCTGATAATTTCTATTTCCTTTTTCAAGTTGATATAGTTTGTGGTGAGACCATTGTAGCTCCTCTGTAGTTTCTGGTAGCTCATTGTGAGCTCTTTTAACTTCCTGATAACCAGTGCTTTGAATTCAGTATCTGATAGTTGACTTGCCTCTATTTCATCTAGCATTCTTTCTGAGGCTTCCTCCTTTTTTTTCATTTGGGGATTGTTTCTGTCTACCCATTGTTAGTGAGAGTCTTTTTGTTAGGTTCAGCTTCTTAAATTGATTTGTTCTGGCTCCCATGGTGTGAACTTCTGTAGTATAATACCTGTCAGATTCAGCAGTATAGTCTCCTTGATCTCCCCATCTCACTGGTATTGGGTTTTCCTTTACATTTGTTTTTAGTTTTGGGGGCGTTTGTTTTTTGGGAGGTCTTTTTTGTGGTTTCTTCCAACCAGCTGGTGAACTGATGGTCCCTTTGTTCACCACCCATTTTATTTTGCTGTGCTGGTTAGGGCGGGTTGTGTTCAAGCTGGTTCTTCTGTGTGTACAGGATTTTGAGGATTCTTTTTTGCTCTTGTTCAGTTGTTTGCACTAGGTAGTTTCTCTACTTTTTAGTTGTATTTCCAGATACGTCTTAGATTGAGGTTTGTGTGGTTTCTACTTTCTCCTTCCCGTTCTTCTGTTGTTATCTGTCGGTAGTTCCTTTGTTCTTTGGTTTTCTCTTCCAGTGGGTGTCCTGGTGTTCACTGCTTCTACCTACTCTTTTTTTTTCTTGTGATCAATTAGAGGGGGGTGCCAAAATGGTTTATGACAGCAGGAGAGTATTGTATGATATTTACAGTATCAGCCAGGAGAGATAGGAGATTCTTTGGATATGTATAGTGATAACCATAATCTTCAACCCAACTAGCCACTTTTTAGAAAGGATGGGAAAAATATAAGGCTCTTTGTGGGGAGGGAAGGTTTGTGAGTTGAATCTAGAAAGCATTGTGGTTGTGGTAGGTCAGATTCTGAGGTAAGGTGAGAATAAAGGATGTTAAATAGGTGTAGTGTGAGAGAGAATATAATTAACCACTACAGTATTATAGTTCAGGAAACAATGAAGTGGACTAAGATCTGGGAGGGGTGTTGTGTATTATTTACAATAGTATGGAATAGCTATTATTTACAACAATATTAGAGCAACAATCATATGACAGACTCTATGAGATACCAAGAATAGGGAGTATTGGACCTTCAATAGTGTGTTGATGGAGCACAGGTGAAGTAAAGGACAATATATTAGCAATAGACTATGAATGAGTGGACAGGGGAAACCTGTCAAATGATACAATATAACTAGCCAAGGCAAAGAAGACTATACAGAAAAAGGAGGAATACAAAGATACTATTAAAATAAACGATGTAAGGATAATGAAAAAACATTAATAATACAAATATGTAGTAACTTGTAGTTTCTCTGCTATAGCAAAGTGAAATTTGTCTCTCTGTCTCTACTGATGGGATGTCCCCTCTTTGGGTCCAACTCTGGTGTTTTCGCAGTTTTAAGTTTGTTTTCTCACTTGTGGGGGGAAGAAAAAAACAAAAAAATAGGTAGCAGAAGGGATGAAAAAGTGATAAGTTTGGAAAGAAAGGAAGAAGGAATAAAACAAGAAAGAAAGAAAGACAGGGAAAAAGTATTGAAAGATAAAACAATAATACAGTTAAAAATTAAAAGATTACCTCAGAAAAACAAACAAAAAAAAACAAACAAACAAAAACCAAACCACCTCTTGTTGGTTTCCAGCTGGTCAAAGCAGTTTTTCTGATCTCACTGGCTGCAGCAGGCTGAGGAGGCATTGGTGTGGCTTTTCTCCCTTCTCAGTGTACTCAGCCAGTCTCAGGAACACTCTCCCAAGATCCAGACTGGCCTCTCTCCCTAGTGCCCCTCCGACGGCCCTTTTAGAGCACTCTTTCCCAGGGAGTTACTGCCATGGGCTGGGGTGCAGGCAGGAGTACCCCGCCAGGCTTCCCTGGTCCCGCAGGCTTGGGCGGGAACCTTTCCCAGTGCTGTGGGGGACCGCAAGGGTTACTCTCAATTCTCCCAAGCAGGCGACCACAGACTCCATGGGTGATCAAGGTCCCCTTGTTTGCTTCCTTATGCCCATTCCTCTCTCTGACACTTCAAACAGATCTCTCCTGGTATATTTCAAACTGCGCCCTGCTGGGTAGGGAGGGAGCTAATGACCTGGCTCTCTCCCAAGGACCTTGCTGCCAGCCCTCAGCTCCCAAAGAGTCACAGGCAGGCCCGGCCTGCCCCCTGGTGCCTGGCCAGGAAGAGGCAGAGGCGGCAGCCTCAGCCTGCGGCCTCTGCACTGGTCCCTTGAACCTTATTGATCTGCAACCATCTTTTTACTGTCTGGTCTTTCAGTGTCATCTACAATTTCTGGACTCCTATTTTCCTATATGCTGGGGCACTGTTGGCTATTTGCTGTGTTCCTCCACAGATTGGCCAGGTTTTTCTCCCATGTGTGGGGGGAAGCGGAATCCTCTTTGTCCTACTCTGCCACCATCTTCCCCATTCTATAATTATACTTCTTAATCCCTGCACTTTTTCCCTCATTCTCTGTCCTCTCCCCTCTCAGCTGATAACCCTCCAAATGATCTCCATATGTATGATTCTGTTCCTGTTTTGGTTGTTGCTTAGTTTGTTTTTTTAGATTCATTTGTTGATAGTTTTAAGATTTCTGACTTCTTAGTAATTTTGTCCTAATTATTAAAGAAATATATGCACAATGAAGGTCCAGTTTTCTTTTAGTTTTGTTTTTGTAGTTCTTCACATTTAAAACTTGATATTGGAAAAGACTATCTTTTTTAAAAAGTGCAACTTAAGAATAGTTATTGATAATACATTTTCTTCAAAACATTTTCTGCTGAGCAAAATGAATCAATGATAGTAGAAATCAGAAGAGCAGCTACCATTAAGGAAGTATTAGCTGGACAGGGGGATGAGAGGGGAATGTTCTGGGCATTAGAAATACTTTAGATTTCATTTGGGTGGTTTTTGTATGGGAATAGGTACATGTTCACAGATTTTACTGTGTGTGTTATACTTCAGTAACAAAGTAAATAAACTAAAAAGCGTGCTGCTTTTGTCATCATGAGAATACCAGAAACCCTGTGCTGACTATAAGGAAAGTTTTGCAAGAAGCAGGACATATTCAGAAACTAGAGAAATGGTACATTTTATTCTCCCCAAAGTATCTTTTTTGTTGTTGTTTAAGTACAGCTGTCTCCATTTTTCCCTACTTTTCTCCCCCACCTCCCACCTTCAATCCTACCTGCCTTTGGCTTTGTTTATGGGTCCTTTATACATGTTCCTGCATGACCCTTCCCTTTCTTTCCCCTGTTAACACCCCTCCCCTGTGGTTTCTGTCAGTTGGTTCTTTGTTTCAATGTCTCTGGTTATATTTTTGCTTGCTTGTTTGTTTCGTTGATTCTGTTCCACTTAAAGGTTAGATCATATGGTATTTGTCTTTCACCACCTGGCTTATTTCAACTTAGCATAATGTTCTCCAGTTGCATCCATGATATTGCAAAGGGTAGGAGCTCCTTCTTTCTTTCTGCTGTGTGGAATTCCATTGTGTAAATGTACCATAGTTTTTTTGTTCCACACATTTACTGATGAGCACTTAGGTTGCTTCCAGCTCTTGGCTATTGTAAACTGTGCTGCTATGAACATTGGGATGCATAGGCTCTTTTGAATCCGTGTCTCAGGATTCCTAGGGTATAATCCCAGCAGTGGAATTGCTGGTTCAAAAAGCAGTTTAGTTCTTAGTTTTTTGAGTAAATTCCATACTATTTTCCACAATGGCTGAACCAGTCTGCATTCCCAAACAACAGTGCCTTAGGGTTCCCTTTTCTTCAC
Source organism: Artibeus jamaicensis (assembly GCF_021234435.1). Lineage (NCBI taxonomy): Eukaryota > Metazoa > Chordata > Mammalia > Chiroptera > Phyllostomidae > Artibeus > Artibeus jamaicensis. The sequence continues at coordinate 3,549,853 of NW_026521913.1, forward strand.
AACCTCACCAGCACTTGTTTGTTGCTTTGTTTATGATGGCCATTCTGACCAGTGTGAAGTGGTATATCATTGTGATTTTAGTTTTCATCTCTCTGATGATTAGTGATTCAACACAATCCCTATTAAAATACCATTGACATATTTTACATATATAGAACAAGTATTTCAAAATTTATGTGGAACCATAAATGATCCAGAATAGCCACAGCTATTTTGAGAAAGAAGAACAAAGTAGGAGGGAGCACAATACATGATATCAAACTATATTATAAGGCCATTATAATCAAAACAGTCTGGTACTGGCATAAAGAACAGACTCATAGATCAGTGGAACAGAATAGAGAGCCCAGAATGTCTCTGTGGCCAAATAATATTCATCAAACAGAGCAGAAGCATAAAATGGAGTAAAAATAGCCTCTTCAACAAATGGTGTTAGGAGATCTGGACAGGTACATGCAAAAAAATAAAACTTGACCACCAGCTGACACCATACAGAAAAATAAACTCAAGACGGATAAAAGACTTAAATATAAGTCAAAACACCATAAAAGTCCAAGAGGAGAGCATAGGCAGGATAATCTCAGATATTCCATGTAGCAGTATTTTCACGGATAAGTCCCCTGGAGCAAGGGACATAAAGGAAAGAATAAACAAATGGGACTTCATCAAAATAAAAAGCTTCAGCACAGCTAAAAAACATCAGAAAACATAAAGAAAAATTGAAAGGGAATCAATTCTATGGGAAAGTATATTTGCCACTGATACCTCATTCAAGGGTTTTGATCTCTAAAGTATCTTTAAATTTTTTTAATTTTAATTTTAATTGAATTAATTGGGGTGACATTGGTTAATAAAATTATATATGTTTCAGATACACAATTCTACGTGCATCATCTGTATATTGTATTGTGTGTTCACCACCCTAAGTCAAGGCTCCTTCCATCACCATTTATCCTCCCTTTACCCTCCTCTACCTCCCCCTATCCTAGCCTTCCCTCTGGCGATTCCCATTTTGTTGTCTGTTACCATCTTTCTTTTATTTTTTTCCTTAATCCCTTCACCCTTCTCACCCAGCCCGAAACCCCCTCCTCTCTGACAAAGTATCTTACTTCAGAAAAGTTTATTCAGTGTCTTTCACTCCTCTATCTTTTTTTCCTCCAAAAGAGCTACTTATAATGCTTGGAGGCAGTTGTCTCTCATTGTACCTACAATATTATGCATCTCCTCACATGTGCCCTTTACATTTCCCTGGGCATCTAACTTTTCTCTTAGAATTTCATTCCATTTCATTCACCTACATCTTTGCCAGAAGCAGGTATAGGGTATGAGTAATCCAGAAACATGGGGTCTTAGAGGCATACGCAGGGGCAGTTGCCCTGGCTGGCGCTAGAAGAAAACAGTGGGAGAGGAGGAAGCAGAGAGGATTTAGGTTGCCTCTGACGCTGCAGCATCTGATGTGGCTGTTGGAAAGGTTAGAAACAAGACAGAGCAGCAAGCCCAAGATGGCAGCACCATCTCTGGAGCCTCCAGCAGAGCCAGGGTCCCTTCTGCATCTGTGGCAGCAGTCCAGAGAGGGACAGACCCTTGGCAGAGTGTCCTAGAGCTGCTATAAGCTAAGTCCCAAAGGCCAAGAGCAGATGTCACGGCTAAGAATCCCCAGCAGAACAGGCACAGGGTGATCCAGAACAGAGGCCTGGGAGAGGGGACATGGGGGGGGGGGGGAAGGGGAAGAGAAAAAAACAGAAGTGGAGAGAGACTTGGAGAGAAAGATAGAGGGAGGGGAGAAAGGAAGAGAGACCAGTAGGAAGAGAGTCTGACAGGAAGAAAGGCAGGAAGGAAGACACACAGAAAGAAAGAAGAAAGAAAGCTGAAGGCGGGGAGCTTTAGAGACAAAATGGGAAAAATGGTTTTCTACTATTATTTTCAGTGAAGCTTAAATACATGAACACTACCCTGATTATTGACTTTCCAGAACATATTAAACCAATAATGCTTGGTTCCAGGTCTTTTTGCTTAGAGATTAGAAAAGTGAAGATTGGCCACTGTCAGATTGCATGTTCACAATCTTTTCAAAGGGAAAGTAGCCCTTGTGCTAATCTTTGGCCTTTGGTTGTAGCTAATTGCAGTCTTTTTTACATTCTATCTTAAAATCATTTCAAAGCCTGCCATCCAGGAAGTTGATAGTCAGTTGTTTGTAAACTTCAAAGAGGGATTCTATGAAAGGATCACATAGCAACTGGCTTTGTCTGGGGCCTCCTGGGTGCCAGGCCCAGCCCCAAGGTCCATCTCTGGCATTATTTTATCTCCATCATGTGGATGAAGTCATGGAGAGGTGAGAATTGGGGTGGGCTGTGAAGACCCTGTTTTTCCCACCTCCTGGTGCTGCCCTTTGCAATATAATTCTTTAGTTTGCAATTTAGAAACACATTACTATACTGTTTCCAATTTTCTGTGGTTCTGCAGATATTTATCATCTGTTTTCTGCTCTTTTGCCTCTCTCTCTCTCAAAGATGCTGAGCACAGGAGTAGCAGCCGGGATTCCCAGAATATAGTTGAGGAACCACAGGAACCTGTCACTCCAGAGGGCAGGGAAAGGGAAAGTATTCAGGTAATGGAAATCATTCACCCATGTCCGGGGCATGGGATAGCCATAGGGGCTGCTTGGGTGGTCACAGTTGTGGGTGATTCTGGTGTTCCGGTTATTTGAGAAGTTCTAACTTCTGATGCTAAAAAGGCCTGACTAGCAATGGGAGCACTAAGTCTAGGAGAGAGCAAGCCCAGAGGAAACAGAGGCTGTGTGTTTATAACAGACATGTTAGAGCATCACTGCTATCTTTAGGAATACAGCTTGGAATGGAATTTCATCCCTTCTCTACCTTCCTTCTCACCCATTCCCTGATTTCAGGAGGCTGAGTTTGATAAAGCTGCTCACTTAAACCCAGTTAGAAAGTTCATACTTTCTGAAGATACTTAGACAGTATCCACATACTCAAATAATACAGCACTTTCCTTCCTGCCCGATTGGACCCTGCAGTTGCAAGTTGTGTGGACTACACAGGTGTCCACACAGCTTCCTGGAGAGCTATTAGCTCCATTGTCCTGACCTCAGTGGGAGCCCCTCCCCCTTGGTCTGCCTGGGCAACATTGATAGCACTCTGCTTCTGTTGCTTCTGCAGCCCTTACCTAAAGAAAGGGACCAATACCAAAGGGCCATGGGCTCACTTCTGGGCTGACATTGTCAGCCTGGTCCTTTGTCAGCACTGCGTATGGCCAGACTCCCAGGGTGCATTTTACTACACAGCTCCTTCAGTTTCTGGTGTTCCTGACTCCTCCGTCCAGCTCGGCCTGGAACCCATTCTGGGGCTGAGGATGGGGGGAGAGTGTAGTGCCCAACTTGCTTTCATTTCTCCTTTTCAATCTTAGACAAAACAACATTCTCCTTGCCCATCAACTGATGCAAAGAAAATCTTGTGGAGAAGAAGGAGGGAGGACATTTATCTTAGCTCTAGGCCACCTGGCTTATCCTTTCAATTTTTATATTGTCTCTATGGAAAATACATTCTTATCCCACGAACCACAAAAGGACCATTGGTCCTTTTAGAAATAGGAATTTAGAAATGAGGATTTAAAAGATCAATGTGTCAGTGAGCTATGGGATAACTTCAGGCACCTAATATGTATGTAATTGGAGTTCATTTAAAAAAGAAGAGAGAAAGGTTGGAACAAAAACATTTCAAGAAGAAATAACCCCAACAATTCTAAATTTTATGAAAACAACAAACTCATAGTCACAAATAGCAAGCACAAGTTCAACAGATAGCAAGTACAAAGAACATGAAGAGAAATATGCCATACAATCATAATAAAAAAGTGGAAAAATAGCAATAAAGAGAACTTCTTCAATTGGATGGTGGTTATTTTAGAAAAATCTGTAGCTAAGATCATACTTAATGGTAAAAGACTGAATACTTTCCACCAAGGTCAGGAACTAAGCACGAATGTCCTCTCACCACTTCTGTTCAAAATTGTACTAAAGGTTCAAGCCAGTGCAAAAAAACAAGAAAAGAAATAAAAGAAAGCTAGACTGAAAGAGAATTAAGACTCTTATTTGAAGATAATCATCTAGAATCTACAAAATAGCTACTAGAATTAATAAGTACTTTGGCAAGTTGCTAAATATATGCAAAATTAATATGCAATGGACAAATAGAAATTGAGATAAATATTATTTACAATAGTACAAATGTACAAAATACTTAAAGATAAATCTGATAAAAGATGTTTAAAACCTGTGCATACTGAAAAATACAGAATATTTCTGAGAGAATATAATAAGACTTAAATAATTGGAGAGATATCCTGATATCCCATCTTCATGGTTTTGAAGACTCAATATTGCCAAAATGTCATTTTTCCCAAATTGATTAATGTGGTCCCTGTCAAAATTTCAGGAGAAACTTTTATAGAAATTGAAAAATTGATTGCAAAATTCATATGTAAATGGAAAGGACTTATGTAGCCAAAACAACTTTGGAAAAAAAACAAAGTTGTAGGACTAATACTTCTGATTTCAAGACTTACTATAAATTCCTTGTAATTAAGACAGTGTAATAATGATGTCAAGGTCAACAAATAAATTAATGGTGCAGAACAGGGAAGATCCATGTATAGACTCAATATATAATCTATAATGATAAAAAGCAGATCATTGCTTGAGTGGGATTGCAGAGTGGCACGGGGTGGGAGGAGGCCACATAGAAACACAGGAGCTTTTAGGAGTGATGTGTACACTCATATTTTTATTGTGATATTTTTATGGGTACATACATAAAGGTCAGAACTTTTCAAAAGGTACACTTTAAATATATGCAGTTTACTATATGTCAGTTGTACCTCACTAAAGCCATTTTAGAAACCTAGTGCAGCTTTCAGTTTGCACAGGAGAATAAAAGTATTTTATGTTAGTTATTATTACTAACATCTACAGAGAATTAAGAGTGCCAGCATTGTTCTAAGTAGGTGTCTATCTTACCTATTTATCCTTATTTTATTCTCATAACAGCCTTATAAGGTAAGTGGTGCTCTTAACTCCTCTATTCAGATGAGACTGAGGACCCATAACACTCTCACTGCTACACAACCAGTAAGCATTGGAGCCAGGATCTGAATCCAGGCAGTTTGCTTCAAAGCTCAGGCTCTGAATCACTCTGGGAGTTGATTAATTCCTATTTTTCCATTGTTGTTTGCAGGAAAAAATCACAGAAGAAGCCGCAATCGAGGAACTTTTACCAATAGTCCAAAGTGGTACTACTAGTGAAATGGAGGTAGGGCTTGTGCAGGGCTTTGCGTGCTGCCTGGTTGGCCCCCACATGGTTCACTACTTGCCACCTGAGTCTGTGACCTTTTCTCCTACAGGCTCCCTGAGTCTCTCTGCAAGTTTACATCTGCCACCTCCTTTAGGGCTTATTCGACAAAAGCTCCCTTGATTAACTTTTACTTTACTGTGATTAATCCTCTATTCTGTCCTCCACAGCTCATTCCTAAAAGTTACAGTTTCTACATAAATTATTTACAAAAATTTCAGTAATTAGCATTTTTCTCTTTTGCCCCATTGTCCACAGAGAAAACATTGTGTGTGGGGGCAAAACATTCGTAAGAATTTTTTGCAACTATATGTATCATATGTCCGTCCATACATATTCTCATACACACACTTAATATGTGTTATATGTCATTCATCTGCATCCTTGGTTCTAGTAACTGTTCCTTCCTGTGACAGATTCAGGCCAAGGGGTGGTAGCATCTTCTGCCAGTTGCTGTCCCTGGAAACTTCCTCATCTTTGTTGGTTTTCCTTCACCCTGCACACACCTTCACACATGGTCCTTTGTTAAACTGGCTTTATCTACTCCAATGGTATATATGGTCTGTTTCCTGCTAGAAATCCTGAGGATTCAGGTAGAAATTGGCAGGGCTCTGTGGACCATGCTCTGGATTTTGAACTTCTTCTAAGGAGCAGAGGAAGGCTGTGAAAGTTTTAAGTGGGAGATTGATGTGATCAGACATTCTCGTTCCCCAGTAATGAGCACAGTTGCAAACTTCCAGTGGATTCCCAACTGCCTCTTGTTGTTAGGTCAGCTGATGCAGAATGAATCCACCCCAAAATCTACAGAGCCCTTGAAGGGGGAACAGGGAACAGGAAATCAAGTCATCTCCATGGAGTCATCTCCAAATTCACTGAACATTAATCTCAGATACTTGAATTCTGAGGGAAGGGAGATTATTGCTCCCCTCTCCTCTTTAGAACTGAGCAATTAGGTCTTTACAGAGGTCAGCTAGAGATAAAAATACCACTTACTTATGCTAAACCTGATCTTGAGAGCAAAGTTTGGATGTGTAACAAAAATGGACTTACTACTTCCTCCAACTGAATCAAATATACACACCTAGCTGTAGGCAGGCCTCACTCTTAGGGCAGAGTCTGCCCTCCTGGACTAAGTGCATGGAGGAGACGAGAATGCATGGATCTTGGAGCAGGATGTGCTGCTGGAAACAGAGTGCACTAGCCAGGCCCAGGGTCAGTTTTCTGACTCTCACTTCAGCATGCACTGTCGGACCCCTACCCATATGCTTCTTGGCACTGCTCATTCCTCAGCACCCTGAGAAGTTCCTGGTTTTTCTCTGCTGTTGTGCCTTCAGGCAGGACAGAATCTTTAGGGAAGCAGCCATTAACTAATGACTGAAGTCAGCTGGAGAATCAATGTCCCAGTTCCTTTGCCTGTTAGGGGGGTACTTCATGGTCTCCAAGAGATCTTGGTGGAAATGAGTCCACCAATGAAGTGGTAACCCACTCATTAAACACTCTGTTGGTGTCCTTCCCTTCCTCTCCTCACTTCTCCACTCCCCTCACAGAATTTCCTGTTATTACTCCCCAGATAAAGTTAGCTTTGAGTTTGCTTCTGGGGAAACCACATTAAGGCATTTACTCCCCATGCCTTGGGAAGGAGAAAGTCAGATACACAGCACAGGGGAGCAGTTTTTTCTTCAATATTCCTGAAATGGTAACCATTCCTTTGGGAACCCAAACAAGGATGTGGTGGGGGCACAGGACAGTCCTCACTGCATTCAAAGTACCAGAACCCCAGAGGGCATCTGGGTCAACAATGGATTATTGACCAGGTGAATGGATTTCCCATGTTTATCTCCTTTTCCTTCTGAGGGAAAAAAAAAAAACAAAACACTGAACTGACAAGTGACTGCAAAGGAATAAAAAGGGCCCATATTTACAAAGACTATGAGACTGAAAGAGAAGATGTTGCAAAATGAACACTAAAATATTTCAAGTAAAGAAAATCAATGGTGAAGTTTATACTGGCTTACTACTGCTAAGAAAAGTAAAACTTGGGACCTGGAGCTTCTGTGGAAAGTGGGGCAAGGACTGGTCGGAAACCTGGGGTCTGCTTGACTGTCTGCTCTGGAGGGTTGGGGGCACTAGGTTCTTTGCAAATAGCACTTAACTTGTCATCTATCCCCCAGGTGAAACAACCAGACAATTATTCTCTAGAGAGATTGAACAGAAGCAGCTCCAAATTCAGGTTCAGATTGTACATATGAAGCTGTATAATGGAGAACATAGAGAATAGAAGAATAAGTGGAATTTTGTATTTCAACTGGAGTAACCCCTAAACCTCTCCTCCTGGCATCTTATCCAAATGCCAAAATTCAGGTCTCTCTATTAGTTTTTTCTTTATTGCTACTGCAACAAAATACCACAAACTTAGTGGCTTAAGACAATGTAAATGTATTGACTTGCAGTTCTAGATGTCAGACACCCAAACAGGTTCTTATTGTGCTAAGATCCAGGTGCATCCAGGGCCCTATTCCTACTGGAGGCTCTAGGAGAGAATTTATTACCTTGCCAGCTTCTAGAAACCACTTGCATTCTGTGGCATGTAGCCCCTCTGTCCATCTTCAAAGCTGATAGCATGACATCTTCCAAGCTCTCTTTGACTCCAACCCTCCTGCCTTTCTCTACAAGGAAGGATTCTTCTGCTTTGGGCCTACCCAGATAATCTAAGATAATCTCGTTGTCTCAAAATCCTCAATTTAATAACATCTACAAAGTCTCTTTGACCCTGTCAAGTAATGTCAACAGGTTCTGGAGATTAGGCCACACACATTTTTGGAGACCACCATTTTGCCTACCAAGTGCCTCATGTAGGTGATTGGAGGACTTAATTCCCCCGGAAGCCTGACAGGCCCACAGAAAAGGCATCCAAATAATTCCCTGGAGGTGATTGCTCAGTGAAATGCCAGGTCTGTACTTGATCCCCCCATGAAGTACCCTGTTAGCTGTTGAGTCTTTTGCTACCTACCAAGCACAGTTGATTTTAGGAAGCTAGAAAAGTGCTTTACTGATAAAAGGGCATAAACCATGAACAGAAAAGACAATGAAAAGACCTGGAACCTAGACAGAAGCTGTAAAACAATAATGCAGGTAGTGTAGCTGGCAGGTGAGCAAGGCTAGATCAGAGGAAGTGAAGAGAAGAACTGAAGTCATATACCCGTAGTTTTCAGACCATAAGAGGTATGTACCTAGGTTTTAGAGGAGGAAAATAGGGAAAAAATTGAATTAAAAATGTGGTAAAATATTTAATAACATAATATTTCACCAATGTAAATATAAACAGAACTCAACAGCAGCATTAACAATATTCCTCCCAAACGGCGGGGGGGGGGGTGTCTTATAGTCTGAAAAATACAGTATTATCTCAAATGCTTGATTGTTTGGAAAATAATATCGACAAACATGTGACAAATCTGACAAAGTGTGTAAAAAAATTAGGAAATCAACAGAATTAAAACAAAGTACACAGATGACCACACAGTTATATCACACTTCTTCCAGTAATAGTAATACCTACGTATTCATAATAATGTAAATACTTACTGTTTTAACCGTGAATTTTGTGATAATTATATTGAAGGAAGAGGGTAGTATAAGGGGGTTACATCCATAAAGGAATTTCAAACACTGATGAATTAAGAAATAACAATATAAGCACATATTCAGAAATATAGAGGTAAATAGCAAAAGAAATGAGAAAGCTGTAAGTGCTATCCAATGGGGAGAGGGGCTTGGGGGGGATCAGGGGGCTCCTGATTTTTCTTTTTAAGTTTTTAGTGCAAGTATTATTTTAATTTTTACTATATGCATGTATTACTTTGATTTAAAGGAACTCCAAGCAGGATCTCAGAAAGAATCATTTTCCTCTAACTGAGCTATAACATCTTCTTAGATACCCCTAAAAAAGAGGCCAAAAGGACTCAGTGCTAAGTCCCCTGGTGGCTATGGGCAGTTGGACCTCCTGGGCTCCACCTTACTACCAAACCACCTGAATAGTCCCAAGATCCAAAAATTCTTTTATCACAAACTCACAATGAAAACGCTTTGGGGGACAGAGGTATTTTACTTATCCAATTAATATGTAATACTACTATAGTACTACTATATTCTAACCTCTACCAGTGATGCAGTTAAAATGTGCCTTCTATATCAAAGGCCAACTGAAACCTTTTTTTTACTTTCATGGGAGAACTTGTTTCAGTCCTTTTTATAAATTTTTAATATTTTATTAAGAATGTCTCTTTAAAACTAGGCCTGGCTCAGGATAATGTGTTTCAGGTAAGATAGTCACATTAGTCCTAGAGATGTAGAGATGTAATGTAGAGATGTGACCACTACATTACATGTAGAAATGTAATGATGTGACCACTAATCCATTACATGGCAGAAGATGAATAGGATTCCCATGTGGTTCCTCCTCTCTCCTTGCTCTAGGACTTGGGAAATCTTGGTCCAGTCCTAGATACTGAAGATACCAATTACTGTGTCAGTAATTCAGCATCCATCTCACTGCCTGAGGAGACCAATTACTTCCGCCCCATCTACATGGGAGCCTCTTCTGCTTTTTGTATTCAGCTGTTTTGTATTGATGAGAAACATGAAGCAAGGCAAGTATTGATCCTCAGGTTGTCTGTTATGGTAAGACACTTACGGTGTCGGTGGCCTAACATTTTAATATTTCAGAGCCAGTGGTTTCCAAACCTAGCCACACATCCTAATCTCCTGGGAAGATTTTTAAAAAGCACAGGTTCCTTGACCCCATTCCCAGAGATTCCAGTTCATAAAATTTGAGTTGCTCATAGCACTGGGCTCTCCAGAGTCTGGCTCATTTGTATCACATTTGGGGATATGGAAAATTATCACTTATGTAACTGTGTGCTGCTCCCCATTCTCTAAAGGTTTCATTTTGGAGAAACTTTGGATTTATTTATTTATTTATTTATTTATTTATTTATTTATTTATTTAGAGAAACTTTGGATTTAGATGCTGCTTGTCTGGAGATTTTGTTTTTGTTGTTGCAAGTAACAGAAAATTTAACTCAATCTAGATTCAAAAAAAATCTATGGATAATTGCCTTACATAACACAGGATAAGTCCAGTGTCAGGATGATTTTCAATATGGCTTGATTGAGGACTTACATAGCCCAATCAAGGACTAAGTTTCTCTCTCCCCTCCCAGCTCTGGTCCTCTGCTGCTGGCCCCATTCTCATAGCATTGTCTCCATCTGGGGCTAAAAAGTGGACAGTAGGCTCAGGCTCTGCACCAAAAGCTCATGAGGAGGACATTCTGGTTTGGGTTTAGCTTTCCAGCCAAAGTCCCATTGGGTCTGATCAGGCTGTATGCTCATTTTTGATCCGATGGCAGGGGCCAGGCTAAATAGCTTAGTCCCTTGCCTCATGTTCCCCACAGGATCTGGGGCTATGGCTTCACCCAAAGGTAATCTGAGAAAGGGTTATTAGAACACCAAACAACAATCTAGGGCAGCTGCTGAAAGGAGAAGTCATGGCGTCAAAGCAGATGACTGAACCATCCCACTTCCTGTCCCTCCAGAACACCTATGTGTTCAGTACTTGCTGCCCCTTGTAGTTTGAACATGAACCCCTGCCCTCGATGCCTAGATTTCATACCTTCTTTAGGGTGCCCACGTACTCCACCATTTTGTCCCCAGACAATCTTAAAGAGGAGTAGACTGACCCATTTGATATACTGGAATGTTCTGGAACATCTTTTAGGTGACCAAGAGCACCGCTGGACATTTCCTTTTAGAGGATGTATTTAAACACATTCCTAGTCTCCTAGCCTTACTTAGAACTATGTTTTACTTACACTTTTTTTCCTTTTAAATTTTAAATTTCTTTGGACATCTGGAAAGTTGAAAAAGGAAATCCTATTAATTTAATTATAGGGTAAACATCTAAAAAGCCTATAAACCCTTTTAAATTTGTTGTGTATATTTGCATTCAGGTATGATTGTGCTTGGAATGTGATTTTTGAATTTTCAGACAGAAATTCAGTGACCCACTATGGTTTACCTGTGAATATACATCTGCAGCTGGTGTATATCTTTTCCATATAAAAAAAGATCAGAGTATCTTATAATATGCCCACATCTGCCCCTCCTCCTCCTCTTTTCTAAAAAGACAGGGAGGAATCATGTTCACAGAGTGACTGTTTTGCTTTTTGAATGTACAGAGATTATTAATTGCAATAATAGTACCTTCAGTTCTAGAAAGATACTTTATTATAGATGTATGAAGCTTATGACTTCTGCAGCTGATTAAGATTCAGCCAGACACACATTCTGACTAGTGGTTGGCTGATCACTGCCTGAAGGGGAGAAAGTGGTAAAAAATCCTAAATGTATAATGAACTGATTTGCTTGCAGGTCAGTGACAATGCCTGCTATTTTGTTTACAGGTCATTGGATTTTATGGATTTTGTTTTCAGTCTCTTTCCTGTAAGTACATGCTGAATTTTGAGTAATGTAATTGGTTTTGTAAGCTAGAAAAGCAAAATGCCATATTCATTGTCCAGACATTTGAAATGCTGTTGAATGTAGGAGTTTCACCTGTTTCTGTGTTCTGATAATAAGGGTGACTGACATGTCATGACCTCTTAAAAATGGAAAATATTGTCATTTTTGACAAAAGGTAACCTTAATTTTTCAGTCATGATGTTATAATAGTTTTCTTTTAGTGCATAATTTCTTTTTTGAGATAGCATGACCAGTGTTACCTTTTTTAAGAATCAATTCATTAATAGAGTGCTAGTATAACGTGAAAATGTCAGAAATTACACTGAAGTGAATTAGACTATTGTATTACTCTATAGATTACATTAGCTCAAGAAATTCTGAGACCATTACATTGCTTTTGTGAGGACAGGAAAGTGAATACTTGTGGTTAATTTTCTCCTTGGTCCTGCCTTAGTGCCTGCTGTGTAGGAGGGGCTCCCCCCAGGCAAACATCCATGTGCAAATTAAGATACTCCATCTCAGGGAGTCCTGGCCTCTTTCTCCATTTTCGTTTAGTTGTTGTCAAAGGATGAAGATTCTAACCAACGTTTTATCAGTTAACAACTGTACTTCTTCAGTTGCCTAATTAATAGCAAAGTATCTACTTCTTTATTTTGCCCAGATATTCTTTATCCTGAAGCAAAATACAAATACAGTTTAATTATCTTACCTGAAAAGTATGTGATTATAGATTGTATTCCCTCACTTTTCATATAATGTAGTCTTGCAATAACGTTTTCCATCATATTTTCTAGTTAATATTAAGGCATTTTGAAGCTCATAAAGCAATTTAGATTATCCTAAAACAGGATTAACACAGTTGATTTCCCTCAGAGATGCCTCAAAGTAATTCCACTAAGTTTATTCATTTCTATTTTGAAGAACATGTAAAGGCAGATCTTCAGCATTACAAAAGCAGTGATGGATTCAAAAAGTTAAAACACATGTTTATTTTTAATTCAATTTTATTTCAGGATATGGGGAAATGGGAATAAGATACCTTCATTATGTCATTCATAGAACTTCAGATTCAACTCAAAGCAATTCATTATAGTCTCCTTCTCCAAGAGGAAGCCCACTGGGACTTGGAAACCAGTCCTTATTTTCAGCTCCCAGTATTCAATAACTTGATACTAAAGTCCCCAAAAAGAGCTGTGTTATTTTTCTGGAAAAAAAGGAAGATTTGGTCAAACAATGGTTCACTCCTTTGGGTTGCACAAATGTCCCCAGAGTTTTACATTAGCACAAGTAATACCTTCACAGGGTTCAGAAGGAGGCCAGATCCCAAAGGGACAAATTAGCTTTGGGAAGATTAGGCTGCTTCTGCAGGTACCTGGCAGATGATTAAGTGGGATGTGTGGTGCACAGACAGTCTGGGACACCACTGTCAGACACACAGTGAAATTGAGCCAAATAAGTAGTTATTTAAATGTTCCATAAGCCGCATTAAAAAAAAGTAAAGACACAGGTGAACTCCAATTTAATAATATTTAACTCAATATGTCCAAAATTTAATCATTTCAACATGTAATCAGAACAAAAAATTATTAGTGAGATATTTTACACTCTTATTCTCAGTTTTTGAAATCCAGTGTGTACTTTAAATTTACAGTTTATAACAATACAATCAGTAACTTTTCATCAGTTATCTGCATTTATATTTTCTTACTTTTAAGTATAATACTCCATCCCCCCCCCCCCCCCCCCTCTAACTTTCCTCAAAATCCCTCCCCCTTTTTCCCCTTTATATTTTCTTTTTTAATTATATTTTATTGTTTACGTGATTACATTTGTCCCTGGTTTCTCTCCCTTTGACCTCCTCCACCCAGCCCCACCTTCAAGCAATCCCCTCATTGTTGTCCATGATCATGGGTCATACATATATGTTCTTAGGCTTATCCCTTTACCATTTATCTTCATCTGGTCCCCACTTCCCCTCTTGGCAACTGTCGGTTAATTCCACGTAACTGTCCTCCTGTTCCTATTTTACTTAGTATATTTTGTGTATTACATTCTACATATAACTGAGATCATACAGTATTTTTCTTTCACTGCCTGGCTTATTTCACTTAACATAATATTCTCCAGGTCCATTCATGCTGTTGCAAAAGGTAAGAGTTCCCTCTTTTTTTTTTACTACTCTGTAGTATTCCATTGCATTCTTACCACAGTTTTCTTACCCCACTTTTCTACTGGTGGGCACTTAAGCTGTTTCCAGATCCTGACTATTATCAATAACAGTGTTATGAACATAGGGGTCCATATTTTTTTAATTGGTATTTCTGGATTGTTAGGATATATTCCCAGAAATTGGAACATTGTGTCAAAAGGGGGTTCCGTTTTTAATTATTTCAGGATACTCCATACTATTTTCCACAGAGGCTGCACCAGTCTGCATTGCCACCAACAGTGCACTAGGGTTCCCTTTTCTCCACAACCTCTCCAGCACTTGTTGTTTGAGACTTATTGATGGTATCCAGTCTTACAGGTATGAGGTGATATCTCACTGTGGTTTTAATTTGCGTCTCTGTGATGTTTAGAGATGTTCAGCATTTTTTTCATATGTCTTTGGGCCATCTGTGTGTATTCTTTGGAGAAGTGTCTGTTCACATCCTTTGCCCATTTTTTAAATTTGATTGTCTTCCTGGTTTTGGGTTGTATTAATTCTTTGTATATTTTGGAGCTTAAACCCTTATCAGATGTATCATTGGCAAATATCCTTTCAAATACCATGAGTTCCCTTTTTACCTTGCTAATGGTTTCTTTAGCATGCAGAAGCTTTTTAATTTGATGTAGTACTATTTGTTTATTTTTTCCATTGTTTCCCTTACCCTAGGAGATATATCAGCAAAAATATTATTATGTGAGATATCTGAGATTTTAGTGCCTGTGTTTTCTTCTATGATCTTTATGGATTCATGATTTACATTTAAATATTTTATCCATTTTTAGTTTATTTTTGTGTGTGGTATGAGTTGGTAGTGTTCTAGTTTCATTTATTTGCATGTACCAGTCCAGTTTTCCTAACCCCATTTATTGAAGAAACTGTCTTTACTCCCTTGTATGCTCTTTCCTCCTTTGTCAAATATCAATTGAACATAAACATGTGGGTTAATATCTGGGCTCTCTGCTCATTTCCATTGACCTATATTTCTGTTCTTATGCCAATACCAGAGTGTTTTGATTATAGTAGCCTGATAGTTTGATATCAGTCATTATGATACCTACAACTTTGTTCTTTTTTCTCAAGATTGCTGAAGCTATTCAGAATCTTCTTTGGTTCCATATAAATTGTTGGAATGTTTGTTTTAGATGTGTGAAATATGCCATTGGTATTTTAATAGGAATTGTGTTAAATCTATGGATTGCTTTGGGTAATACGGACTTTTTAAAAAAGATTTTATTTATATATCTTTAGAGGGGAAGGGAAGGAGAGAGAGAGAGAAACATCAATGTATGGTTGCCTCTCCTGTGTCCCCTGCTGGGAACTGGCCTGTAACCCAGGCATGTACCCTGACTGGGAATGGAACCATGATTCTCTGGTTCCCAGACCCCACGCTCAATCCACTGAGCTACACCAGCCAGGGCTAATATGGACATTTTAATGATGTTAGTTATTTCAATCCATGAATACAGTATATGCTTCCACTTACTTCTGTCTTCATCAATTTCTTTCTTAAGTGTCCTGTAGTTTTCTGGGTACAGGTCTTTTACTTTCTTGGTTAAATTTATTCCTAGGTACCTTATTTTTTTTCTTGCAATAGTAAATGGGATTGTTTCTTTACTTTCTCCTTCAAATACTTCATTATCAGTGTATAAAAATGCCATTGATTTCTAAGTATTGATTTTGTATCCTGCTGCTTTGCCAAATTCATTTATTAGGTCTAGTGGTTTTTTGGTGGAGTCCTTAGGGTTTCTTCTGTACAATAGCATGTTGTCTGCAAATAATGACAGTTTTTACTTCCACTTTCCAATTTGGGTAACTTTTATTTCTTCTTCTTTTTAGATCACTGTGGCTAGCACTTCCAGTACTATGTTGAATAAGAGTGGTGAAAGTGGTCATCCGTGTCTTGTTCCTGAATGAAGGGAAATGCTCTTAGTTTTTTCCTAATTGAGTATGATGTTGGCTGTAGGTTTTTAAAAATATATTTTATAGATTATGCTATGAAGGTGTCCCATTTTCTTATCCCCTTTATTCTCCTCCACTCTGTACCCACCCCCCACCATCATTCCACCACTTTAGCTCATGTCCATGGGTCATGCATATAAATTCTTTGGCTTCTCCATTTCCCATACTATTCTTAACCTCTCCTGTCTGTTTCGTACCTACCATTTATGCTTCCTATCCTTCGTACCTTTTCCCCTATTCACCCCCCTCAGCCTCCCTGCTGATAACTCTCCATGTGATCTCTATTTATGTGGATCTGTTCCAGTTCTAGTTGTTTGCTTGCTTCATCTTTTTTTTTTTTTTAGGTTTGGTTGTAGGTAGTTGTGAGTTTGTTGTCATTTTACTGTTCATAGTCTTGATATTCTTTTTGTTAGGTAAGTCTCTTTAACATTTCATGTAAGGGCTTGGTGATGATGAACTCCTTTAACTTGACCTTATCTGGGAAGCACTTTATCTGCCCTCCCATTCTAAATGATAGCTTTGCTGGATAGAGTAATCTTGGATGGAGGCCCTTGTCCTTAATGACTTTTAATACTTCTTTCCAGCCTCTTCTTGCCTGCAAGGTTTCTTTTCAGAAATCAGCTGATAATCTTATGGAAATACCTTTGTAGGTAATGGTCTCCTTTTCTCTTGGTGCTTTTAAGATTGTCTCCTTATCTTTAATCTTGGGTAACTTAATTATGATGTGCCTAGATGTGTGCTTCCTTGGATCCAACTTTCTTTGGGATTCTTTGAGCTTTCATTCTGGAAGTTTATTTCCTTTACCATATTAAGGAAGTTCTTCATTATGTTTTTCTTTTTAAAATTTTATTTTTAAATATATTTCATTGATTATGCTATTACAGGTGTCCCATTATCCCACCTTTTTTCCCCTCTACCCTGCAGCCCCTCCTCTCATTCACATCGCCCCTGCCTTTAGTTCATGTCCATGGATCATACATAAAAGTTCTTTGGCTTCTACATTTCCTATACTATTCTTAACCTCCCCCTGTCTATTTTGTGCCCACTATTTTTGCTTCTTATTTCCTGTACCTTTTTCCTCATTCTCCTCCCACCCCTCCCTGCTGATAACCCTCCATGTAATCTCCATTTTGAGGCTTCTGTTCCTGTTCTAGTTGTTTGCTTAGTTTGTTTTTGTTTTTTTAGGTTTGGTTGTTGATAGTTGTGAGTCCATTGTCATTTTACTATTCATAGTTGTGATCTTCTTCCTCTCCTTAGATAATTTCCTTTAACATTTCATGTAATAAGGGCTTGGTGATGATGAGCTCCTTTAACTTCACCTTATCTGGAAAGCACTTTATCTGCTCTCCCATTCTAAATGATATCTTTGCTGGATAGAGTAATCTTGGATATAGGTCCTTGCCTTTCATGACTTGGAATACTTCTTTCCAGCCCCTTCTTGCCTGGAAGGTTTCTTTTGAGAAATCAGCTGACGGTCTTATGGGTACTCCTTTGTAGGTAACTGTCTTCTTTTGTTTTGCTGCTTTTAAGATTCTCTCCTTATCTTTAATCTTGGCTAATGTAATTGTGATGTGCCTTAGCGTGTTCCTCCTTGGGTCCAACCTCTTTGGGACTCTCTGAGCTTCCTGGAGTTCCTGAAAATTTTCCCTTTGCCAGATTGGGGAAGTTCTCCTTCATTATCTTTTCAAATAAATTTTCAATTTCTTGTTCTTCCTCTTCTCCTTCCGGCACCCCTATGATGCGGATATTGGAATGTTTAAAGATGCCCTGGAGGTTCCTAAGCCTCTCCTTATTTTTTTTGAATTCTTGTTTCTTTATTCTTTTCTAATTGAATGTTTCTTTCTTCCTTTTGCTCCAAACCATTAATTTGAGTCCTGGTTGCCTTGCCATCACTGTTGGTTCCCTGTGCATTTTTCTTTAATTCAGTTTTCATAGACTTCACTCTTTCCTCTATTTTGCAACCATACTCAACCATTTCTGTGAGCATTCTGATTACCAGCCTTTTGAACTCTGCATCTGATAGGTTGGCTATCTCTTCATCACATAGTTGTATTTTTTCTGGAGTTTCGATAATTTCCTTCATTTGGGCCATATTTCTTTGTCTCAGCACATCTATTCTGTTGTTAGGGGAAGAGCCTTAGGTATTCACCAGGGTGGGGCAACCCACATCACTTTGCTATGGGTGCTGTATGTGGGGGAGGGTTTCAAGAGGGAACAACGCTGTTTGCTCTTCTCTTGCCTGACTTTCAGTCACTAACCCCACTACCCACATTGAAATTGGGCCATTCTGGTGTTGATTCCTGGGTTGGTGGTTTTGTGAACATTCTTGGACCCCGTGGGTGTCTCCAGCAAACTCTCCTCAGGGGCTTAGAGTTTCTCCTGCTGCCTTAACTCCCAGAGGTTTTTTCAGCCAGAGGTTTTGAGGCTTTATTTCCCCATGCTGGAACCCTGTGTTTTGCGGTCTGTGTCACTCTTCAGTTGTTCCTCCTGGTTTATCTGCAGGACAATATGGGGCCGCCACCTTGCTGCAAGTCCTTTCCACCCTGGTTGCCCATCTCTGCTCCTCCTACCAGTCTGGATGAATGTTTCTTCTTTTACTCCGTGGTTGTTGGACTTCCATAGAGTTCATTTTATTTATTGTTTTTAAATTTGTTGCTGTCCTTCTTTTGGTTTTGCAAGGGGACAAAGTGTATCTACCTATGCCTTCATCTTTGGTGGAAGTCACAGCCTGTGTAGGTTTTTTTTGTATATATTGTCTTTATTATCTGGAGGTATGATCCCTCTATTTGTACTTTGCTGAGAGTTATTATTGTAAATGGGTGCTAGATTTTACTGAATGTGTTTCTGGAATATTGATATGACCGTGTGATTTATATCTTTCATTTTGCCTCTGTGATGTTTCACATTTATTGATTTGCAAGTATTATATCAACCTTGCATCTCCAGGATAAATTCCACTGGATCATTGGGCATGATCTTTTTGATGTGTTGTTGGATCCAGTTTCCTAATATTTTGTTAAGGATTTTAACATCTATGTTTACCAGGGATATTGGCCTATAATTTTCTTTCTTTGTTGTGTCTTTATCTGGTTTTGAAACTAGGATAATACAGGCCTCATGAAGAGAGCCTGGAAGTCTTCTCTCCTCTTGAATTTTTTGGAATAGTTTGACAAAGATAGGTGTTATGTCTTCTTTGAATGATTGGTAAAATTATCTTGTGAAGCCATCTGGTTCAGAACTGTAGTTTTCTGGGAGTTTTTAAATTATTATTCTTTCAATTTCATTACTTTTGATAAGTCTATTCAAGTATCTGTTTCTTCATGATTCAGTTTTGGAAGATTATATGTTTCTAAAAATATATCAGTTTTTTCCAGTTTGTCCAGTCCCTTGTATTTCTCTGATATCAGTTGTTACTTCTCTTTTGTTTCTCATTTTATTTGTTTGTGGCATCTCTCTTTTTTTCTTGATGAGTCTGTTTAAAGGTTCATCAATCTTGTTTACTTTTTCAAAGAACCAGCTCCTGGTTTCATTGCTTCTTTGTACTTTTTTTTTTTTGTC
Source organism: Artibeus jamaicensis (assembly GCF_021234435.1). Taxonomy (NCBI): domain Eukaryota; kingdom Metazoa; phylum Chordata; class Mammalia; order Chiroptera; family Phyllostomidae; genus Artibeus; species Artibeus jamaicensis. The sequence continues at coordinate 3,569,461 of NW_026521913.1, forward strand.
TCTGTCATTTTTTTCAGCTCTGGTCTTGATTATTTTCTCCTTTCTACTTACTCTGGGCTTTGTATGTTGTTCTTTTCCTTGTTCTTTTAAGTGTAGATTGTTTAAGATTTTTCTGTCTTCTTGAGGTAGGCCTGTAGTGCTATGAACTTCTTTCTCAAGACTGCTTTTGCTGTGTACCATAGGTTTTGGTTGTTGTGTATTCATTTTCATTTGTATCCAGGTACTTTTTGATTTCTTACTTGATCTCATTGATGACCTATTCATTATTTAATAATATGCTATTTAGCCTCAATGTATTTGAATGATTTTTAGTTTTCTTTACCAAGGTTGATTTCTAGTTTTATGACATTGTGATCCAAGAAAATACTTGATATGATTTCAGTTTTTCTTGTATTTGTTAAGACTTATGTCCTACCATGTAGTCTGTCTTTGAGACTGCTCCATGTGCACTTGAGAAGAATATGTAAATTTCAATGAAATCTATTCAATCTAGTATGTCATTTGAGGTAGCTATTTCCTGTTAGATTAATTTTTTATCCAGAAGATATGGCCAATGGTGATGGTGGATATTAAAATTCTCTACAATAACTGTATTGCTGTTGATCTCTTCCTTAAAGTCTACCTATATTTTCTTTGTATGTTTAGGTGCCCCTGTACTGGGTGCATATATGTTTATAATGGTTATATCCCTTTGTTGGATTGATCCCTTTAATATATGTAGTGACCTTTGGTGTCTCTTTTTATGGCCTTTGTTTTGTTGTCTAGTTTGTTGTGCTTTCTAATCTGTTCAGCTACCCTATGTCTTTTGACTGGAGCATATAATCCATTTATATTTAAGATTATTATTAATAGGACTTGTTCATTTCCCTTTTGTTCCTTTATACCTATGTTCTTCTCTCTCTATTACTTCTTCTTAAAGCAGTCCCATTAACTTATGTGAATGCTTGTTTGGTGTTAATAAACTCCTTTAAAGTTTTTTTTTTGTGGGGGGGGCATCTGGGAAGCTCTTTATCTTGCCTTCAATTTTACTTTCAGTTTTAAATGGTAGCCTTGCTGAATACAGGGGAAGTTCTCCTTCATTATCTTTTGGTGGCAGATCATTGCTTTTCATTACTTTGAATACTTCATGTCAGTCCCTTCTGGCCTGAGAAATTAGCTGACAGTCTTATTGGAGCTCCCTTGTAGGTAACTGGATGTTCCTCTCGAGCTGACTTTAAGATTCTTTGGCTTTAAATTTTGCCATTTAAATTGTGATGTGTCTTGGTGTGGGTCTCTTTGCAATCATCTTGTGTGACTAAACTTGTGTGGCTTTTTCCTTCACCAGATTACTGAAATTTTCTGTCATTACTTTTTCAAATGGGTTTTCTACCCCTTTCTCCTTTTCTTCTCCTTCTGGTATCCCTATGAATTAGATATTGTCATGTTTCATGTTGTCTCATGAAGACATGAGACATGTTGTTTTTTTAAACTATCCTCATTCTTTTTAAGTCTTATTTTCTCTTCGTTGCTCTGATTGGGTGCTGTTTTCTACCTTTGTCTTCCAAACTGCTGGTTCAATCTTCTGCTTCATATAGCCTGCTTTTAATTCCTTTTAATATCATTTCAGATATTTAATTTTTCATTTCCAACTGGTTTTTAGTCATGGTTTCTGTGTCCTGTTTCATGCTTATGTAGTTCACATTAAGTTCTTTATAGTTCTCAGTAAGTTCCTTGAGTGTCCTTATAACCATTACTTTGAACTCTATGTCTGATAAATTGCTCGCCTCAATTTAATTTAGTTTTTTTTTGTGGGGATACTCCTGTTCCTCCTTTTGGGGCTTTCTTCTTTATTTCACCATTTTAGCTGACTCTTTTTGTTTATTTCTACACATTAGATAGATCCATTTTGACTCCATATCTTTGTGGGGTGGGTTTACATAATAGGAGTCCTTTGGGACTCAGTAGTGCAGTCCCCTTGATCTCCTTGGCTGGATGATCCAGCAGTGCCCCTTGTGTGGTTTATGTAGGTTCTCCTGTTGTATTTGGGTCTTGATTGATGTTGGCCCATTTGTTAGTGGGTTCTATCCTCCAGCTGGGTGACTGAGAGGATCAACCCCAGCATGTCTTTTAAAAAAATATATATCCTATTGATTATGCTATTACAGTCATCCCATCTTTTCTCCCATTTATTTCCCTCCATCTTACACCTCCTCTCCCACCAGCATTCCCCCCACCTTAGTTCATGTCCATGGGTCATACATATACGTTCTTAGGCTTCTACATTTCCAACACTATTATTAACCTCCCCCTGTCTATTTTGTATCTACCACTTATGCTTCTTATTCCCTGTCCCTTTCCCTGATTATTCCCCCACCCCTTCCCCGCTCATAACCCTTCATGTGATCTCCATTTCTCTGGTTCTCTTCCTGTTCTAGTTATTTGCTTAGTTTTTGTTTTGTTTTGTTTTTTGTTTTAGCTTTGGTTGTGGATGGTTGTGAGTTTGTTGTCACTTTACTGTTGATACTTGTGATCTTCTTATTTTTCTTAGATAAGTCTCATTAACATTTCCTATAATAATGGCTTGTTGATGATGAATTCCTTCAACTTGACCTTATCTGGAGAGCACTTTATCTGCCCTCTCATTCCAGATGATAGTTTTGCCAGCTAGAGTAATCTTTGATGTCAGTCCTTGCCTTTCATGACTTCAAAGACATCTTTTCAGTTTCTTCTTGCCTGTAGAGTTTCTTTTGAGAAATCAGCTGATAGTGTTATGGGAACTCCTGTGTAGGTAACTCTCTTCTTTTCTTTTGCTGTTTTTAAGATTCTCTCCTTATCTTTAATCTTGGGTAATGTAATTATGATGTGCCTTGGTGTGTTCCTCCTTAGGTCCAACTTCGTTGGGTCTCTCTGAGCTTCCTGGACTTCCTGGAATTCTATTTTCTTTGCCAGACTGGGGAAATTCTTATTCATTATTTGTTCAAATAAGTTTTTAATTTTTGCTCTTCCTCTTCTCCTGGCAACCCTATGTTTTGGACGTTGGAACATTTAAAGTTGTCCCAGAGGTTCCTCAGCCTATCCTCATTTTTTTTTTTTTTTGAGTTCTTGTTTCTTCATTCTGTTCTGGTTGAATGTTTATTTCTTCCATCTGCTCCAAATCATTGATTTGAGTCCCAGTTTCCTTCCCGTCACCACTGGTTCCCTTTATGTTTTGCTTTATTTCACTTTGCATAGCCTTTACTTCTTCCTCTATTTTGTGCCCATACTCAGTCATTTCTGTGAGTATCCTGATTACCAGTATTTTGAACTCTGAATCTGATAGGTTGTTTATCTCCTTGTCACTTAGTACTTTTTCTTGAGTTTTGATCTGATCTTTTTGTTGGGCCATGTTTCTTTGTCTTGGTGCATCTGTTACACTGTAAGAGGCAGAGCCTTAGGTATTCACCATGGTAGAGCAGCCCACGTTACTGAGTTTAGTGCTGTATGTGGGAAAGTGGTCAGAGAGGGAACGATGCTGCTTTTTCCGTTCTCATCCTGCTTTCAGTCATTCCCCCATTACTGACAAGGAATTTGGCCCTTCTGGTGCTGGTTTCTGGGTGGGTGGGTTTGTGTATGTTCAAGGACCCTGTGAGTCTCTCCAGTCAACTCTCTTGTAAGACTGGGAGTTTCTCCTGCTGCAACCCCCACAAGTTTTTGCTGCCAGAGGTTTTGAGGCTTTCTTTTCCCACACTGGAACCCTGGATTGTGCAGTCTCTCATTCCCCAGTTGATCCTCCCAGTTTATCTGCATGCAAATGTGGGACTGCCAGCCACTGTCTTGCCCACCTGGCCCTCCAGCCACCACTTTGCCATGCATCCTCTCCACCCCAGCCGACCAGTTCCACCCCTTCTACCAATCTGAATGGATGTTTCTTCTTTAACTCCTTGTTGTCAGACTTCCATACAGTTCAGTTTTCTGGCTGTTCTGGTTGGGTTTTTTTGTTTTTAAATGTGTTGTTGTCTTTCTTTTGATTGTGAAAGGAGGCAACATGTTTCTGCCTATGACTTCATGTTGGCCATAAGTCCAACCGCATTTTGTACACTGTTGTACAGGTACTGATAGAAAAAAAAAACACACAGAAAATAAAATCCATACAAGCAAGACAGCAACAACACAATATCAATGATGAAATGCAAAGAATAATAAAAGTGAAAAGAGAAACAATGTTATAATCAAAAAGGGGATAAGAAGAACAAAGGAAAGAAAAATGGTCATGAGAGGATGGTAGCAGGAAGAATAGTAAGAGTAAGGAATAGAAACAGGTAATCACTGCAAAAGAACAAAGAAAGGGCAAAATAATTTTTTAAAAAATAAGAGAAGGATGTCAAAATGAAGTAAGAAAAGGGAAAAATAACATACACAATTTAAAAACAAAATATTGAAAAATAAGAAAAATTGAAAAGAAAAAAATGACAAAAAGGTATGTGAAAGAGAAAAATGAAAAAGATTGAAGTGGACTTTATCTCAGTGGAACTTAGTGCTTCCCTTCTGTATTCTTCCTCTGGATATGACTTCATATTTTCTGAAGCTGATGTAAGCCAATGTCAGATGCTGTCCGTGTTTAGCTATAGGTAGCCTGTTTGAAGTTACAAATGATCCACAGTTTGTGGCTTTCTTCTTCAGGCTTGGCTGTATTTGAGATGGGTCTTTCTGCTCTAAGGCTGGCTTAATAGCACAGGGCCCAAGGGTGGGTCAACTAATGACCAAAGGCACCACAGGATATGGTGGTGCCCCTTTCCTCTGCCTGTGGTCCCACTATTAGTCTTAGTCTTGCCACTAACTGGTCTGTTTCTAAGAGGGCTTCTGCTGGAATATGAAGAATAGGTTTTCTGGATTGCCTGTGGGAGGTGCCGTTCAGACTTCAGGGAAAATGGTGTGTGTGTTCTTTCACCCCCACAACACCCATCTGAGTATTATTTCCTTAAAATAAGCAGAGTGAAGCCCCTAGTAGGAAAGTGGGTAGAAGCTCCAGACCCCAGAGTTTAGGTCTGCCGCAAATAGAGAATGAGTTCCTAAGCTATCCCATGAGGAGGAAGCACCAGTCTGGTTTCCAAGAAAGGATGTGGAATGACTATATCCTAAAGCCAGTCTCTGACACCTCTGAATCTGCCTATGTTGCTGTCTCCTCCTCAGGGGATAAAATTCAGGTGGGGAAAACTAAGAAAGAAAAATACTAAAAATAAATGTAAAAAAAAGATGTTGGGATGGGGTGGCAAGCAGGATTCCAGAGGGTAGGTGAGTAAGATGCCAGAAGACTGGGCTAAGAGGATCGAGAGGATGGGGTGAGCAGTTTCCCACAGGTGGGATAGTTTTTTTCCCCTGGAAGGGACTACTCTTCTCAAGAAAAATGGCTTCTGTGGTATGGAGGTGTGTCCTAGCATGGAAACCCAGCAGCCACTTTCCCGCACCCTTCCCCCAAACCTCCCACTTCAGGCTCTCATCGCACAACTCCAGACCACACTGCCCTCCCTTTGCCAGAGCCCAAAGTGAGTGGCTGCACATGTGAATCCTTTCTGTTGCCCCTTGAAAAAAAGAAAGACAGAAAAAGTGCCTTTGTCTCTAGCAGGCTGTGTTTCTCTCTGGCAGGCAAAAGCCTTTTGCCACAGGATGCTGCATGGGCAGGTTATCCCGGCACTGGTGCTCTGTGCTGGCGAGCCCATTGCCGGGTCCAGGCTTCACTCCTCTCAGGTGGAAGCTCCCACAGCCCTGCTACAGCTTTGGCCTGACACCCATGAAAACAGTGCCAGCCCCTGCCATGTCCCTGACCTTTCTACTGGTCTTGAAGTGGTTTCTGCCCATCCTTAATTGTCTCCTCTTTAGGTGATGTTCAGTTGCTTATTTCAAGTATATGTTCCCCTGTTTAGTTTTATCTTCAGTTTGGTTCTGGGAGGAAGTGCAAGACAAATACTCTGACTTCACTGCAATCTCTAATTTCCTGTAACTGGTTCTTGGTCGATGTTGTCCTGTTTGTTGGATAGCTCAGGTGTTCGACTGGTTGATTATGGTACTCAACCCTGACCATGGGATGCAAATTTTGTACAGGTGCTGAGCAAACAAAACAAAACTCAAACAGCTCAACAAAAAGGGAAACAAACAATAACAACAAAAAGAATTGGGAAAGAAAAGGGCAAAAAAACCCCATAAGAAAACAAATAAAAAATTAAGTAAATTGAAAAAAGAACAATAAAAAGAAACAAAAAGAATTGGAGAAGGATAAAAGAAACAGTAATGAGAATAATATAAAAGGAAAGAAGTAAAGGAAGAAAAATATAGTGAAAATAATAAATATGTAGTAAAAGAAAAAAAGAAAGCTGAACTAAAAGAGTAGGAAAGGAAAAACAGGGGAAAAGAATGAAGACAGAGCCCTAGCTGGTGTAGCTCAGTGGATTGAGCACAGGCCTGTGAACCAGATGATTGCAGTTCGATTCCCAGTCAGGGCACATGCCTGGGTTGCAGGCCAGTTCCCAGCAGAGGATGCATGAGAAGCAACCATACATTGATGTTTCTCTCCCTCCTTCCCTTCCCCTCTAAAGATAAATAAATAAAATTTAAAAAAAAATGAAGACAGAAAAGAGAGGAAAATAGAGTGAGAATAGGAAAGAAAATAAAAGATATGGACTTCCAAAAAGAAAAGAAAATAACAAAATAAAATAGAAAAGCAAAAATATAGAAAACATTCAAAAAGGAAAAAGTGTGGTTCGTCTCTGCAGTTTGTTGTGCTTGGTGTGATCAGTTTCTGATGTGTTGAATATGGAGCTTCTTGGGTCTTGCTCTGATTTTTATGTAAGTTGGCAATTTGTTTGCCAGTCTAGAGCATCCTAAGAGGTTTTCTGTTGCAAGCCAATGTCAGATGCTGTACACACTGGGCCCTCATCAAGTTTTTCAGGGTGGAGTTTCTAGTAAACCAGTGGGTAGGGCCTCCAAAGCCTTGAGGTTGGGTCTGTCTCAGCTCTCCCACTTTGAATGTCCCCTACTCTGAGTTCCTTCCCATTCCGCACAGAAATGGGCTCAGTGGGGGTATCCAGAACCTGGCAAGGGTCATTCAAACAGACTCAGGAGCAGTACCCTCTCTCTGTAGGAGGTAGGGTGGTTGTGTGATTAGAGCCACTGATCGCACAGCCACCGATGAGAAGACAGCAAGCTAATAGCAAAGCAAGGGGTTTATTGAAAGCGGGGTCCCTCTGGAGCAAAGGGGAGGGGAAGCAGTTGAGCTGAGACCAGTTCCCAGCTCAGAACAGTTCCTAACCTGGTTCTGTGTAGAGTATTTGAAGAAAAAAAACTGCACAGTATGGGAAAGTAGTCTTATAATTGGTTACTTTGCCCTGCTCTACTTTCTTCCTTCTCTTGTTGGGTATTTCTATCCCATGACTCTCTAGTTCCTGGAATTCGTTCCTGTGGCTTTCTAGCTCTGGTTCCTGGAACTGTTCTATCCCTGACCAAATACTTGAGTGCTATACCACCCTGGTCTGTTTCCCAATATTGTATCTTGCTAGCTGGGGTGTGTCTATGCAAGGTCAGACCAGAGTGTCAGTGGGCACTTCCTCTCTTTCCCTTTGCTGCTTGGGTTGAACTTGCCGGGGGGAGCTGTGTTCTCTCTCCCCATATTACAGCTATAGTGCATACCCTCTGCCCATCTGACTTCCCAATAGAAGCCTGACTGGGAGATGCAGTTGCAAAAATCCAGCTCTGCATATGTAGCATCCACCAACGCGAGCAACAAATGGAAACTTTCAGGAGTTTAAGATGGAACTTTATTGGCCAAAGCTTTACCTGTGCAGGGGCGAACTCTCAAGGTGTCCAGAGACACAGTGCCCAGAGGACTGCAAATGAGAGTCGCACCTGGCGCTTACAGCCTAGGGTTTTTATTGGGGTGAGCAAGCAAGCAAACACAGACGTGGCCGTTAGTGATTGGCTATCTCCACGGAACACACATGGCTATGCTTTCTGCTTGCAGCAGTGGAAGACTTTCTGCAAAGACAAGGTCATGCACAGGAGGTTATCTTGTTTGTTCAGCACTCTTTGTATTTTCTATCTTCCTTGCTGGGTCTGGAGACTGCTTCGGGTTCCTTGTTCCTCTTGGCTACTTTTATCTAATTCCGGCCTAACACATCTTGCTGTCACCTCCTTACCTCATATCCAAGCAGGAGATCACACACACACACACACACACACACACACGCGCACAATCTCTCAGGGACTGCAGGAAACTTCTAGCTCCAAAAGGTCTCCGGTATCCAGCTAAATATCTCCCTTCCTTGCACTGGCAGAGCACAGTCAGATCAAATTTCCAACCCAGTGCCACCTTATCCCTTTGGCACTGGGCAGACACAGCATCTTAGCAAGTGGGGAAAGGGTCACTGCAGAGCACTCATTGTGAGCAAGAACAGTCATTTTCCTCAAGCCTCAGTGCCCTGACTCTGACTGCCTCTCTGTCCAAAGCCCTTCTAGAGAACAGATGGCCCTTCAAGTTCACTGCTGGATATAATGAGAAAGCCCCTCCTCCAGCCCTCAGAGCAGTGTGGCTCTTCCAGCAGTCACAGATCAGGGCAGACTTCACAAGCCAGTGTTTTAACAGTGGGCTGGCTCCTTCCCTGAGATGTGCTCCAAGTCTTCCAGGTAGATCGAATCCCCAGTGCTTCCCACCACCGGATATTACAAAAGCTCTCTTTCCTGTCTCTTGTTACTCTGGTTTGGGGACCCCTGCTTGGGACTGAGACCCTGCACTCCTAGGAGGAAGTAGCTCTCCTGCTGCCCTATCCCCTGGTTTCCCAGTCCTAGCACCTGTGTATGGGATGTACGGGGTTCTCACCTTGCCCTTGTCTCTTCCCATGTTTCTCCACGCTTCTGTTTATAAATTTCCAGATCAGCTACCCTTCAACTGGTTTTTCAAGACAAATACTCTGTCATTTAGCTGTACAGTCAGTCTGGGTCTTGGATCAAGTGGACTGAGCTTCCAGCTACTCTGTAGCCATCTTGGAACCTCCTCCATTTAGGTTTTATAAAATTTACAATTGAATCAGTAGATTCATATTCTCAAGTTATTCCAAACCTACATAAAACCTTTCCAATAATGGAATTCAGTATCATTTTTTTAAACTTAAATTAAAATTAATTAAAATAAAATAGTATTAAAAATTCAGTTCTTTAGTCACACTAGCAATATTCCAAATGTTCAGTGGCCAGATATGGCAGCTGGCTACCATATCGGACAATGAAGATCTAGAAAGTAAGTGACATTTGTCAGGATATATAGATCATTCTGTACCTGCTAACTAAACCCATTGCCCAGGTTAAACATGTTCTTAGATATGTATGCCCAAATGGGATCATGTCATGATAAAATACACAGACTGTTCATGTGCTGTCACAGGATTTTAGGACAGAAAAGTCCCAGAGTACCACCTTCTCATTTCACAGAGGAGAGGATCACAGTTGGTACAATACCACTCAGTAAGTATAGGGCCTTTGGTGTGACACCACACTGCCACATTTACTCCTGGTTGCAATTGAATTTGAAAGGCCAAATATCCTTAGACTAAAAATACACTTCCGCAAAAGAGCTATGCCAAATGGGTTTCATTTTTCATGATATTAATTTATTCAGAATTTAGTCAGACTCTCTTCATACTCTTGCTATTGCTTATCCCCTTCAGTTTTATATGACTACTTTCCAAATTATAGGAAAGAAAGTTTAACTTGAACATTCTCTCCTTTACATATCTTGCTATTTTTTTAATGTTTTACAGCAGGAATATGTCTGGTGATAAATGATTTCTGATTGTTTTTCCTTGTGTCCTGCTGCACTAATATTAGGACAAGAACTTTTGCCTCATTTCTCTGCCACATCTCACCCCAGAGTTTGCCCTTATCCAGAACTTTGTGAAGGTGGTCCCCTTCAACAACTGCACTGTTGACCAGGATCTCTATGTTTTCCATCGGGCTGGATTGCTCAAGTAAGTGAGTGCATATTTGGCCAAAATTTTTTCATGAAGTTACCAAAAGAGAATCGAGGAGCTCCCTACCATTTTAATTTAATGATTCATTTTAAATTGTCTTATTGGCAGAGAGCTTGATCAAGTAATTTTAACCAGTACGTTTAGCGACAGATCCCTAAATTGAGAAGTTACTTGTCCAGCCAGATATTAAAACATAAGGTAACTCCATAATAATCAAAACAATGCCACGTGACCAATTCTGTGCTAGAATGATGAAACACAACAGAGTCCTATCATAGGTCCCAATACAGTAAGAATTTAGAGTGTGTGAGTGTACGGGTATAAAGGTATGTCTAAACAAATGTATAACACAATTTCTGTCACCACAGTGGGAAAAAGAATGTTTATTCTGTAAGTGTTGGTACATAATAAAGATAAAATATTTTCTTCAAGTCTACACAAAATTCTCAGGTGAATGAAGAGGTAAAGGTACATATCGAAAATGTATAAAATTTGATAATAAATCTCCAGTGCTAGTTCTGTGTGAAATTCTGGGAATACAAAAGTGAACGACATACAGATGTGTTCCCAATTCTTTTAAAGCTTATAAACACTCACATATATGTAAACCTGCAGTTGTGATAGGTGTACAAGCAATGGGTATGTGGTACTACAAATATATATCATTGGGAGATTCAGCCCAGTCAGAGGAAGCTTTCCTGAGGACGAATGTTGAGTGCTAGACATGGAGTATGAGTGAAGATTGATTTTTATCATGTTTCAGGATGGGAAAGTTCTTTCTATTTTTTTATTTTATTTTTTTCATTTTATGTAGTTTTCTTTTTTTGATTATTGTTCAAGTACCATTGTCTCCATTTTCACCCCATCACATCTCTCCTATGCCACCCATCCCTGCCTCCCACCCTCAAACCTAACCCCTTTGACTTTGTCCATGTGTTCTTCATACATGTTCCTTGATGGTCCTTTCCCTATTATCCCTCTCCCCCTCCTCTCTGGTAACTGTTAGTTTGTTCTTTATTTCATCGTCTCTGGTTATATTTTGCTTGCTTGCTTGTTTATTTTGTTGATTAGGTTCCACTTATAGGTGCGGTCATATGGTATTTTTCTTTCACTCCCTGGATTATTTCACTTAGCCTAATGCTCTCCAGTTCCATCCATGCTGTAGTGAAGGGTAGGAGCTCTTCTTTCTTTTTTTTGCATAGCATTCCATTGTGTAAATGTACCACAGCTTTTTGATCCATTTGTTTACTGATGGGCACTTAGGTTGCTTCCAGCACTTGGCTATGGTAAATTGTGCTGCTATGAACATTGGGGTACATAGGTTCTTTTGAATTGGTATTTCAGGATCCTTAGGGTATAATACCAACAGTGGTATTGCTGGGAAGTTCTTTTTAGAACATGGAAGATTCATTTTTTTACTATATAATGTTTTTTGAACCACCCTAATTGAATTAAAGTACAACAGACTAATGGAAGGTTATTTTTCAACAAATGTGGAAGACACAGTTTTGGTATATTTAATATATAAAGAGCTCTAATAAATCAATAAGATAATGATTTACTACTCAAATGGAAAAACTTACAATAAAAAAGGTCAGACTGTTTACACATGAAGAAAAATATGATGGTTGTTTTAAAATCTTTAAGCATTTCAAATTAGGGAAAAGAAACCAAGCTAAAGTGAGACATTGTTTTTGGTCCATTCATAAGAGATAAATATAGAAATTTTCAAGTCTAAATGAAACAAATGTAGTGCTGATCAGAATGTAAATTAACATGAAATTTCAAAGGGAAGTTTGGCTAGAGTGCTAAAGTAATTCATATCCTTGTACTCTTTAATTCCATGCCCAGGAATAATTCCTAAGAAACTTGTGGCAGAGATGCAAACAAAAAGTGATGTATGAGGATTAAAGAATATTGGAAATACTCCAAATATCCAATAGTAAGAGAATGTTTAAATACTTTATGGTTCCTATGTGAAGGAATCTAAAACTATATTTATGATTCATTTAAGGAATATTTAATAATGAGGGAATTCTGGCCAAGATGGAGGTGTAGGTAGAATGCTTCACTTCCTTGCACAACCAAAAGAAGGATAACAACAAATTTTAAAACAAAAAACAATCAGAACTGCCAAAAAATCAAACTACATGGAACTCCAACAACCTAGGAAATAAAGAAACATTCATCCATCCTGGTGCACTGAGACAAAGAAATATGACACACATGAAAGAACAGATCAAAACTCCAGGAAAAGAAACTAAGCAACAAGGGCATAGACAACCTATCAGATGCAGAGTTCCAAACACTAGAAATCAGGATGCTCACAGAAATGATTGAATTAGGTCACAATGAAGGAGGAAATGAGGTGAAACAAATGAAAATATACAGGGAACAAACAGTGAAGGGAAGGAAACCAGGACTCAAATCAATGATTTGGAGCAGAAGGAAGAAATAAACATCCAATCAGAACACAGTGAAGAAACAAAAATTCAAAAAAATGAGCAGAGCTTAGGAGTCTCTGGGATAACTTAAAATGTTCAAACATTCAAATCATAGGGGTGCCAGAAAGAGAAGACCAAGGAATTGAAAACTTATTTGAACAAATAATGAGGGAGAACTTCCCCAATCTAGTGAAGTAAATAGACCTCCAGGAAGTCCGGGAAGCTCAGAGAGTCCCAAATAAATTGGATCCAAGAAGAAACACACCAAGGCATATCATAATTACCGTAGCCAAGATTGAAGATGAAGAGAAAATCTTAGAAGTAGCAAGAGAAAAGGAGACAGTTACCAGCAAAAGAGTTTCCATAAGACTATCAGCTGATCTCTCAAAAGAAACATTACAGGGAAAAAGGATTGGAAAGATGTATTCGATGTCATGAAAGGCAAGGATGCCATCCAATATTACTCTATCCAGCAAAGCTTTCATTTAGAATGGCAGGGTAGATAAAGTGCTTCCCAGATAAGGTCAAATTGAAGGAGTTTATCATCACCAAGCCCTTACTTATTATATGAAAAGTTAAAAGGACTTATCTAAGAAATAGAAGAAAATTAAAACCATGAACAGTAAATTATAGATGATGTTCAGTGCTAGACAAGGAATATGAATGAAGATTGATTTTTATCATGTTTCAGGATGGGGAAGTTCTCAATTTTTTTCTTTTCTTTTTTTAAAATAAGGGTTACATTTTTAATAAAAATATACAGTGGGTCATTGTTTTAGTGAAAGGCTTGAAGTTTCTTGGTGAACTGAGAGCAGTTAGAGCCTTCTTTGTCAGGAGGTTGTGCACACAGGTACAGTGAGTGGCAGGTGCAGCAGCAGCGTCCACACAGGCCTACCTGTAACAGAGGCGCCCCTTTTCCCAGGGCGTCCTCAGAAAGCCAGAGGGCTTCACGGCTGGTGCATGTTCCTGTAGTGGTTCCCTGCAGGGGGTGGGTGGGTGTCTTGTGCAGTGTGGTGTGAGAGTCCTCCTCTTTCCTGTCTTTTAAAGCAGAATTCCTCTCCTTGAAGAAGTCTGACAGTACACAATGACTAGCACAGCCACCAGTGCACCTTAGATGAGGCTGCTGCTCAGCACGTTGCTCCAGTGTTGTTTATAGTCAGACACGTGCAAGAGGCCCATGTGGATGGACGTGGTGACCAGTCCAGACTCCAGCGTGGGGTGCAGCAGCCGAGCCCAGTCTGCCTGCATCCTGGCTTGGAGATAGAGCGCCAGGAAGAGCAGGCTGTACATGGAGAACGAGGAGTGGCCCAAGTAGGACAACCTGCCCTCCTTCACTTTCATGCACATTCCCCTGACACATGTAGCTGTTGGTACAGTTGATTTTCAACCAGTCGGGGTCACAGGCATCCAAGAAATGAGGCCGCAGCCGGCCTATGGAGTACTTGGCATTGTCAAACAGGGACGGACTAGCAGCCACACTGACAAAAAACTCACAACTATCAACAGTGGAACCAAAAAAAAACCCAAAAACAAACACATACTTAGCAAACAACTAGTATGGGAACAGAATCATAGAAATGGAGATCACATGGAAGGTTATTTGCTCAGTGCAGGAAGAGGGAGAATGGGGGGAAGGTATGGGGAATAAGAAGCATAATTGGTAGATGCAAAATGGATAGCACGAGGTTAAGAATAGTATAGGAAATGGAGAAGCCAAAGAACATATGTATATGACCCATGGGCATGAATTAAGGAGTGGCCAAAATGCTGGAGGGTGGGTGGAGGTGGTGCAGGGTAGAGGGGAATAAAGGGGAAAAAAATGGGGACAACTGTAATAGCATAATCAATAAAATATACAAAAAATTAATGGATAAAAATATTTAATGATGAAAATGCTCAGAATGTACTGTTAGCCTAAACACATTCCAATATATAAAACAGCACTTAAAACCAAAATTTTCAAAGAGAGGGAAAACATGAATTATTAAGTATACTAAAAGGAGATGTACAGATGTAATGGATGCTGTAGTGTGCCAAGCTGGCCTATTTGGTTCAGGACTGAAGAATTCATTTTCCAACTGTAGGATGTGTGAGTACCAGCAGCATGAAGCTAGTTCCCCCACAAAAGAAATAGTCCTGGAATGATGAGAAGGCCCTTTCCAGGGGCAGCCTGCATCCTATGACTAGTCTATGTGTGGGAAGTGGGAACAGAAGCAGGATAAAGGGCATACAGCCCTCTGTCTCAAGGAGGGACAACTCTGAAGGGGCTTCTCAGTGCTGGAACACCCTGTGGGATCAGCTGGGCATTTGTTATGACAACACTGCTTCTAGACCAATGTCTTCCTCTGCCCTGTCCTGCTTCTGTCATGCCCATAGATGTGGAGCGTCCCAGTGCTCACCCTCATAAACCTCTGTATGCAGATGTCTGTATGAGGCTGCTATCCAGGGAACCTGCCCTGTAACACTGTTGTGAGCATCATCCATGAATTTTTTTAATCATTACACCCAGTAAATATTTCTGAATGATTTTAGAGAGGGAGGAATGGGGAGAGAGAGTGTCTGAGAGAGAAACATCAATGTGAGAGAGAAACATAGATCAGTTGCATCCCAGGTGCACCCTGACTGGGGATCAAACCTGCAGCCTAGGTGTGTGCCCTGACTAGGAGTCAAACCCTTAACCTTTTGTGTACAAGACAAGGCTTCACCAACTGGCAGGGGCAGCATCATTCATGATTTTTTAATTTTCTCTTTTGAATTGCCTAAATTTTGGAAGTTTTCTGTACCAAGCTTGAATATTGTCTAGGATTCCTTTGCTGACAAGTGGTAGAAACCCATCAAATTGGCATATGTAACTGGAGAATTTATTAATGCACAGGGCGAAGTAAGAATTCAAGGGCAATGCTGGTTAAATAGAAAGCGGGCCCTGTTTCATTTGTTCCATGTTGACCCCTTCTCCTGGAATGTTTAAGGAAAAGCAGGGAAAGCAAGAAGCCAGCTACTTGGAGATAAGTCAGGAGGAGAGATCCCAGAGAGAAAAGGTGTGGGGAAGGAGGCTTTGGTCATGGAGGGGCTTTCAGCCCGCAAAAGGACTTTTACTCAGAGCGAGGTGGGAATCATAACTGGGGTTATTAACCATGGGCCATCTTTATTGTCATGAAGCTTTAATTGAAATGTAGTATTTCCTTCCACTGTACAAGTAGGCAACAAACCACAAGAGGATCAGTAGCACCTGTGGCCTTCTCTTTAATTGAAATGACATTCTCAGTTTTCCTATCACATTACAGGATTTGCATATATCTACAAATATTACTTGTGGTTTATGTTCATCCACACAAAATAATAGACCACTACAGAATTATGTTATTTAATAAAACTCATATATTATAATCCTGTGTATTTTATTTTATGCATTAAAAGGAGGGGTTCTTGGCATAAAAAAGGTGAAGAATACCTGAGTCACTGGAATTTGCAATTCAAGACTCATGTAGTCTGACTTAGTGTTTGGTAAGAATCACTCTATTTGATTTGTTGAGGATGAATTGTTAGGGCAAAGATGGAATCACCAAGACACTTAAGGTGATACTGATGTTGCCAGTAGAAATTGGGTCCTCACAGTGTCATGAGGAAAGCATTTCAGGGACCACAAATGGGAAGATGAGTTATGATGTTAAGATATATTGGAGCTGGAGCAAACACAAAAAACTTTCCCAGATTCAACTCAGTTCTACTGTGAAGGAAGTCCAGCCTTGTCTTCATCAAACCCAGAGAAAAGGCCAGGGTCCAGAAGTTCTGTACCATTGGTTCAGTCCATATCAAAGCTTAGTCCAGTTCTGCCTCTGTCCCCATCCAGCTAATATATTCCTGGCTGTGCTGTTATTGTATCAGGCTCATTCTCGGAGTCCATGTGGCTGCTGGGCCAGCATGGCTGCCACAGAGAAAGAATACACAAGCACATGGGCAAGCATGCATTAGCAAGCAAGAGAGAGTGAGAAAGACACACACAGAGAGAGAGGGGGAGAGAGAGCTTGCCTTGTTAAACTTGAACTATATCTTGGGCTTAAAAAGGACCAGGAACCTTTTCAAATTAACCAATCAACTTGCCAGTCTTTTGCGGACTGGCATCCATTTTTATTCTTTTCTCCTCCCACTGCTCCCCCAGCCTCAGCAGCAGCTCATTTATTTTTTGTCTATAAATTTGCCTATTCTGAACATTCATATGAATGGAATTATGTAATGTGTGACCTTCGTATGTGGTTTTTTTCACTTAGCATAAATATCTTCAAGGTTCATCCATGTTGTGGCATGTGTCAGTACTTCATTTCCTTTTATGTCTGAATACTATTCCATTATCTCGGTAGACCACATTTTTTGTTTTGATTTAGAAGCTGATGGACATTTGGGTTCTTTCTGCCTTTTGGGTTATTATTATAAATAATGCTGTTATGAACAATCATGAACAAGGTTTTATATGGACATATATTTTTAGTTCCCTCGGGTATTTTCCTAGTATTTTTGTGGTCTTGTTTCTCACATTTATATCTTTAATCCATCTGAACCACATTTTGGTGTAAGGTGGTTATATCAGAACTGAGTTGTTATTCTTCACTTAAAAATTGCTCATAAACATTAAAGTAATATTAATTTTTATCTTTAATAAGTGAATTATAGCTGTAGATTGTTCTTTGCAAATATGCTACTTTATCCATAGTATGAGAGCATACACTAAAATTTAAGCACAAATATTCACTACAGTTAAAAGTAGGTTAGAACATTTTACTTTATTAATATTAGTAAGAATAGCACTGTCCAAACTAGTAATAATAAGTGAATGGCCGAGAACATTCACTGCAAGACCAGCTAAATAATATGCTGGGCCCATTACAAGATGAAAGTGTGGGGCTCTAGCCTAAGATGGGTAGGTCATCTCCCCTTCTCATAGGCCCACCACTCCAACACATATCCCCCGTGGCTAGCAGATTCTTCACTGCGGTTCACAAAGTACCTGGGTGGGGGTGAGTGGGCAAGATGTCCATGCTCAGTTGTCAGCTGAACACTCTGTGGTACTACCTGTCCCAGGTGGGGGCAGTCATCACCATGCTGTGAGTAGAGAGAGATTCCATGGACATCCTGACCCTTTATCCTTCCCATTCCTGCATCCAGGACTCTACTGAAGGAAGACCATGGTGGTTGATTATGGGCCTCCCCCGTGCATGCAACCCAATTGTCACCTTTAGCAGAAGGTGGCAGCAGTCATGACACAGGGTGGGGAGGCACTGTAGGACCCAGTGTGTCAGGAGCAGGGAACAGATAGGAGAGAACCCATCATAGAATGATGGTGGGAGGTGGGTACCACACATGAGCCAAAGCTCCAAGCACCTGGACCTGTTCCATGTCTTACTTGACTTCATGTAAAAATATAAAATCAAAGATAAAATTATTAAGAATTAAGAGCTATAAAGCCAGCTCAGGTTTAATGTAATTTCTAAACTTCATAACAAACTTTAAAAATTTGAAGAGCAATTTAGTTAATTACATTATCAGTGATTTTTACCTTATTCTTTTCCAGCTTTCCTGTAATGAAAGAGTTACTTGAATAATTAGTCAAACCCCAATGTTATGTAAAGATATTTTATTGATATTATCTTACATAAATATGATCTGATGCAATTCTGCCTCCATTTGGGGGGAAATACATATTTGGTACTTTAATATAAAAAACATGTTTCTCTTTACCTAGGACCATTAATATAAGATTAGCCAATTTATCAGATACTTCTGGTGTTGAAAATCTCGTCAGCACTCTGATGCTCAATAAAAGCATATTGGAGGATCTAAAGCAATACAATGAGGCTCGAAGAGATCCTGTAAGTCCTGCTATGATCAGATTGGCTTTCTTTACCTCATGTTATAGGACCATTATGATTCATGTAGGTTTGACCCGAAGTTTCCTTGGACCTTAGTGGGAATCGTGTGGTGGGAAGCAGTGTAATATTGTAAGATGGGAGCAAGAAAAGAAAAAGGAAGCTGAGGTTCAAGGAATTGAGGCTATTTTCCTTACTGGTGGCCCCAAGGACTGTGGTGTTGCATACATGAATCTATACAAGGGATGTAATTATGGGGAACTTAATATACACATGCATCAATGTGTGTTCCCTGTTTGTCATATTACAGTAGTGTTTTACAAAATGTTTCTATTAGGGGATACTGGTCAAAGCGTAAAAGAATTTCTCTCTCTTTTTTTTTTAAATTGCTTGTGAGTCTACATATTTCTCAGTAGACATTTTAATTTAAAAGAAAATGGAGCTCCAGTTTCACTTGAAGCAGTAAAATCATGAAGTTTTAATCCTTGAGTGCATGTAATTTTAGTATTCTGTGTGGCAAAATGAGAAGGGCACATAAAGCTCTTCTGCTGCAGACTGAAGCATATTGGTTGTTTCAGAAAAACCATTTCTGCAACTGTTTGAGTTGTTTGCTGACCCAGCCAGCATTTTCACAGAATGACATTTTTACTTGAAAGAACAGGTGGCATACAAAATATGGTTATACAGTCTCAGGCAGTTGTCAGGCATTTTCTTTGAAAAAGGTGAGCCTGTCACTGCAAGATAACAGCCAACAACACTTGTCTCCTATGAAAAAAATCCAAGCTTTCAAAAAAATTAGAATTTTGGAAAATCAGTATCTGCCATCGTGAGCTTCATAGCTTCCCAATAGTTACCAGACTTTTTCTGATAAGTCCGGTGGCGATATTACCAAGTGTGTTGTTTTGACATTTTGTAATGAAATAGTCAACATTTGGAAAATCTACATAAGCTTGGTAAACCAGTATTTTAGAGATAAACAATACATGATGTTACAAAATCTTGCGTAGGAAGAAAACGCATTCAAAGTTCCAAACAGATTGATGAATTTTAATGTAGTAGTATATACAAAGTTCATTGATATGGTTTCAGTTTCAACATTTAAAAATTTTAATCTTTAAAACACTACCACTTACTAAGTTTTGGTGGAACATCAAAGAAGAATGTTCATAATTATCTGAAAAGGTTATTTAAATACTTATCCCTTTTCCAATTATGTATCTTTGTGAAGATAGTTTTTTCATATATTTCAACCAAAATAACGTATTGCAACAGATTGAATATAGAAGCACTTATAAGAATCCAGCTGTCTTCCATTAAGCCACATATTAGAGATTTGCAAAAGTATGCTATTCTTCTCTAAATATCTTTGTCAAATTAAAAAATCATTTCAATTAATAAGTTAAACAAAAATTTAAAAATTCAAAATTTTCTCAGTTTTAATTACTACTACAGGAAAGACTGATAGATACACATACACCAAAGTTCTCTGGAGTCATCAGGGCATAAGGGTCCTGAGATCACAATATCTGAGAACCACTGACATAGAACTAACGAAAGATTCTGAGTCAAGGGAATACAGTTTGAATCATAGGTCATTCCTTACTAGCTGGAGATCTTGGCAAGTAACTCAGTCTTTCAAACCTATTTGCTCATACATGAGATAGAGATAATGATAATACTTACAGGGTTGGAGTGAAGATTAAGTCAATACTGGGAGGGCATTTAATTTACTACCTGGCCCAAAGGTAAGGGACAGATGGTCTGACCATTAGGGGATCATGGTTCAAACCTATTATTGACTGCTCATAGAAACATTAATAGCAATATTTTCAAGGATCTTAAAAAATATATTCATCTTTTCAGGATGGAACACCACTACAGGTATTTGTAGCTGATGTGGCAGAACAAATTGTTGGAATTGCAGTGATCAGAAATGAAATGGTAAATTGTGAAATGGATATTAATTTCCTTTATTGTGCCTCTTTATTTTATGAATTAACACACAATACCTCTTTTGAAGTTTCATTTTTACTTTAATGTGAATGCCTTCTTTTTCTAAAGTATATAAATCATGATATGCTGCATCCCACTTAGCAGCCTTTTAAATCTTCATTATTTTAGTTCAAAAATGTTTATAATATTATAAAGATTACATAAAAACATTCACATTCTATAAATTTAAATAACCTCCCACCACCAAAAAAAAAAATCTCACTGTTTTTCCCAAAGGATTACTACTACTGATAGCTAGTCATTGATCTCTTCCAACGTTTTTCCTTGCACTTAATTAAATTCTTTCTTGCATCTTCTGTGTGTGTCATGTGTGTTTTGTCAAGTGGACATCTGATTTTATTTTTTCCCAGTGCACAGTCAGTCAGGCAAAAGTATTTATTACAGAGTCATCCATTTTTTTCCACCTGATTTAAAATGCTGCCTTTACTTTATTAAGTTTCTTGGTGCCCGTGTCTATTTTTACTCTACTCTGTTCCATGGATTTATTTGTTGGTATCTATTGCATTATCATGTGCTTTGCTATCTGGCAGGGGAGTCTCCTCTCATTTGTGTTTCTTCCTAAATTTTCATGATTTTTATTTTGTCATTTTTATCTTCCAGACAAGCCTTGTAATGCTTGTTATGAATTTATTTGCATCTATTTATATTTTATAAAATGATTTAGGAAGAATTGACAGTTGAAATATTGAGACTTCCCTTCTAAGAATATAACTTCCTGTTTTTGTTGTGGTGGTGGTTGAATTCTTGGCTCCTTCAGAAAAGTTTTGTGGCTTTGTTCATACAGGTTTTATGTATCAAATACTTTGACCCTGGAAGTTCACTCTCCATCTTTCTCCATCTTGTTCCAACCCAGGAAATCTAACCTGATGGGCAGCATTATGGGTGCCTTTGCCCTTTGTCTTCTAGTTAGGTTTGACCAATGGGGAACGCTGATGAGACAAAAGGAAGAGAGTAAGAGTGGGTGGCTGGGGGCTGGTCTCTCCACTGAATTCCCTGATCTTTCCCAGGCAGCCTCTTCTCCACGACTCTTATTGGATTCCAGGAACCAGCAGCTCTCATGCTACTGCCTCCCCCCACACCAACCCAGGGTGGTAATAACATGCAGTTGCTTCTACACTGTCTACTGGTTTCTCTACATCCTGCCCTCTCCTTGTAAATAGTCCTTTTGATAAACTTCAATTATGCCAATTTGAACATATCATTTGTTTCCTGCTGAGACCCTCTCCAGTACAGTCCTGAACATTTATGATTTATCTCTACATGTTTTATATTTTTCTGCGTATTGTGAATACTTTTTTTCATTGTACTTTCAAAGTACTTATTTTGGTATGTGGGAAAACTACTAATTTTTGTATTCTTGTGTCCAGTCAGCTTTTTGAAGTCTCTCATTAGCTCCAGGAGTTTTTCAACTGACCTTTTTCTGGCCCAACATAACTTCTACCATATTCTACTGGTCAAAGCTGTCACAGGGCATGCTCAAATTCCAGGGATGGGAAAACGGACCTCAGCTCCTGATGTAACAACTTCTTTCTGTAGAGATCATGTGGGATGAGAGATACTGTCATGGCCATTTTGAAACATAGAATCTGCCATACCTTCTTTAAAAAATATTTGTACCTTTTTCCCCAATTTTATTTATGTTTAGAACAACACTGAATAGTAGTGTTTATAATGGGTACTTTGTGGTTTTTTTTTTTTCATACAAATGATTCTGCATTTTGCCCCATTTAGTAAAATACTTGCTGTAGGTACTGGAAGGTATTATTTATCAAGTTAAGGCAGTTCTGTCCTATTTCTAGTTTATTAAAAGTTTTTTTTATCATGAATGAGTATTGAATTTTATTAGATGTGTTTTTGGCATTTATTGAGATGTTCGTATAGCTTTGCTCCTTTAATGTATTCATATTCTCCTTGTTCTTAGATTCATTTCTCTTTGATTCAATATGTCTTTGAGTATTTCTTTTAGAGGGGATGGTAGGTAGCAGTGTTTCAGAGTCCATACATAAATAAGAAGTTTTCATTTTGTCCTCATAATTGAATACTTATTCAGCCATGTATACAATTCTTATTCAACTTATTTCTCATCAGAATGTCGATGTTTTTACTCTCCTTGTCCACTGTTCAGGGTCACTGATAAAATATAATCTGATATATATATATATTGAATCTAAGAACAAGGAGAATATGAATATAAGCAAGCTATACAACCATAAATAAAAAAACACTCAAAAAAACTTTTAATAAACTAAAAAGGACAGAACTGCCTTAACTTGATAAATATACCAAGCCCCCCAAACATTCTTCGTAATCCTCTTCTTGAAAGTGTGTTTTTAGACAATTTTCTGTCAAAAGTCAAAAGAAATATAAGTAGGTGCTTTTCAGTTTGCATATGGTCAGATTTTTCCTGCACATCAAGTGTTTTTACTGCCCTGTCATTCTCTCTCTCTTTGAGAGAGAGAGAGAATGCCCTTGTGCTTTCTCTCTCTCTTTGGTATGTTTCCTTTGGTATCTCTCTGTTCTATGTTTTTTTAATACCTGAGATTCTGAAATTTTACCAAGTATTGTATGCCTCCTTTGAATTTGGAAAGATCTTTCTTCTATGATGTTATTGTATCTTCCCTTTCATTTTCTCTATTCTCCTCTTGAATTCTTTTTAGGTGGATATTGGACCTTTGAAATTGATCCTTTACTCTCTTTTAACTTTCTTCTCATATTTGTTAATCTCTTGCACTTTTTTCTAGATTTCCTTATTTTCTGTCTTCTGGATCTCTAATTCAGTTTTCGGTTATGTCTGTTGAATCATCCAGGGCTCCTATTGGAATTTCAGGGTTTATATATTTAACTTCCAAGTCTCTTTGTTGTTTCCTACTTGTTACTTTCTTTCTCCCAAAGATTTTATTTATTTATTTATTTATTTATTTATTTATTTATTTATTTATTTTAGAGAGATGGGGAAGAGAGAGAGAAAGAGAGGGAGAGAAACATCAGTCAGCTGCCTATCACACACCCCACACTGGGGACGTGGCCCGCAACCCAGGCATGTACCCTGACTAGGAATCAAACCAGCGATGCTTTGGTTCACAGGCTTGTGCTCAATCCACTGAGCTACACCAGCCAGGGCCCCTTCTTGTTACTTTTTCGTAGCAGTTTGTTGTTTTACATTCAAGATCCTCTTTGGTATCTTTGAGGACACTGAGTATGATTTTTTTTTTAGTTTTCTTCTGTTTGCTGAATATCCTCTGTTTACTCTGGAGTTGTATGTTTTGCTGTTGTGGTCTTTTGCATTTGCCAGTTTTCCTCAAAAAAGTCTTAAGCCTGTCCATGTCTTAAGTGATATCTTAGATTACCAGTATGGCTGTCTGACATGATACCCTTGACAGTCGAGCATATCTGCTTCCCCATTCATCTCTTCAATCACTGGAGGACTGCCTACCCGTCTTTGTCTAATCAAGGGGCATCAGTAGTCTGGCTTCCCCTTGTGGTGCTCAAAGGTAGTACTGGCAGGCAACAGACAGGGGTCAAGGTAGGAAGATTTAACCTATTGGTGGAGACCACATGCCTATTGGTATGTTTTCTCCTAAGGTAAAACTGCCTTATTCATTTGTTCCCTCAACACTCTCCCATGTTATTTTAAAATTAATTTTTGTTTAATTTTAAGGGATTTGAGATGGGAAGAAAATTAGATGCACATGGCCCATCTGCTGTTTTGAGCTAATAATCTCTATTGGCTCTTTGTTTTCACTTTTTGTTTTTCACTGATTTTTTTCAGCCCTATATTTATTATTCATTTTATTTTATAATGAGGAATGTTCCTTGGTAATTAAATAAAATTCTTAAGGTGTACAGGTAGTTATAGGGTCAATGCAGACAGAAAGATCAGACAGTGCCAGAAATGCCTTTTGGTACCACCACTGCCTTTGTTACCCTAAACTCTGTTTCTTCTCAGTTTTGTGGCAGATGCTGGAAGAACAAGGAACATTGAGAGGCTTAGGCACAGACTTCCCAGTTTTCCTGAACTTTCTAGTGCCAGCCTTGCCAATCGCAGCATAAACCAAGTTCTTTGCATTTAATTCCTCTTCTTGAAAGTGTGTTTTTAGACAATTTTCTGTCAAAAGTCAAAAGAAATATAAGTAGGTGCTTTTCAGTTTGCATATGGTCAGATTTTTCCTGCACATCAAGTGTTTTTACTGCCCTGTCATGAGAGAGTCACACTCACTCTGGTGTTTGCCCCAACCCACAACAGTATGCACTGCTGGGAAGTGAAACAGGACAGAATGAGCCAGTGCACAGTTCACATGGATGAGTCCCTTCTTCCCTCCCCTGTGGTGTAGGGAATAGAGGCTGGTGATCAGAACCGGACCCAAAGAAGCAGGGGCATAGTATCCAATATTTTCTTTCATAAGTAAACACTCACCAGTCATTTAAATTGTTATACAGTGATGCACCACATAACAACGTTTGGTCCATAATTAACCACATATAGGACGGTGGTTCCACCAGGTTATAATGAAGCTGAAAAAGTCCTATTATAGCTGATGTTTTACTTTATAGCCCAATGCATTACTCATTCGTGTTTTTGTGGAGGTGCTGGTCCAGATTTATATAACAAATCTGCCAGTCATATAAAAGTATAGCACAATTATGTACAGCACATAATACTTGATAATGATAATAAATTACTATTACTGGCTTACATGTTTACTATATTTTTTATCATTATTTTAGAGTGTACTCTTTCTACTTATAAAAAATAAAGTTTGCTCTAAAGCAGTATGCCATGTTACATGGGCAGTAGCTCTGTATATCTCAGGTCTACTGAGTGTCTTGATAGCATCACTTTCTCTTGTGCTTGGTTAATCTAATTATGTTTTGTACAGTAGCAGGCTGTATAGGTTTGTAGCCTGGGAGCAATAGGCAGTACCATATAGTCTGTGTATATAGTAGGCTATACCATCTGTGTTTGTGTAACTGTGCTATATGTTGTTTGCACAATGATAACACTACCTAATGACACATTTCTCAGAATGTATCCCAGTTGTTAATGCATAACTGTAATTCAGAGAGATAAAAAGTTTAAGGAATGCCAATGGATCAGGCCCAGCCTACAATTTTATTGTAGGCCAACCCAGCCACGTGTACCAGTCAAAGTGTGTGACTTGTGGGATGGCTTGTTTCCACATTAATATGTGAATTGAGAATAGTAATGAATCCAGAGAACACTGGTGTTTGTCCTGCTCCTGAAACCTGCATGTGCTTGGTCAGTCATGCTGACTAGCTCATGTTCCCCTTGCCCACTGGAGGTGAAGAGCTGCTATCCTGTTGCCTGGTCCCTAGCAGAGATGCATGGCTCTCTGTAAGGAGCAAATTCCAAAGCTCTGTAGTTGTCCTTCAGAGACAAGCCATCAGAACAAATGACTTTTGAAACAGAATTTTTAATTCTTAAAAAATTAACATTGAAGATGAGTTAGTAAATCATAGGAGAAAAAAAACTCATGTCTTACTGTTATACAATATCTAAAGTAGTTTTTAAAAAGTTTTTAATCACAAAATGTGTTCCCTGTTTTTAAAAATTCTTAGATGTCCTTTTCTCACCTCTTTTTTAGGATATAGAGTACATACGATCCCATTACAATATTGAAGATTTTATCTACTTCAGTCACCACCAGCACGAAGAACACGGACACCTGTATCACTTTGCCTTGAACCCCATTTTTCGGCACTATACTAAGTTTTTTCTGAAAGAGATTCTCCGTTTAGGTTTTAAGTCCTGTCTTTACTACCCTGTTTACCCAGCTTCCAGGGAAGGCGAGGTAAAAAAAAATGTTGTAATTAACTTTTCCGGCAGATGTTCACTGTGTCATCTGTGTTATGTGCCGTATTGTATTCCTTCCTTGCTTGATGGACTTTGATTATAGTGTGGCTCTGAACTTCAAGTGGCCATAGTGAGTTTGGCCCTTGCACTATAGGGAAAGCCCAGAGTTTGACTATCCAAAACAACCAATATCATTAGTAGAAAAATTTATTGGCTTTTCCATATTGACAAAACAGAGACTAAAAACTATGCAAAAATGCTCCAAGGGGTGTGAAAATAAAATTACTTCTTATGTATGTTAGTGAAAAGCCAAAATGATTCTCTCATGTTCTTCAAGCAAAGAAATTTTAGTAGTGAACCCATAAGATAAATCAGTTCAATCCTATAGGATTAATATGCTATCACAGCATTCCAAATAAGCACTATAACCACCTACATTAAAGTGCTGGATAAAAGTGGAAATTTATAATATTTATTTGACCTTTGTGTAGTAAATACCTATATAACTGCAAAATATTATACTTGTGTAGACAATGCTGTCATAATGAACACATATGTGATATGTGTATGTTACATGTGTATGGAAGCACAGATAGCAGGCTCTTTATCTATCCTGCTTTAGTCCTCTTCATAGCACTCTTCACTAGCTAAAACTTTATCTCTTTTCATGATGGCAAGGGTGTTTGTCTGTCTGTTAAAAGCTGTATGCCAGTGCCTAGAAGAGCCACACATGCAGCTTTGGGGGAAAAGTAGGTTTATAGTTTGAGTACACAAAACACAGAATTTATCCTCATATTATTATGTATTAATTATTGTATTACTTTCCATACAAACAACTATAAACCTACTTTTGCCTCACCCTGTATATGTGCACACGCACACGTACACACTCACATACAGTTTCCTGGTTGTTCCACAGGCAAGGAAGGGCCTCTTCAAGCTGAATTCCCAAGGCGTTGTTTCCTGCAAGCTTGGATGACAGCGTTAGTCCTCGGTCTGATGTAGACTCCAGGGGTGATGAGATTCAACCCCTAGACTAGGTAGAAACTGTCTTGTCAGATCCCATTCATGACTGAAAGCTTTCTCATACTCTAACAACATCTTTGATGTTGTCACATTTCTTCTTAGTTGCTGCAAGTGAGCTATGGAGGTTTTTAAAGTGATCTTATATATTAAACTTAAAAAACATTTAAAATGTATTAGTACATTTACATAACAGTAATTTTTATCATGTATCTTTTTTTTATCAAAAGCCTTTGGAGAAATACAAAGGAAATGTAAAAGAAAGAAGAAAATACATGGAAAGGATTATTATCGAGATATAGAATATGCTTTAGTGCCAGTTTTTCTTTTTTTTGTCACAATGCAGCACTATTTCACTTTGAATGCCTACCTAGATTTGAACCTAATGAGATGGGAAGGTAACAGTTTTGCTGGACAATCCCAGTCCTGTGCAACTTCTTTTTCGTTTGCCTTTTGGCCAGTTGCCAATTTGGTCACCTTCAGGTTGTGATATTAAATTTTGAATTTTTATTCATGATATTATAGGCATGTGCC
The DNA here is from genome assembly GCF_021234435.1 of Artibeus jamaicensis. NCBI lineage: Eukaryota > Metazoa > Chordata > Mammalia > Chiroptera > Phyllostomidae > Artibeus > Artibeus jamaicensis. The sequence continues at coordinate 3,597,119 of NW_026521913.1, forward strand.
AGACTAGTAAAGTCCTTTTGTATCCATAATAAAAAATAAAAATAGAATCTTAGACATTTTATTGATGTCATTTTATTGATTTATTGAATCTTAGACATTTTGTTCGTATGTTTACCTCAATAGTATAGATTTGGAATATGTTGTGCACTGTTTCCTATAAGATATAGAAACACATTTGGGAACAGATTTAAACAAGTGTAAGAAGCAGTACCAAATAATTTAGGTAAGAATTTGAGAAATCCCTAGTCGATAGTAGTAAAAATGAACTTTTGGCTCACATTTGGTTTTCTCTACAGCCTCTTGCTAGCACATGTATTGAGAGATCTTCCAGGCATAAAAACAGCTCTGACTAGGAATTCCTGAGTTCTGTTTGTCAGTGGGTAAAATTAGGGTATGAATTTCAATGGTGATAGATGTTAAAAACCCCTTTTAGAAGCTCTTAGGAATGCCTGGGGGCTATTTTTAAAATAGCAAGTAAGTCATATGTAAATCATCTTATTTATTAAACTACACTCACAGTTCAGTTTTACTTTCTTTGCTTTCCAGCTTATATACAATTAATATATCTTTTAAAATGTTGGTTTCACAGTTTAACTCTTGAGATTTATATAGTCGAAATACTGAGTTAATTTCACCAAAACTCCTAAGAATTCATAAATGTGAAAGAAATAAAGATCGTCATGTTCAGTTTTTTTCTGCTAAATTTTAAAAATTGAGTAAAATTACTATTTAAAACATTATTCTAAAACATGATTTGTCAGTTCATTTCAGTGAGCATAAATTTAAGTTATAAATTAGTATTAATTTAAGTCAGAAGAGTATAATCTAATTCCCCCAAGCTATCCCACTTTCTATTTTCATCATTTTATTTCAAAACACTTATTTTCTCAACAGAGGTCCACTTAAAATAGCTGTGCTTTCACAAACAGGAGGATTTTTCACATCTGTACTCAGTTGCCCTCTGATGACATTTTTATATATTCACCTTCTTAAAGCAGCTAATGCCAAACATGCAAAGGTTAACAGGAGGCAGATAACATAACTTAATGGGGTCAGATCAAGCTGATTCGCATCCACTATGGAGAAGAATATCCTCCTGGGGAAAATACTTGTACTGAAAAATCCCATAAACCAAACCACTTGTTTATCTGTCATTCCCACAGAGATAGTAATGTAATTACTCTCGTAATTATCTTCATTAGTGTCAGGCATTATCTACAATTCATTCCTCTGCTTGGAGAGTATGTTTGTTTATTTGCTGGGGTTTTTTTTCCCCCTCTATGACTTGGCTGAGTTCAGAATTTTGTATTTGTAAAGCCACATGCAGGCATCTGTGCTATGATGCTCTGACATTTTCTCCCCTAAAATAGAGATTGCTATCTTGCAGTTCCAGAGCTCCTACGCTCATTCCCTGACATCCGCCCTTCATTACTTGGTTCCCGTGCGACCACGACGACAGATTGTCTATCCTCTGGAAAAGCTTGGAATTAATGCTCCATCAAAGGCGGTCTCCAAGGAGCTGGTGAGTAGCTGGGCAGCAGCAGGCAGGAGGCGCAGTGCCAGCTCAGGCAGGCGTGGCAGATGGGGTGGCCAGCACTGTCTTCTTGGGAGCAGACTGCTTATTTACAGGGAGCCTGGCACTCATGCCCTTAAAAGGGTGCCTTCGTCCTCAGGTGGTTATTCCAACATAAGCCTAAAACAGGAGCCTCACAATCCCTGGGGTGACAGACCTCACAGGGACACTTATGTGCTCTGCTATGTCTTAGGACAAGTGGCCTGGGGTCAACCTTCCAACATATTTCTGTTTTCTTTCCCCTTGCTCAAAAGCAGATCATGCCATTCTATCATGTTTTGCTTTCAAGGCAAAAGTGGCCATTCACAATTTGGACAAAACTATTAGAGAAAATTAAACTGGCTGCATTTAGGATATTTGGGTCTGAGTCCTAAACTGGGTTTGTTAACTCCTCTTCTGGGAGTCAGGATGACTAACAGAAACATATTAACTGCTCTGGGGCAGTTCAGAGGTTTGACCTTAAAAGGAACAGCCCCTGAATGCTCTTACTACCAGAAGAAAGAGCATTCTTACTTTTCTGTCCCTTTTCTTAAAGGGACAGAAATAATACCTAATTTCACTTTAAATGGAACTATACATGTATATGTACACACAGACATGTACATGATTTTGTCAAGTTGACTTATGTGTAGGCTTGTACAGTTTTGAATAATACATTTCCACTTAATTACATTAAAAAGCCCCTCAGTGGGCTGACAGTTGTCCATGTGAGAGAGAAAAAGGAAAGTGGAAAGTTTGAACTCTCCAGATGTTTAGCCAAGAAGTTATTCATCAGAGCTAGATGGCCTAAAATAAACAACCTGTGACAACTTCAAAACTTCAACACTGCAAGGAAGTGCACCATCTCACTGCCTTCACTTTACATATGGGTTCCCTGCTGGGGGCAGTACTCCACCAAGACCCACTGACAGGCAGCTGCATGCTGGAACTGAGGCAGGTTTCAGTCTGACATTTATATATATTTGTATATATTATATATATATATATATGTATATTTGTAAAATAAAATATAAATTTATATTTATTTTCTGACAAGCTCTAAATTTGTAATTAAGTAGAGACTAAAAATAAATAGCAATTCTCCCCTCTTCTAACTCTTGACTGTAGGAAATGTAAAGTGTATACAAACACAGGGCTTTTCATTAGGTCTGTGCTGAGGGGCATTAATCCATCTTAGACTGGTAGGTTTGTAAAAAGTGAGTCTTTAGAAAATGAGATTTAAAAATAGACAAAATTTAATCTGATTATTTTGTTACTAGGTTTAAAAGATACTTACATCTTCCCAGGCCAGTGACAGTTTGTAGATGGGTACCTGTCTCAGACCACATGTTGAACAACACTAAAACTCCCATATACGTATTCAACATTTAGCTTAACAATTTTTAACTCTTGGTTAGTTTTGGATCTTCTGTACCCCCACCGACTTCCCCTTCCCCCCTTATCATTTTGAAGCAATACCCAGGTGCATATCATTTCATTAGGGATCAAAGGTGCATTCTCAGGTATCAGGGCTACAACATTGAAGTTCATACTCTGTTCACTCTAGAGATAAGGGTGCCAACCTCATCCGGAGAACCTTTGGGATCTATTTGTGTGTGGAGATCCTGGGAAATAACCCCTTTAGAATGAGAGCTAAGACTCACATGTTTGGTGCACACAGCACTTGGGGGTCAGGCAGGTTGGCTTCATGTGTATCTGTCAGTGAAACAGCTTGAGTGAGTCATGAAGGGACTGCAGAAGAAAGAGCTGAAGGTACAAAGTACATGGATGCAGCTTCTGTGTCATATTAGGGTAAGGATGAGAGATGCTGCCCTTTTGCAGCCACTGCTGAGACACCTTCAAGTAGGGATAGACCATATGACTGGGTCAGGGCACATCAGTGGCAGCCTGTGGCTCCAGTACCGTCAGCCAGTCCTCTGGTGGCATGAGTGGCAGGGTGGAGGGGGGATGGAGGGCAGGAGAATAGAGCTGATGTGTAGATATCAAGAGCACTGTTTTCTCAAATACCAGGCACCTCTTCTCCTCACTCCCATCCCCAAACCTCTAGAGTCTGATTACTTTGAGATGAGCTGGAGCCTCAGGTAAGAAGATAGCCAGAGGCTGCTATGAATTGAAATCGTTGCTCACATTTCAAAAGCCTGTTCTGTGGTCAGGTCAGTGTTCTGTGTCCCTAGAGCTCCAACTTACTTCAAAACATAGCAGAGGATAGATTCTTTAAATCCCTGGTCCAGAGAGACAACCACTTACCAGCAGGGTTGAGCTGATGCTTGGTATACTGTGCTGTGCTGTTGTTCATTATATTGGTGAATTCTGACTTTTTAAGGAGCATTTTTACTGTTACTTGTACTTATTCCTGAGAAAGTTTTAGTAAAGATTTAGATTTAGAAAAAAATTCAGATATCTTGAGTTTGACCAAAGGAGTGTCAGGAATATAACCACATGTGATGGGCCTGGATGTTCACAAGTTAAAATACTACATTATATTATTTAAACATTTTATTTGTAACATTTTAGGTAGATTTCACATTTTAGGCTGATTATCTCAGATGAAATGAGCCAAGTAGAAATTTTTAGGAGGAATTTCTATATAGTCCCGACTACACACTGACTTTTTTTTAAGCAGAGCAAATAATGTTGCAGCTGTTGAACTAAGTGAGGTTAATCAAAACCAAGTGAATTCTGTTTTTTCCCCCCTTGAAGTTTATATTCCCCTTCCCCAGTGCGTGGAGTTTTATATGGCCCCATAGCTCCCTCTCCATGTCTGCATATTTCTCTCACTGGGTACTAGTCTTTCATACCTTTTATCTAACTTACATCACCTCAGAGAGACCATTCATTCCCTCACTTTCACATAAGAAGCCAGTCTTCAAGGAAACAGATCACTCCAGGCATGAGTAATGGGATAGAAAGCATTTCATCTCGATGGGTTGCCAATTTGAATCTGGCAGAAGGAGCAGTGATTGAAATTCATTACTGCATGGCAAAGAAATATACTCCCTCCCCACCCCAAGGCCCTGGCAGTTTCTGCCACAACAGAAACCTTCCCTATTGTTTCTATTAATTGAGAGCCTGCCCCATATCAGGTCATAAGAAAAGAACTGGAAAACATGTAAATGATTTTCACCACACATTATAGAGGTAGTCCCCAAAGATTCATCATAATACCTCTATGGTCAATCAGTGTGGATGCACAGACAAGAGAGAGGGCTTTTTATCTAAGACCATAACCATTTAGGATGGAAGAGTCATTTCTTAGCTTGAATGGGCTTTCTTGGCCTATGCATTTATGTTCTGAAAATTATACCAATGGGCATCTTTTATTAAATAAATCAACATGGCCCACTTGTATAAGACCTGTGGTCTAGGGAAACACTCAAAATCTGGCTGAGTGAATTGAAAGGCCATGTTAATTAAAGACTGCAACAAGTTGACTCATATTTACTTTGGGGTGATTCTGTGTATAAGTGTGCTTTCTTTCCTTTCTGCCCCTGCTGCAGAGTTTCAGAGATGACTGTGACACAGTTTCTGCTCTCAAAGGGCTTGCACTCTAGTGTCAGTATTAAAACAGGTATGCTCAGGTAGTTAAACGCGGGGTGGGAGAGGACTGCCCTGGCCCACGGTTGCAAGAGCCAGACTCAGGAGGAATACCCACGCTGGGTTTAGACCCATTCTACAGAATTTTTTGAGAGGTAATAAGTTTTATTCGAGGCATTGTTCCCTTTCCAACACTAGGATTTGAAGTGACTTTTGTAATATTAAACACCAGAAAATCTTCTTTGAACTTAAACAGCTCCTGTCCTTATTTCAGTATCAATAGATGCTTCCAATCATCCACTTCCATCACTTTAGTTCTTTATTTTGGTTTTTAGTGCTCATAAAATTATAGTGTGAACTCCCCCTACCTCTCTTTTCTCAAAAATATTTTTGGACCAGATTAATTCCTCATCTTTCAGATGACAGAATCATTTTAGGAATCATACTTTCAGAGCAATCAGTGCCTATTATTCTTTTTTTATGGTTGTTTATTAGAGATGGTCTGTTTAAATCTCCACTAATGAATTCTTTGAGGTCTCCATTTTCCCTTTATCCTTTTCTAGAAAGAAAAATGATGGTTTGTTTACCCACCACGCTTCTTGGAGCTAAGTGCTGGCCCGCTTTTTTCTGGTATGTAATCTCTCAGGAAGATGTCACTCACTGGCATTCAGTTACCCTTTGAATTGCCCCTTTTCATCCTGGCTGTTCTTACCCAGTCCAGCTATAATCACTATCTGATGGACTGCTACTGGATACTGTTTCACTTGTACATCTGCTGCCCTAGGAAATTGCATTATTCTGCCAGCACCTGCTAGATTTTCCCCAGCTTTATTGTTTCCCAAACCCTTCCTTAAATTTGGAAACTTTCAGTGTCTGTGGTTAGACTGCCCTTGGTTGTACTTGTGATTGGGGTCCATGTTTTTGTATGTGCACATGTGTGTAAATGTTTATTTTTAAATTTTTCTTCTTTAAGTGTATTTTATTGATTATGCTATTACAGTTTTTCCAATTTCTCCCCCCTCCACCTTACAACCCTCCAACCCTCCAGCATTCCCCCCCACCCTTAGTTCATGTGCATGAGTTGTACATATAAGTTCTTTGAGTTCTCTGTTTGCTATACCAGTTTTGACCTCTCCCTGTCTATTTTATGCCTACCAATTATGCTTCTTATTCCCTGTAACACCCATCCTTCCCTCCCCCTTCCCCACTGAAATCTCTCCCTGTGATGTCCATTTCTCTGATTCTGTTCCTGTTGTGGTTATTTGCTTAGTTTTTGTTTTCATTGTTTTTCTGTTCTTTTAGGTTCATTTGTTGATAGTTGTGAGTTTGTTGTCATTTTACTGTTCATATTTTTTATCTTCCTTTCATTAGATAAATTCCTTTAACATTTCATATAATAATGGCTTGGTGATGATGAACTCCTTTATCTTGACCTTATCTGGGAAGCACTTTATCTGCCCTCACATTCTAAATTAAAGCTTTGGTGGATAGAGTAATTTGGATGTAGGTTCTTGCCTTTCATGACTTGGAATACTTCTTTCCAGCCCCTTCTTGCCTGCAGGGTTTCTTTTGAGAAATCAGCTGATAGTCTAATGGGCACTCCTTTGTAGGTAACTCTCTCCTTTTCTCTTGCTGCTTTTAAGATTCTCTCCTTATCTTTAATTTTGGGTACCTAGTGATGATGTGCCTTGGTGTGTTCCTCTTTGGGTCCAACTTCTTTGGGACTCTCTGAGCTTCTTGGACTTCCTGGAAGTCTATTTCCTTTTCCAGCTTGGGGAAGTTCTCCTTCATTATTTGTTCAAATAAGTTTTCGATTTCTTGCTGTTTTTCTCCTTCTGGCACCCCTATAGGATATTAGAACATTTCAGGTTGTCCCAGAGAGTCCTCAGCCTCTCTTCATTTTTTTATTAGTGTTTCTTCATTATGTTCCAATTGGATATTTATTTCTTCCTTTTGTTCCAAGTCATTGATTTGAGTCCTGTCATCTGTTCCTTTCCTGTCACTGTTGGTTCCCTGAATATTTTGCTTTATTTCATTTTGGGTATCTTCCATTTGTTTTTTCATTTTTCAACCAAGCTCAAACAGCTCTGTGAGCATTTCGATTACCAGGGCTTTAAATTCTCCATCAGATAGGTTGGCTATCTCCTCATGACTTAGCTCTCTTTCTGAGGTTTAGTTCTTTCATTTGGGCCATATTTCTTTGTCTTGGCACAGCTGATAGGTTGTAAGGGGGCAGGGTCGTAGGTATTTACCCAGGCAGGCAACCCTCCTCACTGCACTGAGGAGCTGCCTGTTGGGGAGGGACCACAGAGGAAATAGTGCAGCTTGCCTGCTGGGCTCTAGCACACTTTCCAATGAACTCTGCTGTGAGACTGGGAGTTTCTTCCACCTTGGCAACCACTGTAGTCCACAGTCAGTTCTGAGTCTCAGTTTTCAGTTCAGCCAGCCCCGCCTGTGCAGTCCTCCCCTCACCTCGTTTCTCTCAGCCAACCCACCTTCATGATCTACCACCTAGCCTTGGGGTCTTACCAGTGTGGTTGTTCTGTTTGACTGTTTCTTTAATTTCTTGGTTGTTGGAGCTCCATGCAGTTTGATTTTTGGCATATCTGTTTGTTTATTGATTTTACATTGGTTGTTATCTTTCTTTTGGTTGTGTGAGGAAGCGAAGGGTTTCTACCTACACCTTCATCTTGGCCAGAACTCCTGTATGTGTGTAAATGTTTAAATTAGCCTTTTAGTATTTCCTTGGTAGAAGTTTCTAAAAATATAAACCCTATTTTTCAGCATCATATATGCACTGATTCATTATTTATGTGGCCATGGTGATATTTTCTTGAAATGAAATTAACCCACTTTAAATCCCCACCATAAGTCAAATTTTCATTTTCAAGCCACTTCTCAACCATTTCCTACACTTTTACACTACCTATAGAAAATGTATTTTCTCCTATTTATGGTGAACTGTTTTCTCTGATATCCTTAGTATATTTCCATAAATTGCCTCATGAGCTCTTGTTTTCTCTCCAAACAAATAATACAAATTCCAAGGTCATCTATTTCCAATTCTCTGATACTGTCTAGTTCAGTATTATACATAGTATATATATATATATATATATATATATATATATATATATATTTTTTTTTTTAATAATTTTATTTGGTTACTTTTCAAGTACATTTTTTTTCCCTCTTCCCCCCCCCCCCGCCCGGTCTCCCCCCTCCCTCCCATTCCCCCCCCCCCAAGTCCTCATCTCTGTGTCATTCATACTTGTTCCTCAAAATCCCTCCCCCTTTTTCCCCTTAAGTTCCCTTCCCTCTCCCCTCTGGTCGCTGCCCACTTTTTCTCTATTTCAGCGTCTTTATTTTTATTCTATTTGCTTATTTGTTTTATTCTTTAGCTTCCTGTCAAAGGTGAGATCATATGGTATTTGTCCTTCAATGCCTGGCCTATTTCACTCAGCATAATGCTTTCCAGTTCCATCCATGTTGTTGCAAAAGGTAGTAGCTCCTTCTTTCTCTCTGCTGCATAAAATTCCATGGTGTATATGTACCACAATTTTTGGATCCATTCATTTACTGATGGGCACCTAGGTTGCTTCCAACTCTTGGCTATTGTAAATTGTGCTGCTATGAACATTGTGGTGCATAGGTTCTTTGAAATTGATGTTTTAGGATTCTTGGGGTATAATCCTAGCAGTGGAATTGCTGGGTCAAAAGGCAGGTCAATTTTTATTTTTCTGAGAAAATTCCATACTGTTTTCCATAATGGTTGTACCAGTGTACAATCCCACCAACAGTGAACTAAGGTCCCCTTTTCCCCACACCCTCTCCAACATTTGTTGTTTGTTGCTTTGTCTATTATAGCCATCCTGACTGGTGTAAAGTGGTATCTCATTGTGGTTTTAATTTGCATCTCTCTGATAGCTAACGATATTGAGCATCTCTTCATGTGTCTCTGGATGTTCTGTATGTCCTCTTTAGAGAAGTGTCTGTTCAAGTCCTTTTCCCATTTTTTAATTGGGTTCGATGTCTTCCTAGAGTGGAGTCGTGTAAGTTCTTTGTATATTTTGGAGATTAAACCTTTGTCTGAGGTATCATTGGCAAATATGTTTTCCCATACAGTTGGTTGTCTTTTTAATTTAATACTGTTTTCTTTAGCCATGCAGAAGCTTTTTATTTTGATAAGATCCCATTTGTTTATTCTTTCCTTTATATTCCTTGCTCTAGGGCACATATCTGTAAAAATGTTGCTGCGTGGAATATCTGAGATTTTCTTGCCAATGTTCTCCTCTAGGACTTTAATGGTGTCATGGCTTATATTTAAGTCTTTTATCCACCTTGAATTTATTTTGGTGTATGGTGTAAGTTGGTGCTCAAGTTTCATTTTTTTGCACGTAGCTGTCCAGTTCTCCCAACACCATTTGCTGAAGAGGCTATCTTTACTCCATTTTATGTTACTGCCCCCCTTTGTCGAATATTAATTGACTGTAGAGGGTTGGGTTGATTTCTGGGCTCTCTGTTCTGTTCCATTGGTCTATGTGCCTGTTTTTATACCAGTACCAGGCTGTTTTGATTACAGTGGCTTTGTAATACAGTTTGATATCAGGTATTGTGATCCCTCCTACTTTGTTCTTCTTTCTCAAAAGAGCAGCTGCTATTCGGGCTCGTTTATGATTCCATATAAATTTTTGAAGTGTTTGTTCTATGTCTGTGAAATACGACATTGGTACTTTAATAGGTATAGCATTGAATCTGTATATTGCTTTGGGTAGTATGGACATTTTGATGATGTTAATTCTTCCAATCCATGAACACGGTATATGTTTCCATTTGTTTGTGTCTTCCTTGATTTCTTTCTTCAGTGCTGTGTAGTTTTCTGCATACAGGTCTTTTACCTCTTTGGTTAGGTTTATTCCCAGATATTTTATTTTTCTTTTTGCTATATCGAATGGGATTTTTTCCTTGATTTCTGCTTCTGCTGATTCATTGTTTGTATACAAAAATGCCTTTGATTTCTGGATATTGACTTTGTATCCTGCTGTTTTGCCAAATTCATTAATTAGTTTGAGCAGTTTTTGGGTAGAGTCTATAGGATTTTCCATGTACACTATCATGTCATCTGCAAACAGTGACAATTTTGTTTCCTCCTTTCCTATTTGGATGCCTTTTATTTCCTTTTCCTGCCTGATCGCTGTGGCCAAAACTTCTAATACTATATTGAATAGGAGTGGTGAAAGTGGACATCCTTGTCTTGTTCCTGATCTTAGTGGAAAAGCTTTTAGTTTTTGTCCATTGAGTATGATATTGGCTGTAGGTTTCTCATAAATGGCCTTTATTATATTGAGGAATGTTCCCTCTATTCCCATTTTGCTGAGTGTTTTTATCATAAATGGGTGTTGTACCTTATCGAAAGCTTTTTCTGCGTCTATTGATATGATCATGTGGTTTTTGTCTTTGCTTTTGTTTATGTGATGAATTACATTTACTGTTTTGCGAATGTTGAACCATCCTTGCATCCCTGGGATGAAACCCACTTGGTCATGGTGTATTATCTTTTGGATATATTGTTGGATGCGATTTGCTAATATTTTGTTGAGGATTTTAGCATCTATGTTCATCAGCGATATTGGCCTGAAGTTTTCTTTCTTTGTTGTATCTCTATCTGGTTTTGGAATTAGGATGATGCTGGCTTCGTAAAAGGAGTTAGGGAGTTTTCCATCCTTTTGTATTTTTTGGAATAGTCTGTGAAGAATGGGGGTTAGCTCTTCCTTAAATGCTTTGTAGAATTCTCCTGTGAATCCATCTGGTCCAGGGCTTTTGTGTGATGGGAGTTTTTTGATTACTGCTTCAATTTCTTTTGCTGTTATTGGTCTATTCAGGTGTTCTACTTCTTTTTCATTGAGTTTTGGGAGATTATATTTTTCTAGAAATGTGTCCATTTCCCCTAGGTTCTCAAATTTCTTGGCATACAGTTCTTCATAGTAATTTCTTACAATCCTCTCTATTTCTGTGGTGTCAGTTGTAATCTCTCCTCTTTCATTTCTGATTGTGTTTATTTGTGTCCGTTCCCTTCTTTTCTTGATGAGCCTACTTAAAGGCTTGTCTATTTTATTTATTTTTTCAAAGAACCAACTCCTGGATTCATTGATCTTTAGAATTGTACTTTTAGTCTCTATGTCATTTAGTTCTGCTCTGATCTTAGTTATTTCCTTCCTTCTACTTGCTTTGGGCTGTTTTTGTTGTTGTTCCTCGAGTTCTTGTAGGCGTAGAGTAAGTTCATTTGTTTGAAATGTTTCTGTTTTCTTTAGGTAGGTCTGTATTGCTATAAACTTCCCTCTCAGGACTGCCTTGGCTGTATCCCATAAGTTTTGGGTTGTTGTGTGATCATTTTCATTTGTTTCCAGAAACTTTTTGATTTCTTCCCTAATTTCATTCTTGATCCATTCATTGTTTAATAGCATACTGTTCAGTCTCCATGATTTTGGGTGTTTTGGGTTTTTTCCTTTGGGGTTGGTTTCCAGTTTCAGTCCCTTATGGTCAGAGAAAATGCTTGGTATGATTTCAATATTCTTGAATTTGTTGAGGCTTGTTTTGTGCCCTATCATGTGATCTATCTTTGAGAATGTACCATGTGCATTTGAAAAGAATGTGTATTTAGCTTCTTTGGGGTGAAGAGCTCTGTATATATCCGTTAGGTCCATTTCATCAAGGGTGTTGTTTAATGCCACAATGTCTTTGTTGATATTTTGTTTGGAAGATCTGTCCATTTTTGATAGTGGGGTGTTAAAATCCCCCACTATAATTGTGTTGCTGTCTATATCTTTCTTGAATTCCTCTAAGATTTTCTTTATATATTTTGGTGCTCCTATGTTGGGTGCGTATATATTTATGATGTTAATGTCTTCTTGGTGGATTCTTCCCTTGAGTATTATGAAGTGACCTTCTGGGTCACTCTTTATGGCTCTTTTTTTGAAGTCTATTTTGTCTGATATGAGAATTGCTACCCCAGCTTTTTTTTCTTGTCCATTTGCTTGGAAAATTTGTTTCCAGCCTTTGATTTTTAGTCTGTGATGGTCTTTTGTCCTGAGGTGGGTCTCTTGTAGGCAGCATATGTGTGGGTCATATTTTCTTATCCATGACGCTATTCTGTGTCTTTTGATTGGAGCATTTAATCCATTTACATTTAAGGATATTATTGATAGGTACTTATTCATTGCCATTTTTGTACCTGTGTTCCTCTCTGTCTGTCTCTTTTCCTTCCTTTCCTTAAAGCAGACCTTTTAGTATTTCTTGTAGAGCTGGCTTGGTGGCAGCAAATTCTTTTAGACTTCTTTTGTCTTGGAAGCTCTTTATTTGGCCTTCTATCTTGATTGAGAGCCTTGCTGGGTAAAGTAGCCTTGGTTGTAGGCCTCTGTTTCTCATTACTTGGAATATTTCTTGCCAATCTCTTCTTGCTTGGAGTGTTTCCATTGAGAAGTCAGAGGCTAATCTTATTGGGACGCCCTTGTATGTTATTTCTTTTTTCTCCCTTGCAGCCTTTAAGATTCTCTCTTTGTCTTGGAAGTTTGCCATTTTAATGATGATGTGTCTTGAAGTGGGCCTCTTTGGATTCCTCTTGAATGGGACTCTGTGTGATTCCTGGATTTGTGTGACTTTTTCTTTTGTCAAATTAGGGAAATTTTCTCTCTTTACTCTTTCAAATATGTTTTCTATCCCTTGTTCTTCTTCTTCTCCTTCTGGTATTCCTATTATTCGGATATTATTACGTTTCATATTGTCTTGCATTTCTCTTAATCTCTCTTCATTCTTTCTGAGCCTCTTTTCCCTTTCCTGTTCTTTCTGTGAGATGCTTTCTACTTTGTCCTCCAATTCACTAATCCGATCTTCTGTTTCATCCACCCTATTTTTAATGCTTTCCACCGTGCTTTTTAATTCAGAAATTGTATTCTTCATTTCCTCTTGGCCCTTGCTAATAATTTCCATTTCCTTTTTCATGTTGATATAGTTCACAGTGAGATCATTGTAACTTCCCTGTAGTTTCTGGTAGCTGATTGTGAGCTCTTTGAACTTCCTGATCACCAGTGCTTTGAATTCAGTATCTGATAGTTGACTTGCCTCTGTTTCATCTAGCATTCTTTCTGAGGATTCCTCCTTTCCTTTCATTTGGGGATTGTTTCTTTGTCTTCCCATTGTTTGTGAGACTCTTCTTGTTAGCCTCAGCTTCTTAGATTAATCTGTTTTGACACCCTGGGTTTATGGTATGAACTTTTGTGGTGGAATGCCTGTGACTTTCAATGGTGCAGCCTCTTTTGGTTATCCTGTTGTTCTCTGCTTCCACCTACTCAAATATGCAGCAACTTGTGGCTTCTCTCCTACAACAATGTGCAATTTGTCTCTCTGGCTCTACTATTGGGAGGCCTCTTCTATGGGTCCAGCTCTGGTCTTTTTATATTTTCAAGTTGATTGTGACTCTTGTGGGTAAAAGAAATGGTAAGGAAAGAAATAAAAGGAAGAAAGAAAAAAATGGTAGGGGAATGTAAGAAAGAGCAATAAGTTTAGAAAGAAAAGAAAAAGAAATAAAACAGGAAATCCGGGAAAAGAGGACAAAAGTATGGAAAGAAGAAACAGTAATAAAGTTTAAAAGAAATAACAGATTACTTTAAAAAAGCAAAAAGATAAAGAAAAGGAATGGAGAGGGGAGAAAGGTAAATAAAAAAAAGAAAGAATAAAAATAAAAGAAAGAAAGAAAAAAAAAAAAAAACCCCAAAAAACACACCAAAATAATCTCTAAAAAAAAAACCCTCAGAAAAAGGAATGTCACTTGTTGGCTTCAAACTAGCCAAACCGGTTTTTCTGGTTGTAGTTGGCTGAGGGTCGATTGTTGTGGTTTTTTTTTTTTTTCAGCCAGCCCCTCTCAGGATCCAGACACTTGGCGCCTCTCCCCCAGCTCCCTACAATGGGGAGCTAGGACTTTCTCGCAGCGCTCCCTTCCCAGGGGTTACTGCCATAGTCTGGTTTGCTGTGTTTGCAGGCACCTGCACCGGCCTAATTGCCTGGTTCCCTCGGGATTGAGCACAGGCCTGCCCCCGTTCAGTTGGGAGGCCGCAGACCCTCTGCCCAATCCTGGGCTCGCTGCCAAGCTGGGTGTGAAGCAGAGCAGGCTCCCGAGTCTACTGGATTCAGAGCCCCAGACTGCACCTCTGAGTTCTCCTGGGCTGGCAACCACAGAGTCTTTGGTTGGGGCCCTTTGTCCTCCGCACCCTCTCTGTAAACTCTATCAAACAAGTCTCTCCTGGCCCCCCACCTTGCTTGGCCGGAAAGGGAGGGGGGTTGAGGGTCTCAGCTCTTTTCCCAGGACCCCTCAGCATCCCGGGCTTCCAGATAGTCTGAGGGGGGTGGACTGGAAGCCGGGAGCCGATCTGAGGACTGGGCGCAGACCTAGAAACTCTGTGTGCTCATCATGGCACGCTGCGTGGTGTGTATCCCTTCTGTTCCTGTGTTTGTCTGGGTCCCCTGGCCAACCTCTGGCAAAAAACCAAAACAAACAAACAAACAAACAAACAAAAAAAAACCAAAAAGACCCCTAGGGATGTAGCAGCACCACGCCGGGTGCTGGTCCCAGAACTGTGTGCAGGCTGAAATCTCCTCTGCTCCCCCCTCGTTGGGTCTCTTGGCCGGTCTGGGCCCAAAAATCCTAGGGAGGGAGCTTTCTGGGTGCTGAACGTTGGCTTAGGCGCCCTCAGGGACTTGCCCAGACAAACTGCGTGTGGAACGACTAGATCCCCAATTAGCGTGCAGGCTGAAGTTTCTTCCACACCTCTTTGCCTGGGCCACTCGGCCTGCCTGGCAGGAAAATTCCAGGGAGGGAGCCGTCCGGGCGCTGAACGCTGTCCCAGGCGCCTTTAGGCACTCTCCCAGACACAGTTCCCACCAGGCGCTGAACCTCCGAGCTATGCACAGACTGAAATCACCTCTGCTCCCCTCTGGTTGGGCCACTTGGCAGGTCCCCGGCCCAAAAATCCTAGGGAGGGAGCTTTCCGGGCGCTGAATGTTGGCCTAGGCACCCTCAGGCACTTGCCCAGACACACTGCGTGTGGAGCGACTAGATCCCCAACTTGCGCGCAGGCTGAAGTTTCTTCCACACCTCTTTGCCTGGGCCACTCAGCCTGCCCGGCAGAAAAATCCGAGGGAGGGAGCCGTCCGGGCGCTGAACGCTGTCCCAGGCGCCTTTAGGCACTCTCCCAGACACAGTTTCCACCAGGCGCTGAACCTCCGAGCTATGCACAGACTGAAATCACCTCTGCTCCCCTCTGGTTGGGCCACTTGGCAGGTCCCCGGCCCAAAAATCCTAGGGAGGGAGCTTTCCGGGCGCTGAATGTTGGCCTAGGCACCCTCAGGCACTTGCCCAGACACACTGCGTGTGGAGCGACTAGATCCCCAACTTGCGCGCAGGCTGAAGTTTCTTCCACACCTCTTTGCCTGGGCCACTCAGCCTGCCCGGCAGAAAAATCCGAGGGAGGGAGCCGTCCGGGCGCTGAACGCTGTCCCAGGCGCCTTTAGGCACTCTCCCAGACACAATTCCCACCAGGCGCTGAACCTCCGAGCTATGCACAGACTGAAATCACCTCTGCTCCCCTCTGGTTGGGCCACTTGGCAGGTCCCCAGCCCAAAAATCCTAGGGAGGGAGCTTTCCGGGCGCTGAATGTTGGCCTAGGTGCCCTTAGGCATCCGCCCAGACACCCTGCGTGTGGAGCTACTAGATCCCCAACTTGCGCGCAGGCTGAAATTTCTTCCACACCTCTTTGCCTGGGCCACTCCGCCTGCCCGGCAGAAGAATCCCAGGGAGGGAGCAGTCCAGGCGCTGAAGGCTGCCCCAGGAGCCGTTTGGCTCTGGCCACAGGGCGCCGGCTCCCCTACCCTGCACCGGCTGTTTCTCCCTGCTCCGTCCCAGAGACTACTGTACCGCTGCTGTCTCCCTACCGTCTGGTTCCTCCGTGACCGATGAGGTTTCTCGTCTCTTATTTTCATATATGCTTGGCAACTGCTGGCTTGCTGGCCTCACCTCCTCAGATCGGACAGGTTTCTGTCTCTTTTGTATTAAGAACTGGTATCTACTCCGTCCTAGTCCACCGCCATCTTGAAACCTGAGTCATAGTATATATATTTATACCAGAATGACTTACAAATCTGTGGTTTCTTCTCCTTATTATCATAATCCTTCCCTGTTAGAAAGATTACAGAGTAATAAACAACAACTAAAAATAATATATATTTTGCTCTGCTAAAGGCTTCCCCTGAATTACCTCTTATAAGCTCCTATCAGCACTTAAACAGTACCGCTACTACCATCCTCAAAAGTATGTAAAGAAAACAGGCTTGCAGGAGGGAGGGTAAATGACTCATCCAAAGGCTAATCAGTGACCAAGCCTCAGACCAGGCAGCTGGATGCCAAAATTTGTACCTTTAGTCACTATATATATACAGTCTTATCTACAAAGTTGAAGTGCTTATATCATGAATTATTGTAGGAAAAACAAACCACAGAAAGGAAGATGGTTTGACAGAGACCATTTGGACTCTCCCAAATCTTTGGCACGAGCTACTTAATCAAAAGGTGACCCACAGATAATTGGCTTTCCCCCAGAGCAGTTTGGATTTTCCTCTTGGCTGAGTCATTCACTCTTGGGTTTGATCTGGTGCCAGCCTGCTCCTGGCTATGCTTGGCTGGAAAGAAGCAGGCATACGGGTTGAGGTTGGTGTGCTGGGGTCATTTGGGCACAAACTGATCCAGATTGTCTGTCCTTCTTTCTCTTGCATCAGCTTGTTATTACAAACCTTCCAAAGTAATAGTGGTGGCTACTGGGAAAGGAGGAGAAAACTTATGTATATTATACTATAAATTTCTCAAGATTCAGTTCCATGTTGTGTATGGCTTCATTGACAGGATATGCACTAGTGGCATGATTGGCAGGCCCTGGCCTTATTTAGAAATTGGGCTATGATAAAGTAGCAAAATGGTCTTAGGGTGTGCTAAGATAATAAATTGAAAAGTAAATTCTTAATATCTCAGTATTGTCAAAAATCAATCCTACATCCTATCCTCATTTTCTAGAATAGATATTGTAAGACAATACTTCTCCTTTCTCCAGCCCACCCTCCTTCCTTCCTCATCTCTCTCTAACAGTTTTATTGACATATAAACCATATGTCATACAATTCATTTATTTAAATTGTATAATTTATTGTTTTTTTAGTATTTAGAGTTAGACAACCATCATCACTACCTAATTTGAGAATGTTTTTATCACCCAAAATAAAAACCCCGTAGCAGAAACATGCTATAGCCCAAACCCTCACACCCATAGCCCTAGACAACTACTAATTTGCTTTCTGTTTCTATTCTGGACATTTTGTATAAATAGACTTATACAATATATAGTATTTTTGTGATTGGTTTCTTTCATTTACCATGTTTTCAAGGTTCATTTGTTCTGTAGTATGTATTAGTACTTAATTCCTTTTTATTGCTAAATAATATTCTGTTGTGTGGATATACTATTGGTTGATTGGTGGATATTTGACTAATCTTCAGTATTTGGCTGCTGTGAATAATGTTGCTGTGAACATTCATGCAGAGACTTCTGATCAAGATAGTGACATCGGTAGACACACTTTGCCTCCTTGCGCAGCCATAAGAAGGATTACAACTAACCTCAAAACAAAAAACACATAGAACTTCCAGAAAATCAAACTGTATAGAAGTCCAACAACCAAGGATTTAAAGAAGTCATATACATCTAGATGGCAGGAGGGGAGGAGATGGGGATTCAAGGTGAATAGGACGTGGTGTGGTGGTGCAAAGCAGCAGTGTGGCAGCAAGGTGGCTAGCAGCATGGGCAGTCCCACATTCATGTGTGGTGGATACAATTGGGAGGGATATCTTGGGAGCAAGTGATCCTGGCAACAGGCTAGACCACACAGCCAAGGTTCCAGTACCAGGAAAATAAAGCCTTATGATTTGTGATTGTGAAAACCAGTGGGGTAGGGGTGGTGGAATAAACTTCTAGTCTCTTGGGAGAGTCAATTTAAAGGACCTGCACACTCCTAGAACAAACACAAACCCACCCACTCTGGGAACCACCACCAGGACATATGCGACTAGGGGCTCTAGTCGCATTTGGGAAGGGGGGTGAAGTGACTGGAAATGGTGCAAGAGAAACAAGCCTCAGTGACATTGTTCCTTCTCCAACCCCTTCCTACATATAGAGCTACAAAGCTGTGAAGTGGGTTGCCTTGTGCTGGTGAATACCTAAGGCTCTGCCCTATAAAACTTAGCAGTTGTGCTAAGATGGAAAGTCAAAGTAGCTCTCCCTGACAAACAGAAACAAACACAGGGAGGCTGTCAAAATGAGGAGACAAAAAAAAATATGGCCTGAATGAAAGAACAGAATAAAATCCCAGAAAAAGAACTCAGTGAATTGGAGATAGCCAACCTATCAGATAGATGCAGATTTCAAAACACTGGTGATGAGGGTACTCAGAAAACTCATGGAATATGGCAGTAGCATAGGGGAAGAAATGAGGGTTACACTAAGTGAAATAAAGACAAATCCACAAGGAACCAGCAGTGAAAGGAAGGAAGTCAGGGTTCAAATCAATGGTTTGGAGCATAAGGAAGAAATAAACAAGTAGAAGAGAAAGAAGAAATGAGATTTTTTTTTTTAATGAGGGAAGAATAAGAAAACTCTGGGACATCTCAAAAAGTACCAGTATCCAAATCATAAGGATGCCAGAAGGGGAAGAGGGAGAACAAGAAATTGAAAAATTAATTGAAAAGATAACAAAGGAAAAGCTCCTTGATTTGGCAAAGGATATAGACATACAAGTCCAGAAAGCACAGAGAGTTCCAAACAAGTTGGAACCGAAGAGGACCATACCAAGACACATCGTAATTAAAATGCCAGAGATTAAAGATAAAGACAGAATCTTAAAAGCAGCAAGAGAAGAAAATTACCTACAAAGGAGTTCCCATAAGACTGTTATCTGATTTCTCAAAGAAACCTTGCAGGCAAGAAGGGACTGGCAAGAGTATTCAAAATGATGAAAAGCAAGAACCTCCATCCAAGAATGCTCTATCCAGCAAAGTGATCATTTAGAATGGAAGGGCAGATAAAGTACTTCCCAGACAAGGTAAAATGAGAGGAGTTCATCATCACCAAAACATTATTATATAAAATATTAAAGGGGCTTATATATGCACAACTATCAACTAAATCTTAAAAAATTCAAAAACTAAGCAAACTAGAACAGGAACAGAATCATAGATATGGAGATCATTTGCAGGGTTATCAGTTGGGAAAGAATGGGAGAAAAGGCACAGGGATTAAGAAGCATAATTCATAGTACAAAACAGGGTGATGTTAAGAGTAGTATAGGAAATAGAGAAGCCTGAGAACTTATATGTATGATCTGTGGAGCTAATGCGGGGGTGGGGAAGGCATTGCTGGAGGGGAAGGGGACTACCAGGTGGAGGGGAAGAAAGGGGGGAAATTGGAATGACTGTAATTGCATTATCAGTAAAATGAACTTAAAAAACAAAAAAATAATAAAACATTTGTGTACAGGTTTTCGCACAGATTTTTATGTGGATAAAAATTTGTACACATACCCACATAAAAACCTGTGCATCAACTTCTGGCCAAGATGGAGGTGTAGATAGACACACTGTGCCTCCTTGCACAACCAAAAGAAGGACAACAACAATTTAAAAACAAAACAAAAAAACAACCAGAACTGACAGCAAATAGAACTGTATGGAAGTTCGACAACCAAGGAGTTAAAGAAGACATGCTCATCCAGACAGGTAGGCGGGGCAGAGTCCAGCAGCCAGGGCAGGGAAGACTCGAGGCAAGGCAGTGGCTAGCAGACCCAGTGAGGCGGCAGATTGTGGAATGGGTCACGCAAGGTTGCAGCTGTTGGACTGGGCTGACCCACATTCTCGAGCAGATAAACCAAGTGACACAAACGGGGAGTGGGAACTCCCGGCCTCACAGGAAAGTTCGCTGGAGAGACCCACAGAGTCCTGGAATGTACACATACCCACTCACATGGGAATCAGCATCACAAGGGCCCAATTGGCTTGTGGGAAGCCAGGGAACTGACTGAAATCTGGCAGAGAGCAGAGCAAGCACCATTGTTCCTTCTCAAACCTCTGCCCCACATAACAGCATCACAATCCAGTGTGTTACCCCAATGTGGGTTACTCTGCCCAGTTGAACACCTAAGGCTCTACCCCTCACTATGTAACAGGCACATCAAGACAAAAAAATGGCCCAAATGAAAGAACAGATCAAAGCTCCAGAATAAATACAACTAAGCAATGAAGAGGTAGCCAACCTATCAGATGCACAGTTCAAAACACTGGTAATCAGGATGCTCACAGAATTAGTTGAATTTGGTCACAAATTAGATGAAAAAATGAAGGCTACACTAAGTGAAATAAAGGAAGATGTACAGGAAATCAATAGTGATGGGAAGGAAACTGGGACTTGGATCAGTGGTGTGAACCAGAAGGAAGAAAGAAACATCCAATCAGAAAAGAATGAAGAAACAAGAACTCAAAAAAAAAATGAGGAGAGGCTTAGGAACCTCCAGGACAACTTTAAACGTTCCAACATCCCAATTATAGGCGTGCCAGAAGGAGAAAAGGAAGAGAAAATAATTGAAAACTTATTTGAACAAATAATACAGGAAATCTCCCCAAGCTGTGAAGGAAAAAGCCCACAGAGTCCCAAAGAAGGTGGATCCAAGGAGGAACACACCAAATCACATCGTAATTTTCATTACCCAAGATTAAATATAAGTAGAGAATCTTAGAAGCAACAAGAGAAAAGAAGACAGTTACATACAAAACAGTGACCATAAGACTGTCAGCTGATTTCTCAAAAGAGACCTTACAGGTAAGAAGGGGCTGGAAAGAAGTATTCCAAGTCATGAAAGGCAAGGATCTACATCCAAGATTGCTTTATCCAGCAAAGCTATCATTTAGAATGGAAGGGCAGATAAAGTGCTTCCCAGATAAGGTTAAATTAAAGGAGTTCATCATCACCAAGTCATTATTATATGAAATGTTAAAGGGATTTATTTATTATTATTTTTTTATTGATTATGCCATTACATTTGCTCTATTCCCCCCTCCCCTCCCCTCCACCCTGCATACCCCTCCCCCACCATTTCCCCCTTTAGTTCATGAACATGTGTCTCAAATTCTTTAGATTCTGTATTTCCCCTACTATTCTTACCCTCCCCCCTATCTATTTTCTATCTACTGTCTGTACTACTTATTTTCTGTACCTTCTCCCCCCTTCCCCCTCCTCCCACTCCCCTATTGCTAACCCTCCATGTGATCTTCATTTCTATGGTTCTGCTCCTGATCTAGCTATCCTCTTAGTTTGCTTTTGTTTTAGGTGTGGTTCTTAATAACTGTGAGTTTGCTGTCCTTTCACTGTTCATCTTTTTTATCTTCTTTTTCTTAGGTAAGTCCCTTTAACATTTCATATAGTAAGGGCTTGGTGATGATGAACTCCTTGAATTTGGTCTTATCTGAGAAGCACTTTATCTGTCCTTCCATTCTAAATGAAAGTTTTGCTGGGTAGAGCAATCTTGGTTGTAGGTCTTTGGATTTCATGACTTGGAATACCTCTGTCCAGCCCCTTCTTGCCTATAAGGTCTCTTTTGAGAAATCAGCTGACAGTCTGATGGGAACTCCTTTGTAGGTGACTGTCCCCTTAGCTCTTGCTGCTTCTAGGATTCTCTCCTTCATTTTAATCTTGGCTAATGTAATTATGATGTGCCTTGGTGTGTTCCTTCTTGGGTCCAACTTCTTTGGGACTCTCTGAGCTTCCTGGATTTCTCGGAAGTCTATTTCCTTTGCCATCTTGGGGAAATTCTCCTTTATTATTTGTTCAAATAATTTTTCAACTGGTGGTTGTGCCTTTCCCCCCTTCTGGTACCCCTATAATTCGGATGTTGGAACGTTTAAAGATGTCCTGGAGGTTCCTAATCTTCTCCTCATTTTTCTGAATTCTTATTTCTTCATTCCTTTCTGTTTTATCATTTTTTTCTTCCGTCTGGTTCTCTCCCTTGATTTGAGTCCCAATTTTCTTTCCATTATTATTGGAATCTTTTGTATCCCCATTCATTTCAATTAATTTAGCTTCCATATGTTTCTCTAATTTGTGGCTAAAGTCAACCAGTTCTGTAAGGATCTTTATAACCAGTGTTTTGAACTGTGCATCTGAAAGACTGGCTATTTCTTCATCACTTAGGTCTATCGGTTCTGGGGCTCTGAGTTGTTCTAGAGCCATTTTTGGTCTGTTCGCGCTGTTAAGTGAGCGGAGCGAAGCCTTAGTTGTTTACCAGGACGGGGCGACCCAGGTCGCTGGTTTGTGACGCTGTGTGTGGGGGCGGGGTCAGAGAAGGAGCAATGGCGTTCCTCTCCGCTAGCCCAGAGCATCCAGTCACACACACAAACGCCTCGGGCTTGCTTATCCGATCCTAATTTTGCGAGCCTGCTGCCCCGCGCTCGGGTTTCCCTTCTCACTGGTTTCTCCGCACGTAACTGCGCGCGACCGACCGACCCACCGCGCCTCTTCCCTAAGCGCTCCGCAGCCAGCTCACTGGCGATCAGCCCTCGGTTGCCGCCTGCGCGCGCCGCGCACCGCCGCCCCGGGAATTTTTTCTTGCTAACCTGCTCCGCTTCTGGTCTCGCTCCTTGTACCGTTCCAGCCGAGTATCTAGTTGTCCTTTGGACTCCGTATTGTTGATTTTCCGTATAGCTTGGTTGTGACTGCTGTTAAAAATAGTTGTTCTTAGATTTGGTTGTGCACAGAGGCGAGGTGGACCCTCCACCTACTTCTCCATCTTGGCGGAAGTCCTCGGATTTATTTAAAAAATATATAAAAATATGTACAGTAAAATTGCAGCAAACTCACAATTATTATCAACCACACCTAAAACAAAAACAAAACAAACAACTACAACAAGAACAGAACCACAGAAATGGAGATCACATGGAAGGTTATCAGCAGGGGAGTGGGAGGAGGAGAGAAGTGGAAAAGGTACAGAGAATAAGTATCCTAGATGGTAGGTAGAAAACAGACATGGGGAGGATAAGAATAGTATGGGAAATGTAGAAGACAAATAACTTGTAAGTATGACACATGGACATGAACTAAAGGGGGGAATGTGGGTGGGAGGGGGTGTGTAGGGTGGAGGGGAATGAAGGGGGAAATGGGACAACTGTAATTGCATAATCAATAAAATATATATTTTTAAAAACCTGTGCATCAATATTCATAGCAACATTTTCATTTTTCTTGGTAATGTGTGTGGGAGTAGAGTTGCTGGATCATATAGTGAGTCTATGTTTAACTATATGATGAAGTGCTAAATAATTTTTTAAGTTAATCATCATTGTATTTTCCCCCATCACATTTACTCCCTTATACCTCCCTCTTCTCAGCAGTCACCATAGTGTTTTTATCCATATCCCTGAGTCCTTTTTCCTTCTTGCCCAATCCATCCATCGCCTAACCCCCACTCACTAGCTGTCTTCTGCTCTCCATTGATGAATCTGTCCCTGTTTTGTGTGTTAGGTCAGTTTGCTCATTAGATTCCCTATATGAGTGAAATCATATGGTATTTGACTGGCTTTCTCTGACTGGCTTATCTCACTTAGCATAATGTTCTCCAGGTCCATCCACACTTTTGAAAAGGGTAACATTTTCTTTCTTTCCTTATTTTTCTTTTTTACAGCTGAGTAGAATTCCATTGTGCAAATGCCCCAGACTTGTTTTATCCACTTATCTATTGGTGAACACTTGGGCTGCTTCCATAGCTTGGCAACTGTAAATAACACACCAATGAACATAGGAGTAATTGTGTTCTTTTGAATTAGTGTTTTGGGTTCCTTCAGATATATTCCCAGAAGTGGAATTGCTGGGTCAAAAAGCAGATCCATTTTTAATTTTTTGAGGTATCTCCACAGTGCTTTCCACAGTGGAGATATTTGCATTACCACCAACAGTGCAAAAGAGTTCCCCTTTTTCCACATTCTCGTTAGCACTTGTTTGTTGATTTATTAATAATAGCTGTTCTGACAGGTGTAAGATGATATTTCATTGTGGTTTTATTTTCCTTCCTCCGATAATTAGTAACATTAAGCATCTTTTTATATCTCTATTGGCCATCTGTATGTCCTCCTTGGGGAAGAGTCTATTCAGGTCATTTGCCCATTTTTTTAATTGGGTTGTTTGTTTGGTTTTTTTTTTGGTGTTGAGTTTCATAAGTTCTTCATAAATTTTGGATATTAACCCCTTGTCAGAAGTATTGGTGAATAATTTCTCCCATTGTGTGGGTTGTCTTCTTATTTTGTTGATGATTTCCTTTGTTGTGCAAATGTTTTTAGTTTGATATAGTCCTATTTGTTTATTTTTTCTTTTGTTTCTCTTGCCAGGGCAAATATATCTGATAAAAAATTTCTACAAGCAATATCTGAGATTTTGCTGCCTGTGTTTTCTACTAGGACTTCTATGGTTTTGGGTCTAATATTAAGTCTTGAATTTATTTTGAATTTATTCTTATAGTGTGATGTAAGGAGGTGGTATAGTTTCATTTTTTCCATACTTATCTATCCAATTTTCCCAACAGCATTTACTGAATAAAATATCTTTAGCCCATTGTATGTACTTGCTTCCTCCATCAAATATTAATTGACTATTAAGGGGTGCATTTACTTCTGGGCTCTCTATTCTGTTCCATTGATTTATGTGTCTGTTTTTATACCAGTACCAAGCTATTTTAATTACTATCCTCTTGTATTATAGTTTGATATTTGATAGTATGATTCTTCCAGCTTTGTTCTTCTCTCTCAGACTTGCTGTTGCTCTGCAGGGCCTTTTGTAATTCCATGTTAATTTTTGAAATATTTGTTCTAGTTCTGTGAAATACATCATTGAAATCTTGATAGGAATTTCATTGAATCTATAGATTGCTTTGGGTAGTGTGGACATTTAATGATGTTAATTCTTCCTATGTATGAACATGGTATGTGCTTGTACTTGTAACTTCTTCAATTTCTTTTTTCAGTATCTTATAATTTTCTGAGTACAAGTCTTTTACAGCCATGGTTAGGTTTATTCCTGGGCATTTTATTCTTTTTGAAATAATTGTGAATGGGATTGTTTTCTTACTTTTCCTTTCTGTTAGTTCATTATTAGCACATAAAAATGCATCTGATTTCTGGATATTAATTTTGTATCCTGCTAATTGTTGAATTCCTTGATCAGTTCCAGTATTGTCTTGGTGGAAACTTCAGGGTTCTGTCTGTACAGTACCATGTCACCTGTAAATAAAGACAGTTTTACTTCTTACTTTCCAGTTGGGATACCTTTATTTCTTCTTGTCTGATTTTTGTGGCTAGGACTTCCAGTACTACATTGAATAAGGGAGATGAAAATAGATATTCCTGCCTTGTTCCCAACCCTAAGAGGAATACTTGTAGTTTTTGCCTGTTGAGTGTGATGCTGGCAGTGAGTTTGTCGTAAGTGGCCTTTATTATATTTAAGTATGTTCCCTCTTTTCACACTTTATTGAGTTTTTATCATAAATGGAGGCTGAATTTTATCAAAAGCTTTTTCTGCATCTATTGATATGATCATTTGGTTTTTATCCTTCATTTTGTTTATGTGGTAAATCACATTTATTGATTTGCAAATGTTATACCAATCTTGCATTCCCAGAATAAATTCCATCTGATCATGGTTTATGATCTTTTTGATGCATTGCTATATTTGGTTGGCTGATATTTTGTTGAGGATTTTGGCATCTATGTTCATCAGGGATATTGACCTATAATTTTCTTTCTTTGTGGTGTCTTTACCTGGTTTTGGGATTAGGATAATTCTGGCCTTATAAAATGAGTTTGGGAATCTTCCCTCCTCTTGAATTTTATGAAATAGTTAGAGAAGGAGAGGTATTAGTTCTTTGAATGATTGGTAAATCTGATCCAAGGCATTTGTTTGTTGGGAGTTTTTTTTTTTTATTACTACTTCAATTTTCAGGTGTAATCTGTCAATTCAGATTCTCTGATTTTTACTGATTTATTTTTGGAACACTGTATGTTTCTAGGAATTTATTTATTTTGTCCAGGTTGTCCAGTTTGTTGACATATAATTGTTCATGATATTTTCTTATAGTCCTTTGTATTTCTTTGGTGTCAGTTTTTATTTACCTCTCTCATTTGTGATTTTATTTATTTTTATCCTTTTTCTTTGTTTCTTGATAAATTGGGTTAAAGTTTTGTCAATCTTGCTTATCTTTTAAAAAAACAACTCTTGGAGTCATTGATCTTTTGTACAGTTTTTTTAGACTATTTCTTTTATTTCTGCTCTGATCTTTTTTATTTCCTTCCTTCTACTCACTGGGCCTTGTTTGTTGTACTTTTTCAAGTTCCTTTAAATATGAAGTTAGATGTTTATTTGAGCTTTCTCTCTCTCTCTCTCTCTCTCTCTCTCGATAGGCCTGTAGTGCTATGAATTTCCCCCTTAGGATTGCTTGCCCAGTGTCCCACAGATTTTGGATCTTTGTGTCCTCATTTTCATTTGTTTCAAAGTATCTTTTGCTTTCTTTTTTCTTCTTGTTGTTGACACATTCATTGTTTCATAACATGTTATTTAGCTTCCAAGTCTGCGTGTTTTTCAGTGTTCTTCTTGTGATTGATTTCTTTTTTCATAGTCTTGTGGTCAAAGAAGAAACTTGATATAATTTCACTCTTCTTAAATTTATTAAGACTTGTTTTGTGTCCTAATATGTGGTCTATCCTAGAAAACTTTCCATGTGCACTTAAAAAGTATGTATATTCTGCTGCTATGGGGTGAAATGCTCTGAAGATATCAATTAAATCCATGTGATTTAGTGTATCACTTAAGACTGCTATTTCCTTGTTTATTTTTCTGCCTGGAAGATCTATCCATTGAAGTCAATGGGGTGTTAAAATCCCCACATATGACTGTATTTCTGTCGATCTCTCCTTTTATGTCCATTAATATTTGCTTATGTATTTAGGTACTCCTGTATTGGGTGCACCTAAATACATAAATACTTGTTGGATTGTTCCCTTCATCATTATGTAGTGTTCTTCTTTTTCTGTTACTATGGCATTGGTTTTAAAGTCCATTCTGTCAGACATAAGTACTGCTACACCAGCTTTTTCTTTCTTTTTCATTTGCATGAAATATCTTTTCCAACCCTTTACTTTTAGTTTGTGTGTATCTTTTGATCTGAGATGGGTCTCTTGGAGGAAGCACATATATGGGTCTTGTTTCCTTAATCCATTGAGCTACCCTGTGTCTTTTGGTTGGAGCATGTAAATCATTTACTTTTTAAAGTGATTATTGATAGATTCATACATAGTGACATTCTATTGTTAGACTGTTTTCCTCTGGATTTTTTTCTTTCTCTTCTTCTGCATCTTCCTTCTCTTCCTCTTCCTCCTTCTTCTCCTTCTCTTTCCAAGTCCTTTAAGATTTGTGGCACTACTGGTTTGGTGTTAACAAACTCCTTTAGTTTTTTCCTGTCAGGGAAGCTCCTTATTTCTCCTTCAAATTAAATGATAGCCTTTCTGGGTAAAGTAGCCTTGATTGTAGGTCCAGTTTTTCATCACCTTAAATATTTCATGCCACTCCTCTCCAGGCTGAAGTGTTTCTGCTCAGTAATCAGGTGCCATCCATTGGTACTCCCTTGGATGTAACTACCTGCTTCTTTCTTGTGGCTTTTAGGATTCTTTCTCTCTCTTTAAGCCTTGTCATTTTAATTATGATGTATCTTGGTGTTAGTCTCTTTGAGTCCAACTTGTTTGGGACTCTCTGAGCTTCCTGGACCTGTGTGACTTCTTCGTTCACCAGATTAGGGAAGTTTTCAGTCATTATTTCTTCAAATAGGTTCTCTATCTCTTGCTCACCTTTTGGTATGTCCATGATGCAAATGTTTTCATGTTGCATGTTGTCCAAAATGTTTCTTAAGCTTTCCTCCTCATTTTTTAAATACTTTTTTCTTCTTGCTTTCCTGCCTGGGTGTTTTTTATACCTTGTCTTCTAAAACATTGATTTTATCTACTGCTTCTAACCTATCCTTTATTCCTTCCAGTGTATTATTTACCTCATATATTGCATTCTTTGATGGTTTGATTGCATTTTTTATGGTTTCTATGGCTTTCTTCATACTGTTCAGCATCCTTATAATCATTAATCTAAACTCTCTCTTTGTTAAATTGCTTGTCTCCATTGCATATAGTTCTTCTGGAGAATTATCTTATTTTTCATTTGGGGTCAGTTTCTTTGTCTTCCTATTTTGACTGCCTCTTTGTATTTTCCACCTTAGGTGTTAAAGTAATCAACCATCAAACCAAGCAGTTGTTGACCTAATCAATCTATAATCAGCAGTCTGGCTTATGTACTATAGTGTGGGGCAGAGCAATTCGAGTGGACAGAGCTATTGCTTTCCCTCAGGCTGATGCCACTTGGAAAAGAGTGCTTTACTTGAGAAGAATGGCTCCTGCATTATGGGAAATGACTCAGCATAGAGATCCTGGTAGCTGTTCCTTTTGTTCTCTCCCCAGACCCACCAGCCCCAGACTCTCCTCATATGTCTCTAGTCCACTCTGCCCCACTCTGTTGGAGCCCAGGGTGAGTGGCTGCAAATGAAATTCTATGTGTTGGGCCTTTAAGAGCTCTATGCATCTCTAGCCATCTGTTCCTGGCAGACAGAAACCCTGTTGCTTTTCACAGTTAGATGTTATCTGGCTTTCTTTCTGGCTTGGTGCTTTAGACTGGGGAGACCAGCTTGGGGTTTAGATCCCACACTTCTCAGGGGGAACCCCAGCCACTGAAGTCCCTCTGGACTTCAGCTGCTGCCCATGGGAGCCCAGCCAGCCCTCTCATGCCTCCTCAACACTTTCTACCAGTCACATTGTATTGAAGTGGTTTCTTACATCTGTCCATGGTTATAAGACTTCTGTCCAACTAATGTTCAGTTGGTTATTCTAGATGATTTCTCTACAATTTAGTTGTAATTCCAGATTGGTCCAGGTTAGTGTAGCTGCCACTTACTCCTCTGCCATCTTGGATCTCCTCCAAAACTGTATTCCAGTGTGGCTAAGTCATTTTACATTCTGTCATTCTTAGATCAACCCAGCAATCCTGCTAGTTAAGTGGTAAAGTGCTGGTAAATCAAGGCCATGGATGGGCACTTTACCTAATTGTCCTTTCAATTCAGGAGTGGCGCTTTCCCCCTACTTTGGGAGAGCTTTATACACATATTTGATGCTGCACCACTAAAAAAAACTACAGTTCTTTTAAAAGCAGAGATTCTTTTCTAAAATAAAACCTCCCCTGCTCTTATCTTTCCTGCATGAACCTTCTGTGAGCCTGCATGGACATTTAGGAAGGGGTTCCGCAGCAAAACGAAACACCTATTCAAACTGTGGTTGTGACATAGAAGACTTTCTGGGTTTTAAGCTACCAGCATGTCCTTTGTTTCAGTCCACTTTCAGTAGTGTTATTGCTCTTAAAAAGAGCTGCCACAGCTCCTAACAGAAAAAAAAATAATCCTTGGCATTCTATGATGCTGATCGGGTTCTGGCACAACCCAGTAGGAGGGGAGAAATGCTTTCTGTTTCCTGCAGAGGCAGGGTAATGAATGGCACAGAGGTCCAGAAGTGCCTCCAGCTACATCAGCCGCTTGCTGCAGTGCTCTGGGAGGCACAGCCTGGCAAGGCTCCTGGGTGGATCTGTGTTCCTGGGGCAAGAACTGGCCTTTACAGCTAAGTGGCTTCTTCAGAATCTGCCTTCAGGGTGGAAAGGCATGACAGCACCAACAGGAGGCTTTGCTTTGTGTATTTTAAAGTAGTTGGGGATGTAAAATGACAAAAGGAACAATCAGAGCTGCAGATGCTGGCTAGAGAAGTTAGATCTTTCCCCTTTTAATTACAAAAAATGTTGTTACAAAAGCAGTACATGTAATAATGGTAGAAATTTTAGGAAAAAATCAATAGAGGAAAATCCATAAAACCTGCAATCCTCTGCCTATAAATTACCTTGTTAATGTGTGGTTATTTTTACATCTAGATTGTTTTTGTTGAAAAAACACATATACAATTAAATGTGTGATCATATGTATGCAGTATTTTGAAACATTTTTTTTTACTTAATACAGTCATCCCTCATTATCTTGTGGGGGATTCATTCCAGGACCCCCATGGATACGAAAATCCACTATGCTCAAGTTCCTAATATAAAATGGCATAGTATTTGTGTATAACCTACACACATTCTTCCATATACTTTAAATCATCTCTAAAGTACTTATAATATCTAATACAATATAAATGCTCTGCGAATCATGGTTAAACTGTATTGTTTAGGGAATACTGACAAGGAAAAACATCTGTACATGTTCAGTACAGATGCAACCATTATAACTAGATGGTACAAATCATCAGCAATATAACTTTTTTCATGAATATTCTCCATCTGAGGTTAGTTGAATCCTCACATACAGAACCCAGGGATACAGAAGGTCAACTGTATGTTATGAATATTTTTCCATGTTACTAAGTATTCTAAAGTGTTGGTTTAGTAGTTGCAGGTGTCCTTTGACCAACAATCCCTAATCCTTGATCAGTACTTTGTGCTAGGTGTTGTGTTCCATGCTCTCTTGCTTGGATTACCTTGCCTCATTCTCACAGAAACTTGTGTGTCATTTTCTCCATTTTACAGAGAGGGCAGTGTTGAGGTCTGAGGTTGGGAGAGGTTTAGTTATATCAATAAACATTAAGGTAGCGCAGGGTTTGTGGGAATAGTCATGAAGCCACTTGATTTCTGTATCTCCTCATCCTTAAATACTTCACTGTAGCTGGGTTCTCCCTTGTACCCGAATGGAAAGTAGGCATGTCCCATGACTTTTCTGGTTAATTTTAGGTAAAGTTGTGTGGGGCACTCCAAATCAAAAAACATGGTCTAAATTCCATAAAATTATATACTTTATGTAATAGTCAAAACTCAATTTTTACCCAAAGATTTAACTCCTCCCGCTGCCTGCT
Source organism: Artibeus jamaicensis (assembly GCF_021234435.1). Classification (NCBI taxonomy): domain Eukaryota; kingdom Metazoa; phylum Chordata; class Mammalia; order Chiroptera; family Phyllostomidae; genus Artibeus; species Artibeus jamaicensis. The sequence continues at coordinate 3,628,387 of NW_026521913.1, forward strand.
GAAGCCTGCTGCCTGTAGGAAGCCTGCAGAGTTGCAAGGAGGGCTAAAGAGGCCTCTTCTTTATAACTAACCACATTTCCCACTAATATAGCATCTACATGGCTCATTATTAATTAGCTTTTCTTTAAAAGCCTGGTAGTGTCTTATTATTTAGCTGTATTTCCACTCCCTCTGACACTGGGGCCAGGGTAGGGAGGAATAGTTGGGGAAGCAGAAAGTCTGTACTTGACCACTACTGTTGTAGGATGGCTCCTGTTCTGTGGGCTGGACTCCTCATGGCATGTGCTTGAAGCTTCTTCAGAAGTTCGTGTCAAAAGGGCTTCTCACTTGCACTCTCATAACACAGGCATGCATCCTGCACCTTTGAAGGCTGAGTCTTATTTGCCCCTCCAGGTGGCCTGTGGGAAAATCCTATGATAAAATGTCGCATTTTGTGTATCAGCAGACTGCCAGTGCAGCCACCTTTTCTTCAGTCCATGCAGCAGCAGCAGCAGCTTGTCTTTCCATCATGTCCTTGAGATTTCTTGGTCAAGAATCACTCACTAGTCCACTATGTCTACTAACTGTGGGAACTCATGTGAACAGGCATTTCCTACCTCTCCTCTTAGGGGTGGAGTGGCTTGCTACAGTTCTCACTAAGGAAATCTTCAGAAAAATCCTTTATTATGTCTATTTCTCTAACCCTTTCATATCTTCATTGTAAATGAAAGCTTCAAAAGTCATTTAACCAGTGCCTGCCCACCTGCTTTGACAGTCTTACAAGAGGAGCTCCTTTGGAGTATAGCTTCCATTGTCTTCATGCCTCAGATGTCCCATGTAACATCACCCTACTTGAGGCCATACAGCTACTGGACTGAAGCCCTGGGACTGCAGCAGCCTGACCCCCGATCTCAAGATTTGCCTCTCTTGTTTATAGCCAGTTCCTTATTATCAGTCATTTAAAATTTTATCCAATTTTTTATCATTATAATCAATGCTGCAGAATCCACCTTTATTGCTTTTTAGTGCATTTATGACTTCCTTTCAGTAAATTCCTAGAAATGGTTTTGCTAGGTCAAATTAATTAAAAAGCATATGTTTTAGAATTTGAATATGAAAACTTGTGATTCCAAACTTTAGGAATATGATTTTTCCTTGCAATATGTTGCTTTTTTTTTTTTTTTTTTTTAGTAAACTGTCAGCCTGTATAGAACATTCCCCCTTATTTATTCTCAGATATAAATTTTCAAAACAGATGTTTGGGTGGGCAAAATGGCAAAATCTCCACTTTTTCATTTGTCTCTAATTCAACTGAATCTTTGCTTTGCACATCCACTCCACCTAATGGGATAAAAAGTAATCCCCATCACTTCCAGGTAAATTTAATCACTTCATGTTTACATGGAATCCATTCAGGAATTTTCCCTCTTTTAATTTTCTGATGGGGAAGACATCCCAATTCTCAAGCATTCAAGGAGTGTCATGACATTGTGGAGGGCAGGGAGGCCATTGCCTGGTGATTGGGTAGTGCTGGTCCTCACAGGTATCCACTGGGCTCCAGAACTTCAGCTTGTCCTAACCTTCACTTACTTTGCCATTTGCATCCCCAAAGAGCTCTCAGAGCTTACAGTGAGGGTATTCCCTGTTCACAGCCTTGAGACCTCTTTGGGTCTGGGGTCTCATCTAGAATGCTCTCTGTCCCTCACCCTTACCCCCTTCTCCCCCATCATCTTGTGCTTTATGAAGCTCATGACCTGACCCATTTACCTTCTTGCCCTGGTGTGCCCCCTCAGCCATCTCTACCATTCTCAGGACAGGTGACAGAGGCATCTCCTTGAGGCACAGTCCCCTGGACTCACATATTCTCCAGAACATACGTGGGGGAGCACACCCTGTGCCTCTACTTTTATGATCTTACCCAGAGGGAAGAAGAGGGCTGTATTTTATTTATCTCCCTGACATCCTTCTCCACCCAGTCTTGGGACAATAGACTTTGTTATCCACATGTGTGCTTCAGAACTGTCATTTAAGGCATCAACTCTGACTTGGTACTCTAAAGTCAGGCTTTTCTGAGAGTCAAAAAGCAACCCACTGTCTTGAAATGAAAAACCAGAAAAGTGACCTGCTTGCTCTCCTATAGCATATCTGCCCAATGGCCCATGTCTCCTGGCTGCTATCTGTGGGGTCAGGAGTGGCCAAATGTCAATAGAGACTTGTTAGGAATGAAACACATCTGTTAATAGGAAATAGTACCCCACCTTGATTACAACGGTAATATACACACATATTGCCAGACCAGTGAGGCTGATCCACTCCCTCTGGCCCATGGAGGAATGATAGAGACATAGCTCCATCCATTATGAAGTGGTTTTACATCAATTGTTATGAAGTGTTACAAATCTAACTTTTAGATCTTTTCATGAAAGCTTTTAGACATTATATATGTTAATAAATTCTAGTTTTAAATACTAGAATATGCTTTCTTGGAAGAAAAAAACCCAAGGACCTAGAGGTTTTAGATTCAAATTGAGTTCAGGTGGTCTGTGGCCATACCACCCTGAATACACCTGATCTCTCCTGATCTCGGAAGCTAAGCCTGGTTACTATATGGGTGGGAACTCAGATGGATTAAGTCTTTCACAACTTAGTAATTTTCATAAAGCCATCTGAGTTTAGTTATTATCATTATTTGCATACTCACCAAATCTGAAGGGAAATGGTATTTGTGTTTATCAGAGGCAAAGTGTTAAATGTGGGCCTTGGAAACCAAAGTACCACTATCTGTAGAAGTGGTCTTTTGTCCTCCCTGCTAGCTTGGCCCAGGGACAGGGGTTTGCCCCCCCACCATGGGTTACCCCTGTTAGAAAAGCAGCTTGTGGTCCTCAGTTCTTAGTCCTCATGCTGCTGTTTTCTGGGGTCAAACCTCTTTAAGGAAGTATAAAAACCTTTATCCTGTATATTGCCTCAGGACCATTAAGCTTAGTCAAGATTACTGATGTCATGATCTCCATAGTAACCAACTTAAAAAACAAGAAAAAGAAAACAAAAAGAATGACTTAAAACCAGAAAAAATAAAGTACAGAAATACAGTGGGAGACATAAAATTTTTTATTGCTACTTGTTTGAGATACCAAACATGACTCAACTCTAGTGCAGGCAGGTTTGAGCCATTCAGTTGGTTGAAATACATGGTAACAAATATCAGTTATACGCTATACCAGTGTTCCTACTTCTTGCAGTCTTCAATCATGTCCCAATTTTTATTTTAATATAATTCATTGCATTGAAATGATCACCATGGTAGTAGTTGTTATAACTGAGGTTTTATGGTAGTTTATGTATTTAACCAAAAGGAGCTGTGCTTCCAGGGAGCCAGCCCCAGGCAGCACTTTCTGGTCACCATAGTGAAGCCCTGCTGGTCAAATCCACCCCACTGTCACTGCCACCCTTTCATGCTCAGTATAGTCCTTCCATGAAACCAGAGGTAATTGTTGATTTAAAAAACTGAACTGGGTACTATCTATCACAAGTTATAATTTATGAGCAGGTCACAAAGATGGTCTGATCATTTCCTATGGAAGTATATATAGTCGACAACTGTTTTATTTGTTTACCAGACAGCCTCACTCATCACCCACTGGATCTTGGGTCACTCCGTGTGGGTAGGACAGTGGACAGTGGTCCCTCAAGCCATGTGACTTCTAACAACTCACCACTCCCTACAAGTCACCAATAGAGACAGACACATAGATAGGTACATATCTGGGAGGTGTGATTACTTCAAAGGCAGGAGCAAATACCAGAGATTGAAAGAGTTTGGGCTGTTGGGCTCAACTCTTGGCCTATTGCCTTGCCCATGCCCTTGACTCTGTATCCCTGTTGTCTGTTCAGTTGGAGGCACCTGCCTCTCTTCCTCATGAGGATATTTGTACTGTCTCCCCTCTCCTTGTCTGTTCTGCTCTGTGGAAGCCATTTGCTCTGGAGGATACTGCCTGGGTCCTAAGAAACATTGACACCACTCAGAGCAGCCATGCTGAGACCTAGGTTCCCTTGAGCATGAAGAGAGATAGAACACAAGTGTCCTGGCTTCTCTTACCCAGCTGGCCTACCTTCTTGGGTCACACGCTTATTGGAGTGTATATAGTAGCCACAATACACTAGGCTCAAATTCCAAAAGAATATTTAGGCCCTGAGTAATCAAATTTTTTTATTTGATGTTGGTTTTTAACTATGAACTCATTTCAACTGTATAGAAATATGCATGAACATGATGAAAACAGGAAGGAAATATATACAAACAAATATAGTTATGTTATAGTGCTCGTGTTAGGGGAGTTTTTAAAAATGTTTTGACTAGTATTGCCTTTGTGAAGTAAAATATAACAATGCATTATGCAGTGCATTATTACTATTAGTTTTGTTATATTTCTTTTCAAATGAAAATGCTACAAATAAAAACAAGCAAAGTCAGGAGAAATATTAATAATAGTTAATATTTGTTAAGTGTTTTTTTTAAAGATTTTATTTATTTATTTTTAGAGAGGGGAAGGGAAGGAGAAAGAGAGGGACATCAATGTGTGGTTGCCTCTTGTATGCCTCCCACCAAGACCCAGCCTGCATCCCAGGCTTTCGCCCTGACTGGGAATCAATCCAGCAACCCTTTGGTTCACAGGCTGGCACTCAGTCCACTGAGCCACACCAGCCAGGGCAACATTTGTTAAATTTTATATGGGAAAGGTACTATTATATATTCTTTTTAAGAATTAGCTCATCAGTTTCCCCAAACCATCTATGATCTTACTGATAAACCACACAGGTTTCAAACCTTATCTTCTAAAATGTTTCTGATGAATCTGTCTCTCTCTCTCTCTCTCTCTCTCTCTCTCTCTCTCTCACACACACACAGAGTATGCACAGCCACCATCCAAAATTGGCCCTAAATTAATGCTCAAATTCCTCATTTCATATACATTTACACACAATTGACTCCCAGAGGGCAATGGGTGACAAGAGCCTGATTCTGGAATTTCCTTTTCCTCACCCTTGCCTCTCCTATCCAGGTTGCTCTGCCAAAACCAAGTGGGTTTGTCATTCCCTGAATCTGCTTCTCTTTCTGACCACATTGTTTGTCCAGGTGTTCTGTTCTTTGTCTTTAACTCTCACATGCACCACAGTTTGGACCTGCCTTTCATGGAATCACTCCCTGCCCTTGCATGGACAGTCTCCTTTGCCCTGAATCCTGCCTCAACCCATGGGTCCAGGGCCTGTTCCTGGTTAGGAAGTTTGGAGATAAAGACTGAATTTATGTCATTTCTTCCATCAGTATTTATTGTGTGTTGATCCTGTGCTGAGCCCTGCTCTTGGCACTGGGGCCGCAATTATAAAACATGGGCAAATTGCTGCTGACTGGTGCCTGCATTCTAGTGGGGAAGTCTGACAACAGACAGGCAGACAAGGATGCTCCATGCTAGGTGGCAGGAAAAAGAAAGCCCAGCAGGGAATGGAGAGTGAAGGACGGGGGTCAAGAAAACTTCTTCAGTAAGAGTCATTGAAGCAGAAGCCTGATCTGATGGGGCAGAGGGTTGGTGTGAGGGTGGGAGGAAGGAGCTGGTTTCGTATTTCCTTCAGACCTGTGAGAAACCCAGCCTGTCCCTGGGCCTGCTCCTGGCCCCTGTGTGAAAACCCCCCTCCACATGGGCATACGCCTGATAGATGTAGCATTGATGCTTTGGCTTTTATTTCACTTTTAAAAAAATTAGTTTTTAATCTTCACCTAAGGATGTTTTTATTGATTTAGGGAGAGAGAGGAATGGGGAATGAGGTTGAGAGAGAGAGAGAGAGAGAGACACACACACACACACACCCATTCATCGATGTGAGACAGAAACATCGATTTGTTGCCTCTCTATGTGCCCCAATCAGAGAACAAACCTGCAACCTTTTTGGTATATGAGATTTGGTATATGAGAAGCTCCAACCAACTTAGCCAGGGCTATTTCACAATTAAAAATTTTTTTCAAGCAAAATTTTCATCAAATGCAATTAAAAAAACATCTTAAATTATGTTCTTAAAACAACTCCCCTTTTTTTTCAATCTTGCATACTTTGCTCAATGCAGAATCAGAACTATGTGTGATTGTAACTCCCCTTCAAATGGCAATTTCTATTTTTAATAAAGAAAAAAAACAGTGGCCTCAGATAAGAATTGAGAGTTTTAGGAATCCAAATGTTTGGAAAAAAAGTTAGGTATTTTACCTAGATGGCAGTTGGCCTCCCAGGAATTCCTGGGGAAGGCAGTATAATTGTTTAAGAAAAAGTGACAAAGTAACTGCTATTTTGAAGGCTCTACTTAACAGATGTGTAGAGTATAGAACTATGTATTATTAAATAATTCCTTGTAATATGCTCAAGAATCAGCAATTCATAAGCCTGTTTATGTTCTCACCATCTGGGTACATTCTGTCACCCATCTGTTTCATGTAATTATGTAATTATCAATATAAGTAAAGAATAGGTGATATAATTAACAAGAAAAACTGAGCCACACTAAGAGTAAAATGACATGCATCTGTTGAATTGCTTTTGTTTCTCTTCCTGCATTGTTCACTGTTTTTTCATTTCACAGTTGCACTCAGGCTGTCAGCTTGTGTCACACCCTCAGGAGAGCTGTTTTTGCTATGGTGCTCTCACCAACCCCCTCTAACATGTAGTATACAGGGGCAGAGTGATTAATAAAGTATAGAAACTGACACAGCTTTGAAAGAAATGAGCAAGGTCTTCTTGGGGTTATTCCTTGATTTTCTACCCTTGATAGTCATTTCCAGAACATGTAATATAACAGCTAGAACTCCAGGAACTATTTAGATTAATTAGTGACAGATGGAAGTATAGGACAAGTGTGTGACCCCTTCATGGGAAATTAGCTAAACAAACTGCTTTAGAAGAATTCCCATACTTGGTTTCTTTTGTTTTAATGTGCAAGCTCAGTAATAAGTTATTTCATAATAGTACAAGAATCCCAGTGGGTTGGGTTTAACATCCACATAACTCCCATTAGAGGCGATCATTGGAGTAGTTTCTTTGTGTGATGGAGACTTGTGGGCACACAACTGGAACTTGGATGACTTTCTCACACCATGCTACGCCCCCACCACCACTCCTCACTACTTAAGGACAGTTGAGGGATGCACTTGTGTGGGGGCAGAGGGGCATCACAGTAATCTCTCCATTCCTGTGAGCCCCACCCTCATGCTCCAACGGATTGGTGCTCCCCACAGAGGTTCTCCCCCATCACCTGAAGAAGCTGGCACATGAAGAGGGAAAAACTTCCTAGACCCATGTAGCTGACAATCACTATTGGAGAGACAGCACTGAAATCTCAATATTTTCTTTCACTGATTCAACCTTCAGAGGCAAGGCTCCCATGTAGGCCTCCTGAAAGGTTCTGCAGACCCCACCACCCCACCCCTTCCCACAGGGACAAGCCTTTCATAGTGCTCCTTTGGGCTCCCTGTTTAAGATATGTGCCTGGGGCAGGGATACAAGTACAGAACAGCTCTCAACAAGGAATTTAATCCAAGTGCTGCATAACACTATACAAAGCTGCAGGACAGCTCTCACCAAGGAATTAAAGTTCACTCACAAACTTAAAATACAGCCATTTTTTGACTTTTGCCTAAAACTAATGTTTTAAAACAGTGTCACTCATTAAATATTAAACTTACTGTTTCGTCTTGCTAGGTGATCATTTTGTGTGTTGACGTTGTGTTGTTTTAAGAATGTCCTCCTTATAGCATCCTGTGACAGAGCCTTTTAGCGGATAGTTTAGGTGCAGACTTGTTTGCAGGTTGGCCTGCAGGAGGAGGCTTGTAATAGGGCAGCGCTGGCTTCCCTTCTTCATTGTTCTGTGTCCAGGAAGAAAATAAATAACTAGTTCACACCTAGTTTTTTCTTTTCTTCCTTTGAATCAAACAGTATTCTTTGGTAAATCCTCCATAAAGAAAGCTAAAGCAAATAACCATTCCTAAAACTGTCTATATTTTGAATTATTTCCATGAATTTTTTTAAAGCAATGGATACCCATAGACCAAGCTTATATGAGAAAATTACTGGGTACCCTGTACAGTTTTAAAGGAGTAAGTAATGGGAACAAATGTGGCTAGATTGCTCAAGGGTTTTGGTTAGTTTTACTTTATATTTGCTTCCTTAATTTGAAGTTAAAATGACTTAATTGCAACCATAACTGACTGATCCATTAAGAATTTAAAGGGAACAATACTATTTGATTCATAAAGAATCTTTCATTTGTCATTTCTAGTTTTGAAAGGTTTTAACAATGATTTCTTTGTCCAGAAACATTTTAGTTTATATTTTTAAATATTTTAATGGAAGAACATAGAGTGGTTAACCCTCAATAGAAAATTATTATGAAAGAGCTCTTTACATCCATATTATATTCAATTAAAAACTTTTTAAATCTTTGTACTCTATACTGAACCATATTAAAAATCATTAAAGCTTAGAGTAACTGATTTTCATTTAACCCTCAAAAGTGGCATTAATTTTTAAAAGTGATAACTCTTGCTTAAGATGCTGTTGTTTCTGTGTGATGAATGTTTAATGATTTGGTAGTACATGCATGCATGGCTTAAAATCCATTATTTATTGCACCTTCACTTGCCTGGCAAAGGTGATGATTTTATAGCCCCAGCAGTCATGCAAACACATTTATACCAAACCAGTGACTGATAATAAATTTCCTTACTGTAAATGTCAGTGGGTTTCATGTGTTGCTGCCATTACATCTTGTTTGGAAGCTGAACTCTACACAGTTATGGGAGGCACCAGATGGTATCATTAACACAAACACTGGGACTGTTTGCTGCTGACGTGCATGTGAGAAATTAAAAGTACGAGGTTGTCTTTGCACTGAAGCATGATGTCAGTGGTACACAGGTATAAAGACAGTTCCATATACTTGTCTGTTCCCTTCCATCCCACCAAAGGGATTTCAGGGAAAATTTTTTGGAAAATAATTTTGCATTGAAAATATACAAAGTGAGCAAAGGGGAACAGTTTTTCAAGGACTCCTGATTGGTTTTTATACCTTAGACATCCTGAGAATCACCCCTCCCACCCCACAGGTGATTCCCCCATGAGCAGCAGGCCAGCTCCCCTTTTAGGCCTCCTAAGCATGGCATGGCCATTTAACTAAGCAGGATTTATTGCCATGTGGGTCTGCTGTTGTTATTTTATAACTTTAGGTATTTTTAAATAAAAACTTACTATTTAGCATTCTAAGTTTCCATTGGGAGTATGGAATTAGTGTTTCTAAAAAGTGCTGTCAAAATTGTCAGGAACTAGTTCAAAGAATGAGAAGAAAAAGAGTAGAAATTATCGGTACCAATTCTTTTATACAATGGGCTCTTCTTTTCACAAGAATTAGCAATGGAACAAAGGCCTTTATTTTCCCTGCTCTGATGTGAAATATCTGAGTGACTGAAAATAGCCTCCTGTGTGTTACTAAAACATATCTTTACTTTTGTTCTGCACTGGCCACTCCCATTTGTTGTAGTTCAGCTATCTTCCCCTAAGGTTTCTGCTATGCTGTCTACCAACCTCTCTTTTCATTTTAATTTAAAAAGAAGCCGGATTTGTTTTATTTTTCCCTTCAAGTCATCCACTGATCCAAGAGGCTATCACATTGATTCCGACCAGATTCCTTTGAACTTTGTTTTTAGTCTTAGCATTCTCTATAGGAATTTTCAGAAAGGCATATTATTCTTTTTAAAACAATCCATGTGCATTGCTCTTACAAAAGCCGAGGAAGCCTTTTGGTATGCAGAATTTTAAAGTCTTGAAAGAGAATACAAACCATTGTTTGCATTGAGATGAAAGAGATATGCTTACTTTTTTCAGACTAATTCAGAGATACAATTGGATGTCAACAGAAATAATGAGCCTAATTGAAAAACTAAAACTATGCATAGAGGCACACCTTAGAAATTAAAAATAGAGTCATGCATTTTATCTGTGGAATAACATTCACTAGGACAGAAGTTCTCATGAAAATGAGTTATTTTCTTTGACCACTGTCATTTTTCTAGCTAAAGAACCAGAGGCCTAAAGCAGCAGTATAAATAGCCACACAGCATACCTGAGCAAACAGCTCATTCCCTGAGGAATAGAAAGTTCTTATCTTCCTCTGTGCCCAGAGATGGGAGGTGGCTGTGTGGGCAGTTGGGCCTTGGCTCTCTTTCTCTCTCAGCCTTCTCTCCTGACTCTTCTTCCTCCCCTTGAGACCTTTCTATGCCTGCTTCTCATATTGCCCATGCAGGACCATCCTGCCTTCTCAGGACATCATCTGAAAATGCAGGTATAGAAATAGATTTGTACTTCAGTTGTATGCCCTTCTAGACCTTTGCACTGTCTTTTCCCTCTTATCCAGAAAGTTGTCTCCCTTGTCCACCTGGAATATTTTACTGATCCTTCTAAATCCAGATCAGGTGTCACTTTCTCCAAGAAGTCCTCCCTGACTTCCATGCTGTCCTAGATCAGCTGCATGTCAGCTGATTCCATGACCTCCCAACTGAGTCCAGAAGAGCTGCCAAGCTCAGCACAGACTAAACTGCTGTCCCCAAAACATTAGGTAGACAAATGCTTGTTCTTTTAATCCACTAAATTTGGGATGGGTTTGTTACACTGCAATAGCTTCCTGATACACTGCTCATATTACATATACTGAATTTTAGTTGTTTACATGTCTGTCTCTCGACCTAATAAGAATTCCTTAAAGACAGAAACGAGGGCTCATTCTTACTTCAGCACTTAGGTCAGTGTTTTGCATATGGTAGATGTTCAATATGTATCTGTTTAATTGAAATTGTTGAATTAAGCTCTATGTTAAAGTTTTAATGCTAGAATTTTAGACATCAAGATACTGAAAGTGTTATCCTAATGCCCTTAGAATTAATCCAGATATCCAACCACCTTTTCCACCAGCAAGTTGCTAGAATATCATACTAATTTGTGATTTTAAATAATATGAGTCAGGTAATTGATTCTGCAAACTATTTCCCTGCCTTTTGCTGTGTGCTTACCCCAGAGAAGTAATTTCTTCAGTTTGCAGCCAATATTGTATTTAAGATGATATCTAGAGGTCCCAGTAGCTGAAACATAACAGACAGGATTCAGTTAGTGTGATGCAAGGCCTCAGAGGACATTAATGTACACTTGACACTGCCCTAGATGTAAAGGATTTGGAGTCATTTGAGGGTATCTTGGTATACTTGCTAGAAAGCCCTAATTTGGGATCAGTAAATCTCTACATCTCTGGAAAGCCAACAATGGATCTCCCTTGCCAATGTTTGTGTATTGCATCAAAGCAATCATATTTTTAATGAATATGTAAGCTACTTGTTTGGCCTGTTATTTAATTAAAAACAAATGAATTAATTACATTTATCAAATCTCAGATGCTATCAATTATAAGATGTACCTTTATTTTATGTACCATTAAGGAAACAAAAATGTGATCAATTAAACTATGATACAATATTTTAATGAGAGTCCTGAACAGAATATGAATGAATCAATCATGTAAGTCTTATTGCTTTCAAATTTCTTTTATAGTTTCAAAGAGGAGAGGCAATTTACATTTCCTTCAAATGCATTGTTCCCTGTGTGATGGGGGAAAAAACTTTTTCATATGTCTCAGTAACAAAAAAATAACACAGTTTCATCTGCTTGTGGGTATCTGCCATCCTTTATTTGCTACCATAAAGCACTCAATTGTTGCATGACAAGAAAATATGGAATTACAGTCATTCCTCCAATGACTAATATTTGCCACACTAATATCAAATTTGCACCCCACTGCTTAGTTTCTGGGCTTTTATGGGAACACAATAAGTGTTCATTTCAATGCCAGATCATGCTGTAATCTTTTTGAAGATATTGTCAGCAGCAGTTTAACTCAACATGTGTTGTCACATAATGCACATCACTCCAAAGTGATGACAATGAATAGCCCTGATCAAGTCACGCATGCACTGGAAAGGACAACTATGCCACTACCTGGCTGACCACATATTTAAGATGACATTGACCTTGAGGCTGATTTCAGGGATGCTAACATAGAAAGAAGGTGCTTACTAGAATTGATAAAATTCAGTAAAGTCACTCAACTAAACTTCCAAAACACTTTTTTCCTAATATAAATGTATAAGAATGGTTGCAAGTAAATGACAGAGTAGCATCATTTTAACTTTTTAAAATGGGGATAGTAGTAAGAGCCAGGTGGTGACTACGGGTTTGGAGAGATGGAGTTGATAAGAGAAATATTTTAAATATTCACATTAAAGAAATTTACTTTATTGAATTATAGAGGCTTAAAGGAACTATAGCAAAGTCCCCTGGTTCAAAGTCCCTAAATCCATTCCTTTAGCTTTAGTAATGAAACCTCATCTATACATGCATGCAGCTAAGAACATATACTTCCCACCTCCCTTGCACATGGTATGACCATATGATCCAGTTTTGGCTCCTGAGATAGAAGTAACTGTTGGAATGGGAATTCTGGAAAGGCTGCTTAATGGGAGTGGCTCAGCTGAGAGGAAAGCCCTTTTATTCTTAACTGCCTTGTCTTTCTGCTGCCCATAATAAGAATATAGTATCTGATTCCCAACAGCCATCCTGGGCCATCCTTGAAGGTGGAAGCTTTGAATGAGGATGGGGAGTAAGGCAGGTAGAAGTAAGGCACCCTAAACCTTTGATAAGTTTATGGTACTGATTCAATAGTCCTAGACTACATGTTTCCAGATTTTTTCTTTTTTTGTATAAAGGAGAAATTATCTTTTATCCTGTTTAAGCTACTCTTTTCTGTTTAAGCTGGGTTTTCTGTTAATATGCAGCCAAGGCCAAACCTAATTGATAAAGTAGTCCTCTTTCTTCAGTTAGGGTTCCATCTATGTGAGTGAATGTCACAAGAGTCCATTAAGCTCCCACTTTTTGCCTGGGATAATATGAAGAATGTAAAGGAATTAAAGGCATCATAGTTCTTTTAAGAAAATAACAATTCTTTATGGGTAATATTACTAATAATTTTACAGAGGCAAACACTTTTCCAACGTTTAATGAGTGCCTGGGGTATGCCTGATGCAATGGTGGGAATGCTACAGTAAGCAGATCCTGCAATAACCATAGCCAACTTTTTGCCCTTTTAGCACAATTTTGAGTATGCTATTTACCAAGTGAAGAAAGCAAGCAAGAAAGTGTCCTTAAATACTCATTGCTCTCAGAAGATACAACAGATGGAACAGTATGCATTTTTCTAAAGTCCTGGTGCTACAAAAAGTGTTAGCATCTCCCTGTTCCCCAAAATAGGAAAGTTGAGAGAATCCTTCATAATATGAGGCTCAAAATCATGGCATCTTTCAGACAGCCTTCTCATGCTCTGCTGGGAGAGCTGATGGCATTCATATGATTCTTTGAGCCTTTTAATTAGTTTAGCAGAAAGGCTTTTCAAAATTGCATTTCATATCTGTGGAAAAGATTTACAACTTATTGGTTCTTTTTTAAAGTATATTTTATTGATTATGCTATTACCATTGTCTCATTTTTTCTTCCCCTTATTCCCCTCCATCCTGTACCTGCCCTCCCACCAGCATTCCCTATCTTAGTTCATATCCATGTGTCACACATATAAGTTCCTTGCCTTCTCCATTTCCTATACAATTCCTAACCTCCCCATCTGTTTTGTACCTACCATTTATGCTTCTTATTCCCTGTACCCTTTCCCCCAGCCTCCCCTTTAACCTCACCACTGATAACCCTCCATGTGATCTCCATTTCTGTGATTCTTTTCCTGTTCTAGTTGTTTAGTTAGATTGTTTTGTTTTGTTTTTAGGTTCAGTTTTTCGTAGTTCTGAGTTTGTTGTCATTTTACTGTTCATAGTTTTGATCTTCTTCTTCTTAGATAAGTCCCTTTAACATTTCATATAAGGGATTGGTGGTGATGAACTCCTTTAATTTGACCTTATCTGGGAAGCACTTTATCTGCCCTTCTATTCTAAATGATAGCTTTGCTGAATATAGTAATCTTGGATGGAGGTCCTTGCCTTTCATTACTGTGAGGACTTCTCAGTCCCTTCTTGCCTTCAAGGTTCTTTTGAGAAATCAGTTGATAGTCTAATGGGAACTCTTTGTAGGTAATTGTCTCCCTTTCTCTTGCTGCTTTTAAGATTCTAGCTTTATCTTTAATTTTGGGTAATGTACTTATGATGTGCCTGGGTGTGTGCTTCCTTGGGTCCAACTTTGGATCTCTCTGAGCTTCCTGGACTTCCTGCAAGTCTATTTCCTTTGCCAGATTGGGAAAGTTCTCCTTCATTATTTGTTCAAATAAGTTTCCAATTTCTCACTCTTCCTTTTCTTCGTCTGGCACCCTTATGATTCAGATGTTGGAACATTTAAAATTGTCCTGGAGGTTCTTAAACCTCTCCTCATTGTTTTGAATTCTTGTTTCTTCATTCTGTTCTGATTGAATGGCTTTTTCTTTCCTTTTGTTCCAAATCATTGATTTGAGTCCTGGTTTCCTTCCCTTCACTGTTGGTTCCCCATATATTTTCCTTTATTTCACTTTGCATAGTTTTCACTTTCTTCTCCATTTTGCGACCATACTCAACCATTTCCATGAGCATCCTAATTACTAGTGTTTTGAACTCTGCATCTGATAGGTTGGCAAACTCTTCATCACTTAGTTCTGTTTTTAGATCTTTGATCTATTCTTTTATTTGGGCCATATTTCTTTCTCTCATAGTGCCTATTACATTTTAAGGGGCAGAACCTTAGGTATTTGCCTGGCCAGGACAACCCAGGTCACTGTGTTGTGGTGCTGTATCTGGAGAAGTGGCCAGAGAGGGAACATTGCAGCTTGCTAGGCTCTTGGCTTACTTTCGGTCACTTCCCCTGCTACCTACAGGCAAATCAGGCCCTTCTGGTACTGACTCCCAGATGGGTGAGCTTCTGTATGTTCTAGGAACCTGTGGGGTCTCTCCAGTGAACTCTCCTATGAAGCTGGGAGTTTCTCTCACTGCTGCAACCCCCACAGATTTTACAGTCAGAGGTTTTGAGGCTTTCTTTTCCTGCACTGGTACCCTGGGTTGCATGGTCTGTCTCACTCCCCAGTTGTTCCTCCCTGTTTATCTGCACACAAATTGGGAACCTCCTGGTCTGCCAGCCACCTTGCCATGCTCCCTCTCTGACCCAGCTGCCTCTCTCTGTGCCTCCTACTGGTGTGGATAAATGTTTCTTTAACTCCTTGCTTGTTGGACTTCTAAACACTTTGATTTTCTGGCAGTTCTGGTTGTTTTTTTGTTTTTAAATTTGTTGTTGTCTTTCACTGGTTGTACAAGGAGGAAAAATGTATCTATCTACACCTCTATCTTAGTCAGAAGTCTCCAGTGTCCTGGTTGTTTTTTAAGTTTCTATAGCTTCTTACCCTTTATTTATTTGGTAAATGTTGCGATACTTTGCCCCACAGAGGTCTGCTTATGAACTTGAAACTGACACTGACAATTATAGCACTATTAATATGTCATCTTTTTTTTATCAAATTGGGAAGCAGAAGGCTTTTCAAAAGGAGAGAATTAAAAAAGCATAGGTAAAAAATTACATTTGTAAAGCAAAAATAAGCTTATTTAAAGATTCAAAAATTCAGCTCATAATGGCTTTGAATCTCTCCATCTTCCATTTTTCTTGCATTGGCAGAGCTCCCTTTGAAGTCTTTGGAAGCTTTCTGTAAGAAAAAACATATACACATGGGTGTGGAGCTGAAAATTGAGCTCATTGTTTTGCTCTTATAAAATGTGTTTTTCAAAGATTTGCCTTTCATATTGCAGATGGGAGAGAGGATGTGCAATTTTACCTTGTGTAATATCTTTGCCTGAAGAGCTCAAAGTATTTGTAGACTTTTTTAATGAATAGTTCCCATGTTTGCCTGCTGAGGAAGGCAGAGGTTTGTGTAATTTACTTCCATTTTACACCTGAGGAAACTGATATTTAAGGAAAAGAGGCTCAGAATTTCATCCAGTAGAAAAACTAAGAAAACCAGCTCAAACCTTGCCACCAGACTAATGATGCCCAGTCTAATGATCCTGGAGGTTAAAAATGATCTCCAAACACAGTGGTATCATTAGAAAAAAATCACCATACATATTGTCATGTTCCATTTTAGTATAAACCTTGTATTTATTAGGTAGGATCATTTGTATTTATTTTGGTTTTCTAGTTTACTAGCCTCTTTGTAATTTTAGTAACTTCTGATTTTGATAATGTTTTTATAGTCATTCTAGCTCATTCTAAGTATGTAGGAGAAACCAAACCATTAGAAACACAGAATTCACATATATGTATATCAGATTAAATTATATTTTGACCAATTTTTTGTACATACTGCACAGCTAGCGAACATGCATAGAACTCAAACTATGTATTTGACATCTCTTCATAAACATGTGTGAATTATGGCATATCTCAACTGAGCATGTACATCAACATCATTTTTACTAAAAAAGATAACATTGAATTCTAAGTAGTTCTAATTATATCTAAATCATTTGGTCATTTAAGCAACTGGAAAACAACCAACTAAAATAATTTAAATTGGGGAGTTCTGGCCAAGATGGAGGCATAGGTAGAAAAACTTCACTTCCTCACACAACCAAAAGGAAGATAACAACCAGTCTGAAATCAGTAAACAACCAGAAGTACCAGAAAATCAAACTGTGTGGAACTCCACCAACAAAGGAATTAAGGAAAAAAATCAACCAGAACAACTAGACCAGTAAGGCGGCAGACTGCGTGGGCTGACTCAGAAAAACCTCTGTGATATGGGGGCCTCTGCAATATGGGGGGGACCTTGGGGGTAGGACTGGCTGCCGAGCTTGGTGGACTGCTTGAGAAGGGCTGATATAAGGGGACTCAGAGGTGACTGTGGGCTACAGTGGTTGCCGTGGTAGCAGGAGCTCCCAGTCTCACAGAGTTGTTTGAAAAGTGGGCCAGCTGCACTGTTTCCTCTCTGGCCCTTACCCCACAGGCAGTGCAGCAAAGAGGGTTGGTGAATACCTAAGGCCAAGCTCCCTTAGAACACATCGGCCATGACAAGATAAAGAAATATGGCCCAAATGAAAGAACAGAGAAAAACCTCAGAAAGAGAGCTAAGTGAGGAGAAAATAGCCAACCTACCTGATGGAGAATTTAAAGCCCTGGTAATCAAAATGCTCACAGATCTCATTGAGCTTGGTCAAAAAATGAAAAAACAAATGAAGGATACCCAAAGTGAAATAAAGCAGAATATCCAGGGAAATGACAATGACAGGAAGGATATTAGGACTCAAAGCAATGATTTGGAACAAAAGGAAAAAACAAACATCCATCCAGAAAAAAATGTAGAGACAAGAATTTGAAAAAGTGACGAGACTTCAACAAACCTCTGGGACAACCTGAAATGTTCCAGTATCCGAATTATAGGGGTACCAGGAGGAGAAAAGGAAGACCAAGAAATTGAAAACTTATTTGAACAAATAATGAAGGAAAACTTCCCCAAGCTGGTGAAAGAAATACACTTCCAGGAAGTCCAGGAAGCCCAGAGAGTCCCAAAGAAGTTGGACCCAAAGAGGAACACACTAAGACACGTCATCTTAAGTTATCCAGGATTAAATATAAAGAGAGAACCGAAAAGCAGCAAGAGGAAAGGACAGAGTTATCTCCAAAGAGTTCCCATTAGACTATCAGCTGATTTCTCAAAAGAACCTTGAAGGCAAGAAGGGACTGAGAAGAAGTACTCACAGTAATGAAAGTCAAGGACCTCCATCCAAGATTACTATGTTCAGCAAAGCTATCATTTAAAATAGAAGGGCCCATAAAGTGCTTCCCAGATAAGGTCAAATTAAAGGAGTTCATCATCACCAAGCCCTTACTATATGAAATATTAAAGAGACTTATCTAAGAAAATGACAACAAACTCACAACTATCAACAAATGAACCTAAAAGAAAAGAAAAATAATGAAAACAAAAACTAATCAAACAACCAGAACAGGAACAGAATCAGAGAAATGGTCATCATCACATGGATGGATTTCAGTAGAGAGGGGGGAAGGGAGGAATGTGGGGAAAGGGTACAGGGAAGAAGAAGCATGATTAGTAGGCATCAGGTAGACAGGGAGAGAGAAAAAACAGTATGGGAAATAGAGAACTCAAAGAACTTATATGTACAAACTGTGGATGTGAACTAAGATGGGAGGGAATGCTGATGGGAGGGTTGAAGGGGCAGGGTGGAGGTAGAGGGAGAGAAATTGGGGAAAACTGTAATAGCACAATCAATAAAAATA
This sequence comes from Artibeus jamaicensis, assembly GCF_021234435.1. Taxonomy (NCBI): domain Eukaryota; kingdom Metazoa; phylum Chordata; class Mammalia; order Chiroptera; family Phyllostomidae; genus Artibeus; species Artibeus jamaicensis. The sequence goes on from NW_026521913.1 coordinate 3,646,753, forward strand.
TTTAAAAAACTTTATCTCCTTGGGCAAAAAATAATAATTTAAATTGGTAGAAATTATGTCAACATCCTTTAAGAAGGGCTAATGAAATGTAGAGTTAACATATTTGTTCTTTCAACATTATTGAATGTCTAAAATGAGGGCAGGAATGATTCAGATAAAACAAAACAAAACAAATACCTCAAGAAACAAAAGATGTAGTTCTTGACCTTAGGAAGCAAATGGAGGATGGTGGCAAGCAAACCAAATAAATTAATAAAAGTGACTGAAACCTTTCCAATGGCTCGCTCATTCACAATGAACAAAGTATTTCATTTCAGAAGTTCATAGGAAATTACAGATGCATATTTTAAAAATTAAACATGTGCTCATTTCAACTCCCTATTTTCTCAACTCCCCTCCCCTCCCACCTGACCTTTCTTGTTTTTTCCCTCAGAATCCTTCACACTCTGTCACCTTCCATCACATACAGTTCAGCTCTAGAATTTCCTAAAAGGGGTCTCCCATATTATCATTCTGTTTTCTCTTGTATAAGGGATAGGACTTAAGGTTTGTATTTTTAAACTCATTATGAGACTCATCATCAGTTGTAAAAAGTCAGCTTACACACTCTGATATATGGTTTATTCCTTTTTGCTGGAGTAATACTAATTTCTACTTTTAAAATCATCCATAGGTAGAAAAATGCTAATAAGTATCATTAGAAAAATACAATCATAAGTGTCTTAATGGAAATGGAGTTAAAAATTGGAGTCCCCATTCATCACTGGTGTGGTATAGTGCCAACTAATGTACAGAGCCTCCTCTATTTTATCTTTGAAATAATTTATTATTACAAGGCACATGTAACTTTTTTTCTATAAAATAAGTCAATAGATAAGGGTCTTATTTTTATTTTACTATTAAGGAAATAAAAAACAAAAGCAAAAACCCAAAACAGGATCTCCAATGCATGGGACATTTTTGGTAGATGCTGAGACCAAGAAAAGGAGGCTTGGACTGGCCCCAGAGGGGTCAGAAGGCCTTCTGTGCACATTTTTCTTTACCATGAAAACCTGCAGTTTGAAAGAATGTAAAGAAATATCCTGCTTTCCTTCAGAAATGACCTGTCCTTCCTCAAACAGCCAAAATTAACCCTTTTGAAAGCTACAGACACAGTCTTCATTTGCAGTGCGACTGATAAATATTTCCAGGCTGGCAAAAATTTTTTTCAAGGCATTTTAGAACCATCTATCATAAATGAATGAATGAATGAATGAATGAATGAATGAATCCCATCTAGCCTAACAAAAGAAAAATGTGGGTTTTTTCAGGTCACTTCGTCATACCTGATGATGAATATATTTTTAATTAAAGCCTATGCACAAAATTGGGCTTACTGAGGGTCATTGTGATCACTCCCCAGAGACACCATCAGTGGTACTGATGCTAATTCTTGACACCCCAAGGCCACGTTGTGTATTCAGTGGTTAGAAGGGTGATTTCTGAGGCCTGGCAGCTGTTGGTGTGAAAGCTATTGTGTGGGAAACAAAAGCCATTCTGTCCTGTTCCCCAGCTGCCTTGGTATCATTGATACAGGAACTGTTTCTGAAATAGGGTATGATTCTTTACCAGGGAATTTCATTACTGCCCATACACTTCTGGACAGCAGAAGGGGATGTCTGAACATAGCTCCTATGGAAAGAATCTTGGGCTGTGACCTCTGTTAAGATATTTGCATTTTAATTCTTTTAATTAGACCCACAATTAGATGCCATCATACCAACAACTATGCTTCCTAACTTCCTTTCCCTAAACCACCAGATCCAAGGAATTTTTGCTGCCAGCCTGCTTGTCTTGGAAATTAATCAGAACACAGTGTATTTTCTCTCAGAATTCCTTATTGACCTGTCCTGGGAAACTTTCATAGAGCAGATCAAAGTGATAGTTATTTGAAGCGCAAACACTTTTCACCCAAATGATATACGAGCATTCACTATTATTACTATTTAGAAAAAGTACCAGTTTACAAGGTTTTCAGTTGCGTATAAAAGAACCAAACTGATCTAACCAATCAAGGAAATGTAGCAGGTGGTGTCATTCTCCCCAGCCATTCCTCCCTCCATCCCTGGGCTGTGCCCTTGCTTTGAGATTTTAAGGTTCCCCTCACTATAAGTGAATCTACTTCCTCATCTCATGGAATTTGGGCATAGCCACGTAACTTTTGCTTTGACTAAACTGAAGAAGTATTGCTTTTCATTTTTCACACTTCTATCACTGCCTTGAGAAGAACACTCCCCAGCTATCACCCATGAAGAAAGTTAAGAGAGATAAGAGGCCAATCTGGAATCTGCAGGTTGGAACCAAGCCCAGGTGAATCCAGCCTACCTCCAACTGACCTAGCATTGCATGAGTGAGAATAGATAATAGTTGCTTTAAGTCAATGCTTAAATGTTTTAGGATGGTTTGTTGTGCAGCACTATTGTGGCATAGCTGACTGGTATTTATTGCTCATGTAACTGATGAGTCCAAAGGTAGCGTGGACTTCACATAGTTTGAAAAGAATTCTATTTCTCTGTGATTCTCTTGAGACTTCTTCAACTCAGGATGGTTTCCCTTTTGCTGGTATGTTGACTATATCATATCAGGCTTCACATCTGTACCCAGTGCCATCTGAAAGGCAAAAGGCTTCTCTTCTCTTCTCCAACCAGCATACAAAAGTCCTGAGCTTCACTATGATTAGGTCAGAGTAGATCATGTGTCTGTCCTGGACCAGTTGTTGAGTATGGAGCTGTGGGATTATTTGACTTGGTTTATGTCAATCAGAGCCTCTCTTAAAGATGAGAATGGGCTCAATCTCTTCCAAAATTCATGGTGTGCTTCATTAAAGATGGGAGTGGGGGTAGAACAGATGCTGAGAGATAGGAGTGTGAATTATGGAGTCTAAAATCTCCAAACTTTGTTTTTAATTTCTATTCATAAATTATTTTGCTCAAGACATTTTTCTACCTCTATGTTGCTAGACTAGCTAGAGCTAGAGAGAGGGGATTTATCTCCTAGAGTTAACCTGTTACATGGGAAATGGCAAAGCATGTGGCCATACCCATGCCACTTTACTCACTGGAAGCTGAGAGCCCAGCTTTACATAGGACTTTACCGTTACCTCACTGTATTCCCTACTCCTTATATCATAGGATTTTAAGAAAATTAAAAATAGGTTTGGTTTGGCTTACTAGAATTGAAAGATCTCTGACCTAGAGGATGTTACTGCTGCTGTAATGAGAATTTAACCAAGTAGGGTACTTTCATAAGGATGTCATTCCACTGGCTTCTGGCCACCATTATTTCTGATGAGAAGTCAGCTATAATTCTTGTTATTGTCTAGATACATAGTAAGCATCAAATTAAAAAATGTGTTGAATTAATGAATTAAAAGTGGAAACAAAGTCTCTGACACTCTGTTTTTTCAAGAATATTCCACCACCTCTTTGAAAAACCTTCCTTTGTACATTTAATACCTCCTTCCTCCCCACTTCACACCACGCTTCAACAGGAATGTTAGTTAAACAAATTATCAACCCAGATAATTTTTGCAAATATGAGCATTAATGTGATCATTAGTTACATTCTGTGCTTCTAAGAGTCCTCCCTGAACAACCTTTATCATCCAACATTTTTTTTATTTAACAAATATTTATATGCCATTCTATAAATATTACTGAACACCTGCTGTGCACAAGGTGCTGTGTTAAGTAAAGGATGGGGAATTGAATAAAAGATAATGTTTGCCTTCAAGTACTCAACTATTATAATTGTTGTTCAGGTTTCAAAGAAAACTTGGACAGCGAGAAAGACTTGGGACCTTTCACGAAACTCTACATTCTCAGAAAGCAAAGTGTTTGTCTTCTTGTGGGATTATTTATCTTATTGTCGCTAATCATATAGCACCTCAGTTCTATATGAAACATCTATCAACATTAGGACAAAGTAATCCAAACAAAGAATTTTGATGTGAACCAGCCTAGGTATAAGGTATATTTCCGCATTTTTACATTAATGTCATAAAAATGCCTCCCCATAAATTTCACCATGGCTGTGCATGGGCACTATTCAGTTTGACTTGCCGATAATGTGCTAGTTAAATAATTCCACATAATTTCCAGTTTGAGAGTATAGATTCAGCTACATTTTCTTCAAGTCCCTATTTTTGCATTTTTTTCCAGTTGAGTTATGCCTTGAACCATACAAACAGAAAACTAACGCTGGAACCTAAAATAACTGTCAATGCCAGGATTGTTGTGGTTGGTGCATCCAGTGTTGGAATTTCCTTCCTAGAGACATTGGTATTTTGGTGAGTTTTAAACTTTATTCATTTGTTTTTAAAGGGGCCTTCTCTTCCTCACCTGAGAGGGTTGCTTCAAAAAACAGACCTGAGTTTATCACCCCACCCACCTTGAAATAGTCTAGACCAAGAGATTGGCAAACTGTAGACCCCAGGTCAAATCTGGCTGGTTGTCTACCTGCTTTTGGAGATAAAGCTTTATTGGGTCACAGACATATTTATTTACTTAGTGTGGTATTTGTAACTGTTTTCTTGATACAACAGCAGATTTGGGTAACTTCAACAGAGACTATATAGCTTTTAGTGTCTAAAATATGTACACTCTCATCCTTCCCAGAACAAGTTTGCCAACCCCTATTCCAAACTTGTTGGCCAGCTCATAAGCACCATGCGAAGCATCTGTGACAGATGTAGCTGTCCAGACCCCACACCAGATGTAGTGAATCAGAAACCCCCAAGGAGGGTTCTGGGAACCTGTGTGTTAACAGGTACTCCATATGATCAGGCCAGCTGGAGAACCAGTTTTGACTTTATGTATCACAAATAGGCTTGCAGAAATGACAGGTAGGCCAAGACCTTTATTTCAGCCCCTACATTTTGGGTGCCAGGGAACAAAGTAAAACCCCGCAGGGAAGACTGACGCTTGAACTTCTCTTTGATGCTTGCTGTTTTCTGTTAATCTCAAAGCACTAAACAGGTTTCCTTTCAGAGCCTATTTCTTGAAAGGTAGTTCTTGAGGATTTTCAGCTTCCTCTGATTAGCTGTCCATACACTCACTGAATTTCAGCACCTCCTTCACAGGAAGAGCCCTGGGCTATTGTCCAAGAATTTGGCTTCATAGCCTGATATCACTGTCATCTGATATGGAACCCTAGATGTATTGCTTAATATCTTTTAAATTCGGTTTCTTCATTTATTTTTAAAAGTTTCATAGATATTTTTAAAGGCCCTGACTCCAGGGAACTACAGATGGCTGAATTAAAAGAATTCAGTTTTTTTCCAGATCTCTTGTTCAGGTTAACGTGAGAAACTTTAGCTACTGTTTAAAACTACAAGTGCTAAGAGGCAAGCAGAAAATGGATAAAAGCGGCCCCACCATGATTTCTCCAGAAGCCAGCAAAACTGACAGGGGTCAGACAAGGAAAGGAATGAAGGAAATGCTGGCAAAGGTGCTTATACCTGGTTGATAGAGAGGTGAACTAATCCTACATGGTCATTTTGCTCATATAATATCACAATAACCAGAGAAAGGTTTTTTTTTTTTACTTTCCAGCCAATTTGTTCAGTTATTTGAAACACATCTTTAATTAACTAAAAATAAGTTGAATGTCATTACCTAAATTAGGAACAGAGTTTTACAGGACTTAAATATTGTTGTCAGTCTACATTGACCTTTTATTGCAGGAAGGAAATAAAAGCACCCAGAAGTATCCATTTTCCTCTGTGTGCCACATCATAGTTTGAGGGTTTCATTTGTTCTGATGGATCTCTTTTTAAAAAAAAAATTATATAATAATTTTACTCTTTGTACAAGTTGTTTGCATACAGAGTATTCATAACATTGAACATGAATTTTAAGGTTGTATATAATTTTTTGTTGCTTAATTTCACTTATACTACATATCTTTTGAGAAAAAGCCTTATTTGAGAATTCCTCACATCTTGTGAGGATTAAGTAAAAGTAAAATGTCATTGTTCCCATGTCAAAACTTCATGTGGTGGAAAAACTCCAAAATCATGTATGATGACATTAATGATAAATTATCTTCAGTTCAAACTTTATAATGATTATAAAGAGTTCAAAGAAAAAAATTTTAGAGAAAAAACAGAAACCACCCAAATGTCATATTCTTCCACTGATCTTAATGGAAAGTATTTAGTACTGAAAATGCACACTCTAGTGAGCACAAGAGTCTAGTTGTTGACAGTGCTGGGAAATCCATATTCTTATGTTATATCAGGTTGTCAAAAATTTGTTAATAAAATTGTTACTGTGAAAACCCTTACTGATAAAATTTCAGAATTATCCTTGTATCCCTTGAGATTATTCTATGACAGTGATACTCAGCTTTTGCTTTGGATTTGACTGAACATGGCTGTCATTCATGTGTGTTCTGTATACCTCTATTATCCAGAATATAGAAATCAGTGTTATAAAACAGTAAGAAAGATTCATAAGCTAATGGAAAAAAAATGAGCAACAGATATAAACAGGCAAATCACAGAAAAAGAAACCCAGATATGATATGCAATTTTACTAGCAGTTAGAAAACATAAATTAAACAGCATTGAGACACCATTTTCATACTCATCAGACTGAAAAATTTTTAAATTCTGAGAATACCACATTGGCATTGGCAAGAATGTTAGAATAACTGAGATTTTCAGTTAGATGCTGGTTGGAGTATATATTGATACTACTTTAGAGAGCAGCTTGGAATTTTGTTGCTTGTTTTTGTTTCTTTCCTTCTCACAGGTTTTCTGATGGGTCTCTTTGTCTAAGACTATGAACAGTGAGTTGTTTACAACCGTTTTTGAAGGATGAATTATCAGGTTGAAGTTGTGAAATTATAGTAGTCCAGAACTTATCATAAACAGGTTTTAAATCTTTTTTTTTTATTTTGAGAGATATTTATTAAAGGTGCAGACAGCAAAGCAGAGGAAGGACTTGGGATAGAAGAAGAAGCAGGAGAGAGCCTAGGCAGTGCTCTGCTTTGCTCCCTAGAAACATTGCAGGAAAAAAGTAAGCTGAGGTGAGGCTGCTGTTGGCTCACTAAAAGTCAGAGAAAAGTTGGCCTTAGAGACAGGTTCAGGGGATTAGCCAGGGACAAGCTGCCACTGTCCACTGCTCCCCTGGTTGCAAATCTCCTGGGGATCCTTAGAACTTAGGGATAAAAAACACGCCTGAGAGAGAAGAAGGGTGTGGGTATGCTCTGGGAATGCAGAATGCCAACAGATCTTAAATCTTATTTAGCTAAAGCCCTGGCCAGGTAGTTGAGTTGGTTAGAGTATAGTTCTGATACAAAGACTGGGTTTGGTCCCTGGGCACAGCACATGCAAGAATCAAACAATGAATACATAAGTGGGTCAACGAATTCTCTCTATCTGTCTTATCTATCTGTCTCAAATCAGTTTAAAGAATCTTAATTTAGCTGCATATTTAGTCACTATGTTTTGTTTAAGTGATTTCATTAAGACAAATACATATAATTTTCTTTTTGTGGAACTAAGATTTACTAAAGACATAAATTTTAATATTAGTACTTGTTCGATTAAACTCCTCAATTAGGCAGACTTTTTAAAAGCATTTTAAAGCACTCATAATTCTCTATCATCATTACACAGATTACATACACTAAAAATAGACCGGTATGAGTTTATGGATCTCTAATCCTTAAGAGAGGAAATAGTTTTCTCATTATTTCCTCTAATTACTTTAAATTAGCAATCTCTATAATAACCTGCTGCACATTTTACTTTACCAGTTTAACTGCCATTTGAACCAAAGTTTAAAAATGATTTGAGCTGGAATAAAATTGAAGACACCAAAAACTGATCCCCAGGGAAGATAAAATCAATGTTTTGGAAGCAAGATTCAGAAAAACCTCCTTCCTTATGCTCTAGCACTGTGTTATCTATGTCAGCTGGGGCACCACAGCTCCTGGAAAATTTGAGGCCCTGGACAGCAATCGTTTTTTCCAGAAAGTCTGCTAATTCTGTCATCTGGTGACAAAAGAGATGCAACTCTTTGTTCTTATTGGCATGCAAAAAAAAATTACAAAATGCATTTGATCTCCTCTTTAAAGGACACCAATTCCAGTCTTTGCATAAGTCTTGTGCCCTTGTTATATCCTTCTTTCCCTGAGTGCCAAGGTGATACTGGGAAGCTGATGTGATTACCTAAAGTCACGAACTAATAACCAAAATGTTGAAAGAGAATATTCAGGGTGATTTTTAATACAGTATTTTATCATGCCCTCAGATGCTACCATCCACAATTACATCTACACAGACACACCTTGTTTTCTTGGTTTTCAGGCCTATAAGTCACCCAGCATTATTTTCTTGTCCCTACAAGGGCAAGGCCTCCCGGGACCTCCATTATCAGTGACATGTATGACAGAGATTTTCTTGCATACACACACTGGCATTCCTTGAGGTTCTTCTCATCTTCCTGGTCCTGATGAATCTTACAGTGTTGGACTGAATGGCAGGCCTGCCTTTAAAGCCTTCTGCTATCTCCATCAATCCTTCCAAGGCTACTGGCTGGCTGATGGAAAAGGACAGGGCTGTAGGGTAATTCAGGCTGTGATGAGTCTTAATTAATTTACTCCCTTCCCCCATATACAGGTCTTGTGCATTTGTATACTGAGGGTGCTATGCCCAAGCAACTTCAAGGGGAAACATTTCAGGTCCCCACACCCCATCCTGTGGCCAGTGTGAGCTCTAGCTGCAGATGAATCCTGATGTTCTTTTCCCATCCTGTGTCCTGCCAGAGTGTGGGCCCCTATGGTGGGACCAGAAGCTGAGCAGGGGAAGGACAGCAGGTGCAGGCCAGGGGAGGAGCTTTCTTGGAGAGGAGAAACCCCCATTCATCTGATGGTGTAGAGAGTAGTGAACTGGAGGGAGAAGGCAACTCCTAAGACAGTTTTCTATGAATTATCTATGTTCTTCTTCATGTGCAAGACATTCAAATGATGGACCTGAACTGTTTTCAAACTATGGTTCTTATGGCTGATAGTTTACTTTGGAACTGAAAGTTCTTGGTTTGGGCAACATTAGCATTCCATGTATATTATCCTTCACAGTATTCCTATTAATAAGACTCCTTTAAAACCCCAACCACTGGAAAAAGTACAAAGAACTTGGCTTTGGCCTTCGGATCCCCTCTGCTGCCAACCACTGCTATGACACTGCTGGGTGGTCCTATCTCATTGTGCTGGGGGTCACAGCAGGAGACCCTCATGGTCCTGCCACCTTGAAGGTGCTTTCATCCTAGGAACTCCACCAATAGTATCAAAGGTCTAAAGGGAATTACCTGTTCTTGGATAAACAACTAGATCTAGAGCTGAGCTTCTAGCCTCTGAAAGCTCTTTCCAGAAAGCAACAGAACTTTTTCCACAAAACATAGGGAGTCATATTTTTACCAGTCACTTTTTACACCAAGTCTAGCCCTGCTAAACTCCCCAAATATAATACATTGAATACTGCAGGCTTTCCACAAAAGTACTCCAAAATCATTTTTAAAAAAGAAATGTGGGAAAGTTATACCCAAAAGTGGCAGGAATGAAGTCTCTGAACTCATATTTTATGACCTTTTCACTCATACTATGGTCTGTGGGCCAGCAGTATAAGCATTGTCTGGGAGCCCCTTTGAAAGGTAGAATCTCAGGCCCTGCCACAGGCAGTGGCCCAAAGAGAGAGATTCTTTACCAGAATTATACAGAATAGCTTCTTCACTATCTCTTGAGCATGAACTGGCTGAGCTGAAGCAGTTACTATTTTATGCTGTTTCATTTTGCTCATGTCTATGCTTCCATGTATTATATTATTTATTCCTAATTATGGAGCAGTTTCTTATAATCCATTATTTTAAAATCTCTCCTAATTCAATTCTTGTGGGGGTGACTTCTTCTCAAGTCCCCCCAGTGCCACGGGCATGAGTGAATAAATATGGCCAAGACATGAGGGATCTGCTTGGGAGGCCCCGAGCGCCTTCCTCCATAGCCTTTTATTGGGTTGTAATACACAGGAATACAGGGTGGCAAGGATCAAAAAGTAGATAATACTTCAAAGATATCTGAGGGCTTCAGAGTCTGAGTCAGTGTCTGTCAGGAAGAGAGTTGCAGAAACTTTGGGAGACATACTCATTTCCCGTTCAGATCTTTATCATATGAATGAAAGCACTCTTAGCAGAGCAGATTTCACAGGTTTATCAGCAAGTCTTTGTGATGCCAGATTTTTCCCCAGGACATGCTCTGGCAAGGCAAGGTGCTGCACCTCTCCCCAACAGATATTCAGACTTAAGGGGATTACAGCCAGGGAGCTGTTCTCCCAGAGGACATGGGGACTCGGGGTTTGTCAAAGCTGGGGAGCAAGAGTCCATTGCTCTCTGTTGCAACCCCTGAGTCCTTCCATGAAGGCCTCCCAAGTGATCAAGTCTGGCTCAGGTTGCCCCCTGCTGTGAGGGGGTCTTACCCATCATTGACTTCCGACCAAGCTTTGGGGGCAGGGAGAGGAATTGAGGCAGCGTTTGCTACCAGAGACAAGCTCTGTCTCCTGTGGCTTGCATTCCAAAGGTCGTCTCTCTCTCTTAGCCACAAGGGATTGAGATATAATTCCTAAAATCAGGCAGAGTGGTCTACAACAAATTCTGATTAAAGAATCTCTTGAAGTGCCTGTAATGACACTAGAAAAATGCATCAGTGAATCCTGAGATGGCATGACTGAAAGCAGCCCTGGGTGATGTTCTAATGACCCTTTGTGTGACTAGAGAAAAAAACACTTTGGTTCCAGAAAAGTGCTGGAGGGCCCTGAAGCCCAAGCTTACAGTGCCTTCCTGTTCTACCACCAGGATGCACAAAATGCTGTCACCAAAGAGTGAAGTCTCTGGTTTTCAAACTAGACATTGATCCTTTATCTGGTAACTAAGAATAGCTTGAAATTATAGGGCATGTTTGCAAAGTTACAACTGTGGCCAAATGACCATCACTCCTGATATTAGTCCACACAGGACCATACACATCTGGTGCAGCTGTGGGGCCTGGCAACAGCCAGCCAAGTGCTTAATTTGGCTTTTTATTTTTACATTTATTTGAGGACATCTGAAACCTTCAGTGTGGCCTGGCACTGAGTAGGTGACTAATTAAATAGTTAATGCTTACTTGCTGTTGTCAGAGTGAAAGTCCAATTAATAGGTTGGTGAACATCATTGTTCCCGACTACCGGTCTCTGCCACATGAATTGATAGACATTTGCTCTCTGTTGGTCATATTGGTACCAGGGCAAATGCAGTATAATGTCTAGGCCACATGGTATGTGTGGTGGTGCTCTCTTCTGTGCCTAGAGGGCAGGCAGAAATCAACAGGGCAGATCGAATCTCACTATATTGTATGTTGGCATCACATGGGACCTGTCAGGGGTTGCTATAGAGTCTATCTTGCGGCTAGGGTGGTGTGGGAGAAGGGACAGCTATGTCAGGCTCAGAAGCCCAGCCTCCTAAGGCAGAAAAACCTGATATTGTACCACCAGAAAATAATAACCTGGGGCTCTCCCCAGTGTTGCTAATAACAATCGGGCTTCCTAATCTGATTCCAGTATTTAAATGTAATTAATGTTAAGTGGAAGTATCTCTATTTACTGAAATTACCCATTCCTGCTCAGTTCAGAATAACTTTATCTCCAATTACCCACTTTAGAGACTTCCAGAACAAAAGAAAAGACCCTTTGAACAATATTAGGAATTTTTAGAATCAGCTTATTGCCATTTTTTAAAATGTGCAGTTGTTGTGATGCTTTGACATTATGGGCATTAAGTGTGTAATGCATTCTTTACAGTCACATAAGTGTAAGCCACAAACACGGACTGAGTAAATAGATTTACTCACTCAGTCTTCACCCTGTACTATCATTTTCAAATGATAACATTAGTACCTGTCTCAGTTTGTGTTCCTTCAAAATCTTAAAAAAAAATAATTTGGGTGCAAGTAGTGTATTTGGGGGTAATCCTGGGGAACTACCTGAGAGAGCCGGGCAGTTGAAGTAGGAAAGGGCAGAAAGTCAACAAAGCCCCCAAAAGTATTTGTCAGCAGATTACTGTGTGCAACTGAGATACAATTCCACGGGATACAATTGAGAGTATTTCTCTGTGAATGAAGAATCTGAGATATTTACCCCACCAGTTCCTGTCCTTATGGTTGTATGGTCACCCAAGGCTGTTCTTATAGCTGGTCCATCAAGCTACATGGTCATTTGGCGTGGGAAAGCATTGGGGTGGGAATCATTTGCAGCTGATATCAGTGGGCTCCTATTTACTACTTTGTTTTGTTTGTTCAACATTCATATGATTTTACATTCATATGATTGCTCTTCATTTACATTCATATGATTGCTCTGTAATGAAGCATGTGGGCATACACAAAAGCAGATAAAAAGCAAGGCTAGATAAGAAGATTATGTCAAGAGGGTTTCATAGCCACCTCTTTTCCCAAGCATACTTGCAGCTCTAAAGGGAACCCCGGATATAGAAACCATGAAAAAGAACCAGTCAGAAAAAAAGAGTACAATATCTGAAATGAAGAATACACTAAAGGAATAACAGTAGATCGGATGAAGCAGAGTATGAAATCACTAATTTGGAAGACAAAGTAGCAGAAAACATCTAATCAGAACAGCAACAAGAAAAAAAGAATTAAAAATATGAGGATAGTTAAAGGGACCTTTGGGATAACACGAAGCATAACAACATCCACATCATTAGGCTACCAGAAGAAGAAGAGAGAGAACAAGGTATCAAGAACCTGTATGATTTAATTTTTTTTTAAATCTGCACCTGAGGACATGTTCTTTTTATTGATTTTAGAGGCGGGGGGAGAGAGAGAAAGACATTGATGTGAGAGAAAAACATCAATCAGTTGTCTCCTGTGTTCATCCTGATTGAGGATTGAACCCACAACCTAGGTACATTCCCTGACTGGGAATCAAACTTGCAACCTTCTGGTGTACAGGATGATGCTTCAACTGAGCAACCCAGCCAGAGCAATGATAACCTATTTGAAGAAATAATGACTGAAAACTTCCTTAACCTGGTGAAGAAAAAAAAGCTATACAGGTCCAGGAAGCATAGAGAGTCCCAAACAATATGAACCTAAAGAATGCCACACTAAGACATATTATAATTAAAATGGCAAAGGTTAAAGACAAAAGGAGAATCTTAAGAGCAGCAAGAGAAAGACAGTTGATTACCTACAAGGAAGATCCCATAAAAGTGTCAGCTGATTTCTTGACAGAAACATTTCTGTCTGGAAGAGGTTGGCATAAAATATTCAAAGTGATGAAAAACAGGGACCTGCAACCTAAACTACTTTACCCAGCAATGTTTTTATTTAAAATAGAAAGAGAAATAAAGAGATTCTCAGATAAGAAAAAGCTAAAGGAGTTCATTATCACCAAACCAATATCACAAAAAGTATTAAAAGGTCTTCTCGAAGAAGGGGGGGGGAGGGGGCTAGAGAAGGGTATGGAAAAGAGAAGGAGGAAGGGAGGGAGAGAGGGGAAGAAAGGAAAGGAATGAGAGGGAGAAAGAAAGAAAGGAGGGAGGGAGAAATAAAGAAGGAAAGAAAAAGAAAGGACGAAGGGAGAAAGGGAGAAACAAAGAAAGGGGGGAAGGGAGGGAGGGAGGGAAAGAATCATAGTTATAAAGAATATAATGGCAATAAATATGTACTTATCAATAATCACTTTAAATGTAAATGCCTTTCCCTGGTTGGTGTGGCTCAGTGGGTTAAGCACTGGCTGGTGAACTGAAGGGTCACCAGTTTGATTCCTGGTTAAAGCACATGCCTAACTGTAATGGTATGAAATTAGAAATCAATCACAAGAAAAAAACTGAAAACATACACAAATACATGGAGGCTAAATGGCATGTTATTAAATAATAAACAGGTTAACAATGATATCAAGGAATAAATCAGAAGATACCTTTAAATAAGAAGGAGAACACAACAACCTGAAACCTGTGGGACACAATGAAAACAGTCATAGGAGAGATAGTCATAGCATTACAGGCCTACTTAAGAATCAAGAAAAAATTCAAATGAACAATCTAACTTTACACTTAAAGGTATTAAAAAAGAACAACAAACAAAGTCAAGTGAGTAGAAGATAGAAAATAATAAAGATCAGAACAGAAATAAATAGAGTCTAAAAAGCATGCAAAAGATCAATGACACCAGGAGCTGGTTATTTGAAAGATAAACAAGATTGACAAAACTTTAACTAAGCTCATCAAGAAAAAAGAGAGAGTATCTAAATAAAGAAAATTAGAAATGAAAGAGAAGTAACAGACACCACAGAAATACAAAGGATTGTAAGAAAATATTATCAAACTATATGCCAACAAATTAAACAATCTGAATTAAATAGATAAATTCCTAGAAACATACAATCACCCCAGACTGAATCAGGAAGAATCAGAAAATCCAAATAGATCAATTACAATTAATGAAATTGAAGCAGTAATTAAAAAAAAAATCCAACAAGCAAACATTTTGGACCGAATGGCTTCACAGGTGACTTTTACCAAACATTCAAAGAATTAACACCTGATTCTTCTCAAAGTACCTCAAAAAATTCAAGAAGAGGGACACTTTCAACTCACTTTATGAGGCCAGAATCATCCTAATTCCAAAATTATATAATGCCACTACAAAGAAACAAAATTATGGGCCAGTAGACCTGATGGACATGGATGTGAAAATCCTCAACAAAATACTAACAAACTGGATCCAGCAACACATTAAAAAGGTAATACACCATGATCAAATGGTATGTATTCATTCCATTGATCCAAGGTTGGTATAGTATCCATAAGTCAATAAATATGATACAGCATATAAAATAGTGGATGAAAACCTATATTAATAGGTGCAGAGAAAGCATTTGATAAAATCCAGCACACACGTATGATAAAAACTCTGCAAAGTGAGAATAGAGGGCACATACTTCAACTTAATAAAGGCCATATATAACAAACACACTGCCAGCATAATACTCAATGGACAAAAAACTACAAGTGTTCCCCTTAAGAATGAGAACAAGACAGGGATGTCTGTTTTCACTTTTCTTATTCAACACAGGACTGGAAGTCCTGGCCACAGTAATCAACAAGAAGAAATAAAAGGCATCCAAACTGGAAAATAGAAAGTAAAACTCAGTATTTGTGGAGGATATGATACTGTATATAGAGAAACCTAAAGATTCCACTAAAGCAATTAGAACTAATAAATGAATCCAGTAAAGTAACAGGATACAAAAGAAATGTCCAGAAATCAGTTGCATTTTTATATATCAATAATGATCAGAAATGGAAACTAAGAAAACAATTTTATTTATGACTGCACCAAAAAATACCTTGTAATAAATTTAATCAAGGATATGTAAAAGACCTATACTTAGAAAATTAAAAGACACAGAAGAAAAAACTGAAGAAGATACAATTAAGTGGAAGCATATACTGTTTTGTGGATAGGAAAAGTTAACATAATTAAAATGTCCATACTACCCAAAGCAATCTGTAGATTCAGAGCAATTTCTACCAGGATACCAATGGCATATTTCACAGAACTAGAGTAAATATTCTAAAAATTTATATGGAACCACAAAAGATGCTGAATAGCCATAGAAATCTTGAGAAAAAACAAAGGTGGAAGAATTGTGCTGCCTGGAATACCAGGCCATAGCAATTAAAAGAGCATGGTAGTGCATGAGAATGGACATAAAGATCAATAGAACAGAATACAGAACCCAGACATAAATCCGTGCCTTTATAGTCAATTAATATTTGATGAAGGAGGCAAGAACATACAATGGGGTAAATACAGTCTCTTCAGTAAAAGGAAAAATTGAACAGATACATACAAAATAATGAAACTGGACCACCTTCTTAAACCAAACTTAAGAATAAACTCAAAATGGATTAAAGACTTAATTGTAAACCTGGGAACATAAAAATCCATAAGAAAATATAGGCAGTAAAATCCCGAGCATTTCTTGTAGCAGTATTTCTTCTGATGTATGTCCTCAGGCTAAGGAAACAAAAGAAAAAATAAACAAATGAGAATACATCAAACTAAAAAGCTTTTGCACAGCCAAGGAAACCATCAACCAAATGAAAGACAACTCACTAAGTGGGAAAACATATTTGCCAATGATACATCTGGCAAGGGGTTAATATAAAAAATATATGAGCAAATTATACAATCAGCATAAGGAAAACAAACAATACAATTTAAAAATGGGCAAAGGAACCTAAACAAAACAAAAAAGCAAGCAAAATATAACCAAAGACACTGAAATACAGAATAGGCTGACAGTGACCCGAGGGGAGAGGGGAGGGAATTTCAGGGGGAAAAAGGGAAGGATTTACAGGAACAAGTATAAAGGAAACATGGACAAAAACTAAGGGGGTTGGAAATGGGAGGGAGGTGGGGAGCACTGTGGGTGGTGAGCTGGGATGGGAGTAAAAGACAGAAAACTGTACTTGAACAACAATTAAAATAAATAATTTTTTTTAATGGGCAAAGGGCCTGAATAGACACTTCTCCATTGAGAACATACAGATGGCCAATAGACATGAAAAGATGCTCAACATCACTAATAATCAGAGAAATGCAAATTAAAAATACAATAAGATGTCACCTCACACCTGTGAGAATGGCTATCATCAATAAATCAACAAACAGCCCTGGCTAGTGTAGCTCAGTTGAGAGCCAAAGAGTCGCCAGTTCCATTCCCAGTCAAGGGATATGCCTGGGTTCCAGGCCATGTCCCCAGTACGGGGCACATGAGATGCAACCACACGTTGATATTTCCGTCTCCCTTCTTCTCTTCCCCTCTCTCTAAAAATGAATTTAAAAAATTCTTTAAAAAAAATCAACTAACAACAAGGGCTGGTGAGGATGTGGAGAAAAGGTAACCCTAATGTACTGATAGTGGGAATATAGGTTAGTGCAGCCACTGTGAAAAGCAGTATGGAGTTTCCTCAAAAATTAAAAAATGAAACTGCTTTATGACCCAGCAATTCCACTTCTGGAACTCATCCAAAGAAACCCAAAACATTAATTTGAAAGAGTTAATGCATACCCCTATGTTCATAGCAGCACTATTCACAATAGCCAAAGTTTTAGAAGCAGCTCAAGTACCCATCAGGAAATGAGTCAATGAAAAAGCTGTGGTATATTTACACATGGAATACCACTCAACCATAAAAGAGAAGGAAAATTTACATTTTGTGACAGCATTACTGGACCTGGAGAACATTATGACAAATGAAATAAACAAGTCAGAGAAAGACAAATACTGTATGATTTCACTTATATGTGGAATCTAATGAACAAAATATAAACTAACAAACAAAATAGAGACAGTCATAGATACAGAGAACAGAATATCAGCTGTCCTTGGGAAGGGGATTTTGGGAGGCTGGGTGAAAAGTGTGAAGGGATTAAGCAAAAAAAGACACTAACAGACAGAGACAACAGTATGGTGTTTACAAAAGGGAAAAGGGTGGGGAAAATAGAAGAGGATAAAGCAGGTTACAGAAGAAGATTTGATTTTGGGTGGTGAACACACAACACAATATAGAGATGATATATTATTTCATCGAACACTTGAAACCCATATAATTTTATTAGCCAATATCACCCCAATAAATTCAAGAAAATTTTAAAAATAAAGGGAGCCCCAGGTATACTACTCTACCTGACATCTTTGATAGAAAATTATGGTATTGTCCTGGCAAGGGACTCACTTGAGTGAGTATGAGTATCATCCTGTACGCCAAAAAGCTTGCAGATTCTATTTCAGGTCAGGGCACATACCTAAGTTACAGGTTTGATTCTTGGTCATGTCGGAGCATTGTCAGGAGGCAGTGATTAATATTTCTCTCATCGCTCCCCCCACATCTCCCTTCCTCTTTCTCTAAAACCCATAAACATATGCTCAGGAGAGAATTTTTAAAAAAGAAGAAAGAAAAGAAATGATGCCTGAGACCAGTCTTGGCAAATACTTTATTTCTACTTTGGGATGGATATAAGGTTAGATCAATAATTTTCAAATTTATGAAAGAGGAGAGATTACAATTGATCCCACAGAAATACAAAGGATTGTAAGAAATTATTATGAAGAACTGTATGCCAAGAAATTTGAAAACTTAGGTGAAATGGACAAATTTCTAGAAAAATATAATCTTCCAAAACTCAATGAAGAAGCAGCAGAAAGCCTGAATAGACCAATAACAGCAAATGAAATTGAAGCAGTAATCAAAAATCTCCCGAAGCACAAAAGCCCTGGACCAGATGGTTTCACAGGAGAATTCTACAAAGTATTTAAGGAAGAGCTAACTCCTATTCTTCACAGGCTATTCCAAAAAATCCAAAATTATGGGAAAATCCCAAACTCTTTTTATGAAGCCAGCATCATCCTAATCCCCAAACCAGATAAGGATACAACAAAGAAAGAAAACTTCAGGCCAGTATCGCTGATGAATATAGATGCTAAAATCCTCAACAAAATATTGGCAAACCGCATCCAACAATACATTAAAAACATCATCCACCATGACCAAGTGGGATTCATCCCAGGGATGCAAGGATGGTTCAATATTCATGAATCAGTAAATGTAATACAGCATACAAACAAAGGCAAAGACAAAAATCACATGATCATATCAATAGGTGCGGAAAAAACTTTTAATGAGGTACAACACCCATTTATGATAAAAACACTCATCAAAGTGGGAATAGAGGGAGCATTCCTCAACATAATAAAGGCCTTATATGACAGACCTAGAGCCAACATGATACTCAATGGGCAAAAACTAAAATCTTTTCCACTAAGATCAGGAACAGACAAGGGTGTCCACTTTCACCACTTCTATTCAATATAGTATTGGAAGTCTTAGCCACAGCAATCAGACAAGAAAAGGAAATAAAAGGCATTTAATTCAGAAAGGAGGAAACAAAACTGTCATTGAAGATGACATGATAGTGTACATGGAAAATCCTATAGGCTCTACCCCAAAACTGCTCAACCTAATAAATTAATTTGGCAGAACAGCAGGATACCAAGTCAATATCCAGAAATCAAAGGCATCTTTGTATACCAACAATGAATCAGCAGAAGCAGAAATCAAGAAAAAAAATCCCATTCGATATAACAAAAATAAAATATCTAAGAATACACCTAACCAAGGACATAAAAGACCTGTATGCAGAAAACTACATAACACTGAAGAAAGAAATCAAGGAAGACACAAACAAATGGAAACATATACCTTGTTCATGGATTGGAAGAATTAACATCATCGAAATGTCCATACTACCCAAAGCAATTTACAGATTCAATGCAATATTTATTAAAGTACCAATGGCATATTTCACAGATATAGAACAAACACTTCAAAAATTTATATGGAACCATAAACGAGCCCGAATAGCAGCTGCTATCTTGAGAAAGAAGAACAAAGTATGAAGGATCACAATACCTGATACCAAACTGTATTACTAGGCCACTGTAATCAAAACATCCTGGTACTGGCATAAAAACAGGTACATAGACCAATGGAACAGAACAGAGAGCCCAGAAATAAACCCAAGTCTCTATGGTCAATTAATATTCAACAAAGGGGGCAGCAACGTAAAATGAAGTAAAAATAGCCTCTTCAACAAATTGTGTTGGGAGAACTGGATAGCTATGTGCAAAAAAATGAAACTCGAGCACCAATTTACACCATACACCAAAATAAATTCAAAGTGGATAAAAGACTTAAATATAAGCTGTGACACCATTAAAATCCTAGAGCAGAACATTGGCAAGAAAATCTCAGATATTTCACGCAGCAACTTTTTTACGGATATGTCCCCTAGAGCAAGGAATATAAAGGAAAGAATAAATAAATGGGATCTCATCAAAATAAAAAGGTTCTGCTTGGCTAAAGAAAACAGTATTAAATTAAAAAGACAACCAACTGTATGGGAAAACATATTTGCCAATGATACCTCAGACAAAGGTTTAATTTCCAAAATATACAAAGAACTTACAGGACTCCACTCTAAGAAGACAAGCAACCCAATTAAAAGTTGCCCTGGCTGGTGTAGCTCAGTAGATTGAGCACAGGCCTGTGGACCAAAACATTGCGGTTCAATTCCCAGTCAGGGCACATGCCTGGGTTGCAGGCCCCAGCAGGGGACACATGAGAAGCAACCATACATTGATATTTCTCTCCCTCTCTCCTTTCCTTCCCTTCTAAAGGTAAATAAATAAATTTTTTTTAAAAAGTGGGCAAAGGACTTGATCAGACATTTCTCCAAGGAGGGCATACAGAAGATCCAGGGACACATGAAAAGATGCTCAATATCATTAGCTATCAGAGAGATGCAAATTAAAACCACAATGAGATACCACTTTACACCATTCAGAATGGCCATCATAAAGCAACAAACATCAAGTGTTGGAGAGGTTGTGGAGAAGAGGGGACCCTAATCCATTGTTGGTGGGATTGCAGACTGGTACAACCACTGTGGAAAACAGTATGGAATTTTCTAAAAAAACTTAAAGTGGACCTGTCTTCTGATTCAGCAATTCCACTGCTGGGATTATATCCTAAGAACCCTAAAACACTAATCCAAAAGAACCTATGCACCCCAATGTTCATAGCAGCACAATTTACAATAGCCAAGAGCTGGAAGCAACCTAGGTGCCTGTCAGCAAATGAATGGATCAAAAAATTTTGGTACATATACACAATGGAATTCTACGCAGCAGAAAGAAAGAAGGAGCTCCTATCCTTTGTAACAGCATGGTTGGAACTAGAAAGCATTGTGCTGAGTGAAATAAACCAGGTGTTGAAAGACAAATACCATATGATCTCATCTTTAACAGGAAGCTAAAGAACAAAACAAACAAGCAAGCGGAACAAAAACAAAGACACTGAAATAGAGAACAGGGGGACAGTGACCAGAGGGGAGAGGGGAGGGAATTTCAGGGGAAAAAGGGGAAGGATTTACAGGAACTAGTGTAAAGGACACATGGACAACAACTAAGGGGGTTGGAAAGGGGAGGGAGGTGGGGGGTACGAGGGGGTGGGCTGGGATGGGAGTAAAAGACAGAATACTGTAGTTGAAAAATAATTTAAATTTGTTTTTATTTTTAAAAAAGAAAAAGAAAAAAATAATTTTCAAATTTATCATGGACCATCACCCTCAGCATGGCCTGTGAACCTGCAGAAGATATAGATACTCAGGTTTCACCCTACGGGACAGAATGGGAAACCTGGGGATTAGGCATCTGTGTTTTCACACTTCCCCAGGAGAGTCCAAGAACTACCAAGGGGAGTTAGGGTATAGAGTGTAGTGGAGAAAGTCAGTGTTCTCCCATAACTGATGGGGCCCAGAAAAATTATACAATATCTGTGAACCTAAGTTTCCTCACGTGTGTAATGGGTAAGGCTCCCAGAATCTCTCCTACACTTGTATGAGGTTTCTTACATATATACACAGGTATTATATGCAAAACATCTGTAAAAGCCTAGCACTCAATACTTTGTGTTACACTGACACCTCCCCACTACTTAAATTTGCATCTAGATCAGTGGTGGGAGCTCAGCATTGTCTTTCTATTGAGGGAAAAGACTGGAGAAATAGAGTCTTCTGAATATTGAAGATGCTCTCTTCCCCAGGGGTCAAGGATGAACCAGAGATGTTTCTTGCCAGTATCTGTGTGTTCTGCTTTCAAGATGTCTTCTGGCAAAGACATTCTCTTGGATTTTGGTTAAAATGTCTACCACTTCTGTTTTAACATCAAGGGGACCAAAGCAAACAGCTGAACACTGTGGGGTTCTATTTTTCAAAACGATTCGACTTCAGTGAAAATTGGAGTTGCACACTGCCCTTTTAGTTTCTACCCAAAGGGATACCAGATCCTTTATGGCACAAAAGTTTTCATGTTCACAGGGGCCACATCTGTTGCTTTGACATCGTTGTTTCATAGGCTGCCAACAAGTGTCTCTTAAGCCTTTTTTTGATATTTGGATGCTTTACAAACCTTAATCTAAACATACTTGGATCCTCTCTTCTGCCACTAACCTCATGTTTGTCATGTAAGTATTAAGGAGCTCTGAGTGCACTGTCACCCTAAGTCTAGGAGACCAGTTGCATTCAAAGAAACAAGGCCAAATAAAAAATTTCAATCATTACTCATGTCTCTCAAATATTTAATTGGATGATGTGCTTCCTTCATAGAAACTTAAACTCTACCATCCTTTTTTGAACACCCAAATCCCTGGGGGCCTTTCACTTTTCTATCCCTAGTACAGCGGTTCTCAAAGTGTTGTGCCTAGACCACCAACATCAACAGCAGCATCATTTGAGAACTTGTTAGAAATAAAAATTCTCATGTATCACCCCAGACCTACTTCATCAGAAAGTGGGAGAATGGGGCCCAGACATCTGTGTTTTAACAAGCCCTGTAGGAATTTGCTGGGTCCTCAGTACCACTAAGTCAATGCCTTCTCCATCCTACCATTCCCACTTTTCTCATTTGCAGCCTCACTCTCCAAAAGATAAAGGATACCATACACAGTCAGTCATACCCACCCTTCCTCAGTGCTGAATCCACCAGTCACTTTCTTTCCTCCCTGCAGAGGGAGAATTAAGGTGATACTACCCACCCATTGAATTATTTTATCTAGGTACAGATAGAAGTGCCTGCAAGTGCCCCAAGGGAATAAAAAGGTATTAAACTTCTAGCACAATTCCCCTCATAACAGCATTTACTGTTGTTACCAAACAGCAAGTGAGGTCCTGATCCCCACTGCCCATATGCAAATTCTGGAGGGAGAGGTGTGGTGAAAAAGGAAAGGAGTGTTTTATCCAAAAGCTGTTACAATTTTGGAAGAATGACAAGCTTCTGCCTCAGAGCCCATTTTCTCTAAAACACCCAAGAAAAATAACCCTGCCACACTATGCCAGGCCAGGCAAATCCTGGGCTATGCTGGGAGTTTCTTCTCCCATTTAAAAATACTGTCCTTTGGGAAATGCAGGCAGCTGCAGCACGATCAGATCATCCGGGTGGATCTTGGAGGAAGAGAGAGGCCTATTCTCTGTCCTTCCTCTATTTAATTTTTCTGGCCCATAATTCCATGTGCTCTGGAAGTGTCCCACTTTCTGGTCAATCCTGTCCCCTTTCAGGCTAGGATGGCAGGTCTGCACCTCCCCCTGCCATGGCTGCCCAGGGGTAGGGAGGTCTGTCACATGCTATGCTAGCTTATTTAACATTGCCTCAGGTAACCTCCTACAGCCCCTCTTTCCTCCTCTCAGCACCATGCTGGTGTCTTTATTGGGTAGAAATTGAAGGGGAAGTCTGAAACCTGGGTGTGGGGGCCTATCTACAGAGGTGCCTGGTAGCCAGCCATCCCTTCTGGGGAATGGGAGCACTTAGAGCCACTGTGTGAGCTCAGACCAGGCAAGGCCAGCTACTGAGCACATGACATCTGCCAACCATGTTCCTCTATAACTATAGTTCTCTAAAGATAATTCTTTTCAAAGGGATAACCAGAATCTTTCCAACATACTGACATAGTAAGGTACTTGGGCTTAAAAAGCAATGTTTTGAATTTCTCTTTCTATTTTAAGAACTTGTAGTGGAGAAAAATATTGTGAATCAGCTCCCTAGCCATGGGATTAATGTTTAGTAACTTCTTCTATAAGCAACAAATTGTAAAAATTTCAGACTCAACAACACTGCACATTAAAGCTAATTGCAGGAGTGAGGTAGGAGTGAGTGGAGGTGGTAGTCATAAAAAGACAGTTTCCTCGGCCCATATTCCTGGGGTTACAACTCAGTATGATGGGAGTGTGTCCCAGGAATATGTATTTGTAACTGACTTCCCAGGTAATTCTGACATGAGCCCAGTGTAGGAACCATTTATGTAGACAGTTCCTCAAAATTGGCAGTCTTATCTATAATGAGACCTAATTCCCCCTGTAATTGCTCACTGTAACTAACCTCTTTTTATGAGCTTGTTTTCCAAACCACATTTTCTAGTTCTCAACAAATCATATAACTTCTAGATCACATCATTATGTCAGGGCTTATCAGGTATAATTATTAACTTATTTAAACATTGCATAGCTGAGGTCATTACCTCATATTATAGTACTCATGTGCTGAATTGGATGTAGTAAAAAGTGTTTCATAAAGCTACATGCTTAAACTATCAC
Source organism: Artibeus jamaicensis (assembly GCF_021234435.1). Lineage (NCBI taxonomy): Eukaryota > Metazoa > Chordata > Mammalia > Chiroptera > Phyllostomidae > Artibeus > Artibeus jamaicensis. The sequence continues at coordinate 3,671,068 of NW_026521913.1, forward strand.
CATGATGAATGAGAAGGTCCAGGAAGATATACGGTATCTGTCAAGCATGAGGAAATCTGTCTATATCGTGTTGATAAAGACTTCCTAACAACCAGCATTTGTCCCAAACATAAAACCCTTCCATATATCCTAGCCCATCAGAAGTGATCTCACTTGCTTTTGAATTCCCATAATGCTTTGTATTCCAATTTATGGACTGGTTGTATTTTTGCCATCTCTTATGTGCAGAGGTTTTCCAACTTGTTTTTTATAACTGCCATCTTGGTACTCACATCTTGTATATGCTCAGTGTATATAAACATGCTCAAAGTATAAATGTATAATTTTTATTGCATATATATTGTATCATCAGCCATTTTTCCTAAATCATAAAGCAAAACCCAGTTTCATTTTATTCTGTTTTGCCAGCACTCCCAAATTTTGTCAAATGGACATTTCAACTATTACACTTATTTTTATTTTTTCAGTAATAATTTATGTTTTACTTTTATGCAGAAATACATAACAAGTTTTTCATCTGAGATCCTGAATCCCCAGGCATCCCCCCACTCAGTGCTTTACACTGGACCACCCGTCTCCCCTGCTTGGTCCCTAGGGGATCCACAGAGCAAGCATGTAGGTCACTGCAGCCAGACCCTTGTACCTTAGTGTGAGGTCCAGTGTTGATTCCATAGCTCTTGCCCCAGAACACAAGACTGGACTCGCAGGCATAACAGATTTACTCCTTGTCCCCTTTCTCCAGGCCTTCATTGTTCCTGCTGGGTTGTAATGAATAAGGGACATGCAAGATGGCAACCAAGAGAAGAGAAAAGTAAGGTCAGGGAGAGAGACTTTAGCGTCTCCCTCATCTTGTGAACACTTCACCCCTTCTAGACGTGATCAGAATCCTTGACCCCACCCTCTTTGGTCTCCTCCTGAAGGTCAGAGTGTGCTGTTACCAAGAGCTGTATGGCCATGGATGTAGCTTCTGTGCAGTTTTTACTTACATAACAAAATGAAATAGCCAAGGATCTTGTCAAAAAAATCTCTTTCTGATTTAAACAGAAAAAATTATTGCTGAAGAAAGTTTGAAATTTTTCATGAAAAACTGTGTATTTTCTTAGTGTATTATACTTATAAGAAATGTTTTGATTGGTTCTACCTTATATTTTTCTCCTAATATTGGAAGTTCATATAATTCCCAACTTTTAAACCCCATCTACACCATTTTATTATTAATTTTGTGACATTATGTGCTATCCTTAACACCTCATTAAGTCTGAGTTATTCTTTGACTAGTATAATATGCAGTTATGTTAAATATCTATCTTGAGCTAAGATTTAATGTCATTCGGCAAATATTTTTGTCATTGTTTTTGAACAATTCAAAAAGCAGAGATTTTAGTAAGTTAAGTTCTGCCATTTAGATTGATAAAGACACTTGTTCTCTCTCTGCATTATTTACTTGTTCAAATAAAAGTATAAATGGAAGCAAATAATTATAAATCGCTTGTTTTGGTTGCCCTTGTTATGCCAAAAAAAAAAAAAGAAGAAGAAGAAGGAGAATAAACAAGGAAGGTTGACAGGTTTCTACTGCACAGATGGGTAAGCAACGTGAAAAGTTTACATTTATCATGTTCACAATAAATCAGCAATGTCACCCTCTTTTTTTTGAAGGATAAGGATGTTTAGAGCTCATTTTGTAGCTGTCCTCCCAAAGCATGAAATGAAACACAATACCTTTTACTTATTTCCCTGGATACTCTAATCCTTCCCTGCTTTACAAGTATCTCTGAGCTGTTCCTCCCTTTGTATCCACAGCAACGTGAAATCCCCACTGGAATTATCTGCTGTGAAAATGCAGGTGCACTTGTTTAATGTTTCATTGGTTTGAGCACTTAACTTGAACTTTTTTTTTCCATGACATGGTGACCTTTGATTTCAGAGCAGAAGGCTCATGATAATGTTAAGTATTGCTTATATACATTAAGCCAATACTATTAGATCTAAGAGTCATGCTTTTTCTGTGGTTGTGCTGTTCTTGACATTTTGTCTAATGCATGCCCAAACCCAAGATGTACCGTGTGACCTGCTATTTTATTTGCAGGAACTTTTAAATATTCATAGGTATTCAAATTAAAAGTCTTAAATATTAGATCTCTATATTTCATCCTCAGAGAATTGAAATCTCTTAGAATTCTACATTATAAATGTCATGATTTTGGTACCAATATTCTTAGTTATAAATTTTTATTTTTTTAGAAAAAGGGGAAGGGAGGGAGAAAGAGAGGGAGAGAAACATCCCTACGTGAGAGAAACATCTATCAGTTGCCTCTCACCTGCCCACAGCTGGGGACATGGCCCACAACCCAGGTATGTTCCCTGACTGGGAATTGAACCAGTGACCTTTCAGTTCTCAGGCTATGCTCCATACACTAACCCACACCAGTCATAGATATAAATTTAAGAATTTAGCACTGGCTGGTGTAGCTCAGTGGATTGAGCACCTGCCTGCATACAGAAAGGTTGCCAGTTTGATTCCCGGTCAGGGCACATGCCTGTGTTGCGGGCCCAGTCCCAGCTGGGGCCGTGTGAGAGGTTACCAATCAATGACTCTCTTACACTCACATATAGGTGTTTCTTTCTCTCTTTCTTTCTCCTTCCTTTCCCCTCTCTCTAAATTAAAAAAGAAGAATTTCAATAGTTGGATGTTTCTAAATCTGATTAAAATTAAATTAAAAATGAGAAAATATGGTGATAACCTCATGTAAAGGCATGGGGAAGGCAGTTAACTTGACTGACTCACAGAAAGGTCAATATTACAAAAAAGGTTGAGGAGGTTAGATTAGATCCCACCCATGAGGAACTATATACCATGCTCATGAATTTGTACATAACATTTCAGTAATAAAAGTAGTCAACATTCAGTGAAAATGTCTTATATAGCAGGCAATATTCTAAACATTCTACAGATACTATTTTATTTAATGCTCACAGCACCTCTTTGTGGCATTAGGTTCTATTGCTTCCATTTTACAGACTAGATAACTGAGCCACAGAGATGTTAAATAATTTGCCCATGGTCAAAAAGTGAGAAAGTTCTAGAGCCAAGAGATCAACTGAGACTATCCAAAACTCCAGCCCATGTTCTTGTCTGCTGTGCTCTGCTGCTACCAACATGGGGAGCAAACAAGGAGATTTTAAAAACCAGGAACGACTGAGATTGGATTTAATTTTTTTTAATTTTTTTATTGATTATGCTGTTACAGTTGTTCTATTCCCCCTTTAGTCCCCTCCACCCTACCCCTCATCCCCACCATTACCCCCCCTTTAGTTTATGACCATGTGTCTCAAGTCCTTTAGATTCTATATTTCCCATGCTATTCTTGCCCCCCATCTATTTTCTATCTACTGTCTATGCTACTTATTTTCTGTACCTTCTCCCCCCTTCTCCTCCTCCCACTCCCCTCTTGCTAACCCTCCTTGAGATCTTCATTTCTATGTTTCCACTCCTGATCTAGCTGTCCTTTTAGTTTGCTTTCGTTTTAGGTGTGGTTGTTAATAACTGTGAGTTTGTTGTCCTTTCACTGTTCATGTTTCTTTAACTTCTTTTTCTTAGATAAGTCCCTTTAACATTTCATATAATAAGGGCTTGGTGATGATGAACTCCTTGAATTTGATCTTATCTGAGAAGCACTTTATCTGTCCTTCCATTCTAAATGAAAGTTTTGCTGGATAGAGCAATCTTGGATGTAGGTCTTTAGATTTCATGACTTGGAATACCTCTTTCCAGCCCCTTCTTGCCTGTAAGGTCTCTTTTGAGAAATCCGCTGACAGTCTGATGGGGACTCCTTTATAGGTGACTGTCCCCTTAGCTCTTGCTGCTTCTAGGATTCTCTCCTTCATTTTAATTTTGGCTAATGTAATTATGATGTGCCTTGGTGTGTTTCTTCTTGGGTCCAACTTCTTTGGGACTCTCTGAGCTTCCTGGATTTCCTGGAAGTCTATTTCCTTTGCCAGATTGGGGAAATTCTCCTTTATTATTTGTTCAAATAAGTTTTCCACTGGTGGCTGTGCCTTTCCCCCTTCTGGTACCCCTATAATTCGGATGTTGGAATGTTTAAAGATGTCCTGGAGGTTCCTAAGACTCTCCTCATTTCTTTGAATTCTTGCTTCTTGACTCTTTTCTGTTTGGCCATTATTTGCTTTCTTCTGGTCCACTCCATTGATTTGAGTCCCAGTTTCCTTTTCACTGCTATTGGTGTCCTGTGCAATTCCATTCATTTCAATTAGTTTCACCTTCATATATTTGTCTAATATGTCGGTATAATCAACCAGTTCTGTGAGGATCCTGATCACCAGTGTTTTAAACTGTGCGTCTGTGAGTTTTGCTATTTCTTCATCACTTAGATCTATTGGCTCTGGGGCTCTGAGATCCTCCTGCGCCATTCTTGGTCTGTTCTGGCCCTTTAAGTGTGAGAAGCAGTGCCTTGGACTCCCAGGTCACTGGGTTGTGACGCTGTATGTGGGGGCGTGGTCAGAGTGGGGAAATGGCGGCCCCCTCTGCTGTTTCGCACAGCTGGGTGCGGAGGAGCAGCGCCTTAGGTGGTTCACCTGGGCGGGGCCACTCAGAGTCGCTGGGTTATGACGCTGTATGTGGAGGTGCGGTCAGAGCAGGGGAATGGTGGCGCCCTCCACTGCCGCTGGTCGTGGGGACTTGCCGGCCCGGTCCAACCGCCCACTCTCTCGCCTGTCCACCCGCGCACAAATGCGAGACCTCAGTCAACACGCAGCCCTGCTGCCTCACTGTCTCCCCCGAGGTCGCTCGCCTGGTTGCTCGCTCCATCGCTCACTCGGTCCGACCCTGGGCCTGGATTCCACGCCTGAGTCCGTCTGACCGAATTTTCCTGTGCAACCCTGCTCCGCCAGCCGCTGGTTTCGCCCTTTACCGGTCAGGCTGAAGAATTTGTTGTTAACGGACTTCCGAAAAGTTCAATTTTCCGTGTTCTGGCTGTGTTTTCTGTTGCTAATATTTAGTTTTCTCTAATCTTGGTTGTGTGAGAAGGCACAGCACATCCACCTATGCCTCCATCTTGGCGGAAGTCTGGATTTAATTTTTAAAAAGGTTTCCAGTAGCTGTGTGAAAGACAGGCAAGAGAGGGAGAGAGACTTGTGCTAGAGAGACTATCCCTGAGGCTATTTTCCTAGGCAAGAAGGTAAGCTAAGGTAATGTGTCCTAAAAATGGCAGATGGGAGGCATTCGAGAGATGTGGACAAAGTAAAAGTAACTGAACATGGTGACCAGTTGTGGGTAGTGAGAAAGGGAATAAGAGTCTGAAGTTGGCTCCCAAATTCTGATCTTGGATAGTGGTTAATTGATCATACATTTGATGGAGATAAAGGAGGAATGGAATAGTTGCTTAAAGATCTTTATTTGGACACATATTGAACTTGGGGTGCCAAAGAAGCAGTCCTGTTAGGGCTGATAGGCATTTGGAAATTAGGTTTTGAGCTCAGAAGAAAGCTATAGTGTAAATGTAACATGAAGTCATGATGGTAAAAAGCATCATCCAGGGAGATTGACATGAAGACTGGGAAGCATGTGAGGGATAGATGGGCAAAGGAGGAGAAGCTAGTTAAAAAAAAAGCCATCATAAAAGAGAACCTCATGATGACAATGCTGTCTCAGATAGCATGTTCTATCTGAGTGGGTGGGGCCTCCTCCACAGGTCCATCTTTCACCATTTCTTTTGCCCCCTGTTCCTCATGATCTGAAATAGTAATGATATCCCACCGTTGCTAGGGCCTGGATGACTCCCCATCCTTATTGCAAATCAGAACCCTACACATGCCTTCCTTCCATCAAACCCTGTCAAGTGGCTGTCTGTTTTCAGCCTGGATCCTGACTGATACAAGGATCTTCTCCCATTACCACCCATTCTTCCTTCATAAGTCAACATGAGTAGAGACTTCAGTATTCAGTCTACACTTCATCCTTGCTAACAGAACCCTGGGCAATGCAGTTCTCGGGAAAACCCACCGTATTTCTCATTGAAAAACCACATTTTCTAGCCCCCCTTGTTGCTACATTTGGCCATGTCACTGAGTTTTGCCAATGTGAGCAGAAGTGCTATGTGAAATTTTAAGGAAACTTCTGTAATGGGTAATTCTTTATACCCAATCCTCCTTCCTTCTGTAATGTGGATGTAGGATATAATGGCTGCGGCTCTGGGAGCCACCTTAGACCTGAGGAGACCTTGAGAATAGAAGCCTCCTTAAAAAAGCAGGGCCATGGCCATGTCTTTTGAATCAGAGGGAATGAAAGAATAATGTAGATAGTAATGCTCTGGAAGTTGCAAGAAGGGAAACAGAAGGGGATGCCTGATCTCTTTTTTTTCTTTGTCTTTTTAATGATGCATGAAATGTACTCACTTGAGAATGTAGTAGGAGAATAGTAGGGAGAACAAGAATGGTTAAAGTGGGTGACCTTGAAGACTGAGTGAAGGACTAGAACAGCCACAACGAAGACGACAAAAGAAATTTGGCTAAGTCTAAAGAAAAGGAATGGAAAGCTGGTGCCTTTATAGGCAAAATCCAGAAAATACCTTGTCCTCCCAAATCTTTTGGAGAAATCTCTAATTGCATAATAGCATAGTGCAGGATACTGCAGTGTGGTAATTTGGCAACTTACAAGCTATTTTATCCATGTCGTTAAAGCATTCAAATTATTCAATGCCAAAGGTGTTAGTTTTTATAGTAAAGGACATACCTAGATAATTACTCAGGCTGTTATTCACATAGAACTTTAAGAAGGGCCTGTATCTAAAATTATTGTTAGTACAACATAAACTACATTTCCATCACATACACACCAAAGCCAAAATAAATTGTACTGTGTGAATATAAACATGTATTATTACTTGCATTTTCCATGAAATGGTAATAAATCAAAGGCCTGTCATCAGTGTGCATTTGCAAACTGGCAACCGTAAGTAGCTGGGGTTAATTGTGACCTTTATGTTATTTGAACATATTCAAAATTTTTATTATTATTAGAGGATAAGATGTGCTTGGTTTTCTTTGTATCAAGTAAGAATATTTACTCTTAAATGACACACATCCTTAGAGACTTTAGAGCAAAACCTTTCATAATATTTAGCTATTTTTAAATGTCAGGTGCAGTTGAGTTTATTACATTGCTGGTCCATGCTGTCACCAAAAGTCTCCAGCTTTTAGTGGTACTTAACAGATTGTCAGTAAATTGATAGCATTTCCACATTTGGAAAATTTCCAATTTCCTTATTGGGAAAGGAAGGCAGGTGTTTTCCCCAAACTTGGTGAAGGTTTTTGTTCTGTTTCATTTCGCTTTTTCTGTTTTGCATTTGGTTGGTTTAAGAGGAGGTATGAGCTAAGAAGAGATTTTGGTAATGAAAACAAATATCTTTCTTACTGTCCTGAAGCCTGTGTAAAGATCAAGGTCACCCAAAAAATTTTGCTGACTCTAGCTGGAGGGTACATTTGCATCAAGTATGTTTTCAATACTGAAGGGAAAACACAGCGTAAGTTTTAAGCAGAAGTTCTTTAGAAGCCTCCACTTACACACTCACATGCACTGTTTGTACTGCTTAACATTACTGAGGACTGAGTAGAGGACATCCGGGTAAATGGAGAGGGCATTACTTGGGAGCAGAAGACATGGTTTTGCTTTCTGGCCCGGCAGCTTGTGAGCTTCGTGACTGTGAACAAATTATCTACCATCTCCAACCTCGATTGTCTTCTTTATGAAATATGGATAGTAAAGTCTTGACCCCTGCACCCGTCCCTAGCACAAACTGCCTTGAAGATTAATCTCTATGATAAATGCCTGTGAACATGCCTCAGGCCCTGGAAAGCCTAATGCAAATATGAGGCAGTTTTGCTCTTGGAAGGAATTCTCTAGAATTTACTTTAATGTCCTGATTTGAGAGAGAGAAATATACAGGGTGAGGCAAAAGTAGATTTACAGTTGTTTGTATGGAAACAAATATAATAACTAATAAATAATGCAAGAATAAGCACTGCTGTATGTACTCACAAGTGTAAATCTACTTTTGACCCATTCTGTGTGTGTATATCTATCACCTATCTCTCTCTCTCTCTCTCTCTCTCTCTCTCTATCTATCTATCTATCTATCTATGCATGAAAGTATTAAAGCTAATGTTGACTGATGAAAATTAAATGATCTTTAGATCCCTGTCCACAGTTTAGCGTCTACAGGGCAGTGGAGACAGAGGTTAGGTACAGGTTAGATGAGATGACATTCACACCCTGCCTCCAGACTTCCTACCATATGGTCTTGGACAAAGCAACATTGCCTCAGTTCTATTTAATAAAATGAGGATAATAACATTGTATTGCTTCACAGACTAAATGAAAACATACAAAGCACATGATTATAACCAGTCATAGTTTTAGATAAAAGGATTATGACCCCAAGCTGTTTGTTAGTAATCTGAAATTCAAACTTTACATCAACTTACACTAAATTTACTTCCTCAGTTTTAGATTTTATTTCATTTTACTCTGAGAAGAAAATTTAAAAAAATTAAATGCTGTGTGTCATTACAGTGCTGCATCTTTCTAAAGTTTTTGTAATTAGCCACTCCAGTACCATCTTCCTTTCATTTAAATGGTCAGTTGGTTCTGTTTGAAACTTTGTGCAAAAGGAGTTGCTGGGTTCAAAGAAAAATTTAACAGTTGGGTGGTACATGAAGTAAGGTTAAACTGAATTACAATTGTCCCTTGAACAACACAGGTATGAACTGTGCAGATCCATTTATATATGGATTTTTTTCAATAAATATTATAAAGGTATTTTCCTTATGACTTTCTTAACATTTTTATCCAGCTTTATTGTAAGAATGTAGTATGTAATAATATACAAAATATGTGTTAATCAATTGTTTACAATATCAGTAGTAAGCTATTAGTAGTTCAGTTTGAGAGGAATCAAAAGTTATACATGGATTTTTGACTTCCTGAGGAGTCAGCACTGTAACTCTCAGATTGTTCAAGAGTCAACTGTATAATAAACTTTCACCGAATAGTGCTTTACCTTTTTTTTGTGTTATTTTTTCTTTCTCCTTAGCTCTCACCTGAAGTTTAGTAATCTCACACTAATTTCAACCCATGGACTCCCTGGAAAAAAACTTCTGGACACTGAACAGAGGAAGTTTTTAGCAAGCGAGTATGAATTCTATTTGCTTTTTCATTCTGAGCCCTAACTATTCTAATGTGTATGTAGTCATTTCTGTGCTAAATAGATGTCAGGCTAGAAAGAGAAAAGTGGTGAGCTTTTCTTCTGGATTATAGATGTCACTTAGGACATATGAGTACAAACCTGGTAATGAGTGAATGGTATTTTCTGTTTATGGAAAGACCTATGCTTTCTTCCAGACAACTGGGATGGAGCCTTCTGGCCTGGTCACTGCCTGTGTTCTGCTGCCTTGTAGTATCTGAGTGACACAGCAGGGCAGAGGAGCTTGGTGGCTATATTTTCATCACAGTAGGCAACTCCTCCAAGGTTCGGAGTCGGGAGATAAAGGTCCAGTACCTCACTGGGATGTGGGTCTCACACTTATCGCAGCCATTTATAATCAGGGCCTGATTGGCAAGACCTTCTGTGCCACTCTAGGCAAGCTTTGTTATTTGCATCCCAGTAGAATCCCATTTCATTATCACACAGCTTCCATTAATTGTAATTTCCTGTAGCAAAACAAGAGTACAAGAATTATTAGGCTCCCTTCCTCTAGATGCAATGTTCAAATTTTTCTAATGAGGAGGAAGGAAATTGTTCCTTCTCAGGGTATTCATTTTAGAATCGATGACAAAGGGATCCTCTTTCCTCTGTGAATAACATTTATGTTTCCTTCAAACAAAGAGAAAACCTGCATCTTTCTTGTTAGCAGAATCAGGCTCATTTTGACTTAATACTTTTTATCAGACTATGAACCTGTTGTGTTTTTTTTTTTTTTTTTTTGAAGGGCATCATTAGGATGCAGGGGGGAAAAAGGAAGCCAGGTGGATGCGGATTCAGATCCTGCCCCTCCTACAAAGGGGATTTAATTCCCTGAACTTTTGGATTTTCTTTTACTGTGAAAAGTGTATGATAAGCCAACCTTGCTGGAGTTTTTTGTTAAAAGTAGTATAACATTAAGTTCTGACAGAGAGTAGAGACTCAACACATGCATATTCCCTTCCCTCATTGCCCTCTTTCTAAATTACATGATTCCCAGGAAATGTTGTTATTGATAAATGTCTCACAGGAACCTAATTCAGTCAGCTTGTTAAAGGTTTCCATCAGCCCCTGTGTTAAATATGTTATAGCAGAGAACAACCAGAAGTGACTTTCTGCTGGTGTGATGCTGTGTGGGATCTGTGTGTGGTTGGTGGAAAGTCCCCTGATTGGTGCCCCTGCTTCTGTTCCTGCCTCTCCATGTTCCCAACACAGCAGCCAGAACAGTACTGCATATGTGAGTCAGATCACGCCAACTCCTAACTGTCCAATATGGTGGCCACTGGCCACATGTAGCTATGTAAATTTAAATTGATTAGAATTTTAGATTAAAAATTCAGCTTCTCAATTATGTTAGCCATATTTCATGTGCTCAGATAGCCACATGTGGCCAGTAGATGCCATGTCAGTCAGCATAGCTACAGAACTTTTCCATCATCACAGAAAGTTCTAGAATGCTTCAAAACAAAATCTATCCCTGTTCACTTATTTCTCTGACCTCATGTTTTACCATTTTCACTCTAGCCATACCAGCCTCCTTAATATTCCTGAAACAGAACAGGCAGGTCCCCACCTTGGGGGTCTTTGCTTTTCTCTAAGTCTTTGCTGAAATGTCAACTTTTCAATAAGTCCTGTCCTGACCACCCATTCATTAGCAACCAACACTAATACTCCAGTCCTCCTTACTCTGCTGTATTTCTTCTTTCTACTGAAATCCTTGTAAATATTATATAATTTACCTTTTAAAATTGTGTTTTCTCTTTATATTCTGAATCCTTCAACTACAGTGTAAACTTTATGAGGGCAGGGATTTTTTGCCTCTTTGTTCACTGATGTGTCCCCAGCATCCAGGACAGAGGTTGGCATGTAGCAGGTGCTCAGTAAATTATGTAGAAAAAATGAAGTTTTATCCAAACTTACCTGTGAAAGTCATCTGAATCAGTTTACAGCTAGGAACTAAATGGCACAGCGAGGTGCCTCTGGATGGGTAACTGCATGTTATCATCATTCTAGAAACTATAAATTGAAACATCAATAAGATGTTGTCTTTTAAATGGTCCTCATATCACAATAAAGGAAATTATCCCTGGTCATGAAGTTTAAAAATAACAAATGCATTGACATCCATAAATTTAATAATTTAAATTTCTCATTTTAAATACAAATTCTGAATTTTGCCCTAACCAGTGTTTTGATTTATTATTATTGTTACTATATATCTAATAGCCAGTTTTTGTCTTCATTCTCTGGCCCTGTCCAGAGTCTAGTGGAGGTGCTAATGACATGCTAGGGATGCAGCAGAAAGGAAGGCAGTGGGAAGACAAGAGAAAGAGGGTGCAGGAGAAATCTATTAATTGGACAATCGGCCCTGAGTAACTGAAAGTTAATTGTGATGCTCCTTTTTCCAAGAGTGTCACAGTAAATCCCTTTTGAAAACCTCCATGGTTCTTTCTCATTCTAAAGGGTACTGATTCCGTGAAGTGCAGGCCTCTCCCATAATTATATTTGCTCCCCTGGGGTTTGATTCTAATTTTACACTTGTAGCATTGGGCTAAGTATTCTGATACCAGATGTGGGGTTCCTACAACTTAAACAAGTGAGCTACTTGTCACACATGTCCTCTTCTAAAATTTTCCCATCCTGCATTTCTGCTTTTTAAAAATTATTAGCTATCTCTAGAATATTTTATTCATACAACCTATTACTTTATTTTCAAGTCTGGGTCAATTAACTTAAGAAACATGAAGTTTCATTGATGTTTCTTCTTTGGCTGCTTCTGTCTTCCCCAGAGAACGCCAGTGGACGTATTTCTCTTGTCTTCAAGCCGTGAGATAGTTTCTCTTATGTTAGAATCTTCATGCTCACTAACTCTGCTTAGGAAATAATTTTGGGAAAATATCACTTATAGTTTCCAATGTCTGCTTTCACCTGCCTGATGGATAAATTAAAGAAGGTCCAGAATGGATAGTGATATCCAGAACAGGTAGTAATTATATACACAGTGACATTTTAAACTGAGAAATGCCATAGTAACAGACTGTAAAAGCAGCACCCCACATTCCTCAGTGCTTCCTGAGGTTCCTAAAAATCAGCTCCCAAGTGCCACTTCCCACTAGACAAAACTTCAGATTTTAACCCTAAAATATGCATTCTGACATTGCACTATTATCCTACTGTTATTAAAAACAACATTGTCTTAGCCTTCCCCAAATTTCCCCTGAGAACTTTATCTTTGAGCAAATCCTCATAAGACTAATCCCTATGCACTATTTTTAATTTTTCCTCATCTTGGGCAACTGATGGTGCTGTTCCTATTATGCAGGAACTGTGATGCAAATGAGAACAATCATTTGTGGGTCTCATGAATGTACAAAATTAATGAAGTTTATTGTTTTTCTGTAAAGCTACCAAGATGTTTTTTTAAAAAAGACTTTCATCTCACTTTCTATTATTTTCCTGTTACAGGACAGCTCCCGATTTTCTTATTAAGAAGAAATTTTCTTGTTTTTAAGTGTTGTTTCATGGAGAGATACAAAGCCCAGATCTCCCTTCTCTTTCACAGGTCCTATAACGGGGTCTAATGTGCATCCATTATGGGGATTCTTTTTGTGTGTTGAGAGCAGACTCATGAGTGGATCAAAAAGAAAAATGTTCTCCCATTACCACGTTAGTCCTGTTTGCCTCCCAGGCGAGTAAACAGGATTATGTATCATTAATATCATTTAGAATAATACCCTTCACATATGCATTCCACTTGAAAAAACAGCATCTCTTACATTCTCACATTTATCCCTTACCATGGTCAATGCATGTAGGGAGGAAAATTATCCCATGTTGAGAGGTGAAGAAACTGAAGTATTGAAAGGTGATGCAGAGTCACAGGGTCCAGTCTTGGTTGTGACAAGGCAGGGGCACAGGCTTTGGCATAGTGAAGCCTAGATTTAAATGAAACACATTGTTCTGCCACCTACACTCTTATAGTGGCATCACAACAGAATCACTAGAGGGTCACATCAGGAGGTTACATCTTTCAGGAAGTTCTGAAAACAACCCTCATGAAACTCTAATGACCCCCAATGCCAACAAGAAACACACTTTTCTCACATTATAATGGAATGCTCAAACTCAATGGAACTGAGACAAGAAAACACATCCACCCTGGACCTGCTGTTTGCAAAAGTATCAGTACCCCATAAATCACCTTTGCCCTGTAGAGTGAATCTCAAAAGTCTCCAGGGACTGTAGTTGTTTTGAACACAATTCCCTAATTGACATCTTCTCTAAATAAAATGTATTCTGTTGTTTTGGCACAAATCCATACACTCCTTCTAAGAACGAGTCACTTACTGAAAAGTGTTAGCAAATAGGAAGGGTTCTCAATATTCAGAACTTTGAACCTGCCTTCAGGGATCCTGAGCAATGTCACTTTCACGGTCAATAGGACAAGTCAACAGCTAAAGTAAATTTATACTCACCATGAAACAGAAACAGAAGAAAGGGTATATATTATATATATTTATGATTCATACAACACACACACACATACACACCCTGTTGTGTACTGGCCATTTAGCTATAATGGGATGATGTCAATTTGTGACTGTCTCATGACGAAAAATCTCCTAGTATGTAGCTTTGGTGCTGGTAAATTCACAGCAAGAGCACAGGCTCAGCTCACTGGGGGATTTGAACCAGCTCACCAGATGTCTAATTAGTGCCTGCTGTCAGCTGCTCAAATGTCACTGATGGAGCTTCTCTCTCCGCAGCCACTGTTTTAATGATAAAGATCATGCATTGATGTCACTGTGCTCCTGGGTCAATGTGGTGGTTGGTAGAATGACTGCCATAGACCGAGCAGCCAAGCATGTCGTGGTTTCCCAAAAAGAAATTGTGCTCTATGACCATCTTATCCTCTGCACCGGGCAGCAGTACCAGGTGAGGCTATGCATGGCGTTCGGGGTGAATAATAGTTAATGTGTTTATCAGGCACACACTCTCTGGGTAAAGAGCATGCCTTCTCGCCTGGCAGCTGCCACTCTGTATTCATAAAAGTGTCCTGCAAAGCTCATGCACATGACCAGAATTGTGTCCAAAACCCTCATGGAAACCCATTCCAGGAAAAGCATTTTGCTCAAGGATAAAAATCACAGCAAGTCATAGAAATGTCATTTTTTAAGCTGTTCAACAGTCTAACACTTGCTGTTCTCCAGAACTGAATCCAGACACAACTCACATGCATTTATGGGAAATTAATTTATGCCTGAAGAGGCTAACATTTGGCGGTGGTGATGGGCTCATGCAAAAGTATTTCAAACATGCACACCTTTTGTCAACTGTTGTTTTATTTTGTCTCTCAGTTGTAAAACTAGGAAATGTGACTGATTGATTACCCAGTGACCATGCTGTCCATTTTGATTAAATTCTCAAACCATATTTGAGGAAAGCATTGCTGGATAACTGAAATTGTTTAATGTCTTAGGGAAGTGAACTTTAATATTCTCACTTTGCATCACACATTAGCATTGCATGTGGCCAACAAAATACGGCATCTCTTTAATTGAAAGAGATTTACTTTGTAACTCAAAGATGGGGTCATTTCATTACATTTCTCCCAGAAACCTGGATGGGCCTCCCTGTGGTGGGTTTGTTCCTGAGGAATATGAAGTAATTCATCCCTACCCCAGGCACTGTCATATTTTATCTGGTTCTTCCTTAGTTAGGCCATCTTGTGAATGGTCCTGGATTCAAAAGGTGTGTGTGCATGCACATGAGCATGCACACATGCAGGTTTCCCTTTCATAGCCAACCCAGGAGGAGGCAATACATGGTGTGGAACAGACGGTTAAGCAACTCCAAACATAATTACTTGCTGTTCTGAGCCTTGACAACACATTGAGATCATCACCTGGAGCACTTTAAAAATATATCCATACCTACCCCCTACCCACAGAAGCTCTGTTTTAATTATTATAGGGTGAGGACTCAATCATCAGTATTTTTTAAAGCTCCCAGATGATTCTAAGTCAAGGTGAAGAACAACTGACTTGAACTTTCTTGACCTAGAATCTCTCATCTATACCTTAGAGCAGAACTTCTCAAACTATCATGTGCACACATCTTCCCTGTGCATTTCATTAAAATGCAGAGTCTGAGCAGAAAGGGGGCAGGGTTGGCTGAGACACTGCAATTCTAACAATCTCTCAGGTAAAGCAGATGCTGCTAGTGACTAGGCCATATTCTCAGTATCAAGGTTTGGATCACCCTGTGAGTAATTTTTTTTTCTCTTCTTTTTTCTTTTTCCTAGTTAAAGGGTAAATATAAACTCAAGGAATATCTTATTTTAGTACTTAAGTATTCCTCTTTTTATGCATTAGGCCAGAATAAAACACCATGCACCCCTTTAGCTTCTGCTCCTTCACCTGCTCCACTGATTTCCAGCTGCTGCCTGTGACCATGGACTTCAGAAAATATGAGTGAAAGACTCAGGCATCTGTCCATGTGTGTCCAGCTGCCCCTGCAGCTTTAGTCTGTGGCACATTAATCTCTTACCATTTTCACAACAGGAAAAATGAAATGAAGAAGTGATAAAGGACTTCCAATTTAATTTTTCTAGAAATACATAAAAATTAAAGGTACGCAAAGAGTGATACCCACCGCCCCCCCAAAAAAAGCAGCGGCTGAATTCACTTCAGTGGTGGAGGGTTCCAGTTCTTATTTCTTTTCCTATTTTCTTCTCCAACTCTCTCATGGTTTTTGCCTCAGTCTTGTAACTTACAAAACAAACACAAGTAAATATGATGAAAATAAAGCAGAAACTCAAAGCAAGAAGATAACCTGTTATAAAATATAGTTACCAACCTTAACCTCTAGTCAGACCTTTAAATGGCATGTATCACTCTAAAATATTCAGTATTTTTGATGTCCAAATGCATAGCACTTTATCTTTTTATCAGATAATCCATGCACAAGACAAAACAAATTGTGCTGCAGGGTTGCATGTGAGAAGAGCTACTCTGTACTTCTAAGCCAAGGGCACCCAATTTCAAGTATTTCTGTTGTTAGTTATTCAATACTTTTACTCCTGAACTCCAAGTAATGCATTTATAGAAGTTTTTTTCCTTAATCTATCAACTTCTCACATTTTGGAAGATGAAGATATCTCGCTCCAGATTCAGTACCCTCTGATTCTCCTTCCCACCTTGCCTATCAATTCAACTATTTTTATTGGTGAGCACATGCTGCTTGTGGAAATCACTCAGAAACAGCTTACAACTGAGGCCACTCTCCTTAGCTCATGGAGAATCGCGCAGAAAGGGAGAAATGCCTGCCCCTTGTCTGGATTTGGGGTATCTCAAAAACAGGGAGAATAAAAATTTGTCAACTCAAAGTCAAATAAGGCTGGTACTGATCATGAGAAGACCATGGTGGGGACTCTCAAAAGGGTGATACTCACTAGAAGCCAACAGGTGGGGTAAGAACATCCAGCCAGGCCTGGGAGTGAGCCAGGATGTTTGTTATGGTAAGCTTGATGTGGGTTAGCAGTACGATGTGGTCTCCACAGAGGCTGATTACATCTTAGATGGGGTAAATAAGAGTGCGGCATCCAGAATGGTGCAGCCCCAGGAGAGAGCCTTCTACAAACAGGTAGAAAAGAGAGTTGTGCACACCACTTTGTCTTCCCTGTAAGAAATGATAAAGGCGCTCCCCATCACTCAACAGCACTGAACATGAAGAGACTTCACTGCATGTGAGGATGATAAAAGTGCAAAATAACAGCAAGAGGTCAAAGAAAAGTGGCATTTTAAAACAAAGCTGAAAATTTTTTGGCTTTTCCCATCTAGGAAATGGTGTTTCCTCCCCTCCGAATCTGGGCACTCTGATCAGTAGAGTACAAATGCAGTATTGTGACATAACTTCTGAGGCCCAGTCAAGGCCCATACATTATCTCCTTGTTTGTGTGAACTATTGCTCCTGGAACCCTGATGTGTCACATAGGAAGTTCAGATAAACTATGATTGCCATGCTGGAGATGCCATACATTGGTTCTCCAGTGGATAGTTCCAGCTGATCCCAGCCTTTCTGCCATGCCTGCCTAGGCACCAGATATGTGAGTAAAGCCATCTTGGGCCCCCACCAGCTGAATGTCATCAAGTGATCTCTGTCAGTAACACATGAAATAAAAGAATTGCCCGGCCAAACCCTACCCAAATTTCTGATGCAAAAAATCATGAGGAGTAATAAAATGGTGGTAGTTAAACTATTGGCAAACCACATTCAGCAATACATTAAAAAGATCATACACCATGACCAAATGGGATTCATCTTGGGGATGCAAGGATAGTACAATATTTGCAAGTCAGTGTAATACATCACATAAAATGAAAGACAAAAATCACATGACCATAGCAATAGATGTGGAAAAAATATTCAATAAGGTATAGCACTTATTTATGCAAAAAACACTCAGAAAAATGAAAGGAGCATACGTCAACCTAATAAAGGCCATATATGAAGACCAACGACAGCCTACATCATACTCAATGGGCAAAAAACTAAAAGCTTTCCCACTAAGATCAGGAACCAGATAAGGATGTCCACTTTTGCCACTCCTATTCAACATAGTATTGGAAGTCCTAGCCACAGCAATCAGACAAGAAAAATAAAAGGCATCCAAATTGGAAAAGAGGAAGCAAAACTATCATTGTTTGCAGATGACATGATAGTGTACATAGTAAATCCTATAGACTCGGCCAAGAAACTATATGACCTAATAAATGAATTTGGCAAAACAGCAGGATACAAAGTCAATATTTAGAAATCAAAGCCATTTTTGTATACCAACAATGAAACATCAGAAACAAAAATCAGGAAAAAAATCCCATTCGATATAGCAACAAGAAAAATAAAGTACCTAGGAATAAACCTAACCAAGGAGATAGAAGGCCTGCACTCAAAAAACCACACAACATTGAAGGAAGAAGTTAAGGAAGACACAAACAAATGGAAGCAGGTACTATGTTCATGGACTGGAAGAATTAACATCATCATAATGTCTATACTACCCAAAGAAATTTATAGATTCAATGCAATACCTATTAAAGTACTAATGGCATATTTCACAGATATAGAACAAACATTTCAAAAATTTATATGGAACCATAAACTGCCCCAAATAACTGCAGGAATTTTGAGAAATAAGAACAAAGTAGGAGGGGTCACAATACCTGATATCAAACTGTATTACAAGTTCACTGTAATCAAAACAGCCTGGTACTGGCATAAGAAATGACATGCACCAATGGAACAGAATAGAGAGCCCAGAAATAAACCCATGTCTCTATGGTCAATTATTATTTGACAAAGCTTGCAAAAGTATAAAATGGAGTAAAAATAGCCTATTCAACAAATGGTGTTGGGAAAGCTGGACAGCTACATGTAAAAACAAACAAACAAACAAACAAACAAACAAACTTGGCCACCATCTTACACCATACACAAACATAAATTCAAGGTGGATAAAAAAATTAAATATAGTCATGACACCATGAAAGTCTTAGAGGTGGATAAAGTCCTTAAATATAAGTCAGGACACCATTAAAGAAGGAAAATTCTTTAATTCTCAGGTATTCCACACAGCAATATTTCCACTGATATGTCCCCTAGAGCAAGGAACATAAAGGAAAGAATAAACAAATGGGACCTCATCAAATTAAAAAGCTTCTGCATGGCTAAAGAAAACAGCATTAAAATGAAAAGAGAAACAACTATATGGGAAAACATATTTGTCAATGATAACTTGGACAGGGTTTGATCTCCAAAATATATAAAGAACTCAGACAACTCCACTCCAGGAAGACAAACAACCCAATTTAAAAATGGGCAAAGGACTTGAACAGACACTTCTCCAAGGAGGACATACAGAGGGCCCAGAGACATATGAAAAGATGCTCTGCATCGCTAGCCATCAGATGCAAATTAAAACCACTGTGAGATACCACTTCACACAGGTCAGAATGGCCATCATAAACAAAGCAACACACAAGTGTTGAAGAGGATGTGGAGAAAAGGGAATCCTAGTAAACTGTTGGTGGGAATGTAGACTGGTGCAACCACTATGGAAAGCAGTATGGAATTTCATCAGAAAACTAAAAATGGACCTGCCTTTTGACCCAGCATTTCCACTGCCAGGATTGTATTCTAAGAACCCTGAAAAGAACCAATTGAAAAGAACCTGTGTACCCCAATATTCACAGCAGCACAGTTTACCTCCTTCTTAGGTTTATTACCAGGTATTTTATTTTTCTTGTTGCTATATCAAATGGGATTTTTTTTTCCTGATTTCTGCTCTAATGTTTCATTGTTGGTATACAAAAATGCCTTTGATTTTCAGATATTGACTTTATATCCCACTTTTGCCAAATTCATTTATTAGTCAAAAATAAGTTTATTTCTTTTTCTCATTATAAATATCTGGCAAAAAATAACTCAGGTCTGGTAAGGTAGCTCCCTGGTATCATCAGAAAACCAGGCCCTTCCGTATTTTGTTATTCTATTTTTAATATGTAGCTTCCATCCTTGACATCTTGAAGTAGCTGCTGTGGCTCCAGCCATTCCATTTGCAAGAAGCAGGAAGAAGGAAAGACTTGAGCAAAATGACTTCGTGTTGCCCCACCCAAGGACTCCTTTCCAACATGAATTGGAAAATGTAGTTTTTTCAGCCAGGCATATTTCTCAGGAATCTGTTACTAAGCAAGAAATGGAAGTAGGTTGTTAAGTAGGCCATCAGTAGTCCTTGTCATCCATAAGTGACTAGCTTGCTGAAAGGTAAGAGGTGGCCAGGAGGCTCTCAATAGCCAGTGATCCTGGCAATGTTCAATCCAGAATTATCTGATGGAGTAATTGAAGAGGTGTCTGCTACTCTTCAATCACAAGTTAGTGACAGTTTAGTGGCAGAAAATTCTCTAGTTTTGATAACAGCATTGATGGTACTTTTTATTAAATATCCCCATGCTCTCCTTTTAATCTTTATTTTTTCCTTGCTTTGATGACATAATATGAAATTTTTCATAGATCCTTTTTTATTTATTGAGTTCTGATTAAAATTCTATGCAGACAGATTAATTGGCCTTGGGATTTAAAATCCTAGCTTCAGTTTTACCTGTTCTGTGAAAATGCCACTGTATAAATATTAAAAACTATATATATATATATCCTATTAATTTTCCTTTAATTTCTCAAATTCTTTATAGTTTAGAAGTGTACAAATATGCCACATATTTGAGTGCACACCAGAATTACATGGGATATAAAAATGCAATTACATTTCAGGATTCTAATAAGTTAATTTTCATTTTTTCTTCTTTTCCTTGTTACTTAATCTATACATCCATTATTTGAAACACAAAGCATTGGAAGTTGTGTAACTGGAATAGCTCTCAGTTTGTTCTTTAGTCCTGCCATTTTCTGCCAAGGACTTTTCCTAATTCATTAAAACATAACTTACTGAACTGGTATAATGTTACCCAAATTTCATTTTCTTTTATACTACAGTGCTTATTGTGGTTCTGGTGAATTTTCAAACCTCCAAAACACAGTATTCAACATTGTACACTTAAACCATTCACAGAAGCCCTCAGTGGACTGTTCTTATAATAACTATAAATACAGTAATACCAAAATCTTAGTGTGATATGGCTGAACAAATTATGTTGCCAGTAAGAGAATTTTACTCCACAATATCAGGTGTAGTAAATGACCATTACTTATTGGATTGGGCTTTATTTTTTATTAAATAAAATGTTACTGCAGCTTCTTCATGGAGAAGGAACATCACCTTTTAAAATTGATTTTTTAAAAAAATATTTAATCCAGTTTGAAATGGAATTAAATACATCACAGAACTGTATCATGGCTTTACCATTTCTATTGAGGAAGAACATAATTGAAAACTTTCCTAAATGTCATCTGGGGTTTGGTAAAGTCTCACTTGTGCAAGCAGCAGCCAGCATTCCCATCTACTGAGTATAACAAGACATTTGTCAAGAGAAAAAGATCTTGCTCTGCACATACATTCATCTCAACTCAAGTGAACTTTTTGCCCATCATAGCTGAGAACCATCCCTGTCTCACAGCCCTAAGACCTTGTACAGAGAAGGTAAAACAGCTGGCTCAGGTCTTCCAACAGTGGCCTGGAGTTACCTTTAAGACTTGCTTGCAGTGCTGGCCTCGTTATCTTCCACACACTGTCCATCTGGCCACCAAATAAAAAACATATTGGTAAAAGTGATGACCGCTAGTCAAGCTCACACAACTGTACTACTTCATGTGGTATTTGTTGCTTGATTTTAATTTGAACTGAAATGATAGAAAAATAATCAAAGGTCCACTAAAAAAAAGTAGCATCTCTTGAGAAACCAGATCTTGCCACACAGAATCCATACTTCAGTCTGGCAACAACTAGATGGAGTTGAGTGATGGCCAAACTCTCTGATCATGGCAAAAGCCCTTCCATTTGCCACGGTGTCCTTGACACTGAGGGAGGACAAGTGTCAGCATCATCCTTTCTTGTGTTTTTACTCTTGCTTTCCTTATAGTTTCTGTTTCCACTCTGTGTCAAAAGTAAATAGAAGTTATACTGGAAGGGCTCTGTATTGAGAGAAATGGAGATGAAAGAGAGAAAGTTGAGATAGAGAATACCTCGCTAACAAAGTGAAGGAAATTATATCCTATAATTTTCATAAGTAAATAGTGGTCCGCTCTCCTTATTCTCTTTTTTTGCTGAAACTCCATATGCACTTGGATTTCAAACCCTGATATAATTGCTTCTATAATGTGCAGATTATTTTTACCACAAATGGCCACACCACTCAGATTCCATGTGTTCTTTCACAGCTTTGCTGCCCCTGTGTGAAGAGGTAGATTTTGGGTTCCCTTCTCCTGCCCTGGGCAGGCCTCTGTGACCACGTCCATGAATATAATATAGTGGAAGAGTCACCACTTGGATTCCAAGATGAGGTTAGACAAGAACACAAAACTCTCTGGACTTACCTGGGAACTGAGCCACCATGTTGTAAGGAAGCCCAAACCACATGCAGAGGCCATGTGTGGGTATTCCAGCCTAAAATTGCAGCCCCCAGGTAACATCCAGTAGTAGACATATAGTGACAGCTTTTTGTCATTTTTTAATACCCAGCATGTTTTCTGGAGGGAAGAAAAAGAACTGAAATGGTTTATCTCCAGATAATTCCAGCCCCTAACCTTCAAGTCACCTCCAGCCTTCACGTACTCTCACTGAGGTCTCTGACATTATTTAACAAACTGTCCCCTACCTTGCCCTGTCTGAATTACTGACCTTCAGAACCTGTAAGCTTGTTTTGTACCACTGACTTTTAGAGTACTGCATTTTGCCATGTGAAATGCATATTTTTGCCCACATATTTTGAGGGAAAACAAGTATGCACATGACATATGGGTATAATGGTTACATACCATGAGTGTAATAATCCTGTGAACAATGAGCACAAAAACACGGGCATGCATTATATATGGGAGTGAATAATATGTGGTAAAATGCAGTAAGTTGTTACACGGCATCATATAATAAGCAACTCCTGAGAATTAGTTTTAAGTGGTCATCATACTGTTTGTTTTTTTTGTTTGTTTCAATGAAAACAATTGTGTCTGCTTCTCCAAGGAGGACATATGGAGGGTCCAGAGACATATGAAAAGATGCTCAGCATCACTAGCCATCAGAGAGATGCAAATTAAAAACACAATGAGATAACACTTCACACCATTGAGAATGGCCATCATAAACAAAGCAACAAACAACAAGTGTTGGAGAGGATGCAGAGAAAAGGGAACCATAGTGCACTGTTGGTGGGAATGCAGACTGGTGCAGCCACAATGGAAAACACTATGGAATTTCCTCAGAAAACAAAAAAATGGAACTGCCTTTTGACCCAGTAATTCCACTGCTAGGATTGTATCCTAAGAACCCTGAAACACAAGTCCCAAAGAACCTATGCACCCCAATGTTCATAGCAGCACAATTTACAATAGCCAAGAGCTGGAAGCAACCTAGGTGCCCATCAGTAAATGAATGGATCCAAAAACTATGGTACATTTACACAATGGGATTCTATGCAGCAGAAAGAAAGGAGTTCCTACCCTTTGGACAGCATGGATGGAATTGGAGAGCATTATGCTAAATGAAATAAGCCAGGTGGTGAATACCATATGATGTCACTTTTAACAGGAACCTAATCAACAAAACAAGCAAAATATAACCAAAGACACTGAAATTGAGAACAGACTGACAGTGACCAGAGGGGACAGGGGAGGGGATAATGGGGGGAAAGGGTGAAGGGTTTTTAGGAACAAGTATAAAGGACACATGGATAATAACAAGAGGAAGTGGAAACAGGAAGAAGGTGGGAGGGCTAGGGTGGTGGGGGGTGGGGGTAAAAGGCAAAAAAACTACTTGAACAACAATAAAAAGGGAAAAAGTAAAACAATTGCATCTGGGGACAGAAAAAGGCATACCTAAACTAGACATCACTATGTGTTTTATGTATGTATGTATGTATGTATGTATGACTGTGTCAGCCCTTCACCTGTTACCACTGAAATAAGCATGTGTCTGTAACATACCTCAGGTCCCATGTCCTACAGGAGCTGATATTAGTCAACACCTGACAAACAGAGAGATTCCGAACAGCAGTAAACGGAGATACACTGGTAGAGTTCCTTGTAATCATTTTACTCTCAATGATGAAGAAGACTGCTTGAAGGCCCTGACTTGGATTAGAAACAACTCCATTATCACAGAAGGTAAGAATGTTGGTTATTGCTCATCTTCTCAGAATAGTGTTTTATTTTTATGAAAATCTCATTCATCTAATTCTAGTATATAATTAGCGTCTAATTAATTTCAACCAAATAATTTCTCTGTCATGCTTAGTTTTCCAGATTAATTTACAACTTGTCATTTTTGGATACGCAGCAAGAAAGAAAAAAGCTTGAGATAGTTTAATTATCTATAATTATTTTATCATACAAAATGAATATCCAAAGAGCAAAGCATGGCTAAAATCATTAACTAATTAAAGGATAATTTAATAAGCAAACATATTTAGTAATTATATGGAAAATATGTTTCCTTTTGTGAAGCTGAAAAGATCTAGGAAAAAAAAAAGGTCTGTGTCTGAAGGGCTCTTTTCTTCGTTTCACAATCCATTGTGCTCTTTCTTGGTGTTGTTGTACAATCCTTCCCACAAACACACATATTCAAGTTACATGCCACTTTTTTAATCAAAATGAGAGCATAAAACATTTGTACAAATGCTCCTGCCACTCATAAGTGTCTGTTCAAGCTTCGTCCTCTCTATTGCTTGGATTAAATTAAAATCGTTTAACTAATAAAACAACCAGAACATGGCCTGGCTACCTGTTTGTCCTCAATTGAAACCTGGCAGTCCAGTTCTAGAGAAGAGAGTGTAACCCTTTTATTTTACCTAAAGCGCCAGGAGAGCCAATGCCTTGGTTGGGTTCATCACACATGAAGATCTCAGATGCTAACCTGGACCTTGAATTCAGTTCAGGGATGTAAACTTCACTAAATGCTCAGAATGTGGGGATCAATAAGTAAAATTATATATAAATGTGTTAAATGTATATATTTAAACAATGTAATTATATTAATATAATTACTATAGTAAATTAAATATTGTTTGTCTTGATTTTTAGTAGAAGATTTAGGCATTAGTGGAATTTTGGCAAGTTGCTTCATTTACTACATTAAAAAGTTACTAATTTATTAGATTAAAAATAAGTATCAAATGAGATTTAATACATTGCTGGATTCAGTTTGGTAATACTTTGCCAGCTATTTTGATCTAAATTCATAAGTGATATTGGCCTGTAGTTTTCTCTTTTATGCTATATTTGTCAAGTTTTTGGAATCAGGTGTATACTAGTCCCACAAAGTGTTTTTTGGGGAAATTTTTAATATTTTTCTGGGGTTCAAAATATACCATGTACCTAAAATTTGAACAGAAATCAGTTATAAAACCAACTGGGTCTGGAACTTTTGGGAAGAGATAGAATATATAGATATATACAGGGGACCAGATTTAAAAGTTGTCAAAGTATTTTCACACTTGCATCACAACTTGGTATTATGTACACTGTTGCATCTATATGTGTTTAAACCTGTTTCAGCGTTTTAGTTATTCATTTTTTAAAAATCCACATCTGAGGACTTGCTTCCACTGATTTTAGAGAGAGAGAGAAGGGGAGAGAGATACATCGACGTGAGAGAAAACCATCTACTGGTTGCCTCCCATACATACCACAACTGGGACTGAACCTGTAACCCAGTCCAGCAATCAAACCCAAAACCCTTCGGTGCATGGAATGATGCTCCAACCTACTGAGCCTTGCAGCCAGGGCAACAGTTTAGTCATTATTTAACCATTGCCCCATGATCTACATAGACTTAGGGAATTCTCTAATCTGAGATGAGCAAACTTTTATTATAAGGGCCAGATTGTAAATATTTTAGACATTGCAGGCCATATGGTCTCTGTCTCAATGACTCAACTCTGCCACTGTAGCAAGAAAGCAGCAAAGACAATATGTCAGTGAATAGGCATGGCTTTATTCCAATAAAACTTTATTTACAAAAAATAGGTGATGAGCCATGGTTTGTAGAGAAGTCTGCCGTTATCCATACAATTAGTGACAAAGCATTGCTATTTCATCAAGTCCAGATATCAAAGTCCCTGACAACCTTAAACTCCCTGAATACACAAAAGCATGCCTTACAACTATGAGGTCTGTCTGGAAAAAAGTTCAGCCATTGTTAATATGATGATAATGGTTTGCATGACATCCATGTAACCTGGCAGCCAAGGAGAGAGGGCTATTATGCACACGTGTGAACAATGATGACTTCATTGTACTAATCAGTGGGTGTGGTAGACAATGTTGAATGAGTATATATGTGCTCTGTGGCTGTCACATTCAAATTGAGTGAGTGAGTAGAGCAATGAATCTGCATCAAATTTTGCATTAAGCTTGAATATTCCTCATTGGAAACTATTTGGATGGTTCAGAAGGCCGCAGCTATGGGAAACTGGTGATTGGCAGCTTCATCAGGACAACATGCCCACTCATGCATCATATCTTGTGCAGGGTTTTTTGGTGAAACATCAAATCACCCAGGTGACTCAACCTCCCTACAGGCCAGGTTTCGCACCCTGCTGGCTTTTCTCAAAACTAAAAATTACTTTGAAGGTGAAGAGATTTCAGACTGTCGATGAGATTCAGGAAAATATGATGGGGCAGCTGATGGCAACTGAGAAAACTGTGAGATCCCAAGGTGCCTACTTTGAAGGGGACTGAGGTGTCATTGTCCTATGTACAATGTTTCTTATACCTTGTATCTTCTTCAGTAAAGGCTCTTTTTTCACATTACATAGCTGGATACCTTATGGACAGACCTCATATGCTTAATTCCTATTATAATGCAGGGTTTTAACTTCAAACTATTGGCTTTTTGGATGTTTGGAATAAGGAACATTTAAGCAAGGGAAGGGGCTAAGAAAGGGGCAATGCAGTTTCTTAAGGTTGATTGTATATGGCAGAGAATTTAGAAATTCCAAAGCAAGAAGCACTATGCTCTCCTTCAGACTCCTTCTTTTTCATGCTCTTGGTTCTCAGATGGGCAAAGACCATCGGTGCTATTCTAGTGATGTGACTACTTGTCACAGATGGTGATACTCTGGTTCCTACTTAGTGGAAAATGCTTCTGAAAGATTTAAGTATTTCTCTAATTGACCATTGAATAAAACACCTCTGTGTGCCTGCTTTTGTCCCTCAAATAGCCCAGATGGGAAGGATGTGAACATCAGTTTTTTGGTCTTAATTATTGACCATTTTCCTCAGCTCTAGTGTTTTATGACATGCCAGAGCGCCTCGGAAGGAGGTGTTCCTAATGCTTAGATGCTGAGCCTAGGGTCTGGGAGGCATCTCAGATACCTGACCTGGCCAAGTTAATTCAACTCTGTGCAGTGGCCCTCTTCAAAGCACTTCTCATGTAAGAAAAATTAGAAGGAAGAATGTTAACTTCCTGCCTTAAGGGAGCTCTTCCTCTGTGTAGCTTTTTCATAATTAAAGTCATATTCAGATTTGAATTTAAGTAGTTCAATTATGGGTAATATCTTCCTCATATAAGTTGTTGTGAGATAAATGAAATAAATAAGATACAACATGTCCAACTCAGGACAGTGTCTCACACATACTGAGAGTTCAGTAATATAGTCTGTTATTAGCATTACTATTATGACCACTACACATGTGTAGTTGTTGTGTGGACACATGTGACCACAGAGTTGTTGCCACATGCTCAGGCTCCCCAGAATGAAAGTCTCAGCCTCTGCTATCCTGGTGGTACCACAGCCCAGGACACAGTCTCTACAAAGGATGGGGACTCATGCCAATCAAGTGCCAGTTTGGTTGTAAAGAAGCATCTGACCTTAATGAGAGCCCTAGAGACTGAAGTTTGAAGAAGGCTTCCCGAGAAAAGAGGATTTGAGCTCAGCCTTAAAGAAAGGCAGGATAAGCAAACAGAGAGAAGTGGGGAAGTTTGATTTGTGTCCAAAAGACAATGGCCCAACAACTTGGACAGGGCAGATCCTTGAAGGGCAACAGAGAGAGATGAAAGTGGAGAAACAAGTAGAGAATCTCAAGGTCCAGCCAAGCGCAGGTGTAACTGTATGTTTTAGGGGTTGGGGCACTAATGAAGGGGGATAACCAGTGCATAAAACAGCACTTTTGGAAGATGAACCTTCCATTTGTAGCATCCATCCAGTAGAGAGAAAGAAATCTAATAAGAATGGATTAAAGAAAACCTCTCCAGTTGGAGAGGGAATGGCTCTACACACAGGAAAGGATTGGCATAGCCCCTTCTAGCTCTTTCCAAGTCAGTCGTGAGATGATGGTATTTCAAACTAGAAACTGGGAGTCTAGCACATCATAACAAATAAGGAGCAGGGCTGTATTCCTGTAGTCATTACCACCCCTCCACCTGTCAGTTCCTGCGTCTTCTTCATGTCACCTTAATAACATCAGAAGGAATGTGGA
This sequence comes from Artibeus jamaicensis, assembly GCF_021234435.1. Taxonomy (NCBI): domain Eukaryota; kingdom Metazoa; phylum Chordata; class Mammalia; order Chiroptera; family Phyllostomidae; genus Artibeus; species Artibeus jamaicensis. Next base: position 3,699,468 of record NW_026521913.1, read on the forward strand.
CGTTTATCATGAGAGTTAGCTTTTGCTTCTTCAGGGATAACTTTCTCTTCTCAAGAGTTCAGAGTGGGGTCGGTGGGAGTCTGCTGAGAACAAGGCCCTTCTCACAATGAGATAGAGGAGAAAAAAATCTCCATCTCATTGGCTGTGATGAGCTAGCCACCCAGGAATCACACCCAGAATCCTGTAAAATGCCAGGCCTTATTTTGCTGAAGTACAGGGACTTGAGGGGAAAGGCTTGTATGCTGAGGACAGTGGAGAGATTGTTCTAGAAGTGTAGGTGAATGCTGGGGAGCAGAAACAGTGGATAGTCAATAGGAAGAGGCTGCTGTCCTCTGCATTTCCGTCTGTCCAAACTACACAGATAACACCTCAAAACATCACCACTCCTCCGCCACTGTTTTATCACTCTTTCCTCTGCTTCTGCAGGAGAAATAGTGGTTCTGTGATGGAATTAGCACAGTGTGAAGGAAATGATTTTCTGGGCTCTAGAGCTGGATAGGTTTACAGATGTAACATTGTTCCTCTGTCTGGCAGAATAACTGACCGTCATGGGCTCAAATGCTGCTTTCAAGTGCAAACAAAAGCAAACCGGCAGGGTTTGGCCCTGGAGTGCGCAGGGTAGGAGGGCTTGAGGGGATTCAGATAAAACTCAGCAATCTAATACATTAAAAACAGCTTATGTCATTAATTGAAACTAATTGAAATTCATCTGCTATTACCTCTGTACTTTCCATGAAAATGAAAAGTCAAGTTAAAAAGAAACTGCTCTAATGGCCCAAAATAGAGCAATTATTTTCATCTTTAGTTAAATACAGTTTACTGTCTTATTAAAAGCATATTTGTAGGAAAAGTATAACATTAAAATTACAGCGCATGAATCACCAAATAAAGCCTTTATTATGTTATGCCTAATAGAGTCTTCCCTTTTTATTTGGTAGAGCAGAATGGGACAGGTCAGGTTTGGATCATAGAAATCTTACGGTTTGACTTACAAAAAAAAATCAAAAGAGTATTCACTTGTCCATTTCTGGACATGATATTTTCTCATTTTTAAACATTTTTTAAATTGTTGGTCAAGTACAGTTTTCTGCCTTTCCCCCCCTCCCCTCCTCCCCTCCCTCCCCTGTTTCCACCCTCCATTGTTATTGTCCATGTGTTCTTTATTTTCTGCAAACCCTTCACCCTTTTCCCCTATGATCCCTTCCCCTCTCCTCCTGGTCACTGTCAGCTTGTTCTCAATATCAGTGTCTTTGGTTATATTTTGCTTGTTTGTTTTGTTGATTAGGTTCCTGTTAAAGGTGAGATCATATATTAGTCTTTCATTGCCTGGCATATTTCACTTAGCATAATGCTCTCCAATTCCACCCATGCTGTCACAAAAGTTAGGAGTTCCTTCTTTCTTTCTGCTGCATAGAATCCCATTGTGTAAATGTACCATAGTTTTTGGATCCATTCATTTACTGATGGGCACCTAGGTTGCTTCCAGCTCTTGGCTATTGTAAATTGTGCTGCTATGAACATTAATTAGGGTGCATAGGTTCTTTGGGATTGGTGTTTCAGGGTTCTTAGGATACAATCCTAGCAGTGGAATTACTGGGTCAAAAGGCAGTTCCATTTTTTTGTTTTCTGAGGAAATTCCATAGTGTTTTCCATTGTGGCTGCACCAGTCTGCATTCCCACCAACAGTGCACTATGGTTCCCTTTTCTCTGCATCCTCTCCAACACTTGTTGTTTGTTGCTTTGTTTATGATGGCCATTCTCAATGGTGTGAAGTGTTATCTCATTGTGTTTTTAATTTGCATCTCTTTGATGGCTAGTGATACTGAGCATCTTTTCATAAGTTCTGGGCCCTCTGTATGTCCTTCTTGGAGAAGTGTCTATTCAATTCCTTTGCTCATTTTTAAATATATTTTGTTGATTATGCTATTATAGTTGTCCCATTTTCCCCCTTTATTCCCCTCCACCCTGCATACTCCTTCACACCCACCCACATTCCCCCCCCCTTTAGTTCATGTCCATGGGTCATACATATAAGTTCTTTGGCTCCTACATTTCCTATACTATTCTTAACCTCTTCTTATTTTCTACCTACTGTTTATTCTACTTCTCTGTACCTTTTCCCCCTCTCCCCCTCCCACTCCCCTACTAATAACCTTCCATGTGATCTTCATTTCTGTGATTCTGTTCCTGTTCTAGTTGTTTGCTTAGTTTGTTTTCGTTTTTGTTTCAGGTGTGGTTGTTAGTAACTGTAAGTTTGCTGTCATTTTACTGTACATATTTTTTGTTTTCTTTTTCTTAGATAAACCCCTTTAACATTTCATAGAATAAGGGCTTGGTGATGATGAACCTCTTAAACTTGATCTTATCTGAGAAGCACTTTATCTGTCCTTCCATTCTAAATGAAAGTTTTGCTGGATAGAGTAATCTTGGATGTAAGTCCCTGCCTTTCATGACTTGGACAGTTATTTCCAGCCCCTTCTTGCCTGCAAGGTCTCTTTTGAGAAATCAGCTGTCAGTTTTATGGGCACTCCTTTGTAGATAACTGTCTCCTTTTCTCTTGTTGCTTTTAAGAATTTCTCCTTATCTTTAATGTTGGCTAATGTAATTATGATGTGCCTTGGTGTGTTCCTCCTTGAGACCAACTTCTTTAGGACTCTCTGAGTTTCCTGAACTTCCTGGAAGTCTATTTCCTTTGCCAGATTGAGGAAGTTCTCTATTGTTTGTGCTAATAAGTTTTCAATTTGTTGCTCTTCATTTTCTCCTTCTGGCACCCCTGTGATTCAAATGTTGGAACATTTAAAGATGTCCAGGAGGTTCCTAAATCTCTCCTCATTTTTTTGAATTATTGTTTCTTCATTGTTTTCTGGCTGAATGTTTTTTTCTTCTTTCTGGTGCATACCATTGATTTGAGTCCCAGTCTTCTTCCCATCACTGTTGGCTACCTGTACACCTTTATTTCACTTAGCATAGCCTTCACTTTTTCATCTAATGTGTGACCATATTCAAACAATTCTCTGAGCATCATAATTACCAGTGTTTTGAACTGTGGATCTGATAGGTTGGCTATCTCTTCATCACTTTGTAGTATTTTTCTCTGGAGCTTTGATCCATTCTTTCGTTTGGACCATTTTTTTTTTTTGTCTGGTGTACCTGTTACATAGTAAGGGGAAGAGTCTTAGGTGTTCCCCAGGGCAGGGCAACCCACGTCACTGTGTTGTGGTGCTGTATGTCAATGGAGGGGTCCAAAAGGGAACGATGGTGCTTGCTCCACTCTCTGATGATTTTCAATCACCTCCCCCACTACCCACAAGCAAATTGGGCCCTTCTAGTGCTGATACCTGGGTGGGTGGGCTTTTGTATGTTCTAGGACCCTGTGGGCCTCTCCAATGAACTCTCTTGTGAGGCTTGGAGTTTCTCTCGCTGCCATCTCAACCCCTACCAGTGTTTTCAATCTGTGGTTTGAGGCTTTATTTCTTCATGCTGGAGCCCTGGGTTGCATGGTCTGTCTTGCTCCCCTGTTGTTCCTCCTGGTTTATCTGCATGCAAATGTGAAACTGCCCACTCCACCAGCTGCCACGTCACTAAGTCCACCACCTGCAGCCTTGCCTGTCCCACTCCATAATCTGCCACCTCGCTCAGTCCGCCAATTGCTGCCTTGCCATGAATCTTCTTTGACCAGCTGCCAGTCTTACCCCACCTACCAGTCTGGATGAATGTTTCTTCTTTAATTCCTTGGTTGTTAAGCTTCCATACAGTTTGATTTTCTGTCCATTCTGGTGGGTTTTTGTTTTTAAATTGTTGTTGTCCTTCTTTTGGTTATGCGAGGAGGCACAGTGTGCCTACCTATGCCTCCATCTTAGCCAGAAGTCTCCCCTTTGCCCATTTTTTAATTGGGTTGCTTTTTGTCTTAGAATGGAGTCATGTGAGTTCTTTATATATTTTGGAGATCAAACCCTTGTCTGAGGTATCATTGGCAAATATGTTTTTCCCTACAGTTGGTTCTCTTTTCATTTTAATGCTGTTTTCTTTAGCTGTGCAGAAGCTTTTCATTTTGATGAGATCCCATTTGTTTATTCTTTCCTTTATGTCCCTTGCTCTAGGGCACATATCAGTGAAAATATTGCTGTATGGAATATCTGAGATTTTCCTGCCTATGTTCTCCTCTAGGACTTTAATGGTGTCATGACTTATATTTAAGTCTTTTATCCACCTTGAATTTATTTTGGTGTATGGTGTAAGTTGGTGCTCAAGTTTCATTTTTTTGCATGTAGCTGTCCAGCTCTCCCAACACCATTTGTTGAATAGGCTATTTTTACTCCATTTTATGTTGCTGCCCTCTTTGTTGAAAATTAACTGACCATAGAGACTTGGGTTTATTTCTGGGCTCTCTATTCTGTTCCATTGGTCTATGTGCCTGTTTTTATGCCAGTGCCAGGCTGTTTTCATTACAATGGACTTGTAATACAGTTGGATATCAGGTATTGTGACTCCACCTACTTTGTTCTTATTACTCAAAATTCCTGCAGCAATTTGGGGCAGTTTATGGTTCCATATAAATTTCGAAATGTTTGTTCTATATCTGTGAAATATGCCATTGCTACTTTAATAGGTATTGCATTGAATCTATAAATTTCTTTGGGTAGTATAGACATTATGATGATGTTAATTCTTCCAGTCCATGAACATAGTACCTGCTTCCATTTGTTTATGTCTTTCTTAACTTCTTCCTTCAGTGTTGTGTAGTTTTCTGAGTGCAGGTCTTTTACATACTTGGTTAGGTTTATTCCTAGGTCCTTTATTTTCTTGTTGCTATATCAAATGGGATTTTTTTCCTGACTTTTGTTTCTGATGTTTCATTGTTGGTATACAAAAATGCCTTTGATTACTGAATATTGACTTTGTATCTCACTATTGTGCCAAGTTCATTTATTAGGTCGAATAGTTTTTTGGTGGATCTATAGGATTTTCTATGTATAGTATCATGGACATGATATTTTTTTAAGAAAATGTTTTCTTAAGAAAAGTGTTTATTTCATAGTTTATTAATATTCTATGACTATTTAAAATTATTTCATTATCTAACTATTTGCTGGAGTTAATTATACAGATAAAATAACAAATATATGTATTTTAGGAATGTGTTACATGTTCATTTGTAAATATAGTATAGTAGTGCAAGAACCAGTTCTGAATCAGACTTGGGACGTCTGAGTCCTGCTGAACCACCTGTTGATACTTGCTGTGTGACCTGATGCTGTTCCCTTTACCTCTCAGTGCTTTCTAGAGTATCTAATAAAACTTATCTCACAGCCCTGTCCTGAGGATGAATGAGATCACACATAACCACTCTGTCTCTTTTGAAGTAGAAAAAGACCTTTTATCTGGCCTTAAATATATAATAAGTATGAAGAAAAATTTATATTAATATCTGTATGCATAAATCTTGAATTCATTTTTAAACTCTTGAGATGTGATTTGTGGCCAGACTATTGGATCAAGAAATCATTCCCTTTTCTTCATTCCAAGTCATGGTTTTATTCTTGGAAAACCCACTGCCTTTAGAGTATTAAGCATGATGATGAAATGGAAGTAAAGCATATTCTCCAGGTGGTAAAAATTAAAGCAGTCATTTTAAAAGAATAAAAATACCTTTCCAGCATCTACTGAAAATAATTTCTATAAAGGTTCAATTACTTTTATTACAAATCTCTGACAAAAATTAATACTATATTTTATTTTTTAACTTAATAGGTAGATTAATTTAGCATTTCATTTCTACAAAGCAATGTTATCTTTAAATACTAGTGAGTGTTGAGTTCCTGAAACCATTTTTTACCTCTTCTAGGACCCAGGATGCTGAAACTGGCATTTTCCCCTCAATTAAGAGAAATTGAAGAATCTCCTAAATCTGGGTGCATTATGATTGTGGAAATGTTAAAGTGTGATTGCCTTTTTTTTTTTTTGATAGTCATAGTCAAAGTTGCTAGTGTGTATCAAAAAGGAAAACAGTCACCTTTTCCTTTATGCTAGCATTTTAAATGGCAAACCTTAGTGCTTCTTCAATCTAAGGTAGTGATATGAACCATTGCTTTTCCTCTGTTTTTCCCCAGCTGAGCTGTTGACAACAAAGCCCTTCTTTTCTCTTGGAAGCATCCTTACACATTTCTTATCAAAGTCTGCTGCAGGTTAACAGTGAGAGAATGACCCACTGCTCCTTCTTGCCAGCTTTTATCTGAGGAGGCACCATTCTTGCCCTCTGCTTCCTGTTTCAGATATGTAATGTTAGTGGTGCATAATTTATTCCTTAAAAGGAGGAACAAAGATTAGCCTCCCATGAAAACTGCTACAGTGATATTCTCTTATCCTTTATTGAAAATTAGCCCAGACTGTTCTAATCATCAGTTACCATTTGCCATCTCAAAGTAGGGCAGCACACCATTTTACCTCTGTCACTTATCAGATCAAGTGCAAAAACTGGTCATTTCTTTTTTTAGTTTTTAAATTGATTTTAGAGATCAAGAAATGCCCATTTGTTGTTCCACTTAATTATGCACTAATTGGTTGATTCTTTTGTGTGTCCTGAACCTGTAACCTTGGTGTATTGGGTTGATGCTGTAACCAACTGACCTACCTGGCTTGGGCCAAAAACTTGTCATTTATTATCTGTGAAATAAACAGAACTTCAAAGACAGAGACCAGATTTTCTTAGCATAAAGCTCACATCCAGGGGAAATCCTCAGCTTTCTAATTCTACTTCTTCCATATATGCCTAAAACTTCAAAAGAATAAATATCTGACATATATATCTTACTTATGTGATGGAAGCCCCTGTGTTACCTCCTTCTAAATGTTTGCAATGACTACACGAGCTATTAAACATATAAGTAGTGGAAATACATTGATTACATTAATCTTTAGATAATTGAAGTTGTCTGACTTATTTAAAGTATGCTGTAAATGAACGTACATAATGGGTCCCACATAACCTGCCCTAATTTTAACCACCTGGAGAATATGTTTTGCTGCCATTTCATCACCATGCTTAATACTCTAAAGGTGGAGAATTCTCCAAGGAGAAAACCATGACTTGAAAGAAGAAAAGGGAAGGTCCCACATAATCCCCTCTGTGTAGCCATCAGGACATTCTGCACCAATGGAACCCCATCCACCCCACTTCATACACTCTGGGTGGGACATGACTATCAGACTAACTGTCTGCTTTAGACAAAGCCCTTATTGTTGTTGTTCACACCACTCATTTCACCTACCATCACCCCTGACTCCACTACCACTTTCTTTCACTTTTAAATCCTTTCTTCTAACTCTTACCCAGCAATTGAGGAAAATCTATTCCTCTGAGTTTCTCTGTTCTTCTATCTCTCCACCCACTTTCTTTCTCTCTGTTTTCTTCCTTCCTATCTTCCCTCCTTGATTTAGCTAAAAAATAACCCAACTGGTACAATAAGATAGTTATATAACTGCTAATTTCCATGTAAAATATTTTTGTTTCCCTGTGTTTAAACCCCAATGATATGGCAAAGGTATTATTTGAGATTGTTGCATTGCTGGTACATAGGATTTGGATTACATTAGGATTATGTAGGATTTTGTGAGCTAGACTAGAAACCAATAACCAGACCTAACACTGTGAAGGAGAATGTGTTTCTGTCTTATAAATATCAGGTATACAACCCACCCTGTGGTTGGATATTTTTTGTACAGCCAACTTAACAGTGAATACCAAGTAGAAATATGTAGTAGAAAAATCTAGCCACAGTGCAGTCATTCTGCGGTAAATATCTAGAGGCAACTATGCCTATAAGGGGCAAAAGTAATGCCCAATTAACTTATGATCAGCAATCTGATAAACCTCAAACACTTCATCTCTGCATTCAGTCGGGAAACAGTGTCACACCCATTGTAGGCTAGGCATTGTGCAGGACTCCAGAGAAAGCACAGTGAGCAAGGTAAACTTGAAGTCATCTCACAGATACATTAATGAGGATAGACTGGTGAATGCAGGGAAGGAAAGTCAGAGACCACCAAGGGCCTCCTGAGGACTCAGCTAGTTGGAGAGTGGACTGCAGGCCCAAACACAACCACAGGTCATCGTAGTCCTTGACATAGGGTCTTCAAAAACGCTAGTTCTACCCTACCCGTTCCAGTAAAATTACTCCAAAAAATGGAAGGAATCATATTTCTATGCTTAGATTGATTTGTCCCAAAATGAAAAATGAATAATCAAAATATTTGTTTACTAGATTTTGGTTATTCTATAAATTATCTCCATGCTTATGTTTTTTGCCATTAACTATGAAAAATTATTTATGTGCATATAAGTTAAACCAATATTATTGTTAACAGCTGTAAATGTTATTGTTATTAATAATGATGATGATAATAATAATAATAATAATGATGATGATGGTATATAAAAGTGCTTTGCTTTGTGCCCAATATATAGAAGTCATGAGATAAACATGAGTCTAAAAATTCTTTACAAAGTAAAAGAGAAAAATGATGGAGAAAGAACTCACAACTGCACAAAGATAATGGAAAGAATAATACCCCACAGAATGGGGAAATTGAAAAGGCAAAATATCAGAGTAAGCATCTCTGAAATTGGGTGAGCTGTGGTGGCCTAGGCCAGGTTAGAGGCCCAGGCAGGTCCTTCTGGTACTCCTGTGGTGGCCCATCCTGATTGGTTGAGCTTTCCCTACTCCAGTGATTATCTGATTTCTGAGTCTCCTGTGTCACTGGCAGGAGATGCTCATTTCCAAGGAATACCTTTTTCCTGGGAAAATGTTCCAGATTGGTCTGACAGGAGACAATGCCTTAGGCAAGAGCTCAGTGATCTAGGTGTTTCAGCAGCTGGTGTGTGCAGTGATTGATGTTGATGTCTGCCCACCACGTGGTCCAGCCAGGCTACCCTGCCCACTGGCATATTGTGGAAGCCTTCAGAACTGCTGTCTTGTTGGAAAATGGTTAACATTAATTGCAAGTTCCTAGGGACCTTATATTGAACCAGCCTGACTAGCAACATCTGCTCAACACCATCATTCACCCTGAGATTCAAAAGGAAATGATGGAGACTTTCAAGTACTTCCTTCAGGGATACTGCTGTATGATTCTGGATATCCCCCTGCTGTTTGAGACCAAGAAACTGCTCAAGTGCAGGAAGCACAGGGTAGTGGTATACTGTGGCCAGGATACACAGCTGGCATGGGCTGGCTGATGTTGCAGAACAATCTGAAAAACTAGGTCACAGAAGCTCAGATCAGTACCCAGTTGCCCCTGAAGGACAAAGCCCACATGGCCTGCCACATTCTAGACAACTTGGGTGAGTGGATTTTGCATGCTGACCTGGAGCACTCTGGAGTACCTACCGCTGAGGCTCAGGGTCTTCACAGATCTGACCAGCATTGCCAGCCTCCTCTACTTGCTCACTCCCTGCCTCCTCCCTTCTCCCTAGCTGGGCACTGCAAGGCAGGAAGCCCCAGACCTCGATCACCTCTGAGGCTGAAGTAAGTAACGAATGCATCCTGTTTCCTCCCAGCTCCCTTAATTAACTCTTTCTCTCTCTCTCTCTCTCTCTCTCTCTCTCTCTCTCTCTCTCTCTCTCTCTCAGCTGGGGCTCTGCACTGGGCCAACCTTCTTTGGGGTACAGTCTCTCTGAGGGAAAGAAAAGAGCCCTCTGTCAGTAGATATTCCTTCCCACTTTCCCTAGAACTCCTCCTCTGGAACTACCTACAGAACAGTGTCCACAGTGAAGCATGAAAGCAACCATGAGAAACTATTATACATTTCTTATGGATGGGAGTGAAGAACATTGTCTCTCTGGCCCTCATCAGTGTTTAAAGCTGGGAGGTTCCCTGGGCTTGGAACCTCTCTGAGCACATGCTTCATTGTGACCAAAACTTCCTTCATGGACCATGGCAAATCATTCTGTACCAAGGGCTTCCACCTTCAAACATGAGTCTTCCCTAGCTTGATACCCTTGTACAGGATGCAGTGAGGATTCCCTGTGGATAATGTAGTAGCTGGCAGAGGCTGGGCCTCTTATGGGGTGACCCACTGTCCCACCTCGGCATTTGTGTACCACTCCCCTTATCCTGCTCACCATCTCCCACCACTTTCTACCTTCTCCCTGTACTCCTAGCCCTGAACTCTTGGTAGTCCATGTGTACTGGACAGTTTCTGATCTCCATGCCTTCATCACGCTGTTCCCTGACCTGGAATACTTTTATTCTTCCCTGTAACTGGCTGACTCCCAGTTCAGGCACTATCTGAAGTCCCAGGCTGGGTTAGGTGCTCTGGGATACCACCATTCCCATGTTTTATCTGAATTCACAGTGTAGCAATCAGCCAAATGCTGCTTGGTCTCTACTAGACTATAAGCCCTTTGAGGGCAGGGACTGTTTTATTTATCTTTGTTCCTGGTGCAGAGCCTGCATCTGTGTTGGTGCTTAATGTGTTAATCTGCAGGGGGAAAGGTAAGAAACCAAACTGGCAAAGAGTAATGGGCTGATTTTTTTTACAACAGGTCTTGTCATATTTGTGGAGGGATATGAATTGTTCTTATTGAGTAACAAATTATATTAAATGAGATTCTAGTATATTTTACAGGTAATGAGAGAAATATAACTAAGCATATAAAACATGTTTAAATGAAAAATTTTAGATGAGATTATATAAACATTTGTTTAACATATGCCCAGAGTGACTGTGATGGCTTGGCCTGTTGTTCAGCAAATATCCATACCTCTCTCCCTCCTACTTCAGCCAGAGTGTTCTTCCTGTGTTCTTGACATAGGGAAGGCCATGTGACTTGCTTTGGTAAATAGAACATTACAGTATGTAATGTAAGAGAGGCTTGAAAAGTGCTTGAGCAGTTGCACTTGCCTACCTGTGCTCTTGCATTTCTCCATAAACAGAAAATGCCTCAGGTATCTGTTGGTCCATTGAGGATGAAAGACACATGGTGCAAACCTTATCCCAAGCACAACCCAGAGCCATATCAGCTGACATCAGCCAGCCCATCGATATGTGAGCCATCCTAGAACAACTTGTTGTTTGACATTTAGTTTTGGGGGTAGTTTGTTATGCAGCATTATTGTGACAAGAGCTGACTGTTATGGTAAAGTCTCATATTTGTGGTTGGAGGTTGTTTCAAATTAAACTTAAAGGGAGGTAAAATATATAGAAATCAGAAGATAAATACACATCAAATTTAAACATTAGAGGATTTGTAAAATGTATTATCTTTTTAATTGAAAAGAATCACTCTCCAGCTGCCTACAACCACTGCGCAGATAGCATAGCTTTCCAAAACCCAGCAATATTGCATTGCCTGGGATTCCATGAGTCCATAATGAAAAAGCTCATCTCACAGTATAGTTACTAAAAGCTAACATGAAGGGGGCTGGAATAATATTAAACTCAAAGTTATGAGTTGTATAGGGCCTAAATACGTACATTTTTTCACTGAAAATGAATGTTTTTAGTGTGTATATTTTAAAAGGGCAGAAGACCTGAAAACATTGACAGTTTGAGGTTCAAGTTTTGACTTTTCTGGCAGGCGGATTCTTTGTTATGCCAGACACAGGGATTCATGTTTTATAGCAGGCTGAAGTCTCAACTATTTAAGTAAAATGTTGGCTCTTTCAGCAAAAGAAAATGCAGCTCATCTATGAATGTTTAATTAGAAGAGGGAATAAAAGAGGAAATAGCCACAAAATTGGAGCCTCCCAATGAAGGCAAAGGAAGGATCCTACCTCTGGCTTCAGTGCCCTCTTGGTATTCCATATTTGAACAATAGAAAGTATGGGAGAACTTTCTAGAAGCTATTACCTTCAGAGAAGCAGTCTGAAAGTTATTCTAGTTCATTTTTTTCTAAGCAAATAAAACAAGCCATTACACCTTTTTTCAATTTTGTACTGAAGTAGTTTTCTGCATAATTTAGACAACCTAATTGAATATATACATTTGCTATTTATTTTGCTTCATAAAATTCCTTTTCATATCATTTTGTAAACAGGATTAAAAAGAGAGATTCACTGAATCTGTCATTTAGTGGTAATTTGTCACAGCTTGCCTGAAAACTGAATTTATGGCAGTTTCTTTCTTTTTTTAAAGTATATTTTATTGATCATGCTATTACAGTTGTGCCAAGTTTTTTCGCCCCTTTATCCCCCACCACCATGTACCCCCTCACCCTCCAGCATACCTTCCCCACTCATGGGTTGTACATATAAGTTCTTTGGCTTCTCCATTTCCTATATTATTCTTAACCTCCCCCTGTCTATTTTATGCCTACCAATTATGCTTCTTATTCCCTATACCTTCCCCCCATTCTCCCCTCCCTCTCCCCACTGATAATTATGCTTCTTATTCCCTATACCTTCCCCCCATTCTCCCCTTCCCCTTCCATGTGATCTCCAGTTCTGTGATTCTGTTCCTGTTCTAGTTGTTTGCTTAGTTCATTTTTTTTTAGGCTCAGTTGTTGCTAGTTGTGAGTGTGTTGTACTGTTCATAGTTTTTGAACTTCTTCCTTTTCTTAGATAAGTCTTTTTCACATTTCATATACTAAGGGATTGGTAATGATGAACTTCTTTAACTTGAGATTAGCTGGGAAGCATTTTACCTTCCCTTCCATTCTAAATGATAGCTTTGCTGGATATAGTAATCTTGGATGTAGGTCTTTGCCTCTTATGACTTGGAATACTTCTTTCCAGTCCCTTCTTGCTTGTAAGGTTTCTTTGGAGAAATCAGCTGATAGTCTTATGGGCACCCCTGTGTAGGTAAGTTCCCCCTTTTCTCTTGCTGCTTTTAATATCCTGAAGGGCCCAATTTGCTTGTGGGTAGCAGAGGAAGAGACTGAAAGCAGGCAAAGTGCTTGGCAAATGGTATTGTTAACTTCTCTGACCCCTCCCCCACATACAGCACCACAATGCATCAACCTGAGTTGCTTCACCCTGGCAAATACCTAAGGATCTGCCCCTTACAATGTAACAGGCCTGCCAAGACAAAGAAATATGGCCCAAATGAAAGAACAGATCAAAATTCCAGAAAAAAATTAAGTGATGAGGACGTAAACAACCTATCAGATGCAGAGTTCAAAACACTGGTAATCAAGATGCTCACAGAAATGGTTGAGTATGGTTGCAAAATAGAGGAAAAAGTGAAGACTATGCAAAATGAAATAAAGGAAAATATACAGGGAACCAACAGTTACGGGAAGGAAACCTGAACTCAAATCAATGGTAAAAAGAAAAAATAAACATCCAACCAAAACAGAATGAAGAAACAAGAATTCAAAAAGATGAGGAGAGGCTGAGGAACCTCCAGGACAACTTTATACATTCCAACATCTGAATCATAGGAGTTCCAGAAGGAGAAGGGAAGAGCAAGAAATTGAAATCTTATTTGAACAAATAATGGAGAACTTCCCCAATCTGACAAAGGAAATAGATTTCCAGGAAGTTCAGGAAGCTCAAAGAGTCCCAAAGAAATTGGACCCAAGGAAGCGCACACCAAGGCACATCATGATTTCATTACCCAGGATTAAAGATAAGGAGAAAATATTTTTAAAAATACATATTTTATTTATTAGTCTATCACAGTTGTCTCATTTTTTCTCCCCTTTCTTTCCCTCTGCCCTGTACTCCCCTCCCACCAGCATTTCACCCCCCTCCTTAGTTCATGTCCATGAGTTGTACATATAAGTTCTTTGGCTTCTCCATTTTCCTATGCTATTCTTAAACTTCTGTCTATTTTGTACCTACCATTTGTGCTTCTTGTTCCTTATACCTTTTCCTCCATTCTCCTCTGCCCCTCTCTCCACTGATCTCCACTTCTGTGGTTCTGTTCCTGTTCTAGTTGTTGGCTTAGTTCATTTTTTTAAAAAAAGGTTCATTGTTGGTAGTTGTGTTTGTGTCATTTCACTATTCATCTTTTTCTTAGATAAGTCACTTTCACATTTCACGTAATAAGGGCTTGGTGATGAGGAACTCCTTTTAACTTGACATTATCTGGGAAGCACTTTACCTGCTTTTCCATTCTAAATGATAGCTTTGCTGGATAGAATAATCTTGGATGGAGATCCTTGTCTTTCATAACATTGAATACTTATTTCCTGCCTCTTCTTGCCTGTATGGTTTCTTTTGAGAAAACAACTGATAGTCTTATGGGCACTCCTTTGTAGGTAACTGTCTTCTTTTCTATTGCTGCTTTTAAGATTCTCTCCTTATTTTTAATCCTGGGTAATGAAATCATGCTGTGCCTTGGTGTGCGCTTCCTTGGGTCCAATTTCTTTGGGACTCTTTGAGCTTCCTGGACTTCCTGGAAATCTATTTCCTTTGTCAGATTGGGGAAGTTCTCCTTCATTATTTGTTCAAATAAGATTTCAATTTCTTGCTCTTCCCTTCTCCTTCTGGAACCCCTATGATTCAGATGTTGGAATGTGTAAAGTTGTCCTGGAGGTTCCTCAGCCTCTCCTCATCTTTTTGAATTCTTGTTTCTTCATTCTGTTCTGGTTGGATGTTTATTTTTTCTTTTTACCATTGATTTGAGTTCAGGTTTCCTTCCTGTAACTGTTGGTTCCCTGTATATTTTCCTTTATTTCATTTTGCATAGTCTTCACTTTTTCCTCTATTTTGCAACCATACTCAACCATTTCTGTGAGCATCTTGATTACCAGTGTTTTGAACTCTGCATCTGATAGGTTGTTTACGTCCTCATCACTTAATTTTTTTTCTGGAATTTTGATCCGTTCTTTCATTTGGGCCATATTTCTTTGTCTTGGCAGGCCTGTTACATTGTAAGGGGCAGATCCTTAGGTATTCAGCAGGATGTAGCTACCCAGGTCACTGCATTGTGTTGCTGCATGTGGGCGAGGGATCTGAGAGGGAATGATTCCCACTTGCTTGGCTCTCAGCCCAGTTTTTATTAATTCTCTTGCTTCGTAAAAGCAGATTGTGCCTTTTCTGGTGCTGATTCCAAGGTGGGTGGGTTTGTGTACATTCTAGTACACCCTGGGCCTCTCCAATGAACTCTTCTGTGAGACTGGGACTTTCTCTTACCTTCTCAATCCCCACAGGATTTTATAGCGAGAGGTTTTGAGTCTTTAGTTTCCTGGTCTGTCTCACTACTCCATTGTTCTTCTTGGGTTATCCTTGTGTGAATGTGAGAGCACATGATCCACCAGCCCCCACCTGGCCACAGGGTCCACAGCCTTGCCATGCCTCCTCTCTGTCCTGGTTTCCCCCAGATGCCCATCTCTGCCCTTCCCACCAGTCTGCATGAATGTTTCTTTAACTTCTTGGGTGTTGGAGTTGCATGCAACTCGATTTTCTGGCAGTTCTAGTTTTTTTTGTTTGTTTGTTTTTAAATTGGTTGTTACCCTTCTTTTGGTTATGCGAAGAAGTGAAGCTTTTTCTACCTACTCCTTCATCTTGGCCAGAACCCTCAGCAACTTCTTTATTTGTGAAAAGTTAAAAATGCCAATTCATTGTCAAAAATAGCATGTAAAGAATATATAATACATTTCACTTATTTAATAGTATCTTTGATCTTATAGCTGATGAAATTAGTAGAATAGCATACATCATTAACTTTTGTAATATTTTTAAGAAATATAAATAGACAGTATGAATTTTTATCATCAAAATGTTACACAGGGAAAATCTCCCAAGATTATAGTGGTTTTATTTTTACTTACCTAAAGGATACTCTTTGGCCATTTTTGGTAGGTCTTGACACAGTAGATTCTAGAAATTAAAATTTAAATCTTTATAAAAATTAACTGTTGGCCCTGGCCAGTGTGGTTCAGTTGGTTGAAGTGTCATCCATAAGCCAAAAGTTTGCTAGTTTGATTACCAATCAAAGCACATACTTAGGTTGTGGATTCCATCCTAGTTGGGACATCTGTGGGAAGAAATCCATCAATGTTTCTCTCGTTGAAGTTTCTGTCTCTCCCTCCCTCACCCTCTCTAAAATCAGTAAGCATGTCCTTGGAAAAAAAATAAGGAAAAAAATTATGCCTAAAATGCAAAATGTTCTAGTCTGTAGTTCTCAAAAAAAGGAAAAATTTCCTTGAAATCATCAAGGTTCAACATTTAAATATTCATATATCCATATCATCATTTACATGAATTTCTATTACCATTGTTCTTTGCATCTTAGGAAGAACTTTAACGTATTGCCAACCTTAGTAATTTTTTTCCTTAATAAGTGTGGCAAAGAGGGAAGAAAAACAGGATAAAAGGTTTTATTCTACACAGTTTTATTTATTATAATTACAACTTTCAAATTATAGGAACATAAATTAATGTCCTACTTCTGAGTTAAAATACTTGACTACTTTGTGGGATATTTTGTGTCAATTCTTTACTAAATTGTCTTGGTCATCATTGCTAGGTAACACCACTGGCTTCCTGCAACTGAAAAAGGAGAGGGCTACAGGGAGCATTTCAGTATTATTAGCATTTGACTAACAAGGTCATTCCTTTTTTTTAAACTGTATAACTTAGCATTTTCCCCTTTTCTAGGGAATGTCATTGTCTATGGGGATACAATTGACACTTACACCACAGTGGAGACACTCTTAAACCTTGGCATAAGGGGCTCCTGCATCCACTTTGTGCAACCTCCGCCTACCTCCACCATCACCTGCATCAACAACTACTCAGTGGAAAGCGCAGTGGAGGACGAGCTCCAAGCGTCAGGTGTTACCATCTACCGAGAGGCACTCCTGGCTCAGTGGAATGAGGGTCAAAACCCAGACCCTATTCACAGTGCCTCCTTCACCACGCCCACCAAGCCTTTCAAACTTACGTGCTCTGTAAGTAGGTCCTGTGAACCTCACTTGCTGCCTTAAGACTTGGGGTCTGGAAGGTAGTGGATGGTAAATTTATAGTCATGATCTTGGGTTTTATGTCCTAATTGCTCATTTTATCTATTGCTGAGTAACAAGCCATCCCAAACTTAATGGCACAATACAAGAATCATGTGTTATTATTCGCTCTCGTGGTCCTGGTGTTGGACTGGGCTCAACTAGGTAGTTCTCACCAGAGATAGCTCCTGGTTGAAGTCAGAACATGGATGGGGCTAGAATTATCTAGGAAGCATCTTCACCCACATGTCTCCTTACTGATGCTAGATCAACTTTACTTGAAATTTTGGCCAGAACACTTATTAATGACCCCTTCATGCAACTGGGCTTCATTTTACCATGGTGACTTGGTTCTAAGAGCAAGTGTGTGTGTGTGTGTGTGTGTGTGTGTGTGTGTGTGTGTGTGTGTGTGTGTGTGTGAGAGAGAGAGAGAGAGAGAGAGAGAGCTGTATCACTTTTCTTGCCCCAGTCTCAGAGGCCAAGTGGTGTCACTATACCTGCATTCTACTAACTAGAGGTAAGTTGCTAAGGCTGGTCCATAATCAATGGAAGGGAATTAAACCTCACATCTTCTTGGAAGGAATGTCAAAGATCTGAAGAGTGCCAACATTGAGAGGTTGCCATGTCCCTGACACAGTGCTGCATGCTTGCAGTACATTCTGTCACTTCCTCACAACAGCTCTGTAAAGGGAAGCATCCCATTTTATAGATAAGAACATTATGGCTTCAAGTAATGGTGTGTTGGGATACCACCCAGGTCAGCAAGGTCCCCTGAGTTTATGCTGCTGTTAACTTTTTAAGATCCTAGATATACCAATAGTGAGTCTTTCTCCATGGAATAGAGATTTAAAATATATATAGAGTGTATCCCCCTTTATTTTTGCATGGGAGCAGTGTGACAGCTCAATTTATAATCTATATCCTCAGAGTTGCCAGTTTAAGAAATTAGCAGAAATCTGAAGGGAGAGAGGGAAAGGGGAATCCAATGAGGAAGCAGGAGACCCCACACAAAGGGAAGGCTGAGGTCAATGTGAGTATTGGAGCTGTGTAGGCCAGGAGTGAATGATAGCAATTATGGTAAAAAATGCCAGCAAGCTGGTTGAGGAGGTAGGTGGGAGTTCATAGCAAGCCCTTGCGTAGAAGAACAGGTTGGTTAGCCTAAGTCAGGGCTTCTCACTCAAGTGTCTTTAAGGGTAGGTGATGATGACTCATCCCCACAGAGTCTAGACAGGGGAGATTTCTTTGAAATTTCTCATTTTATCCTGATAATCCATGGAAATGTTACATTCTACTCTTTAGCACATTCACTTATTCATACATTCTACAATATTACATAAATAACATATTTATGTAAAATTAATATTAGGTCTTAGGTTCTACCCTAAGTGTGAGAGATGTAACAGTGAAAAAGACAGAAGTTCACCTTATTTTAACATAAAAGAGGCATCATCTGCACAGGAATGTCACAATACCTATTTACAATAGAAAAATCAAACTGTTTTCACCCAGATTTTCCTTCTGCCCCACAAAATGGCCATCCTGGGGGATGTGCCAGCTTTATGTGGGAAACCTCTGGAGGTGAGCATGTACCCTTTTTAGGAAGCAGAGTCATAAGGAAACTTCCCCAAATATCCAATTGAATACAGGTTCTCTGACAGCTTCAGGGAAGAACTGGAATCATGGCAAAGACACTGCAAATATTTGCTTTGATCCAAAAATATCTTTTTGCTAAAACTTCAACTGAACGCAATCTGGGTTAGACATTTTCCTACTATCAGGTGACATCTTCTACTCTCCCTACTCTGCTCTTCACCACAGTAAGTGGCCTCTGCAAAAGATGTTTCCCAGTCCTGGTTACTCTCTGACATCCAGATACTGGCAGGAGATTAGAAATAGGAAGACGGGAAAAGTCAGGGTATTTATCCCTCCTGCTGTCTACGACAGGCATCATCCCTGTCAGGACATTAGAAAACTTTTGGTGAGGATGAATATATTTATGATGTTGACTGTGGTGATGGTATTATGGGTTGAATTATGTCCCCCTAGAGAGATAGACTGGAAGTCCTAAACCCCAGTACCTGCAAATGTGACCTTATTTGGAAATAGGTTCTTTGCAGTTGTAATAAAGTAATGAGAAGGTCATACTGGATTGAGGTGGGCCTTAAATTAATGACTTGTGCCTTCATGTGGAGAGAGATATTCAATGACACAGAAGAGACACATGAGGAAGAAGGCCATATATATGATGATAGAGGCAGAGAATACAGTGATGGCAGTTACAAGTCACTGAAGGTATATTAGTTATGGGGCAAGAATTGCCAGCAACCACCAGAAGCTAAGAAACAGAGAAAGAATCTTCCTTAGATCCTTAGGACAGAGCATCATCCTAACACTTTGACTTCAGACATCTAGTCTTCAGAACAGTGAAAGAATAAATTTTTATTGTTTTAAGTCATCCACTTTGCCATACTTAATTATAGCAGGCCTAGGCAACTGAAACAGATGGTGTGCATCACTTCTCAGTTTTTTTGGCTAAGATCAAATGTAGTGTCTGTTCTTACCAGTTTTTTGTAAAGTTTTATTGTTGTTCAATTATAGTTGTCCCCATTTTTCCCCTCATTGAGATGATGTCACAAATATATGCCCCTGATAAAACTAGAATTATTATAACTGGAATTACACATTATGTACTATGTTATATTTGAATCCTTTCACTTAACATAGTGATATTGAGATTCATTCAAAATATTCTATGTATCAATAATTCACTCCTTTTTATTATTGAATAATATTCCATTGTATGGATATACCACAATTTGTTCCTTTACTTGCTATGCGCATTCTTGTACACATCTTTGTGTAAACATATGTTTTCATTTCTCTGAAAAATGGCTAGGTAACATGGTAGGAGAATATTTTATCTCTAAAGAAGCTGCCATATTGCTTTCCAAAGTGGTTGTATCATTTCACATCTCCAGCAGAAAGTTATGAGAGTTCAGTTGCTTTATATTCTTTTGATTGGAGCATTTAATCCATTTACATTTAAGATTATTATTGATAGGTACTTATTCATTGCCATTTTGTACCTCTATTCCTCTCTGTCTCTCTCTTTTGCTTCCTTTCCTTAAAGCAGTCCTTTTAGCAACTCTTGTAGAGCTGGTTTGGTGGAGACATATTCTTTTAGACTTCTTTTGTCTTGGAAGCTCTTTATTTGGCCTTCTATCTTGATTAAGAGCCTTGCTGGGTAAAGTAGCCTTGCTTGTAGGCCTCTGGTTCTCATTACTTGGAATATTTCTTTCTATTCTCTTTTTGCTTGAAGTGTTCCCATTGAGAAGTCAGTAGCTAACCTTATTGGGGCTCCCTTGTATGTTCTTTTTTTCTCCCTTGCTGCCTTTAAGATTCTCTCTTTGTCTTGGAATTTTGCTATTTGAATGATGATGTGTCTTGAAGTAGGAATCTTTGGGTTCCTTTTGATTGGGACTCTGTGATTCCTGCATTTGTGTGACTTTTTCTCTTATTAGATTAGGGAAATTTTCTCTCATTATTGTGTCAAATAGGTTTTCTATCCCTTGTTCTTCTCCTTCTGGTATTCCTATTATTCGGATATTATTACATTTCATATTGTCTTGCATTTCTCTTAATCCGTCTTCATTCTTTCTGAGCCTCTTTTCCTTTTCTTGCTCTTTCTGTGAGATTTTTTTCTTTGTCCTCCAACTCGCTAATCTGATCTTGTGCCTCATCGATTCTACTTTTGATACCTTCTACTGTGTTCTTCAATTTGGAAATTGTATTATTCATTTCCTCTTGTCCCTTGCTGATAGTTTCTATGTCCTTTTTCATGTTGATATAGTTTGCGGTGAGTTCATTGTAACTCCCCTGTAGTTTCTGGTAGCTCATTGTGAGCTCTTTGAACTTCCTGATAACCAGTGCTTTGAATTCTATATCTGATAGTTGACTTGCCTCTATTTTATCTAACATTCTTTCTGAGGCTTCCTCCTTTTTTTTTCATTTGGGGATTGTTTCTTTGTCTTCACATTGTTTTTGTGACTCTTCTTGTTAGCCTCAGCATCTTATATTGATCTGTTCTGACTCCCTGGGTTTATGGTGTTAATTTCTGTGGTAGAATACCTGTGAAATTCAGTGGTGCAGTCTCCTGCAGGTATCTTGATGTTTTCCGCTTCCACCTACTCCTTTTTTCGTGTGTGTGTGTGATCAGTTGGAGGGAAAGGCAAAATGGTTTATGACAGCAGAAGAGTATTTTATGATATTTATAGTCACAGCCTGCCTCTGACCGGTCCCTCAGAATCTGTCACAATTGCTGCTTTCCCAATTTCATAAATGTTGTGGATCTGTTAGTTGATTGCGCTGTTCCTCAATTGATATGCCAGTATTTCCACCCATATGTATGGGAGCTGGAATCCAATCCTTCCTACTCCGTCGCCATCTTCCTTTCCCCCTGATGAAAGCCGGTGGGTGCCAGGGGGTCAGGTGGAGTTTGGTCTCTGAGGTTCCATTTCTTTTCCTGCAGTGAACGACTCCTGTTGACACCCCCAAGTACTAGATGGTCTTTGTATCACGTTAAGATCTGACCAGTTGCTTTATATTCTTGTCAGTGCTTAGTGTTGTCACTCTTTCTAATTTTAGCCATTCTAATAGGTATGA
The DNA here is from genome assembly GCF_021234435.1 of Artibeus jamaicensis. Taxonomy (NCBI): domain Eukaryota; kingdom Metazoa; phylum Chordata; class Mammalia; order Chiroptera; family Phyllostomidae; genus Artibeus; species Artibeus jamaicensis. The sequence continues at coordinate 3,721,021 of NW_026521913.1, forward strand.
CATCATGTATCATTGTGTTTTTAACATGTGATTTTCTGAAAATTATTAATGTTGGGTTCCTTTTCATGTGCTTATCCATAATTAGTGTATCTTCCTTACTACAGTATCTGAGCTATTATAAATGGGCTTTTAAAATTTTGTTTCCCACCTGAATCGTTGCTATAGCATGTAAAATAAAATTGTTCCATATGTAAACATTGTAACCAGAGACATTGCTACATTCACTCATTAGTTCTAGTAGTTATTTTCTAGATATATAAATAATTCCATCTGCAAGTGGAGATAATTTTACTTCTCCTGTCCAATATTTATGCATTTTATTTTATTTAATCACTTTATTCTACTAGGACTTTCAGTGTAATGTTCAATAAAAGTGGTGAAAGTGTACATCTTGTCTTGTCCCATATCTCAAAAGAAAATACTCAAGCTTTCTTTTACCATTAAACATGGGGTTAACTGTGAAGTTTTCTTTTGTGCCTTTTATCAAACTGAGGAAGTAACCTTTCATTCCTAGTTTACTCATAAGATTTATCAGGAATGATTGTTGAATTTTGTCAAATGAATTTTCTGTATTTATTAAAAAGGTCATATTTTTATCTCTTAGTGCTACTGATAGGGCAAATTACATTGATTTTCAAAATATTAGCCAACTTTACATTTCCGGGTAAACCCTAGTCAGTCATTATGTATTAATTCTTCTGTATAGTTTTGAATTTGATTTGCTAATAATGTTTTAAGAACTTTTGATACTATTTTGCAACTGTGTTCATGAAGGATATTGATCTATAATTTTTCTGTTTTTGTAATGTCCTTGTAAGTATTTGGTACTTGGGCTGTGCTGGACTCAAACTAATTTAGGCAATATTTCCTCTTCCTCTATTATCTAAAAAGTCTGTGTAAAATTAGTAGCATTTCATTCTTGAATACTTGAAAGAATGAACAATGAAACCATCTGGGCCGAGTTTATATCGTGAAAGGTATGTGATAACAAATTTAATTTTTTTAACAAAATATAAGGCTATTCAGATTTTCTCTTTCTCCTTATGTCACTTTTGGTAAGTTGTATTTTTTAAGAGATTATTTGTCCACTTCAGTAAGGTTGGTCAAATTTATTGGCATTAAGTTGTTCATATATTTGTATATAATATATTTAATAACCCATCTTTCATTTCTGACATCGGTGAATTTCATTTTCTCTCTCTCTCTCTCAATGTTTGTCAGTTTTATTGATTTTTTTTTTTAAAAATCAGCTTTTAGCCCTGGCTGGTGTAGCGCAGTGGATTGAGCACGGGCCTGTGAACCACATAGTCCAGGTTAGATTTCCAGTCAGGGCACATGCTTGGGATGTAGGCCAGTTCCCAGCGGGGGACACATGAGAGGCAACCATACATTGATATTTCTTTCCCTCTCTCCTTACCTTCCCCTCTTAAGATAAATGAATAAAATCTTTAAAAAATGAAACCAGCTTTTAAGTTTAATTTTCTCTGCAATCTGTTAGCTTGTCTTTCATTGATTTCTGATCTTAATTATTTTGTTCCTTCTCCTTGCTTTGGATTTACTTTACTCTTCTTTATATAGTTCCTTAAGAATATTAGGTCATTGATTTATATTATCATTTAAAGCTGTAAGATTTTTTTCTGTGTTTTAGCTGCATCCTATTAATTTTTTTAATTCTTACCCAAGGACATGTTTTTTAATTCTTTCAGAGAGAGAAGAAGAAAGAGAAAGGTGTCAGGGGCCAAGGGGGACACAGAATGGTTGCATTCTTGTATGTGTCCTGATCTGGGGTTAAACCCCCAACCTGAGTATGTGCCCTGACCAGGAATCAATCCCATGAACTTTTGGTCTACAGGAAAACACTCCAACCAACTGAGCCACATTGGCCACGTCCCCATTAATTTTGATATGTTGAATTTTCATCATCACTTAGTTCAAAGTATTTTCTAATCTCCCTTATGCTTTCTTCTTTGACCATAGTATTATGTAGAGGTGTGTTATTCCTATGATACTTTTATTAATTTCTAATTTAATGCCATTACGGTCAGAGATATATTCTTTATGATTTTAACCATTTAAGATTTAGTAAGACTTGTTTTTTTGTCCAAGCATATGGACTATCTTTTTGTAGCTTGCAGTTGTTGGGTGTAGTATTCTATAAATAATAATTAGTTCATTGCAACTGATGGTGATGTTAGAAACTTGTCTTTTTTTAAAATATATTTTATTAATTATGCCATTACAGTTGTCCTATTCCCCTCCACACTGCACACCCCCTCCCCCACCGTTCCCCCCTTTAGTTTATGACCACTTGTCTCAAGTTCTTTAGATTCTATATTTACCATACTATTCTTGCCCTCCCATTTTCTACCTACCATCTATGCTACTTATTTTCTGTACCTTCTACCCCCTTCTCCTCCTCCCACTCCCCTGTTGCTAACCCTCCATGTGATCCTCATTTCTATGGTTCTGCTCCTGATCTAGCTGTCCTCTTAGTTTGCTTTTGTTTTAGATGTGGTTGTTAATAACTGTGAGTTTGCTGTCCTTTCACTGTTCATCTTTTTTATCTTCTTTTTCTTAGGTAAGTCCCTTTAATATTTCATATAATAAGGGCTTGGTGATGATGAACTCCTTCAATTTGATCTTATCTGAGAAGCACTTTATGTGCCCTTCCATTCTAAATGAAAGCTTTGCTGGATAGAGCAATCTTGGATGTAGGTCTTTGGATTTCATGACTTGGAATACTTCTTTCCAGCCCCTTCTTGCCTATAAGTTCTCTTTTGAGAAATCTGCTGACAGTCTGATGGGAACTCCTTTGTAGGTGACTGTCACCTTATCTCTAGCTGCTTCTAGGATTCTGTCCTTCATTTTAATCTTGGCTAATGTAATGATGATGTGCCTTGGTGTGTTCCTTCTTGGGTCCAACTTCTTTGGGACTCTCTGAGCTTCCTGGATTTCCTGGAAGTCTATTTTCTTTGCCAGATTGGGGAAGTTCTCCTTTATTATTAGTTCAAATAAGTTTTCCACTTGTGGCTGTTCCTCTTCCCCTTCTGGTACCCCTATAATTTAGATGTTGGAATGTCTAAAGATGTCCTGAAGGTTCCTAAGCCTCTCCTCATTTTTTTGAATTCTTGTTTCTTCATCCTTTTCTGTTTGGTCATTTTTTTCCTCCTTCTGGTTCACTCCTTTGATTTGAGTCCCAGTTTCCTTTCCATTACTATTGGTTTCCTGTGCATTGTCATTCATTTCAATTAGTTTAGCCTTCATATGTTCCTCTAATTTGTGACTAAAACCAACCAGTTCTGTGAGCATCCTGATCACCAGTGTTTTGAACTGTGCATCTGATAGGTAGCTATTTCTTGGTCACTTAGAGTTATTGGCTCTGGGGTTTTAAGTTGTTCTTGAGCTATGTTTTGATCTGTTCATGCCTGTTAGGTATGAGGAACGGATCCTCAGTTGTTCACCAGGGCGGGACCACTCAGGTCGCTGTTTTGTGACGTTTTACGTGGGGGCGGGGTCAGAGAGGGACAATGGCAGTTTCCTCTGTCGCTTCCCACTGCTGTGGCCTACTTGGTCGGTCTTACTGCTCACTCCTTTGCTGGTTTATCTGTGCATGGATGTGTGACCGTGATCAGCCCTCAGTGGGTCTGACACCTTGTGCCCTCAGTGGGTCCGCCCACTTCTCCACACCTGGGATCTGCCCACAGCTGCTGGCGCACCTGGGTCACGCACCAGGGTTGGTCCGGTGGATCTTTCCTGCCTGACCCCGCTCTGCTGCTGGCTCTGCCCCTCTTACAGGTTTGGCTGGAGGGTTCATTGTTGTCAGACTTTTGTGTAGTTCATTTTTCTGTGGTTTGGCTGCGTTTTTGTTGCTAAAACTTTGTTGTTTTAAACTTAGTTGTGCCAGAAGTGCAGTGCTTCCACCTACGCCTCCATCTTGGTGGAAGTCCAAAAATTCTGTCTTTACTGATACTTTTTGTCTAGTTTTATCAATTACTGAGAGGATAGTAAAAGCTTTTACTGTTATTGTGGAATTTTTTATTTCTTATTTTAATTCTTTTCATTTTTGCTTTAACTTTTTTGAGGGTCTGTTATGAAGCATATAAACATTTATAATTGTTATGTCAGCCTCAGGAACTTTGCCATTTATCATTATGAAATGTCCCTCTTTATCTCTGATAATATAGCTTATAAATAAAGTATACTTTAATACCCTTTTTATTAATTATTCGTCTATTTATTTATTTTTATTGAATTAATTGGGGTGACATTGGTTCACAAAACCGTACAGTATACAACTCCATAAAACACCATCTGCACATTGCATTGTGCACCCATCCCCCCAAGCAAAGTCTATTTCCAGCTCAGTTTCTTCCCCTTGGCCAGCCTTCACCTACCCCTACCTTTCTTTTCCCCTGATTATCATGACAATGTTGTTGTTGGTTTTTTTGTTGCTTAATCCCTTCATATTAATCCAGCCCCCCCAACCCAATTTCCTCTGACAGCTGTCAGCCTCTTCCACGTACCCACGTCTCTGGCTTCTATTTTGTTCATCAGTTCATTTTGTTCATTAGATTACACATATAAGTAATGCCATATGCTATTTGTCTTTCTCTGACTGTCTTATTTCACTGCACATAATAATCTCCAGGACCATCCTTGTTGTCACCAATGGTAAGATTTCCTTTTTTTTTTTTTTTTTTTACAGCCAACTAGTATTCCATTCTGTAAATGTACCACAGCTTTTTTATCCACTCTTCTAGTGTTGGGCACTTGGTCTGCTTCCAAATCTTGACTATTATATATAATGCTATAATAAACATAAGGGTGCAAAGAGTCCTTTGAATTAGTTTTTCAGAATTTTTAGGATATATTCCCAGAAGTGGGATGGCTGGGTCAAAAGGCAGTTCCATTTTTAGTTTTTTGAGGAAACTCCATATTGTTTTCTATAGTGGCTGGTGCAGTCTATATTCCTACCAATAGTGCACAAGGATTCTCTTTTCTCCATATCCTTGCTAGCACTTGCTGTTTGTTGATTTATTGATGATAGCCATTCAGACAGGTTTGAGGTGGTACCTCATGGTTTTAATGTGTATTTCTCTAATGATTAGTGATGTTGAACATTTTTCATATGTCTGTTGGCTATCTGTATGTCCTCTTTGGAGAAGTGCCTGTTCAGGTCCTTTGCCTCTTTTTAAATTGGGTTGTTTGTCTTCTTGGTGTCGAGTTACACGTTCTTTTTGTATTTTGAAAATTAACCCCTTATCAGATGTATCATTGGCAAATACATTCTCCCATTGAGTGGGTTCTCTTTTTACTTAGTTGATGGTTTCTTTTGCTGTGCAAAAGCTTTTTAGTTTGATATAGTCCCATTTGTTCATTTTTTTCCTTTGTTTTCCTTGCCTGAAGAGGTATGCAATATCAGCAATATATTGCCATGATAAATATCTAAGATTTTACTGCCTGTGTTTTCTGCTAGGATTTTTATGATTTCATGTCTTATATTTATCTTTAATTTATTTTCCATTTATTCTTGTGTATGGTGTAAGTCCATGGTCTGTTTTTGACTTTTTATATGTATCTGTCCAATTTTCCCAATACCATTTATTAAAGAGACTGTCTTTACCCTATTATATGGTCTTGGCTTTTGTCAAATGTTAATTAATCACAAGGGTGTAGATTTATTTCTGGACTCCCTATTCTGTTCCATTGATCTATGTTTCTGTTTTTATGCCTGTGCTATGCTTTTCATTACTATGGCTTTGTACAATAGTTTGATTTCAGGCAGTGTGATTCCTAAATCTTTGTTCTTTCTTAAGATTACTTTGGCTATTCAAGGAATTCTTTGGTTCCATAAATTTTTTGTAATATCTGTTGTGGTTCTGTGAAATAGGCCCTTGGTATCTTTTCTTTTTTTGAGAGAAAGAGAATGGAAGGGAGTAAGAGAGTGAGAAAAACATCAACACGACAGGGAAACAACTGGTTGCCTCCCGCACACATCCCGACTGGAGACTGAACTTGCATCCCAGGCATATGCCCTAATCAGAAATTGAACCAGCAACCTTTTGGTTTGCAGGACGAAGCCTAACTAGCTGAGCCACACAGGTTGAGGTACAAATACACCATTAGTATACTGCATTGAATCTGTAGATTGCTTTAGGTAGTATGGACATTTTCATGATGTTAAATTTTTCTATTCATGAACACTGTATATGCTTTTACGTATTTATATCTTCTCAATTCTTTTTTCAGTATCTTATCATTTTCTGAAATAGGTCTTTTACCTTCTTGGTTAAATTTTTTCTTAAGTAGGTAGTTTATTTTTTTGTTATGATAGTAAATGGGATTGTTTTCTTAATTTCATTTTCTATTGGTTCCATATTGGTATATAAAAGTGCCACCAACTTCTGAATATTAATTTGGTATCATGCTACTTTGCCAAATTCATTCATTAGATCTAGTAATTTTTTGGTGGAGTCTTTCAGGTTTTTTATGTATAATACCATGTCATCTGTGAGTAATAACAGTTTTACTTTCTCCCTTCCAATTTGGATGCCTTTTACTTCTTGTCTGATTGCTGTAGCTAGTACCCCGATACTATGTTGAATAAGACTGGTGAAAGTGGACACCTCCCTCTTGTTCTTGTTGTTAAGGGAAATACTTTTACTTTTTGCCCATTGAATATGATGTTGGCTGTGGGTTTGTCACATATGACTTTATTATAATCCCTCTATTCCCATTTTGCTGAGAGTTTTCATCATAAATAGGTGCTGTATTTTATAAAATACTTTTCCTGCATCTATTAATATGGACATATGATTATTATCCTTCATTGTGTCTATGTGATATATCATGTTTATTCATTTGCAATATGGTACGAACCTTGCATTCCCAGAATTATGTTTACTGTTTGCATGGTGTATTTTTCCAACCATTTACTTTCTTTTTTATTGAATTTCATTGTTTATGCTATTACAGTTGTCCCTGCTTTTTCTCCCTTTGACCATCTCTACCCAGTCCCTTTCCCCTACCTCAGGGAATCCCCTCATTGTTGTCCATGTCCATGGGTCATACATGTATGTTCTTTGGCTAATCTCTTCACCTTCTTTAATCCAGTCTCCCTCTTCCTTCCAGCAGTTGTCCAGAAATTGTTCCATATAAGTTCTATTTCCATTCTGTTTATTAGTGTATTTCATTTATTAGATTCCACATATAAGTGAGATCATATGGTATTCATCTTTTACTGCCTGACTTACCTCACTTAGCATAATATTCTCCAGGTCTATCCATGCTGTTGAAAAAAGTAAGAGTTCCTTTTTTTATACTGCTTCATAGTATTCCATTGTGTAGATATACTACAGTTTATTCACTCAGCTACTGATGGGAACTTAGGCTGTTTCTAGATTGGTGTTTCAGAATTCTTAGGATGTATTTCCAGAAGTGGGACTGCTAGGTCAAAAGGGAGTTCCATTTTTACATTTTTGAAGATACTCCACACTGTTTTTCACAGTGACTAAACCAGTCTATATTCCCACCAACAGTGCATGAAGGTTCCCTTTTCTCCACATCCTCGCTAACACTTGTTGTTCATTGACTTATTGATGATAGCCAGTCGGACAGATGTGAAGTGATATCTCATTGTGGTTTTAACTTGCATCTCTCTGATGATAGCAATGTTGAATATTTACTCATATGTCTCAGGGCCATCTATATGCCCTCTTTGGAGAAATATCCATTCAGGTCCTTTGCCCTTTTGTGAATTGAAATGTTTATTTTTCTGGTGTTGAATTGTATTAGTTCTTTTTATATTTTGAATATTAACCCCTTATAAGTTATAGCATTGGTGAATAAACAGTGGGTTCTCCCATACAGTGGGTTCCCTTTTCACCTTGCTGATGGTTTCTTTAGCTGTGCAAAGTTTTTCAATTTAATGTACTCCCATTTGTTTATATTTTTCCTTTGTGTTTCTTGCCCTAGGAGATATATCTGCAAAAATATTGCTATGTGAGATACCTGAGATTTTATTGCCTATGTTTTCCTTTTTATCATTATTTTTTATCCTCACCCAAGGACATTATTTTTCATTGCATTTTAGTGAGAAAGGAAGGGAAAGAGGAAGGGAGAAAATGAAATATCAATGTGAGAGAGAATTATCAATTGGCTGCCTCCCATAAGCACCCAGACCAGGGATCATATGCACTGGAATCAGAAATCTGGGATCAACCTGCATCCTAGGTATGTCCCGTAGCTGGGAATTCAACCCACAACATTTCAGTTATGGGATGATGCTCCAACTAACTGAGTCACACTAGCCAGGCCTGCCTATGTAGTCTAGGATTTTTATGATTTTATCATTTATGTTTAAGTCTTTTATTAATTTTGAGTTTATCATGTATGCTGTAAATTGGTGGTCTAGTTTCTTTTTTTTTTTTTTGCATGTACCAGTCCAGTTTTCCCAACACCAGTTATTGAAGAGACTGTCTTTACTCCATTGTATGCTCTTGCCTCACTTGTCAAATATCAATTGACCATAAAAATGTGGTTTTATTTCTGGACTCTCTGTTCCTTTGATCTCTCTCTCTCTCTCTCTCTCTCTCTCTCTCTCTCTCTCTATATATATATATATATATATATATATATATATATATACCTGCTCTTATGACAGTACCAGGATATTTTGATTACAGTGGCCTTATAGTACAGTTTGATATCAGGTGTTGTAATAGTTCCAACTTTGTTTTTCTTTCTCCAGATTGCTGAAGCTATTCAGGGTCTTTTTGGTTCCATATACGTTTTTGGAATATTTGTTCTAGGTGTGTGAAATATGCCATTTGTATCTTAATAGAAATTGCATTGGATCTATAGATTGCTTTGGGTATTATGGACATTTTAATGATGTTAATTATTCCAGTCCATGAACATGGTATATTCTTCCACTTATTTGAATCTTCCTCAGTTTTTTTCTTCAATATCCAATGATTTTCCAAATACAGGTCTCTCATTTCCTTGGTTAAATTTATTCCTAGGTACTGAATTTTTTTGTTACAATCATAAATGGGATAGTTTCCTTAGTTCCTCTTTCTGTCAGTTCAGAATTGGTATATAAAAATGCCATTGATTTCTGAGTATTGATTTTGTATCCTGCTACCTTGCTGAATTTATTAGACCTAGTAATTTTTTAGTGGAGTACTTAGGGTTTTCTATGTAAAATATTATGTCTATGAATAGTGAGTTTTACTTCCTCCTTTCTAGTTTAGATGCCTTTCGTTTTTTCTTCTTGTCTGATCGCTGTGGCTAGGACTTCCAGTACTATTTTGAATAAGAGTGGTGAAAATGGACATCCCTGTATTAATCCTTATCTTATGGGAAATGCTCTAGGGTTTTGTCCATGTTGGCCATAGGTTTTTCATATGTGGCCTATATAACATTGAAGTATGATCCCTCTATTCTCACTATGCTAAGATTTTTCATCATAAATAGGTGCTGGATTTTATCAACTACTTTTTTGCATCTATTAATATGTGATTTTTATCTTTTATGTGCTGTATCACATTTATTGATTTGCCAATAGTGTACTAACCTTGCATCCCCGGGATAAATCTCACTTGATCATGCTGTATGATCTTTTTAATGCATTGCTGGATCTGGTTTGCTAATATTTTGCTGAAGATTTTAGCATGTATGTTCATCAGGAATATTTGCCTATAATTTTCTTTCTTTGTTTTGTCCTTATCTGCTTTTGGAATTAGGATAATACTGGCCTCCTAAAGAAAAAACTTGGAAGTCTTCTCTCCTCTTGAGTTGATTGGACTAGTTTGAGAAGGATAGGTGTTAGTTCTTTGAATGATTGGTAAAATACACCTGTGAAGCCATCTGGTGCAGTTTCGTTTGCTGGGAGTTTTTTGATTACTGCTTCAATATCATTTTTTTCAATTTATTCAGGTTTTCTGATTCTTCCTGATTCAGTTTTGGAAGATTGTATATTTCTAGATACTTATCCATTTCACCCAGGTTATCTGATCTCTTGGCATATAATTGTTGATTATATTTTCTCACAATCTCTTTATACGTGTGACAGCAGTTGTTACTTCTCCCCTTTCACCTCTGATTTTATTTATTTTGGTCATCTCTGTTTTATTCTTGTTAGTCTAATTAAAGTTTTGTCAATCCTTTTTTCCTCAAAGAATCAGTTCCTGGTTTCATTGATCTTTTGTATTGTTTTTATAGTTTATGGTGTTTATTTCCTCACTGATCCTGATTATTTCCTTCCTCCTACTTTGGACTTTGTAATTGTCTTTCTAGTTCTTGTAGGTGTAGATTTAGATTGTTTGAGATTTTTCTTGCTTCTTGAACTAGGCCTGTAGAGCTATGAACTTGCCTCTCAGGACTGCTTTTGCTGTGTCCCTTAGGTTTTGGGTTGTTATGTGTTCATTTTCATTTGTTTCCAGATACTTTTTAGTTTCTTACTTGATCTCATTGATGACCTATTCATTGTTTAATATCATGCTATTTATATTCCATGTATTTGAATGATTTTGAGTCTTTTTATTAAGATTGATTTCTAACTTCATGCCATTGTGAGCGGAGAATATGCTTGATATGATTTCAATCTTCTTGAATTTGTTAAAACTTATTTTGTATCCTACCATGTGGTCTATCTTTGAAAAGATCCATGTGCCCTTGAGAATAATGCATATTCTGCTGCTTTGAGATAAAATGTTCTGTACATATCAATTAAATGTATTTGATATAGTGGGTCATTTAATGTCATTATTTCCTTGTACATTTGTGGAATATCATCCGTTGATGACAGTGGGATGTTAAAATCCCCTGCTATAACTGTATTGCTGTCCATCTCTTAAAGTCTACCAAAAATTTCTTCCTATAATTAGGTGCTCCTTCATTGGGTGAATAGATATTTACAAGGGTTATATCCTCCTGCTAGATATATCACTTTAGCATTATGGATTGACCTTCTTTGTTTTTTTTATGTCCTTTGTTTTGAAGTCTGCTTTGTTAGATATAAGTATTGCAACTCCAGCTTTTTTTATGTCTCCAATTTACATGGAATATTTTACTTTATTTCTTTCTTTTCAGCCTGTGGAACTTTTTTGTTCTGAGGTGAGTCTCTTTCAGACAGTATATGTATATTTTCTGTTTTCTTATCCATTCAGCTACCCTACATTTTTTTATTGGAGCACTTAATCTATTTACATTTTAGATCATTATGTATAGGTACTTATTTATTGCCATTTTTTATTGTAGCTATGTTTTTTTTCTCTCTCTTCTTAAAGCAGTCCACTTAACTTTTTTTTTTTGCATTGCTGGTTTGGTGGTAATGAACTCCTTTAGCCTTTTTTTTGGGGGGGTGGTGCCTGAGGGACTCTTTATTTGGTCTTCAGTTTTAATAACAGTCTTATTGGGTAGAGTATTCTTGGTTGCATGTTCTTATTTTGAATACTTTATCCAAATCCCTTCTGGCCTAAAGTTTTTCTGTTGAGAAATCAGCTGACAGCCTTATGGGGACTCCCTTGTAGGTAACTATCTCTGTCTTACTGCTTTTAAGATTCTTTGTCTTAGCCCTTTGCCACTTTAATTATGATGTGCCTTGGTATGGATCTCTTTGAGTTCATATTGATTGGGACTCTCTGTGCTTCCTGAACTTCTGTCATGTTTTCCATCATCAGGTTAGGGAAATTTTCTGTCATTATTTCTTCAAACAGGTTCTCCATATCTTACTTTCTTTTTTGTGCTTCTGGTATCCCTATAATGTGGATGTTGTTACATTTCACGTTGTCCCAAAGATCCCTTAAACTATTCCCCTGCTTTTTAATTCTTTTTTTCTTTTTGCTTCTCTAATTGAGTGATTTTTTTCTAAATAGTCCCCTAATTTGCTGACTCAGTCCTCTGCTTCATCTGTCATACTGATTATTCTTTTCAGTGTATTCTTCATTACAGGTATGTTATTCTTCCTTCTGCCTGGTTATTTTTCATGGGTTCTATGTCCGTTTTCTTAATATTGAGCATCCTTATAAGCATTACTTTGAACTCTGTATCTGATAAATTGATTGCCTCCATTTCATTTAGCTCTTTTCTAGAGGCTCCTCTTCTCCCATTTTGCACCTGTTTCTTTGATTCCCCACTTGGACTGCCTTTATGTATTTGTTTCTATATATTAAATAGAACTTCTGTGACTCCCAGATTATGTGGGATGGCCTTTTGCAGAAGGTGTCTTCTGGGGTCCAGTGCTGCAATATCCTTTATCACCTGAGCTGGGTGCTTTAGGGATGATCTTTGTGTGAGTTTCATGGATCCTCCTGCCGTAATTAGTTCTTGATTGCTGTTGCCTCATGCATGGGATATCTTAACCCTTGGGCTTGTTGGCTGTAGGGCTCAACCTTAACCACAGTTTGCAAATTGTTATACAGATGCTGAACAACCAAAAAAAAAAAAAGACAAGACAAAACAAAACTACAAACAGCTCAAAACAAAATGAAACAAACAAAGAACATAAAGAACAATAACAAAAAGAACCAGATTGAACAAAGAGACAAAAAATGCACACAAGAAAACAACAAAAAATAAAATAATGAGGAAAATAGAATCAGAAGTAATAAAAGACAAGAAACAATAAGAATGGAGAAGGAAAAAAGAAACAAAATAGAGAATAGGGACTTCTGCCAAGATGGAGGCATAGGTGGAGACACTGTGCTTTCTCACACAACCAAGATTAGAGACAACAAAATATTAGCAACAGAAAACACAGCCAGAACACAGAAAATTGAACTTTTCGGAAGTCCGATGACAATGAATTCTTCAGCCTGACCAGTAAGAGGGGCAAAACCAGCAGCTGTCAGAGTGGGGTTGCACAGGAAAACTCGGTTAGACGGACTCAGGCGTGCGGATCCCAGGCGTGGAGTTGCAAAGGGCCGACCCAGTGAGCGACCAGTGAGCGACCAGTGAGCGACCGGTGGATCCGGTGAGGGTGAAGGGCGGCGGGTTGACTGTGCTGCTGCATTCCTGTGCAGATAGACCAGCAAGGGAGTGGACAGTGAGAGGGGACCAAGCGGGTCCCAGCAACAGACTGCCGCCATTTCCTGGCTCTGACCCTGCCCCCACATACAGCTTCACAAACCAGTGACCCCGCCCTGGAGGCCCCGCCCCACCCCTAAGGCTCCACTCCTCATACTTAATGGGAGCGAATAGACCAAAAGTGGCTCAAGAAGATCTCAAAGTCCCAGAGCCCATAAATCTAAGTGATGAAGAAATAGCAAAATTTTCAGATGCACAGTTCAAAACACTGGTGATCAGGATGTTCACAGAATTGGTTGATTTTAGTCACAAATTAGAGGAACATATGAAGGCTAAACTAATTGAAATGAATGACAATGCACAGGAAAGCAATAGTAATGGAAAGGAAACTGGGACTCAAATCAAAGGAGTGGACCAGAAGGAGGATTAAAATGACCAACCAGAAAAGAATGAAGAAACAAGAATTCAAAAAAATGAGGAGAGGCTTAGGAACCTTCAGGACATCTTTAAATGCTCCAACATCCAAATTATAGGGGTACCAGGAGGGGAAGAGGAACAGCCACCAGTGGAAAACTTATTTGAACTAATAATAAAGGAGAACTTCCCCAATCTGGCAAAGGAAATAGACTTCCAGGAAATCCAGGAAGCTCAGAGAGTCCCAAAGAAGTTGGACCCAAGAAGGAACACACCAAGGCACATCATCATTACATTAGCCAAGATTAAAATGAAGGACAGAATCCTAGAAGCAGCTAGAGATAAGGTGACAGTCACCTACAAAGGAGTTCCCATCAGACTGTCAGCAGATTTCTCAAAAGACACCTTATAGGCAAGAAGGGGCAGGAAATAAGTATTCCAAGTCATGAAATCCAAAGACCTACATCCAAGATTGCTCTATCCAGCAAAGCTTTCATTTAGAATGGAAGGGCACATAAAGTGCTTCTCAGATAAGATCAAATTCAAGGAGTTCATCATCACCAAGCCCTTATTATATGAAATATTAAAGGGACTTACCTAAGAAAAAGAAGATAAAAATATGAACAGTGAAAGGACAGCAAACTCACAGTTATTAACAACCACATCTAAAACAAAAGCAAACTAAGAGGACAGCTAGATCAGGAGCAGAACCATAGAAATGAGGATCACATGGAGGGTTAGCAACAGGGGAGTGGGAGGAGGAGAAGGGGGTAGAAGGTACAGAAAATAAGTAGCATAGATGGTAGGTAGAAAATGGGAGGGCAAGAATAGTATGGCAAACAGTAATAGATGCGTAACAGTAAGCTGTTCGCTTACATTGTTTTTTTAGATTCAGTTGTTGATAGTTGTGAATGTGTTGCCATTTTAATGTTCATAGGTATGATCTTCCTTTTGTTATATAAGTCTCTTTAATATTTCATATAATAATGACTTGGTGATGATGAACTCCTTTAGCTTTACTTTGAGAAGCACTTTATGTGCCCTTCTATTCTAAATGATAGCTTTGTTGGGTAGAGTAATCTTAGATGTAGGTCCTTGCTTTTCATTACTTTGAATACATCTTGCTAGTCCCTTCTAGCCTAAAAAGTTTCTTTTGAGAAATTAGCTGACAGTCTTATGGGCACTCCTTCATAGGTAACTATTTGCATTTCTCTTGTGGCTTTTAAGATTCTCTCTTTATCTTTAATCTTTGGCATTTTAATTATGATGTGTCTTGGTGTGATCCTCTTTGGGCCCAACTTCTTTGGGATTCTTTGTGCTTCCTGGACTTGTATGTCTATTTCCTTCATCAAATTAGGGAAGTTTTCTTTCATTACTTTTTCAAATAGATTTTCATTTTCTTGGTCTTCCTGTTCTCCTTCTGGCATCCCTATGATTTGGCTGTTGGTACTTTTGGGGATGACCAAGAAGCTCCTTAGTCTATCCTCATGTTTCTTGAATTTTTTTTTTCTTCTTGCTGTTCAGATTGAATGCTTTTTTCTTCCTTATGTTCCAAATAGTTGATTTAATTCTTGGCTTCATTATCTCCACTGTTGGTTCTCTGTAGTATTTTCTTTATTTCACTCAATATAATCTTCATTTCTGCCTGAGTCTTTTTTTTTTAATGTTGTTGCCATATTCAGTAAGCTCTTGCAGCATCCTGATAACTAGTGTTTTGAACTCTGCATCTGATAGGTTGGTTATCTCAATTTCTTTTAATCCTTTTTCTGGGGTTTGTTCTGCTCTTTAATTTGGGCCACATTTCTTTTTCTCCTCAGTTTGGCAGTCTTCCTGTTTTTGTTTTCGTGTTTTAGATAGAGTTGCTTTGACTCACTGTCTTAGTAGCATGGCCTATTGTTGAAGAGCGTGCCTGTATTTGTGTGGGATGGAGCCTTAGGTGATCACTAGGGCAACCTGTTTCACCACTTTGTGGCTTTTTGTGGGGGAGGGCTTGGAGAAGAGACAATGCTACTGCCTGGCATCTATAGATTTGCCCAGGAAGAAGCTGCCTCCTGGCCCTCACTCTGTTTCCAGTCACTTCACTTTCTCCCTGTATGTCACCAGTGCCCTTCTAGCTTTTGCCCTGTTGCTGAATCCCATAGGGGCTGGGTCTGCATATGTCGTAAGTCCATGTGGGCCCTTTAATAGGAATCTCCAGACAATCTGGCAGTTTCTTCCATTGCCCCAACCCCCTCTGAATTTTGCAGCCAGAAGTTGTGGGGATTTATTTTCCTCGTGTTAGAACTTTGGCCTGCTGGGTGGTCTGGTTTGGGGCTGGGATCCCTCACTCCCATGGTGTCTCTCCTGATTTTTATCCACCACACATGAATGTGCGACAAGTCATTTTGCCACCTCTGTGTGCTACTCAGAGGCTATGTGCCTCTTTCTGCCTCTACAGCTCTCTCCACAACTCTGCCCCACCTACCCATCTGGATGAATGTGGCTTCTTTTGATGCAAACTCCAGCCAGTGTCTGTGGTGTTGTGAATGCAACAAACAAATTCACACATACTACAGAAGTCCTGTGGAGAAAGGGATGGCACAGCCACTCTCTGAGAGAGAGAGCACCTTGGCTACTCTCTTGAGGGGAGAGTGCCTCGACCCTTGCCTTGATAGGCTTTTATTGACTTTCTAATAGCATACATCAAAAAGGTTCTCATTCATTATGCTCAGGTTTGTTTTGGTGATTACTTTTTACAGGCAACAAAAGAAAGGATGCTACTGATTACTTCTTACAGATTAACAAGTTAAAAATGTTGCAAATGCAAGGGAATGATAAGAGTAATTAGTCTGGTTATACTTCGTCCTTACCAGAATTATCAGACTTCAGGAAGTTACTTTAAAGATATGCAGTAAGCATTTCTGCTTCAACTCAGGGTGAGGGAGTTTTAGCAAGAGCAAGCCTCAAAGCATCCTAGGTATAATGCAGACCTGGTTTCCCACGGGAAAGCCAATCCGTGGGTTTGGCTTCCTGTATGCCAACATGTGCCTATTGGTTTTTCAATAGGATTCGGCTACATTTGCCATTCCATGTGGATAGGTTACCTATATTCTTGAAATCCTTGGTTGTCAGATTTCCATACAGCTCAATTCTCTGATAGTTCTGGGTGATATTTGTTTCATAGTCTAGTGGTAATTTTTTTCTGTGGTTATGCAAGGGCACAAAGCATGTTTATTTATGCTTCCATCTTGACTGGACTGTGTTTTAGCTATATCAGTGACAGGATTAGTTTGAGAGGTTACCCCACCATAACAAAAGTAGAATGCTCTTGAAGTTGGTGTTTTGGCCCCACATCAACCCCTCTCCACATCCTGCTTGGTGGTGGTGCCTTTTGGACTTCCAGCAAGATGTTTCAGCCTCCATCCAGGTTAGTCCCCAGGTATACTGGCTCTTGAGGTAATATCTTCCTTTTCTACACAGTATTCATTCCAGTCTGAAATCCTCTGATTATCTTTGAGGGTATTTCCCTGGCATTCATCTCTCCAATTAGTATAATCTCCAAGCTTATCCTTTTCACCAACATATTCTTGGGGCCTTGCACAAGAAGTGTTTGTATGCCCACAACTAATATCATACTTGATGATGAAAACCTGAAAATATTTCCTGTAAGATCAGTAACAAGACAAGGATGTTCATTCTCACCACATTTATTCAACATGGTATTGGAAGTCCTAGCCAGAGTGATTAGATAAGAAAAAGAAAGAAAATGCATCCACAATGGAAAGGAAGAAGTAAAATATTATTATTTGCAGGTGACATGATATTATATACAGAAAACCCTAAAGTATATCAAAAGTTGCTAGAACTAGTAAGTGAATTAAGTAAAGTTGCGGGATAAAAACATTGGTACACAAAAGTCTGTTTAATTTATTTACACTAATAACAAACAGGATAAAAAATCAATACACAAAAATCTGTTTCATTTCTTTATACTAATAACAAACTATCAGAAAAAATTAGAACAATCCAATTTATAATTATATCAAAAAGGAAAAAATAACTAGGAATAAATTTAACCAAGGAAGTGAAAGACTTGTATATTGAGAATATAAGATGTTAATGAAAGAAATTGAAGAAGACGCAAATAAATGAAAAGATATTTTATGATGATGGATTGAAAGATTTGATATTGTCAAAATGTCCATGCTACTCAAAGCACTGTACAGATTCAATACAGTCTGTGTCCAAATTCCAATGGTATTTTTCACAGAAATAGAACAAACAACACTAAAATTTGTATAGAACCACAAAAGACTCTGAATAGCCAAATCACCCTTGAGAAGGAAAAAAAAAGCTGGAAGCATCACACTCCCTTATTTTCAAACTATTATACAAAGTCATATTAATTAAAACAGTATGGTACTTGCATAAAAACAGACATATAGATCAAAGAACAAAATATAGAGCCCCAAAATAAACCCGTGTATAGATAATCAATTAATTTATGACAAAAGAGCCTGGAATATGTAATGGGGGAAAATAGTCTCTTCAATAAATGGCATTGGGAGAACTGGATGACCACATGCGAATGAATGAAACTGGATCACTATCTTACACTGTAAACAAAACTCAGAATAAATTAAAAACTTGAACATAAGACCTGAAATCATAAAACTCCCAAAAGAAAACAAAGGCGATAATTCCTTAACATAGGTCTTAGCATCATTTTTTGACTCTAACACCAAAAACAAAAGCAAAAATAGGCAAGTGAGATTACATTAAACTAAAAAGCTTCTGCATAGCAAAGGAAACCATCAAGAAAATGAAAAGGCAACCCACTCAATGGAAGAAAGTAATTACAAATCATATATCTGATAAGGGGCTAGTACACAAAGTACATAAAGAACTCATACAACTCAATAGCAAAAAGAAAATTGTGATCTAAGTCAAAAATGGGCAGAATATCTGAATAGACATTTTTCCAGAGGAGGCCTATAGATGTCCAACAGGCACATGAATATGTGCTCAGCATCACTAATCATCAGGGAAATGCAAATCAAAATCACAATGAGACATCATTTCACACTTATTAGGATGGCTATTGTCAAAAAGACAAGAAATACAAGTTTTGGTGATGTGAAGAAAAGGGAACCTTTGTGAACTGTTGATAGGAATGTAAATTTATACAGTCACCATGCAACACAGTGTGGAGGCTCCTCTAAAGATTAAAATAAAACTACCATATGATCCAGCAATTCCACATCTGGATATTTGTCTGAAGAAAATAAAAACACCAACCTGAAAATGTTTACACATCCCAATTTTTATTATAGCATTATATAGATATAATAACCAAGATATAGAAATAATCTAAGTGTTCATCAATGGATGAATGATAAATTGTGACATACTCACACACACACAATGGAATATTATTCAGCAATAAAAAGGATGAAATCTTGCCATTTGCAACAACATGGATGGACCATGAGAGCATTACGCTGAGTGAAGTAACTCAGACAAAGAAAGACAAATATGGTATAACCTCTCCTGTATGTTGAATTTTGAAGAATAAAACAAGCTCATTAATACACAGAATGGATTGGTGGTTGCAAGAGGCAGGGAGTGGGGGTGAAGAAAGGAGAGAATTGTTTGGTTTTTAGTTTAAATAAATTAAAATTTTTTAAACAAAGTGTTTTCAGAATGTGTGATGAATGAAGTTTATCAGATTTATGACTCTTGATCTGCTAACCAGGGAATTTTGCTCTCCCTACTCTGAACTACAAATATAAGTAGTCTTACAGATTTAATCAGAACAATATTAATGTGGCCAGATATTTCTATTTCATTTTTTTACTTTTCTCTTTTTTAATATATTTTATTGATTATGCTATTACAGTTGTCCCGTTGTCCTCACTTTATCCCCCTCCACCCTGCACGCCCCCTCCCACCCACATTCCCCTTCTTTAGTTCATGTCCGTGGGTCGTACACATAAGATCTTTGGCTTCTACATTTCCTATACTATTCTTATCTTCACTCTATTTTCTACCTGCCATTTATGCTACTTATTCTCTGTACCTTTTTTCCCTCTCTCACCCTCCAACTCCCCCACTGATAACCCTCCATGTGATCTTCATCTCTGTGATTCTGTTCCTGTTCTAGTTGTTTGCTTAGTTTATTTTTGTTTTTTTTTTTAAGGTTCGGTTGTTAATAGCTGTGAGCTTGTTGTCCTTTTACTGTTCATATTTTTTATCTTCTTTTTCTTAGATAAGTCCCATTAACATTTCATATAATAAGGGCTGTGTCATGATGAACTCCTTTAACTTCATCTTATCTGGGAAGCACTCTAATCTGCCCTTCGATTCTAAATGATAGCTTTGCTGGATAGAGTAATCTTGGATGCAGGTCCTTGCCTTTCATGACTTTGAGTACTTCTTTCCAGCCCCTTCTTGGCTGGAAGGTTTCTTTTGAGAAAGCAGCTGACAGTCTTATGGGTACTCCTTTGTAGATAACTGTGTCCTTTTCTCTTGCTGCTTTTAAGATTCTCTCCTTATCTTTAATCTTGGCTAATATAATTGTGATGTGCCTTAGTGTGTTCCTCCTTGGGTCCAACCTCTTTGGGACTCTCTGAGCTTCCTGGACTTCCTGAAAGTCTATTTCCTTTGCCAGGTTGGGGAAGTTCTCCTTCATGATCTTTTCAAATAAATTTTCAATTTCTTGTTCTTCCTCTTCTCCTTCCAGCAGCCCTATGATGCAGATATTGGAATGTTTAAAGATGCCCTGGAGGTTCCTAAGCCTCTCCTTATTTTTTTTGAATTCTTGTTTCTTCATTCTTTTCTAAACGAATGTTTTTTTCTTCCTTCTGCTCCAAACCATTGACTTCAGTCCTGGTTGCCTTGCCATCACTGTTGGTTCCATGTAGATTTTTCTTTATTTCACATAATTCAACCTTCATTGCTGCCTGGGTCTTTTTTATGTTGTTGAATTAGCCAGTGAGTTCCTGGAACATCCTGATAACCCATGTTTTGAACTGCGCATCTGATAGGTTGGCTATCTTTTTGTCACTTTGTTGTATTTTTTCTGGAGCTTTGATCTGTTCTTTCATTTGGGCTATTTTTTTTTTCTTGTCTCAGGGTGCCTGTTACATAGTAAGGAGGGGAGCCTTAGGTGTTCACCAGGGCAGGGCAACCCATGTTGCTGTGTTGTGATGCTGTATGTGGGGAAGGGGTCTGAGAGGGAACAATGGTGCTTGCTCCACTCTCTGCCAGCTTTCAGTCACTTCCCTGGCTACCCACAATCAAATTAGGCCCTTCTGGTGCTTGTTCCTGTGTAGGTGGGTTTGTGTATTCTAGGACCCTGTAGGTCTCCCTCACAACCTCTCCTGTGAGGCTGGGAGTTTCTCCCACTGCTGCCTCAACCTCCACAGGAGTTTTCAGGCAGAAGTTTTGAGGCTCTATTTTCCCACCCTGGAACCCTGGGTTGTATGGTCTATCTCACTTCCCAGTTGTTCCTCCCAGTTTATCCGCACATGAGCGTGGGACCACCCAGTCCTCCAGCCACTGCCTCACTTGGTCTGCCAGCTGCCACCTTGCCTGCCCTGGTCCTCTGACCACCACCTTGCCATTAGTCCTCTCTTCTAGCTGCCTGTCTCTGCCCCTCCTACTGGTCTGGATGAATGTTTCTTTAACTCCCGGTTGCTGGATTTCCATATGGTTCAATTTTCTGTCAGTTCTGTTGTTTTTGTTTTTAAATTTGTTGTTACTCTTCTTTTGTTTATGCAAGGAGGCATAGTGTGTGTACGTACACCTCCATCTGGGCCAGAAGTCCTTCCTCTATTTCATATTTTATCCAGTATGTAATATTCAGTTGTCATTACAGGAACACATGAATTGTGTTTGAAAGATCTGTAACTTATAACACATTCCCATGAACAGTGTTAGATTTGCTTTTCCATCTAGTCCACAAAATCCTATGAAACCCCAAATGCAGCCAAATGGTGAATGCCTACCTACATCAAAACAGTATAAAATAATACTATTGCAATACTAGTTATTTTTACAATCTAGGAAAATAAGAATTAGTAGACTTAATTTTTTACTTAACAAAAAGTAGGTTTAATTAGGGAAAATACTGAATAGGTTGAAGAACTTTTGTGGTGATGGTGAAGGGACTTGAAGCATTTTCAAGACTCAAGAGGTTGACAGTACTGTTTTTTTATGTATAAATTCAGTTCAAATCAAATGGCTTTCTATATTTCTTTATGAGTGGGAAATCTATTTTATATAAATGGGAGAGGAGTGGAGTAAGGAGACAAAGATTCAGGGTCAGAGTCAGAGATAGACTTCAGAGAAATACAGTTTTCTGTGGTCACTGAATAAAAATTATAAAACAGGAAAAATTTAAGAGAGTCAAAAGAAAGAAGCTACCTGGGATGGGAGTAACTGGAATAGGGTTACATACCTGAGTGAAAAGACACAGAAAAAAGGATAAAGATTCTGTTGAGTCCCTGAGGGAGAATAAAGGGCATCACCAAGATAAAGGATGTGAGTCTTTCACTGTCTAATAGAACTTTCTGTGATGATGGGAATGGTTAATATCTGTGTTGTCCAATATGGCAGCAAGTAGACACCTATGGTTTTTGAGCATCTGAGATGGGCTACTACAACTAAAAGTCTGGAATTTTTATTTTGTTTAATTTTAATTAATTTAGACTTAAGTTTACAGTTATACATGACTAGTCACTACCACAGGATCATTCATCATTCATGTACTATTCATAGGTTTGAGGAAGGGATATGGAAGGTGGATACTTTGGGCCCAGAACAGCTAATTTTCTTACAGAATGGGGCAAGTAAGGTGGGTAAAGCAGGCATGTGAATAAAGCAGGGAAGTGGCCATGAGTATGGTGAGGATCCATATTACATGTGTATTTTTAGTGTGCTTCAAATAGGGTAGGAAATTATATTTAGATAAAAATTAAATGATTGAGCTTATCTCAACTGTTTCAACAACACCTGAAAACTTAAAAACAACTATCTTGGACTATTTTAATGACTTTCAACACCAACACAGAAGATAATGTTCAGATGAGCATAAGAAAGTATTGAAATTTGGGCAGAGAATGGAGGGGGCATACAGATCATGCTCCCTCCATTCTTAGGAGCATGCAGAGGGCTTTTGTGACCCTTCTACAGCACAGTGCTTGACATGGTAGGTACTCCATAAATATTTATTCAATGACTGTGCCATATCAGGGCAGGAGGCAACAAGAAAAGAGCACAGACACGGTAGATGCTGAGGCTGATGGGGCTATTGTCTTCTCTGGAGCATCTTGCAGGGATGGGTTTTGGGGGCTTAGAAGACTGTGAATGGGGGGCAACTTGAAGACTCAAGATTAGATGAGGTGTCTCTAAGGAGGAACCTAGAGAGACCTAAGTGTCAGACATAAGAAAAAGGAGAAGAACCTGGAAGGAGACTGAGACAGAGCTATTTAAAATATAGGAGAATGAGGGAAAATGGTGTCTCTATGAATTGTAAAACTCCTTGTGGGGAAAAAATACCTACTTTTGTGGTAACTCTTCCATCATTTGTCATCCCTCTCTACACTGGATGTCTAGACTGATTGATAAAAACAAAAGAGTATATACCCTGGCCATGTGGCTCAGTTGGTTGGCGTGTCTACACCAAAAGATTGCAGGTTTGATCTCCAGTTGGAGTGTGTACAGGAGGTAACTGACTAATGTTTCTCACATCAATGTTTTTTTCCTCTCTCTCTCTTTCTCTCTTCTTTCCTTTCTCTCTATAAATCAATAAACATATTCTCAAGTGAGGATTAAAAAACATTAAAAAATGAAAATCAAAGAGTGACATTGGGTGATCTTAACTTGTTCTTCATGCCAAACAGAAGTGTCTGCCTGTTGGTCCATCTCTCTCTCTCTTTCTCTCTCTCTCTCACCCACACACACACCAATATGACAAACATTTAGTAGATTTAGATTTTTGTGTGTGTTCTACAAATAATAAAATCCCCTCTTGACTATTCACACTCTTGGGAAAGTAAAGAGTGATAACTAAGTAACAATGTAATTGTTCACTTCATAGATATTCTTCAGTTTCTGTGAGAAGAATGTGGATTATGAAACATTTAAAGCACTCAATGATGCATGCCTTGTCTATGATGGCCGACTTGTGATTGATACAAACTTCCACACCAATGACATAGCCATCAGAGCTGCTGGCTCCCTCACCAAATTCTCCAATAGATATTATTCGAATGAGTGGACTCACAGCAGCTTCAGTTCCAAAGAAGTTGGCTTCCAGTTGGCAGCAGCTATGCTCAATCTCTTTGACCCAACCCTTGAACCTGTGATGGAACCACCAGCTGATCTTGACCAACTCATCCCCATGTACAAGGGAGCAAAGATTCAAGGTGTGTAGTAAGCCACCTTCTTCCCCCTGATGAAGCCACCAGTTAAATCTGCATCAACGCTCAGGGCGGCCCTCCACTGTTCTCTTAGGGTTGGTGAGGAGGCTCCTCTGTCTCTTAGTGGGTTTGCAGAGACAAGTGAGGGCTCTCTCTCATTTTTTAAGTATTTATTATGGACTTGACATTATTCTTAATGTGGTTTTTTGCTTTTGAGCATTTATTATGGACTATATAATAACTGTGGTCCCATTTTACATACAAGTTAAAAGACTGGAGTATGATCAGTAACCTGCCCAGAGGTTACTCACAACTGGTCACAACAGTGTGATGCTTTGACATCTCACTAAACTTTCATTCTCACTCTAAGTTCGGAGATAAACAGACCCTTCCAAGCATCCCAGGCTTTACCCTGCTATCTGAATGGATAAGCCAAACCATTTGCAGCAGTCAACAGTCCACATTCATCTGCTAAGCATTGTTGATCTCTGAGGAGATCATTATATGAGTAACATGGTATTTCTTTATGTTTAGGAGTTGAGAGATACTTTTGAAAATACTGTCTTTGAATGTGGCACGGGGGGGGGGCTAGGAAGGGAGTAAAAGACAGAAAACTGTACTTGAACAACAATGAAATAAATAAATAAATTTTAAAAAAAGAATGTGGTAGACCTTCTACCAGAAAAATGCATATATTTACAAAATTTTGTTCATTTCCAGAAAATTGAAGGTCTACTACCCAAAGCCATCTGTAGACCCCCTAAGGTGTCCACAGACCCTAAGACAGTAACTAGAACATCAAACTGAAGAGACAAAAGCCCTACATCCCAGACCTCATTTTTTTCTACCTATCTACATGGCTTCAAGGAGTCCTGCTCTGCTTCTCATTTTCAATGAGACCTTCAGAAAGAGGGAGGCTGTGGGAAAAATGAAGGGATGGGATCGGTGGCAGAAACCAGAGTTAGGTGAGGATCATACTTCTGGGACAAACTAGAAATATAAAAAATTTGAAAACAGTATGGAGTTACCTTGAAAAATTAGAAACAGAACTACCTTTTAACCCAGCGATCCCACTTCTGGGAATATACCCTAAGAATCCTGAAATAGCAATCAGAAAGAATATATGCATCCCTGTGTTCATGGCAGCGTTATTTACAATAGCCAAGATCTGAAAACAGCTTGAGTGCTCATCAGTGGATTAGTGGATAAAAAATCTGTTGCACATTTACACATGGAATAATATGTGGCCATAAAGAAATAAAGAACTCTTACCCTTTTAGACAGCATGGATGGACCTGGAGATTATTATGCTAAGTGAAATAAGCCAGTCAGAAAGATATAGCATATGATCTCATGTATATGTGGAATCTAATGAACATAGTAAACTGATGAACCAAATAGAATCAGAGGCATGGATACATGGAACAGACTAACAGATCTCAGAGGGGAAAGGACTGAAAGTGGGGTGGCAGATAAAAGAAAGTGAAGAGATTAGCCAAAGAACAGATATGTATAGTCTGTGGACACAGACAATAGTGTGGTGAAGGCCGGGGAGAAGGGGTGGGGGCTATGTAGAAGTGGGCAAAGAGGGGGGTGGGAGTGGTATGGGGAACATCTGTAATAGCATCAACAATTAAAAAAGAATGTGATAATGATAGTTTCCTAAAACAGTGGACAAGAAAATTATGATTTTCTTTATAAAAGTCAACTTTTTAAATATTTTGGTTAAATATGAGAGGGGTGATGAGAGATGGAAAAACCATTGCAATAGTTAAAGATTCTAAAGATCTGGTTGTGGCTTTCACAGGTACAAGGCAGAGTAACAGGAGTTATGAGAAATTACAGGATACACAGGATCAGCTTGGCACATCTTGGAGCACTGTTACCTACATTACAGGGTGTAATGGCACATTCATATTGATTTTGTTAAGTAAAGCCCAACCATCCCAGGAAGTTTCTTGCTAATAGCAGTGCTTTCATGAGAAAGTTTGAGTAGCATACACCATTATAAGCATCTGTTTGTCTTGTCCTACAGATATAAGCTCACCAACCTTATTAATATGTTACCCCCCTTATTAACAACTAAATTAAAATGTGGAAAACTTTCCATTTCCTCTAGGAGGCATCCTTCCTGGGTCTTACCATTATCTGCATATTGCCAAGCCTGCCATTCTAACTCCCTTGGAAGTACAAATGGCCCAGCCCGATTTTGTAAGTATTATTCTTGAATTTCATTTTACTTCCCAGTATGACACTTTGTTTACAGAGGGTGAATTCTTTGTTCAGATCTTTAGCATAATGTATTGGTTTATGAATCAGAAAGTTACTGCAGTAACTAGCTCCTAAGATGGCCCTCAGTGACTCCTGCCTCTTGGTATTCATGCCCCTTTGTGGTCCCCTCACAGTGAATAGGGCTGATCTGTGCAGCTTACAGGATATTGTGGAAATGACAGTTTGAGTCTTCCAAGACTAGGTTACAAAAGTATTACAGCTTCCTACTTGCACACTCCTGGATGACTTACTGCCCTGATTGTAAGGTCTGGTGGGCAATCCATGGTAGGAGTCTATGTGTTAAGGATTTAAGGATTCCTGCACTTCAGTCATTAGGCAGCTGCCTTGGGAGTAGATCCTTCAGCCCCAGTCAAGCCTTTAGATGATGCAGCCCCTGATACCATCTTTATACACATTGATGAGGGGCCATGAGCCAGAACACCCCAGCTAAGCTACTCCCAATTTTTTACTCTCAAAGACCAAGATAATAAGAGCTTATGGTTGTTTTGAGTCACTAATTGTTTTTTAATAGACTTTTAAAAGAGAAGTTTTAGTTTCAAAGCAAAATTGAGAGGAACGTAGAGAGATTTCCCATTTATCCCTGCCCCCATTCATGCAAACTGTCTTCATTATCAACACCCCCAAACAGAGTGACATTTGCTGAGACTGATGAACTTAAATTGACACATCATTATTAATCAAAGTCTCTGGTTTACATTAGGGTTCACTCTTAGTGTTGTACATTCTTGAGGTTTGGACAAATGTATAATGACATGTGTCCATCATTATAGTATCATACAGAGTAGTTTCACTGTCCTAAGAATCCTCTGGGCTCCACCTATTCATCCCTTTTTCCCACTTAACCCCTGGCACCCATTGATTTTCTTATTGTCTCCAGTTTTGCCTTGTCCAAAATGTCATATTATTGGAATCATATAGTATGTAACCTTTTCAATTGGCTTTTTTCACTTGTGCTACTGGCTTGAGAGCTCTTTTCCTTTAATATTCCATTATCTGAATGTATCACACAGTTTACTTTTCCATTCACCTACTGAAGAACATTAAGCCACTAAGTGATACATCAATAGATAACTAAAATGACCACCTTTGTGGCAGCATAGTAAGGAAATTGCATAGGGTCTGGAATGTGGGTGCAGACCTTGTTGTTCTCCTGACCTCCCTGAATTACATCAGAAGGATCATCCAAAAGGTACAGAAGTGTGATGGGGGAAGTCACTGGGCTCACAGTAACCAGAAAGAGCACAAGTTGGTCAGTTGGCAAGCTCCTCAAATAAGATTCTTTAATAAAAGGCCCCAAACTGGTATTTGTTGTCAGCTGGGGGTTTCCTTTCTGATGTGTCATGTTTACTTTTTTGTCAGTGAGGCAGAAACTAGAAGTTGACCACTTAACCTCTATTACCATTTTCTTATCCTTAATATTTTTTGTGTCAATGATATGACCAACTTAAACACATTTCCCAAATTTCCTTGAGACTAGGGCCATCCATATGGCAGGTTCTGATCAATGAGATGTTAGTGGAAGCTGTTGAAAAATTCCTCAAAAGGCAGGTGGACTCACATTATACAGACTATTGTCTTTTCACCCTTCTGCCTTCAGGAAATTAGAATCCCAGCTCTTCCATTTCATTTTCATGGACTTTGGACAAGTTATTCAACTTTTCTGCATGTCTGTGATTATTAGGGATCATATATAAAGTGACAACATTGCCTTTTGGGAGCAAAATAGGTAACCAGTCAGTGGTGGATATTGTTAATCATAATTCCAGATAAATAATGAAATCTGTTTCTTCCATGGAAAGGGAAAATGCTCTATGTTTAAAATTGATTTCCCTGGGGCCTCTCCCCAGTTCTTTTGGGTGTGCTTTGTATATGTGGTCTGATGAAAAATTTTCTTACAAATAAAGGATCATAATGAATGATGTTCCAGTTTCTATTGCTATGTAACAAAACTTTGCATCTTGAAGCAGCCATTCATCTGCTCAGATTCCTTGGGTCAAGAATTCAGACAGAGCACAGTGGGAAGGGCTTGTCACTCTTCCACAATGTCTGGAGGTTCAGCTCAGGAGACTGGAAGATTAGGGCTGACATAATGGTAGATCCTCTGAGGAGTTACTCACCTGGGCTGGGATAATTCAAACATAGGGAGTGCTGACCAGAGAATCACACCTGGGCTGTCTACGTGGCCTGGGCTTCTGCATAGCATGGCAGCCTCAAATAGTCAGATTTCTCATGTGACAGCTCAGGTCTCTGAGTACAAGTGTCCCCACTAGCAAGTTGGTAGCTGCATCGTGTTTCATCACCCGGCCTCAAAAGTCACACAGCATATTTCCCTCACATCCTCAGTTCTTGCAGTCACAGCCCACCCAAACTTAAGGAGAGAGGACATAGAGTTCATCTCTCAATGGGAAGAGTGTCAAGATCATATTGTAGAAGAATATGTGGGGTAGGGGATATTATGGCCATCTTTGGAAAAGACTTTGGAGAATACAATCGGCCACTGATAAGATGGGGCATTAGATGAACAGGATGAAGCCCAGATGACATGTTCAGAGGCTGAGCACTTTGTTCATCATAGATAAATACCTGAAGCCAAATATGTTCAAGAGCTAGAAAATACTGCACTTCGTTTCAGACAGAAACAGATTCTTCAAGGACACTGTGTGATTTCCTGCATGCAGTGTAATTTATTTATGAACCACTGGCTGCCTTTGAATAAAGTCAGAGGAGGAGCCACAGGGATTTTTAAATAATGAGAGTTTTAATAAGAATACAACTTTAACAGATTCTTTGTCTGGTGCTATGACAGTATTTGAATAGGACCCCTGACTTTAATTAACTATTTTGCCAGGTGGGCCTCCTTTTTAATTAATACAGAAGATCTAAACAGATTTTTTTTCCTATTTTATTCTCAAATAAATAAATAAAGAAATAAAGACAGATAGATAGATTCCATGACAGTCTTTTGGAGTTGGAATTAATTTTGTTAAGTAAAATTGTTGGCAGTCACCTAAATATAGCCAGATGATTGAGAACAGAGCCTACTGCACAATATTTTAATGGAACTAAATGATTATTCTTACAATAAATGTAGGACATAGTAGTCTTATCAAACTTTTATAGCACTCATGAATTAAAATATTTAAGTAAGAAGTTACTTTAGTAATTCATGAGCTTCACGAGAGGTAACCTGACAAAAGGAAGAAAGGGGCCTCCAAGTTGTCTTCAAAATAAACTATATTACAGATTCCAGTCCACATGCTTTGTTGGCTTATACACCACAGAGCGAAGAAATTTGTCACAACAAATTCTGCTTTGGATACCATTAAATTTAAAATTGTATATTCATCAGAAGAGCTGGGAGCTTAATTTTTTGCACACCAAGTCTGATTAATCCTGTGTTTTTCATTTGGCATGAATTTCAGAGCCATTTTCCAACCTTCATCACAATTGTAAAGGAACTTGAAAGGGTAATTGTATCCAAAGAGAAAGAAAAAGAAACACACCAGAACCAGTTACTCCATTACAATCTTAAATTCAAAATCCAAATTTCCTAACAATCCCACAGAATTGGAAGGTGTACGAAATCATCATTGTAATTCCTAGAATCCCTCATGGGATGGCAGGACCGGAAGCTGCCTTGTCATTAGTGGAGTGATTTTCTGTGAGGAGGGGCAGAAGTGTTTTGGATTTCACTGGATTTTCTCAGTCTGCCAACAACCATGTAGGAATGATCTAAGAAATTTAGATAGTCTGCCCAGCCCTACTAGGGTAATCTGTGTCTGAGAAACCCATCTGTAGGCTAATTGTCTTTAATGTCCATGCAAAACATTTTTAAGTGTTCCAAATTCCCAGAATGCTCCCCTCCCCAGATATATTAACAGAATACCAAATCTCAATAAGTGGGCACAATTACTTCTTTTGTTAATATTAGCTATCATAGCACAACTCATTTCTGTCTATACAGTCTGGCTACTTTTTGCATTCTTTAAACCCCCATAGTATGATGGGCTAAAAGATACAAAGGCAACCCAAAAATTATAATTCAATTTTAAATTAAAAAAACAAGACAAAAAAAACCTCCCAAACAAACACATTAAGGTGAGAAATCATTGAAACAGGTTGACATCAAAGAGCCCATATGCTCAGACTCCTTGCTGGCAGCCAGCAGCAGCCTGCAAGGGCTTGTCATGCTGGCCTGAGACTCATGGTGGCCTGAGTCTTGATGTGTTCAGCTTTGGCCAAACCATCCCCCCTAAACATAGGATCTTTGTGAGCAGAAGGTAGAGTAATGAGTGAAATACTGCCAAGTCAAAATTTTGTCAGCCACATCGATAGATCTCAAGGTGCATACCTTTGATGCCTGGGTTCCCTTTCTTAATCATTCAGAATAAAGAAATTTTAAAGAGGAGGAGGATGAAGGGATAAGAACTTGTGGAATGGCCAAGTCTGTTCTCCAGTAAACCCTGAAGAAACCTGGTGCTAAAACTATGGCAGAGCTGTTGGCAGGACCCTCTGTCATGGACCCCCAGCCACCCTACCACCAAGGTGAGGGAGTGGTCCCTCCTCAGACACTCATTCAACTTTTCCACCAAGGCATCCCTACTGCAAAGGGGCTTCCCAGACTAAAGTTGAGAAGGTGGATCAGGGACTAAGGCTAAAGCTGCTGGAGACAAACTCAAATGGTCTTTAAAGTCATGTATTTAATATTAAAAAGGTACATGAAGAACACATTCTTCACTCTCATATCTGTATGTGTGTTTAATTCAGAAATAGTTTTTGCTATGATGGGCCACTAAGTAAAGTTGAGGCCAGGACTGTTCTATGATGCCAAGTGCCCCAATCCTATGTGTTCATTGCTTAGTCTGAAAAGTCAAAAATTCTTGACTCACTACCTTCCTTCTTTTTTCGTCTTCTTTCTGTTTCTTTTTCACCAAAAGTCTAGTTCCTTGCCCCAGCAAAGCCAGAGTATTTAAAAATAACATCATCTTAGAAGTGGTAGTCATTGTTTAAAAATTAGAAATGATATAGTTGTTTATAATATTTTCTTACAATTCTCTGTACTTCTTTGGTGTCAGGTGTTATTTATTCTTGTTCATTTCTGATTTTATTTGTTTGGGTCCTTTCCCTTTTTTTCTTGATGAGTCTGATTAAAGGCATGTCAATCTTGTTTATCTTTTCAAAGAATCAGCTGTTGGATTCATTGATCTTTTGTACAGTTTTTTTAGACTATTTCTTTTATTTCTGCTCTGATCTGTTTTTTTAATCGATTTAATTATTTCTCAAGTACAATTTTCTGTCTTTTACTTCCATCCCAGTCCACCCCCCCGCCGTGTTCCCCACCTCCCTTCCATTTTTATTTCCTTCCTTCTACTCACTGGGCTTTATTTGTTGTACTTTTTCAAGTTCCTCTAAATGTGAAGTTAGATGTTTATTTAAGCAGTTTCTCTCTCTCTTTTTTTTTTTTTTTTTTGAGATAAGCCTGTAATGCTATGAATTTTCCCCTTAGGAATCTTTCCCAGTGTCCTACAGATTTTGGATGCTTGTGTTCTCATTTTCATTTGTTTCAAGGTATCTTTTGATTTCTTCCTTCATCTTGTTGTTGACCCATTTCATTGTTTAATAATCTGTAATTTTGCTTCCATGTCTTTGAATGTTTTTCAGTTTTCTTGTGATTGATTTCTAGTTTCATAGCATTGTGGTCAGAAAAGATGCTGAATGTGATTTCACTTTTCTTAAATTTATTGAGACTTGTTTTGTGTCCTAACATGTGGTCTATCCTAGAAACATTTCATGTGCATTTGAAAAGTATGTATATTCTGCTGCTATAGGGTGAAATGCTCTGAAGATACCAATTAAATTAATTTGATCAAGTGTGTCATTAAAGGCCACTGTCTTCTTGTGGATTTTCTGTCTGGAGATCTATACATTGAAGTCAGTGGGGTGTTGAAATCCTCTTCTATGACTGTATTTCTGTCAATCTCTCCCTTTATGTCCATCAAGATTTTCTTTACATATTTTGGTGCTCCTATGTTGGGTACATAAATGTTTACTAGGGTTATAGCTTCTTGTTGGTTTGCTATCATTATGTGGTATCCTTTGTCTCTTACTGTAGCCTTAGTTTTAAAGTCTATTGTGTGGGACATAAGTAATGTTACCCCAGCTTTTTTTTTTCTTTTTCATCTGCATGAAGTATCTTTTTTTTACGTCCTTTACTTTTAGTCTGTATGTATCTTTTGATCTGAGATAGGTCTCTTGGAGGCAGCATATATATGGGCCTTGTTTTCTTATGCATTCAGCTACCCTGTGTCTTTTGGTTAGAGCATGTAAGCCATTTACATTTAAGCTGATTATTGATAGATACGTATTTAATGCCAATTTATTATTAGACTATTTTCTTCTGTTTTTTTTTTCCTTTCTATTTTTTTCCTTCTTCTTCTCTTCTTCCTCTTAAAGAAAGCCCTTTAACATTTGTTGCAGTACTGGTTTGGTGTTCACAAATTCCTTCTGCATTTTCTTCTCTGGGAAGCTCCTTATTTCTCAATCAATTTTAAATGATAACATTGCTGGGTAAAGTAGCCTTGGTTGTAGGTCTTTGCTTTTCATCACCTTGAATATTTCACACCACTGCCTTCTGTCCTGAAATGTTTCTGCTGAGTAAGCAGATGACAGTTTTATTAGTGCTCCCTCATAGATAAACTACCTGCTTTTCTCTTGTGGCTTTTGGGATTCTCTCTTTGTCTTTAAGCCTTGATTTAAAATTAAATTAAATTTTAATTTTAATTATGATGTGTCTCAGCATACGCCTCTTTGGGTCCAATTTGTTTGCGATTCTCTCAGCTTCTTGGACTTGTGTGCCTTCTTCCTTCACCAGATTAGGGAAGTTTTTGGTCATTATTTCTTCAAGAACATTCTCAATCCCTTACTTGCTCTCTTTTCCTTCTGATATTCCCATGTTGCAAATGTTATTATGCTGCATGTAGTCCAAAATGTTTCTAAGCGCTCCTCATTTTAAAAAATTCTCTTTTCTTTTTTGCTACTCTACCTGGGTGTTTTTTCTACCTTGTCTTTCAAATCACTGATTCAATCTTTTGCTTCATTTAACCTACTGTTTATTCTTTCCAGTGTATTCCACCAAGAAACTACTATAACTTATAAATGAATTCAGCAAAGTGGCAGGATACAAAATTAATATCAAGAAATCAGTTGCATTTTTATGTGCTAATAACAAACTAACAGAAAGGGAAGTTAAGAAAACAATCCATTCACAATTGCTACAAAAAGAAAAAAAATACCTAAGAATAAACCTAGTCAAGAATTTAAAAGACCTATACCTGGGAAATTATATGACACTAAAGAAAGAAATTGAAGAAGATACAAATAAGTGGAAGCACATACCATGTTCATGAATAGGAAGAATTAACATAATTAAAATGTCCATTCTACCCAAAGCAATCTATATATTCATTGCAATTCCTACCAAAATTCCAGTGATGTATTGCGCAGAACCAGAACAAATATTTCAAACACTTATATGGAACCACAAAAGACCCTGTAGAGCAACAGCAATCCTATGAAAGAAGAAAAAGGTTGGAGGAATCATTCTACCCTAATATGAAACTATACTATTCATAGTAATCAAAACAGCAGAATAGAGAGCCCAGAAATAAGCCCACACCTTTATAGTCAAATAATATTTGACAGAGGAAGCAAGCACATAAAGTGGGTTAAAGACAGTCTATTCAATAAATGGTGTTGGGAAAATTGGACTTATATGTGCAGAAAAATGAAACTAGACCACCTCCTATATCACAAACAAGAATAAATTCAAAAAGGGTCAAATATTTAAATATTATACCTGAAACCATAAAAGTCATAGAACAAAAACATAGGAAGCAAAATCTTGGACATTGCTTATAGCAATATTTTATCCAGGCTAGGGATACAAAAGAAAAGATCAACAAATTGGATTACATCAAACTAAAAAGGGTTTGCACAGCAAAGGAAATCATCAACAAAATAAGAAGACAACCCACAGAATGGGAGAAATTATTCACCAATACTACTGACAAGGGGTTAGTATCCAAAATTTATGAAGAACTTATGAAACTCAACACCAAACAAACAAACAAATCAATTAAAAAGTGGGCAAAGGACCTGAATAGACACTTCTCCAAGGACATACAGATGGCCAACAGACATATAAAAAGATGCTCAATATCACTAATCATTAGAGAAATACAAATTAAAACCACAATGAGATATCATCTCACACCTGTCAGAATGGCTATCATCAATAAATCAACAAACAGCAAGTGCTTTTGAGGATGTGGAGATAGAGAAACCTGATGTGGACACTGGCCACATTTTTCAAAGACAGTGTAACAGAGTGACATCTGTTTGCCAAATTATTTGAGAACTTAAATAATTTGGATGAGGATGAACTCCTGTAAATGCAGGTGCCTTGCTAAGGGCTTGGAAAGACAGACCCCTGTTGTTTCTGCAAGCTGCAATGAGTTTAAGCAGCAAGTTAATTGCCCTGTTGTTCTCAGGACTTGGTAGCTCCTAGGTTCAGAGTTTTCAAGGAAAGTGGGAAGATGGGGGGAGTGTGCTCTGAACAAATATGTTTTAGACAAAAATGGTTGTGCACCATGGGCCTCTTGTGACTCGATTGACTATCCATTCCCTTTGGGAGAATAGCCAGTTCTTCCCCAAGGAAACAATCAGTGTTTACAGGTCCTGAGTTAAAAAATGGTACTTTGTCTTCTGTTGAGAAGGGCTAGTTCTCCCCAGGATATAGTACACGTATATTTCCATTTTTACAATACAGGTCATGGCTCTGGCATAAACATGGACAATTCTTAATATTTCTTTAACACGTCACACTCCCCTCCCACTTATAGCATGCTTTAGCTTGACAAATTTATGAACACATTCACGACTTTCAGAAACAGTTTTTCCTCTACTGGCAAATACATTTACTTTTTTTAAATTGGAGTTTTGACCTGCTCCACCTCCGACCTGGGCCGATTCACCCCTCTTTAAGCAACCTGTTGGTCCCCCACTCCCGGGAAGTCACCATATTGATGCCGAACTTAATGCAGACACTGGATCGCCATAGCGCACTGCAGCCCAGAACTCCCGGACTCAAGTGATCCTCCTGCCTCAGCCTCCTGAGTAGCTAGTACTACAGGCACCCACCACCACACCCAGCTGGTCGCAACTGCACTGGCTTGTGGGGGCACAGGGAAGGTCTCTCCCAGCTCACACCACACCTGGTGTGGTGTGAGGTGAGGGAAACCAGTCTCCCCTCCATGCCACTGCCATCCCAGCAGAGAGACCGAACCCCCACTTGACTCGCAGAGAGCGTGCACACGGGTGGGCGGCCACAGCCCTGCTGCAAATGCGCACGCACACCCGCACCGCTGCCTAGCTCACAGGCCCGTGAGACTCCCAGCAGCTGGCGAGAACCACAAGAAGGGCCTAGCTAGTGTGCATTGGTCCCTTCTCTTTCATACTTCCAAAATTAAAGATCCCTAATCTTGGAGACATTCAGCAGCCCCAAAATGCTGCTGAAACTAAAACATTGCTCCTGTTCTTTAGAGAGCCCTTCTCCATGGTTGAGGATCCACCGAAACCTTCAAAGAAATTTTTTAACAAATGAAAGAACTTTTTCTGAAATTCCTCCCACTGCAAGCACGGTGATTACAAAACCAGTCTCAATTTTGCCATTTCTCCATGTGCACCTTTAAATCCTTATGCCTGTGGACAGAGGGAAAAGGCAAAACTGAAGGGGCCGCAAGAGACGGCTTAAAAGAAAGAATTTGCTGAGGTGCCTGTAAACTGTCCTGTAACTAGCTGATGTTTTTAAAGCTGATTAAAGGGAAAATATTTGCTCTTTCTCCCAAGCTTAGACCTAGTTGGGGTTTGTGCCACAGGGATCGGTGTGTGGGTGTTTTTACAGGGTTGCAGCAAGCGCCTTTGTGGCTCTTTTTTTCTCTTTTCTTAATTTTTTAATATATATTTTATTGATTATGCCATTACAGTTGTTCTATTTCCCCCCTTCATTCCCCTCCACCCTGCACACCCCTTCCCCCACCACTCCCCCCCTTTAGCTTATGACCACATGTCTCAAGTTCTTTAGATTCTATATCTCCCATACTATTCTTGCCTTCCCCCCTATTTTCTACCTACCCACACATTCGCGCACAGATAAACCAGGCAAAGGAGCTAGCAGTGAGACAGACTGCACAGGCCCCAGGTGGCTCTTAACTGCTCAATCCGCACCCACGAGTTTGCAACAAAAGCTTGGGAGAGGGAGCAAGGCTCCTGCTTATTACTAAAGAAGGTACAGATGCAAAGCAGTCGCAAGAGAGGGTGACCCAGGAAGAAAGCCCTTTTCCTCTGAAATACAACACACCCTACGACATTCCTGAACAGCACTGAGGATCATCAGCCCTTACCTGGGCTAATACATGAGTATTCCAACCAAGTTGGTGTGTTGTCCACAATGAAGATGGCTCGTGGCCTCTGGGTTCCTGTTCGTGGGTGCCAGCTGATGTAGACACCGGCCCACGGTGTCCGTGTCATTATGGGTGAAATGAGACATTCACACGGACTACTGAGTCCTGTGGAGAAAAAGGGACAGCATGGCTTTTTATCTCAAAGGGAGCAAATGCCGCTGCCCTTGCCACGACTGGCCTTTATTGGGTTTCTTGGCACATTACATGATGGTCCTCATTTACTATACACAGGTTGCTTTAGGCGGTTACCTTTTTCAGAAAACAAAGGAGCCAATGCTGCTAATCACTTAACATAAGAGGGATATTTGCAAATGAAAAGGCAAAAGTGGTTGAACTGGTTACACTCATCCTTGGAAGGTTTAGCATGGATTTTACGAAGTTATTTTGCAGTAAATGTTTGCCACAAATCTGGGTGAGGGAGTTTTTAGCAAAAAGCAAGACTCAAAGCGGCCCAGGTACATAGCAGGCCTGATTCCCTATGGGAGAATCTATCTGTGGGCATGGGTCCTATGCATCTCCTAGTGGGAGCTGGGCCCACACTGCACAGAGTGGTCTCCTACAGGGACCCTTTTGCACTGTTGGAGGGAACGTGGATTGGTGCAGCCACTGCAGAAAGCAGTAAAAATGGACCTGCTTTTTCACCCCGCAATCCCACTTCTGGGAATACATCCAAAGAAACCTGAAACACTAATTCAAAAGAACATAAGCACCACTATATTCATTGCAGCAATACTTAAAATCACCAAGATACAGAAGCAGCCCAAGTGTCCATCAGTAAATGAGCAGATAAAACAACTCCGGGACATTTACACAATGGAACACTACTTGGTTTATCAGAAAGATGAAAATTTTACCTTTTGTGACAGTATGAATGGACCTGGAGAACATTATGCTAAGTGAAATAAGCCAGTCAGAGAAGGACAAATACCATATGATTTCACTCCTCTGTGAAAATCTAAAAAACAAACCGAACTGACAAGGAAAATGGAGACAGACTCACAGATGGAGAGCAGGCTCACAGGTGGGGTGGGGGGAACAAAAAGGAATTGAGCAAAAAAAGAAAAAAGGACTCATGGTCATGGACAATAATGTGGTGATTGCTGCGGGGAGAGGAGTATAGGGGAATAAATGGTAATAGGGAAAATACAATAAAGATTAAATAAACTAAAAAAGTTGGCAATGATAAGTAGTCAAAAGAACAGAGAAAGAAACAATGAAAATGACACAATCTCCCAACCACAGAATAACATTTATTAAAATGTTGATTAAAAAGGAATGATCTGTACATTTTAAAACTATTTTATAGTATAAAATGTACTGTGATCATATTTCTATTATTAAATATAGTTTACCAATAAATTCTAATATATGTGTTGTACCCTGTCATTAGGATACCATTGTTTTGTTAGGTAATGCCTTACTAAGTTCATTTTCTGAATCCTTGATATGAGGTAGATTTTCTCTCTGTATCCATTCATCTTTATGAGTGATGGGCCAGTTGCAATCCCCAACCACTTTCCTAAGCTGTATTTGTTCTCTCTCTCACCCCAAACACGTAATTTCTCACACATAGTTGGGACTGGCCCAGGATTTACCTGATACCCCTCCTGTATACTTCACTTTGTGCCTTTATAATTGCCTGACTCCTTCTCAGGGTTTCTGCCATATGATATCCAAACACCCACCAGTTGCTTCAATTTATTTAAAAGTCCAGTTAAACTGTGTGTTCTTGTTTAGGAAAAATCCCCAGGGGATGTTCAGGACTGAGTAAATGTTTGGGATCAGTGTAGTCCAACTTGCCTTGGATTTATAAATGCCACGTTCAAGTTCAGAGCAAAAGCTTAAATCTATATGCACTCAGGAAAGATTTATTGAGCGTTACCATGGTCTAAGTTCAGAGTCTAGGGGTAAATTAAAGGTTGAACCACCACCAACAAAACCTATTTGTCTGCTATGGGTTCCCAGTTTGGTTTCCTGAGCCCATGGGGAGTGTGTCTCTGTTTGGTAAGCTGGTAGCCATTAGCAGTTAAAATAGAAAAAGTGGTGGTGTGACATGGGATAGAGTGGCATCTTTCCTTGTCATCTGGGCTTATATGGTAGTTTTAGCCAGTTTCTAGGGGACACAAAGCTTTGACAATTTACAGATTAAAAAGTAGCCTGCAGGTCCTGGCCAGGTAGCTCTGTTGGTTAGAGTATTGTCCCGATATGCCAAGGTTGTAGGCTTGATCTCTGGTCAGGGCATATACAAGAAAGCAACCAATGAATGCGTAAATAAGTGGAACAACAAATCAACCTTTCTCTCTCTCAAAACCAATACAAATAAAGAATAAATGGGGATTTTTTATTATATATAAAATCCCCTGGGGAGATATATATAGATATAGATATATAGATATATATCTATATATATAGATATAGATAGATAGATAGATAGATAAAAATCTCCTACAGAATGTATATGTGCGTTTCCCATAAACTTCAACTCTCTTCCTGGAAACAGATCTTACAAAACAGCTAAACCTAGCTGCCAGAGATTCACCCTTTATTTGTTTCCTTTATTTAAGTAAACTTTAAAAAAAAACTGAGATTCTTTCTATAATTCTTGACTGGGAAGTTTTTCTCAAAACAGTGCTGTGAAAAACTAAGAAAATTAACAATTTTAACACACCTCACAGAGCAGAGTAAACCCAGTCCCACATATTAGCTGTGTGAGGTATTGAGTAATACAGAATTGGCTGTAACCTAGCAACTAACTTAAAAACGTGGAACAACGCAATCACAGTTTAAAATATCTTGAGGTAGAATTAAGTCCAAGTATGTGGTTTTGGACATAGCTATTTTCTGTTGAGTTTAGACCTTGTCTGTTATAACTATTTGCAACAAATGATAAGCTATAACTTGTCTTATATTTGGAAAGTAAATTTCTATGATAAAGTTCCCAACACTCAGAAATGATTCTAATGTTGTTTTTTGATCCATTCCTCTCCAGGGTTCAGAAGTAGTAACAGGTGATGCAAAAAATGGGAATTACTTCCGAATACATGTTAACAAGTATAAAATGGTGGAAACCATCACGTGCCTTTCTAAGGAGGCTTTCCCTACCTCCAACTACATTTGCTTGTTTGGCCAGCATGAGCAAGTCCTCAACAACCTGTGTGCTCGGTATGAGGACAACATGATCACAGATCTCTACAGGTAAACTGGACCAAGTATTTTAGTAAGGAAAAATACAGTGTCTTATGAATAAAGGGTATGTTTTCTGATGCACCAGATAACAAAACAGGAATCCATGGGAGAAGCTAGAGTGGCAGAGATTTCACTCTACTCTGATAAAGAATATCTGACCATTAGCATCAGCCAGTAGGTGGAGAGTCATGTGGGGAAATGCATGGATTCTAGATGCACCTACACATGGCTCCCATGGTCATGCACAGGCCTTAATCCCAGGTACAGCAGTACCAGCCTCCATACCATGGGTGGGCCTGGATGAGATGGTTTTTGAGTTCTTTGACAGGGAGCTGTTGAGAGAAGTGGTCAGAAAAAATATATCAATTTATTTTGCCTTCTTTGAGTCAGAAGGTTAAGAGGTAGTTAGGGAACAGGGCACAGAAGCACTCTGGTGGGAACTCCACAGCCAGACAGGCTATGACCCTAGCCTTCTTCCACATGGCTTGTGCTCAAGCAGGGAAGGGCAGCCATTTGTCCAAGATGTTAAGGGGATTCTGCACTGGCAGGTTGGTTTGACTGGGTGACGTAGATCTTGGTCTTTCAATTTTAAAACACTGGTTTATCCTATAACAATAGGAAGGCTAGAATTTTATTTTATTTATTTATTTTTAATATTAAATTTTATTTAGTTACTTTTCAAGTACATTTTTTTTATCTATTTCTCCCATCCCACCCCACCCCCCCGCCCGGTCTCCCCCCTCCCTCCAGTTCCCCCCACCCACTCCTCATCTCTGTGTCTTTCATACTTATTCCTCAAAATCCCTCCCCCTTTTTCCCCTTAAGTTCCCTTCCCTCTCCCCTCTGGTCGCTGCCCACTTGTTCTCTATTTCAGTGTCTTTGTTTTTATTCTGTTTGCTTGTTTGTTCTATTCTTTAGCTTCCTGTCAAAGGTGAGATCATATGGTATTTGTCCTTCAATGGAAGGCTAGAATTTTAGAGTAGAAAACTACTTCTGGATATAATCTGCTGCTTAGAAAGCTTAGGAGAATTTTCAGAGCTGATACCAGATATAGATGCAGGATGTAAGTTTTAAAATTCCAGGGTGCTTAATATTCACTGGGGTAACTTCCAGGATCAGAATCAATCTTTCTTCCTTCTTAATTTTTTTATATTATAGAATACATTATATAAACAAAAAAGTATGTAAAACATGTATGTATATTTTAAGGGATAATATTACTAAAAATCTACCTGCCTAGTATCTACCTTAAGAAATAATTCCTTACTTTAGGACATTAGAAGCCCCTCTCTGATTACACACCCCCACCCCATCTCCTTGGAGGTAACCACTATCCTGTAGTTTGGGTGAATCATTCTCTTTCTTTCCTGTAAAGCAGGGATCAGCAAACGTTATCTATAATGAACCAGATAGTAAATATTTTGTTTTGCAGGCCATATGAATTCTGTCACAAGTACTCAAATCTGTCATTGTAGTATGAAAGCAGCCAATATTCAACTGGCAATAGGCAACTTTATTTACCAGAACAGGAGCCAGGCCAACCCTTGTTTTAGAAATGTGCCACATATATATTTTCTAAAACTATATATAAATTTATTTTGCCTTCTTAGAGTTGATTCTGTGGCTTCTTCAGAAAGTCAACAGTGTTTATCATTTATGGTTTGTAATGCCCATCATGGCAATATTTGCAGCTGTAATTTTTCCCTGCTGTATAGTACTCTCTTATATAAGTGTCTCACAGTTCAAACATCTATTTTCCTGCTGATGGTTAAATTGTCCCCAGTTTGATGCCATTACAAACACTATTATGGGCACTGTGGACATACCTAATCTGCAGGAATTTCTCTCAGGTGTTCTAGGTGCTGCTGAAATGTTCTCCAAAGTAGTTGTATCTATAAACTCAGCAGGGCACAAGAGCACCTCCACAGCCCTGGCAAGCCTTGGTATGGGTAGACTTTAAAATTTGGCTATTCTGGTGGTTTGAAAAGTATCTTCCTATAGTTTTAAGTTTCCCTTTTCTCATTAATAATGCAATTTAATGCTTTTTCATTTGTTCATGGACCATTTGTAGTAGTTCCTATGAAATGCCTGTTATGACCTTCATCCATGTTTCATCTGGGTTGTTGTCTTGCTAATTCACAGGGGTTATTCATATATTCTGGATGCAAACTTGTATTGGTTATGTATCCTAAATATATCTTCTCCCATTTTGAGACTTGTCTTTTCACTTACCTTATGGTGTCAATTAAAAGGTATTCTTAACTTTAACATAAACTGTTTGTCTTCTTTGGGGTGTTCTAGATACTTTTTTCCCTTTGCTTTTCTAATAGGTTTAAGTAAATTTGTCAAGCTCTGTGAAAGGAAATGTGTTTGATAGGAAATGCATTAAATCTTAGATTAATTGGATGAGAATTGACATCTTTGTTATTAAATCCAACATCACAATATAGTATAGGTCTGGATTTACTTAGGTTTCCTTAACATATTTCAGTAAAGGTTTATCATTTTCTCCCTAGATGGCTTGTATAATTTTTGTTTAATATAATCCAAAGTGTCTTATATTTTTATTGTTGTAAATATCATTTCTTGTTGCTGTTGTATAGAAATGCACTAACTTTTTGTAATGTTTTATATTCTGCAAATTTTCTAAACTTTCATTCATAAGTAATTTACCTGTAGATTTTTTTAAATTTTCTGCATAGAAAAATTATAGCACCTGCAAATACTAACAGCTTTTTCTCTTATTTTCTAATCCTTGTACCTTTTATCTATTTTTTTTGTCTTACTACATTGGCTGGTTTTTACAGTAAAGGTAAAATGGAGGTATGGCCCCCTTGCCCCATCTTAATTTTAAAGGGAATTTGTTCTTCAGTAAAGGTGTGATATTTGCCATACATATTTTATGGACATCCTTTATCAGATTTAAAGTTTTTTAAATTTACTGGTATGCTAAACATTTTTATTATGCATGGATTTTAATTTTTTTCCAAGAAAGAGGATTTAATTTCTGAAACTTTTTATGTATGAGGATATTTTCCTAATGCTTTCTATTATGAACTATATTTTGATGAGTATCAAATTCCTTAATTATATGCTTTCTTTCCTCAGATCTTTGGATATTTAACTGCACTATTTATCTAAAATAAAGAAAAATATTTAGAAAATAAATTCATTTATTTCTAAGCTAGTGCACAAGATTTTATTTATAGTTGATGATCCAAAATGTTTAAGTTAGAGGAGAATCAGTTGTTTGTTAAAGAATAATTTTACTTGGTGGGGAGGAAAATGCTAAGAGTTTTCTCTAACAAGAGAATGTTTTCAGCTTGCCAAGATGGAGGCGTAGGTTAAAACCCTTACCTTCCTGGCACAACTAAGAGAAGGATAACAACCAATCTAAAATCAATAAACAACCAAAATTGCCAGAAAATCAAACTA
The DNA here is from genome assembly GCF_021234435.1 of Artibeus jamaicensis. Taxonomy (NCBI): domain Eukaryota; kingdom Metazoa; phylum Chordata; class Mammalia; order Chiroptera; family Phyllostomidae; genus Artibeus; species Artibeus jamaicensis. The sequence goes on from NW_026521913.1 coordinate 3,764,300, forward strand.
CATGGAACTCCTACAACCACAGAATTAAAGAAATAGTCAAACAGAACAACCAGACCATTAAGGCTGTGAACAGAGAGAAACCTCAATGAGGCAGTGGACCATAAAAGCAGGGCTGGCGGCAGCTGTTACAGAAAACAACTCAGCCGCTTTCGAGTGTACGGAGTGGAACTTTATTTTACGCGCACGGACCCATAGGAGTCAGTCTCCAAATTCTGGGCCCCAATCAGTGGGGAACAATTGTCTATATAGGGTGAGGGTTGGTCTGCCACTGGGACTGTTGCTTCTGGAACAAAAGCAAGAAAGGGAAATTGCGGATAAGAGGTAATATGAGTTTCTTTGTTCTTACTCCTCAGTTACTTAGTTACTTGCTCTCCCTGATGCTGTTGACTCAGCTGTGAGCCCCCTCCTCGGCAGGCTATTAGCCATTACATTCATCCTATTGATTCAGCGGCTAGCTCCCCTCCTGCGCCGGCCACTACATTCCCCCCTTTTGATGCTCGACAGTGCTGTTGACTGCTCTAGCATCACTTTATGGTTATTCTTGTATGTCAGGGGGCTGTTGTAATTTCTGATAACAGTATTGCTGGAGGGACAGGATCCTGACAGTTGCCCTGCGGGTAACTGTTGCTTCTAAGTTCTGGACTATGATCCCCAGGATACAGGGGCCGAAGCTTAAGCCTAAGAAGATAATAATTAGGGGTCCTAGAAAGGGAAATAGCCGCAGGAGCCAGGCTTGAGGACTTATTCCTCAATTTCTCCAATTTGAACTTTCTGTTTCTTTGGTGCAGCGGTTTATATTCTCTCTGATTTCTTTAACTTTCTTAGCTATGATCCCTGACTGATTTACATAGTAGCAACATTCCTCTCCTAAGAACGTACAGGTCCCCCCTTTCCCTGGATTCAGAGCATTAATGAGGTTTCTTTCCTCATTATTTTTCTCCTCCTGTGGTTTACTATCAGGGAGGGGTTCTGAGACCCCTTTTTCCTTTTGGAATTATATAAAGGACAATGGACAAAGGTCTCAGCTTCTTGTAACTACTTCCAGCTGGACATGGACATCATCCTACCTACCATTGGGTCAGGGGTACCGTAAGAAGAGGGGGGTGCAGCATGGAGGGAGTCCTTCCTGCAAGGGGAAGGACCTTACAGGGTCCTGGTCAGTTGACTGTCATCAGGAAGTCTCAGGCTTGGTGTCCAAAGGCTGGCATTACTGGACCATTGGCCTTCTCTTCAGGTCATATCCTGGAGGTGACAGGTAGGGCAAGAAATTGGAAGCACAATTAAATCATAACTATTAAATGACAAAGGCAGGGACTTCAGTAAAGAATGGCTTATCTAGTGGAAGGTGTACAAAGCATACTACACCTATTCCAGACTCTTGTGGCCCACTATACTTCACTCCGGCTGAGGGGAATACATTAGAATTTCCCTCCTTTTAGATTTCTGAGCCCTTTCCGTCCAAGCTATCAAGAGAGAAAAGGGAAAATCAGTTCTTAAGTGAAGCCCACAGACCTCCCCAACCCTTTATCTACCTAACTACTTAGCTCAATCAAACTGTTGAGTCTCAGGGGGGCGATGACAAAGATGGGCTCCTTAAGTGAGGCCTATATTGCAACTAATCACTCATAGGCATAGGCAGGTCATAGGCATATGCCCTATGAAAACAGAAGAACACACAGGTTAATTCACACAATAATCTCTAAACTAGTCTCTGTGCCTGTGAAACTGTCTTTGAGAAGACATTCCATTGCAAGGTCCTTCCTGCAATGACATTTACAGTAGCAATTTGATAAGTTCTTTGTACCCGTACATTGTGTATCTTTGGTAATATCACAAACCTGGTTTCAACTCTTAAATGAAAACAAACTTTCAAGACAGTTAGCTACGCCATTCTGATGTCCAATGCTGAGCATTGTGATTTTCCTTGAACTATAGTTTTTCTCCTTAAGATCACCCTTACTGTTATTACAGGGACTACTTTGGGTCCCGCTTTGGATTTTGACTGTTCATTTGCATAAACACACCAAGAGCAGCCTGGATCACTTATGATCCTTAAGTCTGCTTTGCTGGAACTCACACAGGGAACCCTTAGATTGACTTCTCAGTCCGCCCCTTGGATCACAGAAGCAGAGCTACACATCTGCCATCTGGCTTCGCCTGTACTAGTTATTTCACTCAAATCCTTGAGCGTCCATTGTGCTTACAGGTTCCTTTTTAGCCATCTTTCAGGAAAGCAACCTTCATTCCTTCCCTGGAAAGACTGGCATGAACTACACAACCAACCAGAGTACCAGGCTTTTCTCGTGGGCTTTCACTAGCTTCACAAGTCAATCCCAGTTCCTCAGGGCTTTCTGGTAACAACCAGAACCCATACACGCCTCCTTCAGGTGTGATATTCCAGTCAAAGTCTTGGTTAACAAAACCACTGCTAAAGACTGGTCTTATTGGTTTTATGCAAAGAAACCTTACGTCATTATTCATTCTTGCAGAGTGTCAAATTCTGGAGGGATCAGGTAGGGAGCAAAATACAAAGCATGATGGAAAATCCTTTTCCTTCTGATACCCACTAAGATTGCATCTCCATGCCTTATACCTTCCATCACTAACCCCACATAATTCCTTTCCAAAACTTTCCCAAACTTCTACAACCTTTCACATACTTTCTTCATTTACCTATCTTATACTTTCCCTTGTTGACTTTCCTATGAAGTATGAAGTTTCAAACTTTTCTGGAATCCTCAGTTTCCTTTCTCAGAGCAGATACAGAGCAAACTCCGAAACACAGAGTTCTGAAACAGTGCACAAGTAGAGGCATTCTCTTGCACCAGTGTGTCCACCGGTGCCTCGCAGAGACATGCTCCTTCAGGCCCAGTCTCAGGGCAGAGACATGCTTTTGCGTCAGGCTGAAGATCTTATCAGCCCCAAGTGACCCTTCCTGAGTCCCGGGTGGCAAAGGCATCCTCCCCGACTGGCTACGGTGGCCTTTTCTAGGTCTTCAGGTACACAGGGTTTCTGATCAGAAACAACCAATGGCAGAGAAATTCGCTCTTTTCCCACAAAACAAGTAGTTGAGGTTTCCTTTATTCTAGGTTTAAAACTTTTACATCATATATATATATATATATATATTCCTACTCATCTAAATTTACCTATTCTTTTATTCTTGTTTCTTTTCCCACAAGGGAAGGACTATACTTAAACTCGGTACTTAAACTCAGTATGTGGCAGCCAAAAGTCCCTAGCACTATATAGGTATCTTCTATTAAAAATCCCTAGATTCACAGGGACATCTTGCAGCTTTCTGATGCTTAGACATTGCAAACACCCTATAAATCAGATGGTCACTCTTGGACCTCAGTTTATGACCTTTAAAACCAGAGCTATTCCTATCAGAATCAGTTAGACAGAGAACCTGACTGCTGCAGTGTCCACACAGCAGCAGCATACAGCTCATAATCTGAAAAGAAGCCCTAGCCAGTTCCAAGATGGTGGCACCCATGAATGCTTTGTCTTCCATGGTGGGGCACTCACATGGCTCATCCATTTTACTCAAAATGGCAGCACCTCGACTCTGGTTCTGTCCACCTGTGAAGGTCCCAGGACTTCAGTTTCAGGAGCCTCAGAAGCTCCCAAGGCCCCTTCCACCTGTGGGTGTGGGGGCACCATAAAGCCACCCTCCACCCATTGGGGGTGGTTCACTGAGGCTGCAGTAACAAGTGGAGGTGGGGCGCAGGTCCTGCCCACTTGTGAAGGTGGGGGCCCTGTGGCTCCATTTTCCTGAGCCAAGTAAGCCCCTGCCAACCCCTAGTTCAATTGCTGTGTGATATGGAGGAGCCTCGTTACCTCCTGTATTATGTTTGAGATGAAAGCTAGACCGTCATCACTCCCAATAATCAGGGGCAATCCTTACCTTGGGATGATTTCCCTCATCAGGGCCCGGGTGACTTCTCGGCTTTTCTCAGTCCTGGTGGGGAAGGCTTCTACCCACCCAGAAAAAGTGCAGATGAAGACTAAGAGGTACTTATACCCTCAGCTGGGTCTTACTTCAGTAAAGTCCACTTGCAAGTCCTCAAATGGCTGCTTCCCTGAGTGCTGTATTCCTGGCTTTATCCCTGGGTGCCCTGCCACATTGTTCTGGGCACATGTAACACACTGCATCGCCACAGAGGCGCAGAGCGCAGCCAGGTTAGGGAAGTAAAGGTACCTTTTTAACAGGTTTTCTAGGGATGTCTTTCTTGCCCACTCTGTTTCAATTTGTGCCCCTTCTTTCATGACACCCAGTACCCTATCTTGGTTAGCAATTCGAACAGCTGGCAAGGGCCCTCCCAGCATTGGTCTCAGGTTGGTGCAGCTGAAAGGAGGTTATCTACACAGTAACACTGGGTCAGTCTCCTTCTCGGTAAATTATTTTAGATCTCTGGCCAGGGCCTCACCAAGGGAAGTGGTAGACTTTCTGAAGCCCTTAGACCCCAGTACGGTCTGGGTCTAAGCCAGCTAAGCTGAGGACTGTAGGCCCCTGTAACCCTGGTCTTTGTCGCCTGCCAGTGGGCCTTTTCTTTTTCCTTTTGGGGCACTCTCTTTTCTAGTACCCCTTCTCTCTGCAGTAAGTGCACTGGTCTCGTTCCATGCTCCGGTGTGCTGGTCTGTTTCCTTTCTTAGGCAATCTGGTGGCTCCCTGCTCCCGGGAGGTACCTGGTTTCCCAAAGGACCCACTGCCAGGGCCACCAGCGCAGGCCCAGGAGGTCTTCACAGCTCACTCCTGGCTCAGTCATGGGGGCTCGGCTGGGGTAGTGCTGCTCATCTCCTTGGCAACCCGTTTAGCAGAACCAGGTGCAGGGGGCCATGTGGGCCTGGCCGCCTCTGGTCCCTCCAGCGGGGAGGGCGGGGTCCCTGCCTGCTGCCTCGCTGGGGCTGGGCAACTGCTCTGTTATACTGGGGCATATTTTAGAGAGGCCGACCCCTTTGAACAGGGTCTCTACTTTGCTGCCAGAGACCAGCAGGAGCCGGAATGTAGGTTGCAGATGAGGGTCTTTGCTTCCCCGGGTCTGGCCGAGAGTTTCCAGAGCATATAGGGGAGGCAGACTGATAGGCAGCCCTTCCTCTGGCTCTCCTTTGAAAATGGGGGGCGGCATGTTCCTCTTGACTGGGTGACTAAAACACTGGATTGCGCCACTTTTCACCTACCGCTAGCCTTTCCTACTGTCTTAGGCTTCTGACCTGCACCCTGACGGCATGTCCTGCGCTAATTCCTGCCAGTGGTCTATAATCAGGGTGTCCTGGCTTCCCTGTTACTATGAGGTGGACTGTCCTAATTATACCTAAGTTCAGTGTTTCTTCAGGGGGCCAGCCTACTCCAAATCTTGGCCACTCAGAGGTGCAAAAGACCTCTAACCGACCGGCATCTATGCTCGGTTCCTGGCCCCGGAATCGGTCAGAGTTTTGGAGCATGCAATCTAACACAGCGGAAGGTTCCCCGCCCATGGTGATCCCCCCAGAACAATGCAGACAAACAAAGGGAAGGGGGTTTCATTTCACCCGCCTGGCCTCCGCCGTCTCGGGGAGCTTGGATCTGTCTTAGCTAAGGCTGCCCGCATAGAATCCGAGTTAAACTCCCAGCCGTTATGCCATATGACAGACAGAGGAACTGCAGATTGGGGCCCACTCTTGCTCCGTAGGTTTTTCACCTGTGGAGCCACAAACACAGTCACTCCTACAAACACACAAAGATCCAAGTGTTTATACAGTCCCGCCCCAGTAGGACTGCCCAGGTGGGGATACTTTTCCCCTTCCAGATGGCCAGTTGGCCTCCAGAGGACTTACAGCTAACTGGCTGCTTGAGAGGTGATTAGTCTCTCCTTCCACCACAAGGGGCGGGCTAGTCTCAGGCTCTAGTCCCCGGGGCACTTACCCATTGGTGCCATTCCAGGTCCAGATAGTTCCAGTCCGCACCTCCCCCCCGCCCAGGTCGAAGACCAGTCCGGAGGATGACTTCCACAGAGCCCGGGTGTCAGACCCAAAATCGCCGGGGCATGCACTTTACAGGCTCCCTCTCGGTCACTCCCCCAAGCCTTCACCGGAGGCAAAAAGGCCTGCTCACGTGAGTGTTTCCGGGTCAAAAACAACTCAGCTGCTTTAGGGTGCACGGAGTGGAACTTTATTTTATGTGCTCAGACCCATAGGAGTCAGTCTCCAAATTCTGGGCCCCAATCAGTGGAGAACAATTGTCTATATAGGGTGAGGGGCGGTCCGCCACTCAGCCATTGCTTCTGGCGCAAAAGCAAGAAAGCAAAACTGCGTTAATACAAGTTTCTTTGTTCTTACTCCTCAGTTACTTAGTTACTTGCTCTCCCTGATCCTGTTGACTCAGCTGTGAGCCCCCTCCTGGGCAGGCTATTAGTCATTACATTCATCCTGTTGATTCAGGGGCTAGCTCCCCTTTTGGGCAGGCCACTACACAGTGAGGCAGCTGACTATACAGGAGGGGCTGCCTTAAGGGGAAACTGAGACTCAGAACTGGCTGTGGACAATGGTGTTTGCTTCAGTAGGAGAAACTCCCAGTCTCACATGAGAGAGTTCATTGAAAAGTGGGCTAGAGAGGAGCAGGGGAGCTTCACTGTTCCCTCTCTGACCCCTCCCCAACAAGCAGCTTGGAGAACAGCAAGGAGGGTTGCCCTGGGGGGTGGGGGGGTGTCTAAGGCTCCGCCCCACTACAACTTACCAGGGGCCTGGAACAAAGAAATAGCACCAAAATGAAAGAACTGAGCAAAACTTCAGTAAGAAGGCTAAGTGATGAGGAGACTGCCAACCTATCCGATGAAGATTTTAAAGTTCTGGTAATCAAAATGCTTATAGAACTCATTGAGGTTGGCTGAAAAATGAAAGATACCCAAAATGAAATAAAGCAAAATATTCAGGGAACCTACAGTGATAGGAAGGAAACCAGGACTCAAATCAATGATTTGGATTGAAAGGAAGAAATAAACATTCATCTGGAACAGAATGAAGAAACAACAATTCAAAAAACTGAAGAGATTTTGAACCTCTGGGACAACTTGAAATGTTCCAATATCCAAATTATAGGGGTGCCAGAAGGAAAAGAACAAGAGCAAGAAATTGGAAACTTATTGAAACAAATAATGAAGGAAAACTTCACCAATCTGGTGAAGGAAATAGATTTCCAGGAAGTCCTGGAAGCCCAGAGAGTCCCAAAGAAGTTGGACCCAAAGAAGCATACGCCAAGGTGCATCATCATTAACTTACCCAAGATTAAAGACAAAGAGAGAATCTTAAAAGCAACAAAAGGAAAGGAAAGAGTTACCTACAAAGGATTGCCCATAAGGGTATCAGCTGATCTCTCAAAAGAAACCTTATAGGCAAGACAGAGCTGGAAAGAAGTATTTGAAGTTATGAAAGTCAAGGACCTACATCTAAGAATATTCTATCCAGCAAAGTTTTCATATAGAATGGAAGAGCAGATAATGTGCTTCGCAGATAAGGTCAAGTTAAAGGAGTTCATCGCCACCAACTATTATTATAGGAAATGTTAAAGGGACTTAGCTAAGAAAAGGAAGATAAAAAATATGAACAGTAAAATGACAACAAATCCACAACTATCAACCAATGAACCTAAAAAAATAAAAGAAAGAAAAACAACAAAAACGAAAATTAAGCAAACAACTAGAACAGGAACAGAGTCAGAAAAATGGACATCACATGGAGGGTTTTCAGTGGGGAGGAGGACGGGAAGAATAGGTGGGGAAAGCTACAGGGAAGAAGAAGCATAATTGGTAGGCATTAAATAGACTGGGAGAGGGCAAAATGGTAAATGGTGTAGGAAACAGAGCTCACAGAACTTGTATGTACAACCAATGGACATGAACTAAGAGGCGCTGGGAATGCTGGGGGTTGGGAAGTGCAGGGTGGAGGGAGGATAAATGGGAAAAAATGGGAAACTAATAGTATAATCAATAAAATACATTTAAAAAAAGAGAGAATGTTTTCATGTTAGATCAAATTCAAAAGTTCTAGCTGGTTTGTTTTCTCCTAAGAAGAATGTGATGTTGAAACAGACAGACTTTGTGAGCTTGGCACACTAGTCAGGGTGCATCTGTGAACTGATGATAGTAATAATTTTAAGTTAATTTGATTTGTTAAGAGTGAATATTTAATATGGCAAAGGGGGTGACACTGGATAATAGGATGTACCCCTTGGCATTTTTAAGAAAGAACCAAAGGGATGGGGAGAGGAAAATGATGGCTGATCATCAAAGTGGTCGGGGATCATTTTTAAGTGCGGTGCTGAGGGCTCCACCATGACTGTCAGTCACTTATACATGTGTGTGTTAAATGTGAACGTGCAGCTGTGGCCACATTCTTTTCAAGTGCCATGAAATGCTGCCAGATCCCAGTGCAGTTCTTGGCCCAGCACTGCCTGCCCTGTCTGTTTTCAGATGAACTGGCAGGGCCTTTCCAGGCAGGCAGGGCGAACAGTTTAGCTGATTTTGGCTATGATATGATTATGGATTGTTTCCCTGACCTCGGCAGCAGGAGCAACATCTCTTGTTTGAATCCGGGCAAATTTCCATTCACTGTCTTGGGGCTCCTTTCTGTGTTCTGAGAGGGCCGATTGCTAACCAGGTACTCTATGTTCTGCAAGTCAGGCATGACCCCAAGATCAAGTTCCTTTCTAGTTTCAAAGAAAACCTCTGGATTTCTTCTCTCCACTTCTTGCAATCTAATCTCACCTTACCAAGGGCCAGAAAAGAATAGGCATGGTGATGCTAGGGACAACTGTGGCAGCCATGGGGGCAGATGCTGTGACAGTTGAGGCCTCATGAGCAGTGGATTCTGCTGCCTGCAGGGGCACTTGCTTGGAGCCACTTGGCAACATGTGGTAGTGGCCAAGCAGTCAGCTACCATGATATACAGGCAGACAGCTGTCACAGGACAGCAGTGAGCTGAGGGTCTGGGGCCCAGGCTGTCTTGGATTTCACCTTATTTTATTCTTTGTTTTCACCTCATAGTGCCAGTATAAACCATTGGCAATAAAGAAAAATTCACCACTGGTGACTGTGTGAGCATGTGCACATGAGTGTGTGTGCCTACGAGAGACAAAGACAGAGAGAGAGACAATGGAATCATTAATTCACCACTTGGGAAAAGAATACAGCTTTTTGAGAATTTGTTCATTTCTGAACCAACCATCATTTAAAGTCACGTAAAAAATGTTACTAAAATTTTTCCCCAGCCATCCCATTATGACTACTTGTGCCCCACAGTGTCCCACATGCATGCATACCTATCGCAAACCTTGTGATCTCCCCACCTGCTAAGTACTTTGACAATGTTTAGAATGAGCAGCACCTTCCACTCTGCTGTTACTGCTCTTCCCTTGGGACCCTGAGGACAGAAGGAGCTTCGAGGAAGGAGTCACAAAGTTGGAACATGGATATGGACAGGACAGGGGAGGCAGAGGCAGTTTCCTAAGAAGTCCCTGTTACAAGGCTTTTCCAAGGCAATGTCCTGTGCCTTCTCTGCTTTCTTAACTCCACCTCATCATCATTTACCCCACTTATCAATGGCCCTGAAAAAAAGGCCTTGCCTACTGAATCCCTCTCCACCTTAGCCTTAATTAACAGTCTGTAGCATCCTTTATCTTCATGGCGTGAATTGGTCTTACACTAGTTTCTTTGTGTGAACCCATCAGATACTCATAAACCTTGATTAAATCATCTCTTTTCACATCTTAACATGCTCAGCTCTCAAAGACTGCCCTCATAGAGCCCTCCTGTGAGCGCTGTTATCCTCCTCCATACTTCCCCAAACACTCGAATGGCCTATTTTTAGTGGGTAAGTGCTGCTGTGCACAATATCCTAAAAGGAATTTGAGTAGGCCCTTTAGAAAGCTGCCATTACCTTTTTGAACTGTGAAGCTCCAGAAATGACTCCCTTAGGAAAGCTGCCTTGTGCCATCTCTGACTTTGGAGCTGCAAAGCAGGATGCTGCCAGTCCACATTGTCTCCTAGTTCATTTATTAGACTTCAATTGGAGTCATGTAATCATGACTTAAATGATTTCTGTTCCTCTGTAGTCAGTAGCCTGGTGCTCTTTCCAATAGAAAATCTCACACTAAAACCTAGGTGCCCATTGTGGCAGACTTATCGAAATTTTCTTGAAATGCGAGTGCCTACTCTAAATTGTCAGGGTTTTTTTGTTTTGTTTTGTTTGTTTGTTTTTTGTGCGTACCTAAAAGTTATTGAATACTAATTCTCCCAAAATGCAAATTTCCCTTTTGGCCACTTATCAAGTCATAGACCTGCCTTTCATTAAACTTGTTTTTCCATGCTTGTCTGTTTCATTTCTTATAATGCCAGTTCTGTTTGATAGCCTTATAAAGAATCTTTTTTCAAGCCGTGGCTGGTGTGGCTCAGTAGATTGAACCACAACCTGAGAACCAAAGGGTTGCCAGTTCGATTCCCAGTCAGGGCACATGCTTGGGGTGCACAAGTGGCAACCTCACATTGACATTTCTCTCCTCCCCTTTCTCCCTCTCTTCTCCTCTGTCTAAAAATAAAGAAATAAAATCTTTAAAAAGCAAAAGAGAATCTTTTTTCAGATGTTTGCTAAAACATCTGGAAAATCTGTTCCCTTCATTTTGTTTCCCTGTCATTTACATAAGAGTCTATTTCTCCGCCTTGGTAAAAGGCTATTCTGACCTCACATGCTCCATCTGGGGGATCTTTGCCAGTCATTCCCAGGGCTTCTGGCTTGCCTAATGGTGTTTCTTACGTGATCATATAGCCTGTGAGACTGAACCCACATTTTTTAACATTTCTCATTACTGAAATGGTCCACAAAATGGACAAGAGCATTTAAAAGACTCCTCCAGAGAAACCTCATATTAAAAATCCTGGTAAAGCTTTCATGAGCAAACCAAGAAATGGCAGAGCCAACCTGTCTCTTATTTCTGAGACAAGCTCTTTACTAGCCACATTATGTATATAAGTACAGTAATTAATCTATCAGTCAGGGGTCAGTTGTAGAAAACAGAATCTCTCTGGCTAGTTCAAATAGAAAACAGTTTACCTCCAGTTATGAGTGGTTGATAAAATTCCTTGAATGGGCTGCAGACCTGGCTGCAGATCTCTGCCACCCAGTGAGGAATTTGAGGAGTTGAGAAACTGCCACAACTGCTAGCTTCACCACCAGCCTGCCTCAATCCATACCAGCAAAGTGGATCCCTAAGTTCTACTTCTTGCTGCCCATGCAATTCTGGTACAGCTGACACTAAACACTACCAGGACCAGACTTGTCAGCAAAAGCATGGAAAGGAGTGAAAGCAAGGCCTCCACCTCATGGAGTTCACATTTACCTTCCAAGTCTTGCATGAGGGTGCCTCTTTAGAAGTTCAGTCCATGTAAAACCTACACTGTATGTGAGTCTTGGAAGTGTGGTCTTTTACTTTATTATCTGTGTTATTTTGGTTAAGTCATGCTACAAATAGTCTGAAATGCAGCTTGCTGAACTAGTCTTCAATTTTCCCTATAGCTAACTAATCAAACTTGTCCAGGAGTTAAAAAAAAAAACTATCAAGAAGGCTACTTGAAATATGGATTTACACCAATTATCAAGAGATAAACTTTGCCCTAATTATATACAGGTCAACAAATTCTTATCCAAAATCCTGGGAGCAGATGTAACATTCAATTTTTTAAAAATTCTTTTGGTAGTAAATTTACCCTCTCACATGAAACACCTCAAAATCTTCACAAAAATGTAAAGGCAGTTTTAAAATATATATTGGACATAAGGCAATAAAAGACAATGATCTCTAAGAAACTGGAAACAAATCACATGAACCCTGCAGTTGATCCAGCTTTCTGCCTTGGGAGAGTTTCCAGGCCACAGAAAAGAGAGTGGAACACAGGAAGAGCCTAGCAAACTTCAGAGCTGCTAGTCTGCCGAGGTGAAGACAGCCAGAGTTCTGAGGGCACAGGACTGGAAAGGAGAAAGCTCTAAGAGATGGAACCTTAGAGATATGTAGAGGGTCCCTTTGAGAAGTCGGTCAAGTCTGATCAGCACATGCAGGTAAGGAAACTATCCAAGGCTGTGAGAGAAGTACTCAAGAACATTAGAAGTTATAGTGCACAGTGCTCACAAAGGGCTGAGAACAGTGTGTGTTTCCATCAGCCAGCATGGAGAACTTCAAGATTTGTGGGACAGTGGTTGGAGTACACAGTAGGGTCTTCCTTCAGTGGCAAGAAAAATAACCAGGCATACAAAGAAGCAGGAAAATATGACCATAATAGTCAAAATCAGTTGATTGAAACCAACTCAGAACTGACACACATGTTAGAAATAGTAGACAAGAGTATTTAATCAGTTATAATAAATGTATACCACATAATCAAAAAGTAAAGTAGGGATGTAGAAGGTATATAAAAGACCCAAATCAAACTTCAGGAGATGACAAGTACAATGCCTGAGATAAAAAAGTACACTAATTGGGTCAGTGGAAGATTAGACACTGTTGAAGAAAAGATTAATTACCTTGAAGACATAACAATTAAAAGTGCTCAAAATGAAACACAATAGGAAAATGTAACTTAAAACAGTGAACAATTGCTCCTCGGCCTTTTGGCTAAGATCAAGTGTGGTAACAGTGAACAGTGTGTCAGTGAACTATGGGACAGCTTCAACTGACCTGAAGAAATAATAACCAATTTTTTATAAATTTGATGTAAACTGTAAGCCCACAAATCTGAAAAACTCAATGAATCTCAGGCATGAAAAACATGAATAAAATTGTGTTGGGACATATCATAATCAAACTGCTCAAAACAAGTGATAAAGAGAAAATATAAAAAGCAACACAAGAAAACATTGTTTTCAGAGAAATAAAGATAAGAATGACAACAGGTTTCTCATTAGAAACAGTATAAATGAGAATCATTGGAACAGCATCTTTAAACCACTGAATTTTTCAAAATTTAGAATACATTTATTACACATTATCTAACATCTCCAGACTAATAAATGGAATACTCCCCATGTTACATAAACTATTCTACTCACTCCTAACTAACATTGCTGAATCATTCTCATCCTATTACGCTGTTTAACTTCTCTATTGTTTTACTCTTTCCATATAACCAAACTATGACCCAAAGGCTATGGACTGGATTTTGTACCCCTGAATTCATATGTTGAAGCCCTAATCCCCAGTGTAACTCTATCTGGAGATGATGTCTTTACGAGGTAATTAAGGTTAAATGAGGTCATAGGGGTGGAACCCTAATCCAGTAGGACTGTGTGTGACCTTATAGGAAGAGGAAGAGTGAGAGATTCCATACAAGGACATAGAAGGCAGCCCTCTGCAAGCAAGGAAAAGAGTTCTCACCACGAACTGACCATTCCAGAACCCTTATCTTGGACTTCCAGCCTCCAGAACTGTAAGAAATAAATATCCGTTGTTTAAGCCATCCAGTCTGCTATAGTTTGTCATGACAGCCTGAGCTAACACTGACTTTTACCCCAAGTTTGGTGCTCTGCTTCCTCACATTTCACTAGGCTGCCAGGCAGCTAGGCTGAGGGTATTTTGCTTCATCCACCAGCTTCTGGCCATGCTGTCCAAGGCAGGTAGTAACTCTCAGGCACTCCCATTGTGTCACCATGGGAATGACCTCCGCATCAGCTAGGCCTAAGTTCAGCCCCTGCTTATGATAGTCTGCCAGCCTCACTTTCTTGTCAGGGCATAAAAGGACTCTCCAGCTTCTCTCTCAGTGGCGATAATGTGAAAGGAGAGTGCACTCCCCAGAAAACCCACCCAGGGGGTCTTCAGACCTCATCTAGAATGTGGTCTTAGGCAGGTTACTTCACTCTTCTATGCTTCATTTTCCTTACCTGTAAAAGGGGTTTATGCTGCTTCCTGGTGAAGACTGAAGAGAGTATGTACAGGAAGTATTCAGCTCAGAACCTATCCCGGGAACTGTTCCACAAATTGCTGCTGTGCTACTTTCCTCCAGGAGGGGCTGGAAGCCCAGCCCTGGGATCACACTGCCACAGGCCCTGTTTGTCCCTAAACCTGGTTCTGTGTCTGCTGCTCAGCAGTTGTTCCCAGCACCCACCCAGGTTAACTTTGCAGAGTGACAAATGGCATAGCCCCAGCATAGCTTCAGCCACTTCTCCTTCTATTTAAAACATTTTTTGTTACCCACCCAGCAGATTCTGAGCTGTGTTTTGTGATATAATTCACTCTGGTAATTTGGGGAGAAGAGAGCACCAAATACAACCAGTGGTGCCCCCACAGTTAATAATAGGAACCACCATTTGGGTCCCACAGTACTCTCCTGGCCCCAGGGACTCCCACAGCTGCTGGAGCACTGTCTGCCAGGCCAGGATCTGTGCTGAAGGCTCCAAGGGCAGAATAGAACCCAGCATAGTCACACTGGGCTCCTAGAGGCTTGCAGCATTAATAATCTGTAATTCAATCATTAGCAGCAAATCCAAGTGAAATGGAAAAATATACACCATGTGGCTGCAGGGCTACTGAGAGGTGGCTTTTCTGCTTCATGGCAGCCTTAATGATTAGTTCTCAGCCACTATCAGCCCCAGCTGACAAATGGCACCTGCAAGCTGTAGGCTTTCTGCATGTGATAACTGAACAAAGCTAGAACTCATTCAAAATATTAACACGGACTGGCTACCATGGATCTTCTGGTTTTGTCAGACCCCCAAATCAAGCCCTCTCCAAGTACACCCTGAGGGTGTTCATTGGTCACTTATTGCCCTCTGTACAGATCTGGAAGTAGATCTGTTCAGATGCAGAATCCAAGGCTGCTGGGGTCCTGGCAAGGATTTAATAAACTAAACTGATTCTGAAATGCTAACCTATGTCTTTATTGCAACAAGTCAGCCTGTAGCATGCTAAAGTAGAAAGATATCTGGAGAAGCATTTCTTAATTTTGTTTTTTTAATCAATTCATTTTAAGTTATTATTGGATATTAAGTTAAAAATTCTTTGTTAATATTCTTCCTGGTCATAACTATTAGTCAGGAATCTCTGTCTACAAGTGACAGAAGTACAGCTCAAGCTCAGTGAAACCCCAAAGAGACTGTGATGTCCTACAGAACTACATGGAGGGAAGAGCAAGTGGCCTTCCACAGCCACAATTTGAAATAACCTCAGAATTTGGCTTTTTGCCTCTACATGTTGGCTTCCTTGTCTCAGACTGATCTCCGCCAGGTAGAACTCATGGGAAGCCCCAGGCTCATGCACTTCATCACTTGGTATTTAGATAGCAGAAGGGTCTTTTTTTCCTAATGCCATTTTAAAAAATTCCTGGGGAAGAATTCAGAAAGGCCTTGTTCCTGTAACGAGACCATCCATTTAGACCATTAACATGACTATGTCCCAGCATCACTAGATCCCCCAGAATTTTGGCTCCTCCTCCAATTCCTGAATTTGACTAAAGTCAGGAATTTAGTCAAACCTCTGTGCCACAGGTGGTAGGATCTGGCTTTCCAAGCAACTGCCAAACAGACTGCACAATGCAAAGCAGAAGAGCAGGGGCCTAATTATCTGTGACTAGGAAGGAGCCAGAGAAGATGAACAACCTTTTCTTGCCTCCAGTTTCTCCAAATAGCCCATCCAGAGACATCCTGCATGGCACTAGCCTCAAACATTGGCCAGCACCAAATGCATAATCCTGCATGGTTCCCCATCTTCCCTATCTCAGCTTCCTCACCTTTCACTCTCATTGCCCTGGCTGGTACCTCCCACATAAAACATTAACATTTAATCTTTGCCTCAGGCTCTGATCCCTCAGTGGGCAGGGAATACCAGAATAACAAGAAAGATGAAAATCATGAACACAGATCTTTTATTATATCAAACATCCTCAAATCCATGGGAACAAAAAAACTCAGGCTTATATAGAGGGAGTTTCCAACAGATTTCTGTCCTAAAATTAGGATTCCATGAGACTAAATTTAGAAGTTAAAAGTAAATTTAATTCGAAAGGTGGTGAAAAGTACAAACTTTCAGGTATAAGTTAAATAAGAAAAAGGAATGTAATGTACACCATGATAACTACAGTGAACACTGCTATGATATATAGGAACATTGTTAAAAGAATAGGTACTAAGAGTTCTTAGCACAAAAAGAAAAAAATTTCTTTTTGTGTGTTATGTATGAGATGATGGATGTTAACTAAACCTATTGTGGAAATCATTTCATAATGTATATAAATCAAACCATCATGCTGTTCACCCTAAACTTACATAGTGATGACGTATGTCAATTATTTCTCAATAAAACTGGCAAAAAGCCTAAATTCATAAAACTGTATTGAAAAGACTTGCTATTCAGAATTTAGGGGCTTCTGGTTAAATATGGCAGATTAAATAAACATATTTACCTCCTCCCCATCCTGAAACCCCCATAAAATGATAGTAAAATGAGGGGAAAAAGGTATAAACCTACCCATTAAGAGACATGAAACTGGAGAGGGTATGGTGGTAGATGAGAGATTGCAGAATATTTTGGGACACTTGCTATAGCAGAGCAGAGACAGCTGCAATTTAAGGGAGTGCAGAGAGAACAACGGGCAATACAAATGATAGTGGAAGGCTAGGATGAGGCACAGCACTGAAAACACACACTGATTAAAAATACGAAAAACACCTCCTCCCCAAACCTCTCCTTTTCCTGCAATTGCCAAATAACTCCTCTTCCCTTTCACTTCTCTGGAGGAGACTGGAGGGTTTTTTTCTGCAAAACTTGAACTGGACAGACTCCAGATGTGGGGACACCAGATCCAGCAGGAAAAAAGTGTGAGGTGTGGGGCTAAAAGGAGAAGGAATTAGATGAAAGTCCCAATACTGACTGGTAGAGTCCCTAGTCCCTTTCCCTTGTCCTGTCTGCAGAATGGCAGTGGCACTGAGAGATAAAAATCAAGAAAATACTTAAAAAGTAATCAAAGACTTCTATATGACTAATAGCAATTCCAGAAAAAGATAATGGGGAAAATGGAGTGAGAAGGAGTCTTTTAAAGGTACAAAGAATAAAAAAAATTCCCAGAAGGGAAAGACATCAATCTCCAGACTGAAAAATTCACAATAAATGACAAACAGCCCAAGACTCTCATGAATTTCCAGAACACCAGGGCTAATGAGATACTCCTAAAAGCTTCCAGTGAGTAAAGCATGTCATTATAAAAAGAGCTAGAATCAAAATAGCTTCAGGTTTTCTAATAGCAACTTCAGAACCTAAGAGATAATGGAGCAATGTCTTCAAATTTCTGAAAGGAAATAACTTTATGAGCACTCATGAAGTAAGTACCAAAGGAATACTACTATTGCTGCTCACAAATGGAGGAGCAATGGTATGACTGGAATGTCACCATTCTGCAACTCACAGGTCCTTGTTTTTTATCACTTTGAATATTTCTTGTCAATCCCTTCTGGCCTGAAAAGTTTCTATTGAGAAATTAACTTTTCTCTTGCTACTTTTAAGGTTTTCTCTTTATCTTTAACCTTTTGCACTTTAATTATGATGTGTCTTGGTGTGGGCCTCTTTGGGTTCATCTTGTTCAGGACTCTCTGCACTCCTGGACTTGTATGTCTATTTTCTTCATCAAGGAAATAGACATCTATTTCCTCACCAAAGAGGAAATATTTCCTCATTTCCTTGAGGTGAGGGAAGTTTTCTGTCATTATCTTTTTAAAATAGGTTTTAAATATCTTGCTCTCTCTCTTCTCTTTCTGGCACCCCCATGACACAAATGTTAGTACGCTTGAAGTTGTCACAGAAGACCCTTATATTATCTTCATTATGATGGATTTTTTTCTTTTTGCTGTTCTGAATGGGTGTCTTTTGCTTCCTTAAATTCCAAATCTCTGATTTCATCCTTGACTTCATCTACTCCACTGTTGATTCCCTGTAAATTATTCTTCATTTCAGTTAGTGTATTCTTCATTTATGACTGGTTATTCTTTATGATTTCTATCTCTGTTTTTATGTTTTCTATTTCTTTGTTGAAGTTTTTAGTAAGTTCACTGAGCATACTCATAGCCAGGGTTTTGAACTGTGCATCTAGAAGATTTCTTGTCTCCACTTTGTTTAGTTCTTTTTCTAGAGTTTTGTTCTGTTCTATTCTTTGGGACACGTTACTTTGTCTCTTCATTTTGGCTTTCTCCCTGTGTTTGTATCTATATATTTATTATGTAGAACTGCTGTGTTCTCTGGGCTTTAGTAGTATAGACTACTATAGTAGGTTTCCTATAAGGTCCAGTGGCACAGCCTCCCCAATTATCCAAGCTGACCACTCCAGGTTATATCCACACTGCATATGGGTTGTTACACCCTTCTTTTGAAGTTGAGCCTTGATTGCTGTTGGCATGTCAGAGGGAATGATTTACCCTCATGTTGATGAGTTACAAGGACTAGCTATGACTACCAACCACCATGGAGGACCAGCTGTGCAGGGGCCTACCACATGGAGCAGGACTTACTTCAGTGGAGCTCTGGTGCCTCCTGAGTCCTCCCCTTGAATGTTTCACTTTGAATCTGGTTTGGTGGTGCTTCAGTGTGGTCTGAA
The DNA here is from genome assembly GCF_021234435.1 of Artibeus jamaicensis. Classification (NCBI taxonomy): domain Eukaryota; kingdom Metazoa; phylum Chordata; class Mammalia; order Chiroptera; family Phyllostomidae; genus Artibeus; species Artibeus jamaicensis. The sequence continues at coordinate 3,782,899 of NW_026521913.1, forward strand.
ACTGTCCACCAAGTGTGCTGGCTCTGGGGCCTCCCTAGAGGTGAAGGCCAAGGTCAGCCGCTGCCTGTGTTCTGCCTGGGGACACTGGGCATGAGGTACAAAGTGATCTGCAGGTGGCTTCAACTTGTAATGGGCTTGGAGGTGCCCAGGAGAGGTCAAGCTTCAAATAAAGGCCAACTGCTGCTAGTGCTAGGCCTAGGGCAACCTACTGAGAGAGATGGAGCACCCTAAGGCCTGATGCTGCTTGTTTGAGAGATTTGGGGAAAGTCCAAAACATGAGTCAAGACATGCTTTTGGTATGGAAAAGCCACTGGAAATAGATGGGGTGGGCTCTCAGGTTGGATGGGGCAAGGTCTCAGAGAAGCATTGGGGTAGGGCAAACAGTGTGAGCTGGGTTGATGGAGACTCATATATGGCACTCACCTGCAGGCTCTGTGGTGTGAGAGTCTCAGAAAATGAAGAGTTCACCTCTGCCAGCATTTTTGTCTGGCAGAAAGCTGCCCCCCCGGCTCTTGCCCTGTTGCAAAAAAAAAAAATCAGTTCCTCCCTGTATGTCCTTGATACCTTTCAAGTTTCTACCTCAGCACTGGAACTCAGAGAGAGTGAGTCTGAGTAAGTCCATACATGGGCCCTTTAAGAGGAACTACTTGGGATTCCAGAAGCCCTTTGTCTCACTAAGCTACAATCACTGCTGGTTTTCACAGCCAGAAGTTATAGGGACTTCTCTTCCTGGCACTGGAACCTTGGGGTGGGGAGCCTGGTGTGGAGCTGGATCCCTTGCTCCTCAGGGGGTACCACATATCTGAGATATCCCTCCCAATTTTACCTCACACACATGGGGTAAAAGTTTGCTCTGTGTCTCTGTCCCTCCTACCAGTCTCCATTGGGCTTATTCTTTATATCTCTAGTTGTAAAACTTCCATTGAGGTATATTTCAGGTGGTTCTGAATCATGTTTTTTCTGTAGTTTAGTTGTAATTTTAATGTGCTTGTGGGAAGATTCATGTACCACATTTACTTACGCCACCATCTTGACCAGAAGTCTTCTATTTGCATTATTTCATTTAGTATAATGCACTCAAGCATATTTTTAATTATTTAAAAAATATTTTAAACACTTTTAAACATATTTTAAAAGTCTGCATAATAAAGTTATTTTTTAATAAAGCTATTTTTAAGATGTAACCCAAGTTGTAACCTAAGATGGAGTAAGACAGGAATTCAGACACTGGAGAATAGTCCTGGTAGAAGGACTATTGGTAGTGTAGTGGGACTACTGGTAATGAGAAGTCCTGGTAGACCCAGGGGACAACCACACCAGGTCAGACAATAACACAGAAGGCAATAAGAGTAAGTAATCTTTGGGGGAAAATTAGTTATTTTGATTATTTGGTATGTTTATGTGGAGAATAGCATTAAGTGGTATTTTACAGAATTGCTGGGACATTTTGAAAAATTATACTAAAATTATACTAAAACATTGAAAACTAAGGGACAAAAACAAGGCAGTTATTAATGCCTTTCCAAGAAAAGTAAAAAGTTATACAAGAAAGAAATGTGGTTAATTTTGCATTGCTAAAATAATATAAACAGAGATACTAATTTAACCAAAAATTGCAATATAAACTCTTTTGGAAGTTCAGGATAGGGAGAAATGGGGGTTTGTGTTTAAAAATATAAATTTGTATTTTCTATAACAAGAAATGAATCAATACACCTAAAATTAGTAGATAAGAATGTATATCTTATATATAAGCAATCCCATTTATATCAGTTATTACTTGAAAAAATAAGCTAATAGTCTCGGAGTTATTTAGGACTCATTATTTCCAAGCAGCAGAAACCAACCAAAGCTAGATTTAAGCTGAAAAGCAGAATTCATTTTAAGGACTTATGGTTGTTTCTCAAAGGGCAGAGATATGGCTGGACCTTGGGCAGGAATCACAGTTAGGAAGGACAAGGTAGCTAGAATCCAAGTAGCTCTTTCTTTCTCTCTCCAGACTGGCTTTCTCAGCTTGCCCCTCAATTCTCACAGAAATTAACCAGCTGCATCTCAGTGTCAAGTCCAGATTTCCTGGAGAGTGACTAACTGGCATGGCTTGGTATGGCAGTTTCAAACCATGACTGCAAATTAGTTTCCATTCCTTCCATAGAAAAAGTGGCATCTACGTCCCTGTCTGAGCAACTTGTGATGGCTTTGATCAGTGGGATATGATAGAAGTGAGGCCATATGACATGCTAAGCCATAGAAGGCCACGGAGTTCCTAGCTTGTTTTCTGGACCATGCAATCTTGGAGTCCTGATCTGTTGTATAAGAAGGCCAACCATCCCGAAGCTGCCATTCTATGAGGAATCCCAAGCTATGGGGAAAGACCATGTAGACACTCTAGCAAAAGTTCCAGCTGAGCCAAGCCTTCAAGTCCTCCCAGGCCAGATACCAGATGTGTGAGAATAAAACCTTCAGATGATTCCAGCCCCAGTCATTTGAGTGGCTGCCAGTCATTCATCTTCCCACCTGCAGTCAGGAAGCAGAGCCAGGCCATGTGAGCACCGTAAATTGCTGTTGCTCTATGCCATTGTTTGGGATGGTTTTTGTACATCAGTACATAACTGTAAACTGAGTCAACTGATCAGATGACTGTCCCTGCTTCATGGAATCATGAAGTCATAGCATGACTGCTGGAGACTTACTCCACAAGGAGGTAGAGCAGATTCTAGCAATCTATGGCTTGACAAACAATCCTCAAGGTGTCTACTACATTGTCTACCCTGGTTTCCTAGTGGCCTGTTGCCTACCTAAGCAGAGGGAAGAACATGTGGATTCAGAACTCTTGATCTCTTGTATTTAAGCCCACTTCTCAGTTCTTGCTGTCCTCCACAGTATACCAATGAAAAGGACAGAAGAGTGAGGAGGTATATTTGCCCACCTCCAATTTAATGGTGTCGTTAATGCCCTTCCCTCCCAGCCTCATGGTGGTCTTCTGCAGAAACAGTTGCCAAGAAATGAAAAAATATCCTCAGAGCTCTGGCATCTTCCTTCTGTGGCCTCTCAAGTACAGAGGAGATCATTAGAGTGTCCTCATGTTGCCTAGCAACCTGTGAATGCTGTTTGCTATCATGTCATTAATATGATATGAAAGTGTTTCATAAAAGACATTCATCTTGCGTTCATGAAAATCAAATTTGCTAATATGACACAAAATCTGTTCTTCCTGTGACTTTCTATACTTAAGTAGCTTATTTATTGAATTAGGGTGTGAGTAATTTTAAGGCTTCAGACTGTTAGAGTATCATGATAATGACTTTGTTTTCATTAATATCGGATGGCCATTAATAATATGATTACCAGCTACAACAGGTGATCACCATCCCAAAAGAAGCCCCTTCCCCTCAAGTCCAGCTCCAATGCAAGTTAACTATCTGCCACCCAAATTCTTATCACTGAAACCTCAGCTAGGAGAGGATTCTGGTTTGAGCTGGTATACTTTCCAAATTATCCACATGTTTCTTTAAAGCTCAGAGACAGAAAACTGATAAAATGCCTGTTACCTAAAGAAGGTTCCAGTGAATAAATGGATTGCATATCATCTAAGTGTGAAAGGAAACACCAGAGGTTATTCAGTCATCCTCTTCTTTCTAAAAAAAAAAGGGTAACAAAAGACCTTATGTATTCAATATATCATGCACTAAAAAGAGGATAAGAAATGCAAACACTTTCTTACTTTAAAGTACCATTTATTTATGAAAACAAGTGTGGAATTCAGATGTACAAAAGCCAGATAATACTTCTAGTTCAAGATGGCAACATAGGAAGATCCTGAACTCACCTCTCCCACAGACATGCTGAGTGTAGACTACACATGGAACAGTTTCTTCTTTAAATAACCTAAAGTTTAGCTAAGTGACAACTACACATCTGGCAATTGAGAAGAAAACCCTATTGATCCAGGGAGGAGAGGCTGGACATAGTCTTGACATAACCAACCCCCGCCCAACATGGCATTACACAACCAGGAGGGAACTCAAAAACGTGAGCTTCCCTCTAAGGAGTGAGGGGTTCAAACCCCACACTGGATGTCCCAACTTTTAAGATATGCTCTTGAGAGGTGAGCCTTTAAAACATCTAACTGAAAACCAAGATAGTTCACTTGCTGAGACCCACAAGACTAGCAATTTGAAAAACCGCTCTAAAGGGCCCACTCCTTCCCATTTGCCTGCCCTAAGGCCCAGTTCAGAGGCAGCCAATTGAACCCAGACTTAAAGTGAAGGAGGCTAACCTGCTTCTAGTAAAGTGTTGGCCTGAGGGGCAGACATTTAATTTAATGCATACATCTAAGGGCCTGCTGGAACACTCTCCAGTGATGGAGACCAGCAGGTGCCTTTGCCACTTTCCAGAGGACTAGTATCTCCTGGAAGGGAGCTTTCATATGCATCCGGTATCTTGATTTTTGTGGCTGCCACCTAGGTAATGCCTGTAGATCACCTGGCCCTGGAGACCAGGGAAGCTTGCATTCCTGGTCCCATGATACTGTAATAATCTGTGACACTCAGAAGCTTATACTCTTGTCTGGTGCACCAGTTTCTATGACTGCCACCAGGAAACACCTCTACATCACCTGGCTTTGGTGACCAATAGGGCTTGCATCCTTAAGACTTTAGCCAATGGGAAAAGAGGTCTTTAACAGCTACCACACCTAGGTCATAGCAAGAGGCAACAGACCCAGGAGTTCAGTCTTTAGTACAAAGCTATAGTAATTAAAACAGTATGGTAGTGGCATAAAAACATTGACCTTAATAGGTCAATGGAACAAAATAAAGAGCCTAGAAATAAATCCACACATACGTGGTCAATTAATTTACAACCAAGGAGCCAAGAATATACAATAGGGAAAGGACAGTCTCTTCAATAAATGGCAGTGGTAAATTGGACAGCCACATGAAAAAGAATGAAACTGAGCCCTGACTGGTGTGGCTCAGTGGGTTGGGCATCATCTCATAGACTGAAGGTTTGCCAGTTCAGTTCCCAGTCAGGGCACATGCTGGGGTTGTGGGCCAAGTCCCCAGTTGGGGGCATGCCAGAGGCAACCAACTGATCTTTCCCTCTCTCATTCCCTTCCCCTCTCTCTAAAAATAAATCAATAAAATATTTTTTAAAAAGAATGAAAATGGACCATTATCTTATACCATACACAAAAATTAATTCAAAATGGATTAAAATTTTGAATGAAAGACCTGAAATCCAAAAACTAGAGGGAAATGTAGGTGGTGAGCTCCTTGACAGGTCTTGGCCATTTTTTGAATCTGATACCAGAAGCACAAACAACAAAAGCAAAAATAGGTGGGACTACATCGAACTAAAAATCTTCTACCCAGCAAAACAAACAACAAAATGAAAAGGCAATCTACTAAGTGGGAGAAACTAACTATAAATTATATATCTGATAAAAAGTCTAAAATCCAAAATATATGAAGAATGGATACAACTCAATAGACTAAACATTAGGCAGAAGATCTGGGTAGACATTTTTCCGAAGATGATACACATATGGCCAACAACTACATGAAAAAATAATCAGCACCATTAATCATCAGGAAAATACAAATATAAACCACAGTATGACACGACCTCACATTTATTATAATAGCTATTATAAAAAAGACAATAAGTAAGTGTTGAAAAGGGAACTTATATGTAATGTCGGTGGGAATGTATATTGTTATTGCCACTATGGAAGACAGCATAGGTACTTTTCAAAAAAGTAAAACTAAAACTACCAAACAACCCAGAAATTCCACTTCTGGGCATTTATCTGAAGAAAACAAAAGCACTAATTCAAAAAGATATATGCACCTCCTATGTTTATTGCAACATTTTTATCAGTACCTAGGTGTCCATTGATACATGAATAGAATGAATACACACATATATATAACCTATGTATGTGTATATATGTGTATATGTGTGTATGTATATATATATATATATATATATATATATATATATAATGGAATATTACTCAGACATAAAAAAGAATTAAATCTTGCTATTTGTACAACATGAATGGACCTAGAGGACATTATGCTAAGTGAAATAAGTCAGACATAAAAAAAGAAAAATACCATATGGTTGTATTTATATGTGGGATCTTAAAATAACAAGACAAACAAATAAATAAAATAAAAAACAGAGACAGACTTATAGACACAGAGAATAAAGTAATGATTATCAGAGGGGAGGGATGAAGGGATGGATAAAAGATGTAAAAGGGAATAAGAGGTGCAAACCTTTAGTTATTAAAAAAAGAATTATAAATCATGGTGGTGAATGTACAGCATAGGGAAAATTGTCAATATTATTAATAAATTCATATGGTGACAGATGGTCACTAGATTTATTGCTGTGATCACAACATAAGGGATATAAGTGTCAATAAGGAATACAATGTTGTACACCTGAAATTAATATAATATTGTATGTCAACTATAATAAAAGAAATTTTAAAACATTTTAAAATAGAACTGCCATGTGATCCAGGAATGCCACTTCTGGAATTTTTACTTCAAAATAATTTGAAAATTCCAAAAATGTAACACAAATAGAACAAAGAATAGCTCTATACCCTTCACTTAGAAATCCAAACATTAACATTTTATTGCACTTACTTTATGATTCTTACCCTCTTCTCTTTCTTTACACACATATGCACAAATACACACTCACCTTATGAGCAGAAAGAACATAACATTTTCCTAATGTTTAAAAGTAAATTACAGAGCCCTGGCTGGTGTGGCTCAGTGGACTGAGTGCCGGCCTGTGAATCAAGAGATTGCCAGTTCGATTCCTAGTCAGGGCACATGCCTAGGTTGCAGGCCAGGTCTCCCATGGGGGGGCATGAGGGAGGCAACCACAAATTGATGTTTCTCTCCTCTTTCTCCCTCCATTTCCCTCTCTAAAATAGATTTTTTAAAATTTTACAGTAAATTGCAGAAATGAGCTGGGCGTGACTAAGGAGAGGGAGAAGCCAAGATGAAGGTGTAGGTAGAAACACTTCACTTCCTCGCACAACCAAAAGGATAACAACCAATTTAAAAACTAAAAACAACCAGAACTGCCAGGAAGTCAAACTGCATGGAAATCCAACAACAAGAAGTTAAAGAAGAAACATTCATGCAGACTGGTAGAAAGGGAAAAGACAGGCAGCTGTGGCAGAAAGGATGTGCATCAAGACAGTTGACCAAGCAGGCAAGGCTGCAACAGGTGGTAGGGATTGGCCACACTTGAGTACAGATAAGCCAGGAAGAACAACTGGGAAACAAGAAAAACTGTACAACCCAGGGTTCCAGTGTAGGAAACTGAAGCCTCAAAACTTCTAGCTCTAAAAACCTGTCGGGGTTGTGGGATGAGAGAAACTCTCAGCCTCACAGGAGACTCTGTTGGAGAGACCCACAGAGTCCTAGGACATACACAAACCCATCCACCTGGGAATCAGCACTTGAAAGGGCCCAATCCACTTGTGGAAAGCAAGGGAAGTGATAGAAAGTGGGGTGAGAGCCAAGCAAGCAAGCAGCATTATTCCCTCTCTGACCCCTCCCCCATACGCAGTGCACCACAAAGCAGTGAATGGGTTGCCCCACCCTGGCAAATACCTAAGGCTCCTCCCCTTACAATGTAACAGATGTGCTAAGACAAAGAAATATGGCCTAAATGAAAAAACAGATCAAAACTCCAGAAAAAGAACTAAGCGATAAGAAAATAAACAACCTACCAGATACAGAGTCCAAAACACTGATAATCAGGATGTTCACAAAAATGATTGAGTTCAGTCACAAAATGAATGAAGAAATAAAGGCTATACAAAGTGAAATGGAGGAAAATACATGGGGAACCAACAGTGATAGGAAGGAAACCGGAACTCAAATGAATGATTTGAAACAAAAGGAAGAAATAAACTTCCAACCGGAACAAAATGAAGAAGCAAGAATTCAAAAAATGAGAAGAGGCTTAGGAACCTCTGGAACAACTTTAAAAGTTCCAACATCCAAATCATGGGGGTGTCAGAAGGAGAAGAGGGAGAGCAGGAAATGGAAAACTTATTTGAACAAATAATGTAGGAAAACTTCACCAATCTGGTGAAGGAACTAGACGTGCAAATCCAGGAAACTCGGAGAGTCCCAAAGAAGTTGGATCCAAGAAGAAACACACCAAGACACATAATAATTAAGTTGTCCAAGATTAAAAATAAGGAGAGAATCTTAAAAGCAGCAAGAGAAAAGGAGACCATTACCTACAGAGAGGTTCTTATAAGACTATCAGCTAATTTCTCAACAACAACAAAAAAAAACTTACAGGCAAGAAGGGGCTAGAAAGAAGTATTCCAAATCATGAAAGGCAAGGATATCCATCCAAGTTTACTCTATCTAGCAAAGCTATCATTTAGAATGGAAAGGCAGATAAAGTGCTTCCCAGATAAGGTCAGGTTAAAGGAGTTCACCATCAACAAGCCCTTATTATATGAAATGTTAAATAGACTTATCTAAGAAGAAGAAGATCAAGACTATGACCAGTAAAATGACAACAAACTCACAACTATTAACAACTTAACCTAAAAATCAAAAACAAAAACTAAGGAAACAACTAGAACAGGAATGGAATAAAAAAAAGGAGTTCATGAGGAGGATTATCAGTGGGAAGGGAGATGGGGAGATTGGGGGGAAAGTACAGGGAATAAGAAGTATAAATGGGGAGGTTAGGAATAGTATAGGAAATGGAGAAGCCAAAGAACTTACATGTATGACCCACGGACATGAACTAAGTGGGTGTGGGAATGCTGGAGGGTATGAGGGTACAGGGTGGAGGGGTATTAAAGGAGAGAAGAAACTGGGACAACTGTTATAGCATAATCAATAAAATATACTTTAAAAAAAAGGAAATGGTACCCTTAAATACTTCAGTAGTACCTAGGAATAATGACATTCTCACACAACCATAGCACAATTGTCAAATTTTTAAAATGACATTATACAAATTTGTGTTCACATTTTGCTAATTGTCCCACTGATGTGCCTTGTTCTGGTTCAAAATCCACCCAAGATCTCACATTGCAATTACTTGTTTTATCTCTTTAACCACCTTCAGTCTGGAATTATTCCTCAGCCTTGACTTTTGTGCTTTCATTTGTGAAAAATACAGGCCAGTTATGTTATGGAATGTCTACCAGTTTGGGTTTGTCTGATGTTTCCTTATTACTCATTTCAGGTTATACCTTCTTGGCAGGAACCACAGGTGTGCTGTTGTGTTCCTCTCAGTGCATGATATTAGGAGGTACATGGTATAAATTTATCCTTTGACTGGTGGTGTTAATGTGGTCACCTGGTTAGAGTGGAGACTTTGGGTTTCCCTGCTGGAAATGTACTATTTTTACTTTCAATCAATTAGTGATATTTTGAGACTATGTAAATATTCAATTTTTCATCATTCTTTTCCCACTAATTTTAGCATCCATAAACAGTTCTTGCCTGAAACAATTGTTATTGTGCTGTTTGCCAAAGTGTGATTTTCTAATTTTATCATTCATTCTACATTTATTACTTAATTTTTGACTATGAGGAAGAGTCCTCTCTTTTTCACTTATTTATTTATTCATTTATCTGTAGCAATGTGGACTTACAAATTTCATGGGTTATAATCCATTACCCTCATTATTGTGTTTTTGGGAATTAAGAGCTAGAAATATGTTGGCTGAATTTCAGTACTTGATTTTTGGAAACTACAAACCTGGAAACATAAAAGTGACAAAGAAAATAAAGAAACAGTTTGTAGTTTGTTATTATATCTGCAAAGGCTCAGTAAAAAAACAAAACACATTCATTAGAAAAGCCTATTATGAAATGGAATTGTTTCATTTATTGGTTAATTATTATAAATAAACATAGGTTAAACATGCTGAATATAATCTGTACAAGTAAATGATATTTCTACCAGACACTCTTCCAAAGTGTAAAGAGCACTTAATTTCACCAAAGGAATAATGAAGCAGCAAAATATCTTGCTTTCTGGGGTTTGCTAGTTCTTGTGGCCTTATTCTCATAAAAGATGATCCCACCTGGTTCCTTTGTGCCCCTCCCCCTGGATTTGTAGGGTTTTAATGTGCACATAGACACTTTTTTTCCTTTTCTTTCAGAAAATGGATAGGAAATGGCCATGACTGCGAGCATGGCTGAGTGGCTGAGTGGCCTAATGCTAGCTGGTGCTCTGGCAGCCTAATTAAAGGAAAATGGCTGTGCTTTCTATGAAGAGAAACGCAGAATAAGAGGAGAGGGACACGGGAAGGGAAGCTGAGGCCCTAAGAGCTTTCCTTTATCTACAAAATTAAATGCCAACCCGCTTTATTCTAAGACCTGAATTTATATAACAAATCAATGTAAATAGCTGGACAACTTCCAGGGCTCTAGATTTATCGTACAAATTCAATTAATGTAGCCCCTAATAAGCTGGCGATGTGCAAGAAAATACCACAGATGGAATAAAAGTGCAGATAACGTGAGCAGACTCAACCCTGGGCTCCCACACAGGGTGCAGGCGTCACTATAAGGGGCGGCCGAGGGCTTGGTGGATGTTGTTGTGACTGTGCTTTAATTGCTAAACTTACATAGAAACACAACTCTTAAGCATATAAAGATTATGCTCTTTCTATAAGAAGACTGGTTTGCTCTGGAAAGGCAGGCGGGAAGTCAGGCCGGGGCCCAGGAAGCACACATGCACCTGAGCCCCTGCCAGTTCTGGGCAGCACAGTTGAGTCAACTGGTTGACGTAATTGCCTCACTAGATGAAATAAGCAAGCAGAAGAACTTCATTGATACTTTTAATTTAACTTTAATCAATTTAGACAAAAAGCCTCAATTTAACTATTCCTATGTAATTTTTATTGATTTCCACATAACTCTTTAGCGCACAACAAAACTCCATGAAGGCTTGTTATGCAGTCTCTCTTACTTTTATTGCAGCTAAAATTAATCGCTGCTATAAAACTGCAGCTAAATTGGTTTATACATTTTCTTGAATGTAGGAAAAGCAGTTCCTGAGGAGGAAAAATTGCAGTTACGCCAAAGAAAGTCTTGATTTAAATGGCAAACAAAAAGTGTTTAATAATATATTTAGTCTCTAATTCATACCAGAAAGAAATTGAGGCATCTTACGCAAGTATATACAGTAGGATAATTGAGGAAATCAACAATAACAATAATATTAATAATAACACAATACAAATCGAGCCCTTCCCCCATGCCAAACCTTGTTCCTAGAGAGTCTCATCAAATGCTGGGAGTAACTCTGAGGTAAGGACCATCCTTATCCCCACCCTACAGCTCTGAAGACCGAGGCTGGCAGTGGTTGAAGCTAACCAGCTCAAGATTACATAACCTAACAAATGGCAGTGCTAGGGGAAAAAAGAATAAGTCTTCAATAAAAGGGAAATTAAGGCAGGACAGCAACATGAAGCTGAGCTGAGGTGGAGAGACCATGTATTCAAACACAAGTCTTTATTTAGTAAATTCATACAGTTGTCTTTGAGTTCCTTCAAGGTCAAAGCAAGGAGGATAATGTTATCATTGGCTAGATCTGTAAGGTTCATAAGATAAATGTGTTCTGTTTCCTAAGGTGAAGTACAGTTTTTCCTGGGCTATGTCTGTGATTCGGAAAAACAAATGCACAGAAGATAGATGATTCTCTAAGAATAGTGTTTCTGAAATCCAGGATGCTCATGGCAGTGGGGGGAGGCAGTCTGTGCTCAGTCCCCAGCATGAGCTAGGTGCTGACACCAAATCTGGACAACTGTGGTCTGGGATTCTGAGTCCTCACAGACACAATGAGATAAGCTTGTGCCTAGAGAGAGCATGGCCTTCCCACCTCAGGGTGGTGCTGCCAAGGCCTGGGCAGCAGGGGGTGTCTCCCTCCACAGACAGTTCTGGGTGTGTCCAGCTCATAGACTAATAAACAGGCCGGTCCTGATGGCCTCCAGCATTCAGCAGCCTCCTTTTCTGCAGAGAAAGCCGTTCCAGGGAGTGTCTCCAGCATCTCAGTAGGACAGGGCTCCTCCCAGTGCTAGAGTGGGTGGTAGGGGTAGGGGGGACACCTGGCTCTAAGCAGTATAAGCCTCCGGATTCCTGGTACACCAGGGTAACTGTCCAGATGCTGCCTCTGTAAATCCATGGGCTGACTAACAGCAAGAGAAAGGCTGTTTTCAAGCCATTCAGAAGATGGCTGACTTCCTCCAGAGATTAAAAGTTTTGTTTTTGTGCCAGTGAGCAGTAAACATCCATTGTGTGTTTAGGCCAGTTCTAGATTGTGACAACAAAACCATAGCTGAATTTTATTCAGAGATACTTGCTTTTCTGTCATCTAGTGCATTAAGCAGGTGGCAATTACAACTGTTTATCAAATAACTAGGTGGTTCTGCTTTGGAAATCATTTATCTTTCTTGATCTGCCTTAAAGCAATAAATTGAGTAGATAGAGATTCTGGCCAACTCAAGGTAGATAGGAAATATTTATAATTAAACTTCCATTTCAGTCTTCAAGGTTGCTTTGTCACAGTGTGTCACAGGGCTGCATCTGCTGAACTAGTATGTGGCATCTTTGAGTAGATTCCACTGACCCAGAAACATGTAATTTAATTTTCAAACAAACCCAGGGTTAACTGGAAATACTTATTGGTTCTTACTCTCATTTTTTAAAATTGTATTGAAATGCATGAATCCACTTTCTTTCAGAATAAAATGACCAGAATATAACCTTACAGTGTGAACATTAATCGCTCCTTATTATCTTCTGTGTTAAAGCCAGCTCAGGCCAGTGTAGAACTCCAAGGACATTGGGGCTTTGAGGTGGCTGTCCCATATGGAAAATATTTGTGTGGGTTTCCCTCCAGAATGTCTAGTTTGGGGGCAGATTTGAATCTAAAATGATAGATATTAAGTTCTGGTAACTTCAACTAAATACGTTCTCCCAATTATTGTATATTTAACTTTAAGAAAAGATTTTTGTAAAAAGTAGATGCTATACAGTCTGTTGGGCATCATAGTAGACACCACATCCATTCTCTCCTCTTCAGAAGTAGAATCATGATTTATAGGATGTTACTCTGTACTGAAGATAAATGCAATGATTCCCAGCCTCCCTTGCAGCCAAGGAAGCCATGTGATCAACCTTTGGCCAGTAAGATATAAGTAAAGTGTTGTATGGGACTTTTAGGAATTCTCCCTAAAAGAGAGGGGAAGGGTTCTCTTTTTCCCTTTCTCCATCTAAGACATGCATGTGATTGATGACTAAAGCTTAGCAGCCATTTTGCACCATGAGGCTAAAGGTCCTATGGATAGCACTGTGATCTGATGTCCATGGAACCACCATGCTGATCCTAGACACCACACCTGGACTTTCTTTATATAAAAGAAAACTACATCTATGCCTTTTAAAAGCCACTGTTATTTTGAAATTTCCTGTAATAGCAATCAAACCTAATCTTAGCTAATCAAGGGATACCAAAGAATCTGGGGTGATTCAGAAAGTTGCTAGAAAGGCTAAGGAAAGAGCATAAGGAAGTGAGATTTGGTTGTGGAGTTATTAGAGCATGAACTTTCAGGTCACACAAAATTATAATTAAGACCCAGTTCAGCATTGGCTGGTGTGGCTCAGTGGATTGAGTAATGGCCTGTGAACCAAAGAGTCACCAGTTCAATTCCCAGTCAGAGCACATGCCTGGATTGTGGGCCAGGTCCCCAGGATGGGATGCCTGGGAGGAAACCACACATTGATGTTTCTCTCACTCTCTCTCTATCTTCTCCTCTCTCTAAAAATAAATAAATAAAATACTTTTTTAAAAAGACCCAGTTCAGCCACTTGTTAGTTATGTAAACTTGAGCAAGTCATTTAATTTTCCTGAATCTGTTTCCTCATCTGTAAATTGAGCCAGCCAGTCTCGCTTTAGAGACTTGGAATTAGGATGAAGTGAGATAGTGCACAGAAATTTTTTAGCATGGTGGCTGTGGATTTATGTCTCCAGATGAATACAACAGCAGAGCTCCAGCATCAAAGAAAAAAATGAGTCCTTAGCCCTGGTCGGGTAGCTCAGTTGATTAGAGCATAGTCCCCATGTGTCAAGGTTTCAGGTTGAATTCCCAGTCAGGGCACATGCAAGAATCAATCAATGAATGCATAAATAAGTGGAACAACAAATTGATGGTTCTTTCTCTCTCTCTCTCTTTGTCTCTCAAATCAATAAATTTAAAAAATTTGCATCCCAGTGTTCATAGCAGCACAATTTACAATTGCCAAGTGTAAGTGCCCATCAGTAAATGAATGGATCAAAAAACTGTGATACATATGTATACAAGCAAGCAGAAAAAAAAAACAACAAAGACACTGAAATAGATAACAAGGGGATAGTGACCAGAGGGGAGAAGGAAGGGAAGTTAAGGGGAAAAAGGGGGAGGGATTTGGAGGAACAAATAGGAAGGACACAGGGACGAGAACTAAGGGGGGTGGAAATGGGAGGGAGGTGGGGAGCAAGGGGCGGGGGAGGCTTGGATGGGAAAAATAGACAAAAAACTGTACTTGAAAAATAACTAAATGAAATTAAGAAAAAATGTGATACATTTACACAATGGAATACTATGCAGCAGAAAGAAGGAAGGAGCTCCTACCCTTTGCGACAGCATGGAACTGGAGAGCATTATGCTAAGCAGAATAAGCCAGGCAGTGAAAGACAAATACCATATGATCTCACCTTTAAGTGGAACCTAACCAATAAAACAAGCAAGCAAGCAAAATATAACCAGAAACATTGAAATTAAGAACAAACTGACAGTAACCAGAGGGGAAGTGGGAGGGGATAATGGGGGGAAAGTGGGGAGGGGTTTTCAGGAACAACTGTAAAGGACTCATGGACAAAATCAAGGGGGGATGGAATCATGGGAGGGAGGTGGGGATGGCTGGGGTTGGGGGAGAGTGATGGGGGGTAAATGCAGACAACTGTACTTGAACAACAGTAAAGCAATTTAAAAATAAATTTAAAAAGTAAAGCACACAATTCAGTGGAAAAAAATGTGTCCCAGAGTGTAGTAAGCATCCACCAGGTAGTATGCAAGATTCTTTAGGCTGTAGACCCACACATCTTATTTAATTATGGCATAATTTCAATAAGAATAAGAAAAAATACAACAAGCTCATCAAATCTGTGATGTCACAGATATTATTGCCTAGGACAAGATAGAAGAAATTATTTCCATTTTAAAAAAACCACCAAATCAGAAGAAAAAATTTGAAGTAATCAAAGTGTAGTCCTTGCAAAAATTGATGGATTCCCAAGGTAACTGAAGTTTGGCAAACATGAGCACAAGAAAAGAGGGCTTAGTAATGCAGTGACAGAAAGGACCACAATTTCATTCCCTCTGAGTCATGCTTTTGCCTTCAGCCTTGCCGAAGTGTACCCTTTGAAGCCCTTTGTTACTGTACTGGCTTAAGTTTTTCTAACACCTATACCCTTCGTGTGTGTACTTTTGGGGTGTTTCTCTCCATGCTGGTAAAGTATCTAGCATATAATGATTTAATGTCAGAGAATGGCCTCCTATGTCTGTCTTCCCCTCCTCTGCCATTTTGCCACTGAAGTCAGAAGCTATGGAAGACACCTAGGACAGAGAAAAAAAAAGAGACAAAAGTCCTTATGGAAACACAAAAGGAAAGGAAACGACTCATTGAGGGGTAGACTGAGCAGCAAAAAACAGAACCAAAGGAAAGTAGGCCTTGATAATGAAAAAAAGAGGGTTTTGCAATGCCTCACTAAACCTATTAGAATGGAGGAAGGGATGGATAAATGGACAAGTGGATGGATGGAAGGAGAAAGGAATATAGAATATAACATATGGGTTTGTAACACATATACCAGAAGAAGAAGGAGATATGGGGCAGGTGGCTTCAGAAGACATGTTTATAAACCTGCCTCTGTGTCACCCAAGTCCTTTAACTGGGCTTGGCACGCCCAGATGTCCACTGTGGCCTATCTAGACTCGGAGATGACAATGATGAACCACAGGAGGCATCAACTGAGCTGATTGCTGTCACACAAAAAATGAAGACCCAGTATTGCCAAATGTGGATTTTTTAAGAAAGGACAGAAATACAATTTCCAAATGTTGCTCAAGGGAAAGCAAATGCATCTGTGGGTCATACTTGGCCTCTTGACTACGTACCACGATGTTTGTCACTTTCTGCCTTCTGTGTATCAGAATGTAAATGGAGAGACAAGTCATAGCAGCCAAGCTGCAGCCCATGGTACCATAAGGTTGAGATTCCTCGTTAAACATAATCTACAATTGGGCATTACAGGAGAATTATCACTGTCTGCTGTGAATCTAAGATACTGTCAGTACAAGGTGGGTATGTACAGTGAGAACGTCATTCTCAGAGGAAAACCTGTAGGCCATCCGGATGCAGTCCCCACCAGGAGAAGAGACAACTCTTAGGGGAGATTCCAGCTCTAGCAAACCTTTGTGCAGGTGTGAGTGGCAGCTGGGGATCCTAAAAGCAAAAACTGACTTCTGTCACACCAGAAGAAAACTAGAATGTTTTTCATTTAAAAGAAAAAGATCTTGGAGAAAGATTTTTCTCTTCTCTACCCACCTACCTCCTTTTTTCTAATAGTTGACTAGTTTAGCAATTTCCAGTTGAACTATTTGGAGACTGGGGGATGCAGCCTTACTCCTGCAGCTCTCCTTTCCTACTAAGCCACCAGAGGGTCATGGCCTTGGAGTTAATATCCAGTATTTGAAAGAACAACAACCTTTACCCACTTTTCTTTTCTTTTTTTTTTTTAGCTGGTACTTCTTTCTTTTTAAAAAATTTTTATTTTATTGATTATGCCATTACAGTTGTTCTATTCCCCCCTTCATTCCCCTCCACCCTGCACACCCCTCCCCCACCATTCCCCCCTTTAGTTTATGACCATGTGTCTCAAGTTCTTTAGATTCTATATTTCCCCTACTATTCTTGCCCTCCCCTATCTATTTTCTACCTACCGTCTATGCTATTTATTTTCTGTACCTTCTCCCCCATCCTCCTCCTCCCACTCCCCTGTTGCTAACCCTCCATGAGATCTTCATTTCTATGGTTCGCTCCTGATCTAGCTGTCCTCTTAGTTTGCTTTTGTTTTAGGTGTGGTTGTTAATAACTGTGAGTTTGCTGTCCTTTCACTGTTCATCTTTTTTATCTTCTTTTTCTTAGATAAGTCCCTTTAACATTTTATATAATAAGGACTTGCTGATGATGAACTCCTTGAATTTGACCTTATCTGAGAAGCACTTTATCTGTCCTTCCATTCTAAATGAAAACTTTGCTGGATAGAGTAATCTTGGTTGTAGATCTTTGGATTTCATGACTTGGAATACTTCTTTCCAGCCCCTTCTTGCCTGTAAGGTCTCTTTTGAGAAATCAGCTGACAGTCTGATGGGAACTCCTTTGTAGGTGACTATCCCCTTAGCTCTTGCTGCTTCTAAGATTCTCTCCTTCATTTTCATCTTGGCTAATGTAATGATGATGTGCCTTGGTGTGTTCTTTCTTGGGCCCAACTTCTTTGGGACTCTCTGAGCTTCCTGGATTTCCTAGAAGTCTATTTCCTTTGCCAGATTGGGGAAATTCTCCTTTATTATTTGTTCAAATAAGTTTTCCACTGGTGGCTGTTCCTCTTCCCCTTCTGGTACCCCTATAATTCAGATGTTAGAGTATTTAAAGATGTCCTGGAGGTTCCTAAGTCTCTCCTCATTTTTTTGAGTTTTTGTTCCTTCATATTTTCCTGTTTGGTCATTTTTTCCTTCCTTCTGGTTCACTCCCTTGATTTGAGCCCCGGTTTCCTTTTCATCACTATTGGTTTCCTGTGCAATTTCCTTCATTTCAATTACTTTAGCCTTCATATGTTCCTCTAATTTGTGACTAAAATCGACCACTTCTGTGAGCATCCTGATCACCAGTGTTTTGAACTGTGCATCTGAAAGTTTTGCTATTTCTTTGTCGCTTAGAGTTATGGGCTCTGGGGCTTTGAGATCTTCTTGAGCCATTTTTGGTCTGTTTGGGCACCTTAAGTATGAGGAGCAGAGCCTTAGGGGTGGGGTGGGGCCACCAGGGTGGGGTCGCTGGGTTGTGATGCTGTATGTGGGGGTGGGGTCAGAGAGGGAAAATGGCAGCCCTCTCTGCTGCCTCCCGAGGGTGGGGCCTGCTCGGACCCATCTCACTGCCCACTCCCTCGCCGGTCTATCTGCACAGGAATGCACCACCACAGTCAACCCGCTACCCTGCTAGTCACTCACTGGGTCGTTCACTCGGTTGCTCACTGGGTCCGCCCTTTGCAACCCCATGCCTGGGATCCTCGCACCTGAGTCCTTCTGACTGAGTTTTCCAGTGCAACCCCGATACGCCAGCTGCTGGCTTCGTCCCTCTTACTGGTCAGGCTGAAGAATTCGTTGTTATCAGACTTCCGAAAAGTTCAATTTTCTGTGTTCTGGCTGTGTTTTCTGTTGCTAATATTTTGTTGTCTCTAAACTTGGTTGCGTGAGAAAGCATGGTGTCTCCACCTATGACTCCATCTTGGCGAAAGTCCTTCACTTTTCTTTTCCCTTAGATACACTGTACTTTTTTTCTGAGACCAATAAATACAGCTTCTTTCAGTGTGTCTTATCAATTTGTTTTGCTCAGCCTCAGAATGACCAATGGCTCGGCTAGTTAACAGATCCCCTCCTAGACTGTATAATTTAGTCAATAAAATAGCCTGAATGACCAAATGAGGGTGAGCTTTGGAGAAGTCTGATCAATCACTTAATGATTGGACCATATCGATCATAAATGGTTAATTCAGTTCCATGAGTCAACATTTCCTGGGGCTTTTAAGGAAGGTATATCATTGCAAAAGTTGTGAAGAATTTGTTTTCCCAAATAAACCAGGCTGACCATTGACAAAATGAACAGAGACCATAATGTCTTCTGTTTGGGCCCTGGAGAAGTTCGGTAAACTTTTTCTCACAGCTCTGCAGAAATGATTTTTTGTGATGTTAACATTCAAATCTACATGGCCACTTAGAAATCTCACTGTTGCTGTGTTCTTGCCTGGCATTCTCCCCTAAAGTTTTCTAGGTGACCAGCTGGATTATTTAGTGGCAGCGGTTTGTCTTCCCTTTTTTAATATTAATTGGGAGAGAAGTTAATATTTTCTAGTTTTTAAAAAAATTACAGTATTCACAGAAATATAAATTTTCTGGAAGCCTCTCCCTAATGTTGATCATCCGTAGCACTTGCTGCCATTAATGTAGACCAGCCTCTGGCCTTGGCAAGGACTTCAGATATTCCTCTTCTTTCTATGAAGAAGAAACCAAAACACACAAGTCATTAAGTTTGAGAGAAGGGAAAAACCAAAAAACTAGAGCTAAAACTTTTCTTAAAATAAAACTTCTTTCTAACATCCTTATATCAAAACGAGATCATCTAATTTGACTCAATATTATAATCAATTACAAAATGAATTTTGGTTAAATTTAAAGTTATTCTAATTCTAATAATGAAGGCTGCCTTGTTTCTAAGATGGTTTAGAGGAAGCAAACAGGGGCCTCCCCACTCTAAACACCTCTCACCCACCCTAAGCCAAGTCACTACAGCTGGTACGAAAGCTCTCTGTGGACTGCAGGGAGAGCAGCTGAGTCTGGCCCCTGCACTCACCTGCAGATCTCTTCAGGAGCATGGGCCCCACCTGCCCCTTTGGTCTCAAGAGGACCAGCCTTGTGCTATATGCTATGGGGACCCAGAGTGCACAGTGTGTAAGAGAACAAGATGTGCACCAGGTTAACTATCCTGCAGGGACAGAAATGCCCCGTGCAGTGAAAATGAGGCAGAAAAAGTGAATGGAAGCTCTCACCCAGGAGTTTTCTTCAAGGAGGAGGTTTGTGTTGGAGTTGAACACTGGGGAAGATGAAAACTTGGAATAGGGTTCTAGGCTGCAGAGACTGCAGCCTGGTCAGGGGACAAGGTATTTTGAGGGATAGCAGGGGTGCGACTCCTAGACTCTCCACAGTGGGAGGCAGCAAAGGGAGCAGCAGGCAGTCCGGGTGCGTGCAGATCTGAAGTGGTGAGAAGTCTGAGCTACAAATGGACTCTGAGTGTGACCCCAGAGGCTGTCCCAGTCAGCTAACACCAGCCTAGAGCACCCCAGTCCCAGACCCAGTGAGGAAGGGGGGTGTCTGCAACTCATAGCTAGTCTGGAAAGGGAGTTGACCATAGCTTTCCAAAATTCCACTTCTTAACTACCTGAAGTGACCAGGGTAGAAAATGCTCAGCAGGGTGCCATCTGCCATCAAGACTGATGCCGTCTGTCTCATGCAGAACTGGAAAAGAAATATAATGCAAACCCATTTATTTTTTAATAATGAGATTAAATTTGCCTACTGCTGAATAAAATACATTGGCTCCTGCTAGAAGGAGCCAGTCCTCACTGCCCTGGTGTTAGGATACCTCGCCCACCTGAGAGGTGCTGTCTGATTATGGTTGGCCAACTAAAACACTCCAGATGCAGCTTCCTCCTTATCCAGAATGAATCTGGTTCTGAAATTTTCAGTGAACAAACCTCACCCCAGCTTCATGCATGTGTTTGGTTTGGTAACTAAAGCACATGGATTTTTAGCAAGTAAATTATAATGCCTATATTATATGTTCACTAAACATATAATGGGGAATGCTTATGTTCCCTAAAACCATAGTCCCTTGCACATTATAGGAAATAGGAACTCAAATATCTTTCATCCTAAACTAATTCTCAAATCCAGCACCTTAGAAAACCCAAGTCTCAAGCCACTTAGTTGTTGATTTCAGGGGCTGCTGGGAGGTTTGAGGGGCATAGTGTTCTGTGGTGGGAGAATACCACTCCAATTCTGAAAAAAATACTAAGAAAACCATAGGGTTATTAAAATATTTCATAAAATTGTTATAGAGCCCTTTTTCTCTAATAAAAGTCAATTTTCTAAAATGTTAATTTTCCAGGGGTTCAGAGGGAGGAAGGGAGGCACAGACGATTTTTAGGGCAGTGAAACTCTCCTGTATGATCCTGTAGTGGCTGGTACATAACATGATGCACTTATTAAATGCCAGAGACTATACAACTCAACAAATGAATCCTAGTGTAAACTGCATACTAATATTTAAGAATAATGTATTGATATTGGTTCATTAATTATAACAAATGTGCTACACTAATGCAAAGCATTGGGAAACTGAGGGAAAAGGGAAGTATGTGGGAAATCTTTACTGCTCTGAAAAGAAAACTAATAATTTTTTGGAAAATTTAATTTTCCAGAAGCAAACAAGGTGTCAAGGAGCATGAAAGTGAATTATGGACAGAGGCCAAGCTACTTGGGATCTGTGATTGGTCAATGACCAAAGGCTATAGACTGGCAAGGGCAGCCTATCACAGTGGCCACTCTGAGGTCATTTGATGAGCCCTTTAAAAATTACTACCAAGCTTCAGGCAAAGATCGGGGCATAGATATATATACTTCACATCCTCACACAATCAAAAGAAGAATAACAACCGATGTAAAAATAAAAAAATAACCAGAACTGCCAGAGCTGTAGTCAAACTGTGTGGAAGCCCAAGAATAAAGGAGTTAAAGAAGGAACATTCATCCAGACTAGTAAAAGGGGCAGAGTTGAGCAGCTGGGACAGAGAGGATGTGGAGTGAGGTGGCACCTGGCAGATCAAGCAGTTCCACATTCACCTGCGGATAAACTGAGAGGAACAACTAGGGAGTGAGACAAACCACACAACCCAAGGTTCCAGCATGGAGGAATAAAGCCTCAAAACCTCTGACTGTAAAAATCTGTGGGGGTCGTGGAGGTCAGAGAAACTGCCAGTCTCTCAGGAGACTTTTTTTGAAAGGGCCACAGTGTCCTAGAACTTACACAAGCCCACCCACCTAGGAATCAGCACCAGAAGGACACAATTTGCTGTGAGTAGCAGGGGGAAGTGAGTAAAAACGGGGTGAGAGCCAAACAAGTGGCATTGTTCCTTCTCGGACCTCTCCCCCATATAGAGCATCATGACCAAGCAAAGTGAGTTGCCCCACCCTAGTAAATACATAAGCCTCCACCCTCTACAACAGAACAGCTATGCTAAGACAAAGAAATATGTCCCAAATGAAAGAAAAGATCAAAACTCCAGAAAAAGAACTAAGTGATGAGGAGATAGCCAACCTATCAGATGGCAGAGTTCAAAACACTGATAATCAGGATGCTTACAGAAATGATTGAGGATGCCACAAAACAGAGAAAGAAGTGAAGGCTATACAAAGTGAAATAAAAATATTCAGGGAGCCAACAGTAAAGGGAAGGAAACTGGGACTCAAATCAATGATTTGGAATGAAAGGAAGAAATAAACTTTCAACCAGAACATAAAGAAGAAATAAGAATTTTTAAAAATTGAGGAGAGGCTTAGGAACCTCTGGGACAATTTTAAATGTTACAACATCCAAATCATAGGGGTTCCAGAAGGGAAAGAGGAAGAGCAAGAAATTGAAAACTTATTTGAAGAAATAATGAAAGAAAACTTCCCCAATCTGATGAAGAAAATTGACATACATGTCCAGGAGGCTCAGAGAGTCCCAAAGAAGTTGGATCCAAAGAGGAATACACCAAGACACATCATAATTAAATTGCCCAAGATTAAAGATAAGAAGAGAATCTTAAAAGCAGCAAGAGAAAAGGAGACCATTACCTACAGAGAGGTTCCTATAAGACTATCAGCTAATTTCTCAAAAAAAAAAAAAAAAAAAAAAAACTTACGGGCAAGAAGGGGCTAGAAAGAAGTATTCCAAATCATGAAAGGCAAGGATATCCATCCAAGTTTACTCTATCTAGCAAAGCTATCATTTAGAATGGAAAGGCAGATAAAGTGCTTCCCAGATAAGGTCAGGTTAAAGGAGTTCACCATCAACAAGCCCTTATTATATGAAATGTTAAATAGACTTATCTAAGAAGAAGAAGATCAAGACTATGACCAGTAAAATGACAACAAACTCACAACTATTAACAACTTAACCTAAAAATCAAAAACAAAAACTAAGGAAACAACTAGAACAGGAACAGAATCACAGAACTGGAGATCACTTGGAGGGTTATCATCAGGGAAGCAGGAGGGGGAGAATGGGAGAAAAGATACAAGAAATAAGAAGCATAATTGGTTGTACAAAACTGACAGGGGGAGGTTAAGAATAGTATGGGAAATGGGGAAGCCAAAGAACTTGCATGTATGACCTGTGGACATGAATGAAGATGGGGGGATGCTGAAGGGAATGGGGTACAGGGCAGGGAGGTATAAAAGCCTAATCTTTTGGGAGAAAAGATTAGGACAACTGTAATAGCATAATCAATAAAATAATAAAAATTACTACCAAAATAAGTGGTTTCTGTAAGTACTGGAAAAGGACCTTGCAAGTGTGATTCTTTATTAGGTAGGTTTTGGGTACTTTTTTTTTTCTTAATTAGAAGAAACAATTCCTTTTCACCTGTATTCACAACACTTTACATCTAACAGCCACCCTACAATTAGCAACTACATCACTTTATTTTTATTTTTTAGCAGCTACTTCACTTTATACATATTTAACTCGATCCATGGGGCAGTCTGTGAGTAATCTGATGTAGCAGACAGATGTGCAGAAGCTGCTCTCCAGGTGGAGCAGTAACCTAAAAGTTCCTCTTGGTGGTGCACCAGCTCTCCCAGGTGCAAGAGCACTATCTATTATTTCTTGATCCTATGAAATTGTTTCTAGGGAACCACCACTGAAACTGCAATAAAGTTGAAAACAAGCCTTCAGAAGTCCACTTGTTGGTTTGGTTTCAAGAGTATTATTTCATTATCACTCTTTTTTTTAAAATTGGAACCCAAGAGTTCTTTCTTGAGAGACAAAAAAGAAAAATCCGAATAGAGCTCCATAACTGTCTTTCTATTTTAGAAATAAAAAATGGCTGCCACTGAAAAATTCTAATATTATTGGTAGCACTTGGCTATAGAAATTGTGACAAGGATCCCAAACTGATTTTCCACAAGAGGCAGTGGTGGGGAGTATGAAAGGGACACAATTTTAGGTCTGCTAGACCACTAAGCAAGCCGTCCAACATCATGTGGTGAGAATAGGGATTGTCAAAGGCCAAGGTGCCATTTCTTCTGGATGCAGGTGTAAGAGATCATGGAGACTTTCAAAGCCAGCAGAAGAAAGAATTTTCAATACATCCAACTTCCTCATCCTTTCTCCTCCCCCCAAGCACTGTGCAGACTTGCCTAGTAGTTATATTGATATTTTCAGAGGATTAAGGGCCACTTATTTCTCTAGCCATCTGTGTTTGGCTTTGTGAATGGAGTCTATGCAAATGCGGGCAGTGGATAGCAGGCCAGAGCCTTCGGTGGGCAGCACTGTGACCCTAAGGGAAGTGGGGTTTCCCTAGAATGCCTTCATTGAAGCAGACAATAAATGAAAGTTCTGAAGGCAATAGGCAGAAAAACCACCTGAACAGCACCTGGGTTGTTGCAACAGAGTTGGGCTGGATGAGGAAAACAGAGACAGAACTTATGCCACCTAGAAGGATGTGGTTCTTGACCATCGAAGAAAGAGGGTGGGAACTCCTGATGGTGTATGGAACCACTCAGTGGGGAATCTCAGTAACTGAGGAAGGATGGCAACAGATTTAAAAGGGCACATTGGTTTCTAATGTAAGAATTATGATAGTTTCAGGATTTGCACATCCACAGTTCCCTGAAGCTTCTCTAGAAGCTCGTTAGACCTATAAGTCAGGGACCATCCTGGCAAAGCCGTGCTTAAGTGTCTGGACTTCAGATATCATTGATAATTTGGTCTAAGAAAGTATTGTCTGAAATGGGTCAAAACATCACCCTACTGAGTTGGTGCCTCCTGAGGCATCCAGCTCCGCACCAATGTCTTTACTCCAGGAATTAGATGTTGGATGTTGGCAAGAGTTTGTAGAGGCCAAGAAACCTATAACTAGGACTCCCATTGATTTGACTGCATTCATTCAGAATTCAGTGGTCTTGAGTAACTCTAGAAGTGAGCAGTTCTCTATTTCCATTAGGAGCCCTTCTGACACCCTCAGCCTTTCATGCTATAGGGCTCAGAAAGACCTTCCTTAAACCCTGATTTCACACACGGCTTGCCTACTGTTCCATTGAATTTATCACCATAGGGCATTTTGTAGAGTTTTGCCAACTATTTATTTGGCACAATTTTATTCTATATCAAGGAAAGACCAACCAAGGCCAAATATATAGACTGTAAACGGTGCAATGTGCATTCATCAATTCATTCACTTATTCTTCATTCATTCCATGAACAGGCAAAGGATGGCTGTTGCAGGTAAATGCTGAGCTAGATAGCCATGGAGCAATTACACAACAGATCTGACTATAACCCTGTTTCTAGGAGCATCCTTCCTTCCCATCACTTTCCTGAGCTCATCTCCTCCCACTCCCCCTTTGTTTATATCCATCCCACCTCCCTAAGTGGTCTGAGCACATCCTTGCACCTGCTGTTTCCTCTCTCCAGAAGCCTCTTATCCCAATCTCCACCTGGCTCACTCCTTTCCCTCAGGTATTTACTCACTAAGCCCTGTCTTAGGTGACTTAACCTTTTTTTGGCTTCCTCCTGCCCTCTCTTGATTTATGTTTTCTCCTAATCATTCTCATTCTCTAATATTCTACATATTTGCCTATTTGTTGCTTTAATATAAAGGATGTTTGTCTGTTTTGGTCCCTGCTATTTCCCCAGGACCCAGAACAATGTTGAGGTCCTAGGTATTAGGAAAATTAATAGTCATATGAATATATGACCTGAACAACAAAGCAGATAATTAAGCATGAAATTGGGTCATGTTCTGGTTAAGTGAATAGATGATAGGCAATAACTGATATACTTGAATTCATGCTGATCATAGCACAGACTTTTGTCATTAGACTTCTCTTTCAATGCCTCAGTAGTCCCTGAGACTCATTAGCCCCTTCCCCAAGAATTAACGTTAAGCCTTGGAAAAACAGAAGGTGCCCATCTGCATGGGCACCAGCTTTTTCTTCCCCCATGCACATACATAACATCCTTTAGCAGTAATAGAAACGACAAACTCACATACAGCAAGACTGAAGCCCATGTAATCAATGTTTCTCCTGAAGAAGTGAAGTGTCCTGTTCTAAGACACTAGCATTAGGTAAAATACAAATTTAATAACTGTTCTTGGTTATTCCAAAAATGCACCCAATCTTCAGCAATCATTTGTAAATAAAGCATGGCCATATTGCCCTCCATGAAAGAAAGCATTTATTCAAACAGTTTTCAGTGAAAAGTTAGGAAATATAAACACTAAAAGAGCTGCTTTCCAAAAAGAGATTGAATTAAGCATCAGTACAATTGCACGAAGACTATGTTGCAACATGGAAGTGGCCTGTTTTTCTGGTCATTATTAATCCAGAAATCTTAATTAT
Source organism: Artibeus jamaicensis (assembly GCF_021234435.1). Lineage (NCBI taxonomy): Eukaryota > Metazoa > Chordata > Mammalia > Chiroptera > Phyllostomidae > Artibeus > Artibeus jamaicensis. The sequence goes on from NW_026521913.1 coordinate 3,809,462, forward strand.
GAACAACATTTGTGTTATTGTCTACCCAAATTTAATTTGTTTATGCAGCAGTTCAGTTAATCCTGCAATCTGTTTTTCTCAAATGAGGACAGATAATAGAGACACCGTTCTTTACAGGTCTTCAGGCTTTTAAATGCTGATAAAATCAGGATTCTTCACTGGGTCTTGCCCTAGCTCTGAATTAAACCACTTTAAATGTAATTATGGAACCTGGCCTTACATCAGGAACATCCATTTAAAAAATTGATTGGCCAGGCTATTCCATGAAGCATTTTATGAGCAAACGATTGCAGTGGGGCCAGGACTATAATTTATAGCGGAAAAAAAGCAGGTAAATACTTTATTAGTGGTAATGAGAAGGTTTCCAGCTAACTGAATCTTTTCTTTCCTCACTAGCTTCTTCACAGAGCCCTGGTGTATAGCCCTCTTTCACGATCGTTTTATTGATCTCAGGAAAGAGTTACGCCAAATCTTAACCTCTAAGGAGGTAAGAGTGATTAATGGATATGTGAGTTATTCCTTGGAAATTATAAACAGTTTATAGTTGTTGATCATTTACACTTTTCCCTGAATTCCCACTTTATGTTTTTACTTTTCAAACTAACTATACTTCATATAAACAAACTACAGAGTATGTAAGCATGGATGGTGATATTCAGGGAGAATGGAATATTTAAATCCTTTTTTAAAAAAAATGTTTTATTTATTTATTTTTTAGAGAGAGGGGAAGGGAAGGGAAGGAGAAAGAGTGGGACAGAAACATCAATGTGTGGTTGCTTCTCATGTGTCCCTGACTGGGGACCTGGCCTGCAACCCAGGCATGTGCCCTGACTGGGAATTGAACCAGTGCCCCTTTGCTTCACAGGCCCATGCTCAATCACTGAGCTACACCAGCCAGGGCTATTTAAATCGTCTTATGAAGGGCAAATTTCTTTTTCCTTTTCAAAAATAATTGTATTTTCAATATAAGCTAACAGCATTGACAAATGCTGGACATGAGTTATATCTGCTTGTCCTCAAGAATGAAGATTGCATTCCTTTAGTTTCTGACCAGCTATTCACAAACATTTGTGTCCATGTACTGTTTCAGCATGTAAAGAGAAGTCATCAGATATCCAAACACACTTCTTTTATAACCAAAACTTCTTTCTCAAAGCAGTACAGCACTAACTGGAAGGTAGGCTACACATCCCAAAGGCTCCGTGTTCAGCAAGAAATTAGACTCCGCAATGTAAATAGTAAAATATTTGTGAAACTTTATTTCTTTCAACACTAGAGTCCTTACCAGAGTTGGGTAAAGTTAACATCTGTGCTTAAAAAGTGGTCAAATAGCCTCAAAGACTGCCCCTCACTTCACTCAGACACCAGCTGAAGCACAACTGAGCTTCCACATCATTTTTCTGTCTGTATGGACAAGTCCTGTGTCTCTGTTGTCATCCTAACAAGAACCATCCCAGGCGGGCAAAGGGACTCTTATCATCTGTCCTTTACCAATGAGAAAGCTGAAGCTGACTTTAAGTGACCTGCCCATCATATACACAGCTAGTCAGTAGCCAGCAAGCTTCAAACTCAAAGATCTATCACTCCAAGACAGGAACACGGCACTGAGGCACATGGGGCCCAACTATGTGGCTTGGTATTTTCTCTTCATTGTGGACTCCTCCCAATCCCTGCTTTTCTGTTTTATTCCTGTGATTCAAGCTAGGAAATGGAAACAATTTTATTAATCTGAAGTAGGTTCGGATTGAGCAAAATAGGTTTAAAACTTAAATCAACTCAGTTGTTGTTAGGGTGCACATAGGTAGGAAGCTGGCAGGTAAATGTACATGAGAGGAGTAGAGGGGACTATGACTATAGGTCAGGCAGTTCCCTGCACTTCATCCTGAGGCTTTAAGGAAGTCAGGTCCAATTGAGATGTGAGTCCCAATTGAAAGCCTGGTGTTTACTGAACTCCGTTTAATGACTTGCATACCCTCCTGCCTCTCAAAATGTACTCTACATCTCATGTCTGCCTCATAGTAAAGATTCATTAATTTTCTAGTTACCCCATCAAAACCCTGTTGCCCATATCTTCTAAAGCCCAAATCTGAGCTTCTCTGTTAACATTTTGCACAAAGCCAAGGGGTTTCAGGTGTCAAGCTTAAAAAGGGAAGCTTTTCCTTCACTTTTCCAAGTAAACTCTTAAACCCAGTAACTCAGTTTTCATGGCACTCATTGAGAACTGTCAACCTTTACCAATGAAAAGACATTTGCTCTGGTTTGGTTTCCCATAGATGAACAGTGTGGGCAGTGGGCCCTTTCAAGTAGATCATAAGTGGCCACAGACAATTGCGGAAGAGACACTAAGGGCTCCCTAACCATTCCTGTGGGTTTTTTAGATTCCCAGAATATAAAACCTTCTGGAAAAAAGGCCTCCATTAAGGATTGTTCTATTTTCCACATTTGCCTTTGTCAAATGGGAAAGGCCAAAGGAAGAGGTGGTGCTTGCAGTGGTGTCTGCCACTATCTCAGATTCCCATGGAACAGGGACTAGCTGTTCCCACCTCAGAGAGCTATGGAAGGAGTAAAGGATGGGATGTGTGCAAGTATCTGGCACAGAAGAATGGCTCTCAATAAGTGCCAGCCACCAGCCACAAGTAACCGTGGTGGTGATGGTTATGGTGGAGACAGGCTGACAGTGGAAATGGCAGTCATATAAACACATACAGAAATTTCATATCAAGAGTCTGATATTAGAAAAATAGAGAGTGTATCCTTCACTAAAGAATAATAGTAATTCCTCTTCTCTAATATTGGCTTGATGTACCCCATTTCATCTCAGTTTCTTACCTTGTTTTCAGGGAAATTCATAAATTAAAATCCATTAACTGTGATATAGTAGAACTTAGCATAACAATTTTCCTCCTTTTCCACATGAAGAGAAAGGAATAAAAAGTATTGTCTATGACTGTTATAAGTTACCTCAAATCTATATGTCATTTATTTTAAAAAGAAGCTCATTATATAAGACATCTCAAATCCATTTGTGGATGTTAAGAAAGGAAATCCACTGGCACTGCAGTCAGCTATGATGGAAGCCAAAGAGTCATTCACCAAAGTGAAATGTTGTGGAGTGAAAATTACCACTCAAAATCCTTCAAGAAATATATAACAATTATAAACATACCTAACAACAGAACCCCAAGATATATGAAGCAAAAGTTGATAGAATTGAGGAAAGAAATACTATTCTGAAATGATAACTGGAAACTTCAATACCTCACTTTTAATAATGCATAGAATAATCAGAATATCAATAAGGAAATAGAAGACTTGAACAGAACTATAAATGAACATATATACAGAACATTAGACCCAACAGTAACAGCAGGATGCATATTCTTCTCAAGTGCACATATATTATTCTCTAGGATAGGCCATATGTTAGGCCACAAAGTAATTGTCAATAAATTTTAAATAGTTATACAAAATATATTAATCTAAACACAATGAAGTGAAATTGGGAAATAAAAACAGAAAAATAATTCGCCAGTTTTGGGACATTAACAGATTCTTAACCAATGTCTTTGATCAAAGAAGTTCTCTAATGGTATATTAAAACAGAGACAAATGGAAATTAAAACATAATACACCAAAATTTATGGAATGCGACAAAATTAGCTTTCAGAGGAAAATTCATAGATGTAAATGCCTACATTTAAGAAAAGGAAAGATCTCAAATCAATAACCTCATTTTCTATCTTAAGGAACTAAAAAAGAAAGCCAAGGAAAACCCAATGCTAATTGAGGAAAGAAATAATATAAATTTTAGTGAAGATAAGTGATACAGGAAATAGAAAAATGACAAAGATTAATAAATACAAAAGTTGGTTCCTTGAAAAGATAAAACAAAATTAACAAACCTTGAACCAAACTGACTAAGAAAAAAGATAAATTAGTAAAATCAGAAATAAAAATGAGGACATTACTACTGACTTTACAGAACTAAAAAAGGATTATAAGAGAATATTATGAACAACTATATGCCAAACAATTAGATAACCAAGATGAAATGGACAATTTTCCTATAAACACACAACTATAAAAAGTGACCCCACAAGAAATAGAAAATCTCAACAGATAATTTTCAGTTATCGTGGTGTTCACAAACCATACAGTTCAAACCTCAGTGAAGTGCTTTTTGTAACAATCTCCCTATAGATAGATACATGGGCAGATGAAGAAAGTATGGTGCAACATTAGCTATAGAATCCAGGTGATGTGTGTGCAAGTGCCAACTGCACAATTCTTTTAACTTGCTCTAGGCTTGAATATTTCTAAAATAAATGCTGGCAAAAATGATTACTATATTAGGGAGTTGCACAGCATATGATTCTCAACCTCATGTAACTTTATTCTCCCTAAGCCCTATCTTTAGAGATATCAGTGAAATTTGACTTTACTAAGATGTACTCTAAGCTTTTAAAATCCAATTTCTTAGGGATTCTAACCAAGTAAAGTAAGCTATCTAGAAGTTTTTATGTAAAAATATTTAATCACTTTTCTTATTTTTAAAACAATCATGATTACAGATCATTTTTATCTGAAAATTAAGATCTTAAAATCACTATGCTTGGTGAGCCGTGAGGATATCATGCTAAGTGAAGTAAGCTAATAACAAAAAGACAAATACTATATGATTCCACTTACACAAGGTGCCTAGAGCAGTCAGGTTCATAGAGACAAAGTAGAATGGTGGTTGCCAGGAACTGGCAGGAGGGGCAATGTGGAGATGGTGTTTAATGGGGACAGAATTTCAGTTTGGGAGGATACAAAAGTTCTGGAGATGGATGTTGGTGATGGTTGCACAAAAACATGAATGTCCTTAATGCCACTTAAATGTACATTTAAAAACGAGTAAAGTGGTAAATTTTGTTATGTATATTTTGCCACAATTGAAAATATTAAAAACTAGGAAAAATGCTACAGTTCTTGGGGAACTGGCCACTATGTTTTTCATTTTAGTGAAACTGCCCTCTTATGTTGGGCAGTGAAGTGCAAGTAATTTCTGTATCTGGTTTCTTGTTGTGTTTGCCAGGAGGAAAAACTCCCTTCTATAGAACAGTTAGCCCGTCAGATAGAAGATGAGGAAATTAACCTGAAGGAGAAGCCCAGGAAATACCTCAAAAGAGTTTTCCAGGAAACCATCTACAAGAAGCTGGTAGAGAAGAGCATCCTTGACTACTTGCAATATAATCACTACCACCTGCCCATGTATGCGTGGCCAGGCATCATTTAGTTGTGGCCACGGTCTCCGCGTTATTGTTTTTTACACATGTAGTCTCTAGAACCACTCCATATAGTAGGAAACCTCTCTGGAGCCTGGTTTGACAGCCAACCAGCACTGTTTCCTGGTTTTGTGGTTTCTTTTCACATCCACTCATGCCTGTCATTTTCTATCATCCCAGTAGGTGGCACATGGCCATGCATCTCTATTCTCGGTCAGGGAGAGTCTTTACTAATACCAGGCATGTTCCTGAGCAGAGTAATCTATTTTAGCAATAAAATAAGGTTGGATTGTGTAAAACTTGTGTTGTTGCTTTTTACTTCTAGTGTGACTGTTTTGTTTCCTCATTTCCTGAAATGTTCTGCCTCCAATTTTATTAGTTATTCACAAGGTGACACAATAATGATCCTGGGTGATAAAAAAGAAAATTGTGTGCCCAAATGGAAAATTAGTGAAATTGAGGATGAGAAATTAATTCAACATCAGAGGGGCTGGTTGTATAGGAAAGTTTAAGTCAACTTTTGAATGAAGAGGCTGCAATCACAACCCTTACATTTCTATACCATGTTGCAAATCATGACAAATGCAGTGAAAAACTAGAATATAACTCACAAGCTCATGCATGGATTTTTTTAATTTTTATTTTTTATCTCACACGCAGGTTTTAGACTAGAAAACAGTAGTGGCAAATTAATCTAGGTGATTTCCTTTGACCTTTATCCCTGTGGTTTTGCTTGGGGGGGGGGTGAGGGAGAGCTGGTACATGTCACTTGTAATATGGGCCAGAGACCCTCTTTTTTACAAATAAAGCAGATTAAGTGCCTACTAGAAAACATATGGATCCGGAAACAGCACATAAGATTGTTTTCATGTATTTGGATCTTTTTAGTTGATAGTGTGACACCATTTGTGACTGAATTTTGACCAGCAGGGCTTAAAATTGGTTTTCATAGACACAATTCTAGTAGTTTGTCCTTTTTTTTTTTTGGCATTCACATTAATGTTTAGCACAAGTTGGCCCAATTACAAGGATAACACAGCTATTAGGAGGAAAAGTCATAGTTAGCATTACAGAATTCTACATCCATTATCATCAAATGGATACTTCTAAAAAACAAAATTGTTCTAGCACACCAGACACTGATTTTTCTAAGACAGGCAAAAGTAAGCAATAAACCCTGCTAATTCCTTTACACATGTTTTACACAAATGCATGGGTCATTTAGGGTGACGATCCAGCTTTGACCATATAGTACAAACTGTAACTTGAATGGAGAACAATCATTACTGATTTACTCCTCAAACTATAAATCCAGCACCCATGGAACCATATTTCAGGGGCCTGCAAGTGAGTCAGCTCAAAAAACTATTCTCCCCCACTCCCTTCCCCTGAGAGGCCCTTGGGTCAAATTCATCAGCAAATGGAGTGTCTGTGATAGGCCTGGGACCCCGGGTGGAGACTAACAGAACAACCTCAGAGGATCAACAGTTATGATTTCTGTGACCAAGTATTACCATTAACAAAGTTCTAGTCACATTAAAGGGACCCGTACATGACAATGTAAATCTTAATGTTGAGTCATGCATAAATTTAATGTTTTCCTTTGCTGCTTTTTAAAAATCAATCCTGAACTTCCATAAGTGTCATGACAGATTTGAAAATGTCCAGATTATATTTTAGTCTGCAAAATGTGTCGGATGAGGTTATTGCGGCCATCGTCTCACAGCCAATAAGTGAATCTTTTCATGAACCTTGCACAGATTAGCATATGTGTGAAGAACATTTTATCACCAAGGAACAACTTTTCTAAGAATAAGAGAAGCATCCAAGAGTGGATGATCATAGATTGAAACTGGCTGTGTTAAGGGCTTTGGGAGAAGGAAGATATTTACTCCTTGCTGATGACGAAGACCTACAAAAGAAAGGGTTTCAGGGAGACCAATATTTGGACTTCTCTTGGTATGCACAGGCATAGATTCTGTGAAGACAGATTGCATGCATGAAGTCCATGTGTATTTCAGTATTTGCTGTTGAGCTGGGGACATCTTGGCCTCCAAACCTGACTTTTGAATTCTGTAGTTTTGAACAAAGAATACTGATGAGAAAATATCGAAAATAATTTTCCGAAGTTTCTCCCAAATTGCATGCAGCAAGCATGCCTCCCAGATGCCTCTAATGATCTCCTGGCATATGTTAGATTGCAATAGAGTGTAGTCACCTCCTTTCCAAAAGTGGCTGCTATTATTACACCCAAATATTACAGAAAAGCAAAGGAAAAATAAAATATGAGGTGGGAGACACAAGGGAACACTGCATGGAGAATAAAGTGTAAAGCCAGCCAATCAATATTTACCCCTGGAAGAGGGACAGGGAGGACGGGAGGGAGAGAGAGAACACACAAGTGCACAGGGTGAGCGAGAGGAGCTGTTGATTGTTTTCTGGTGGAGAGAAGAGGTGACGATAAGGCTGGGATAAAGTGAGCCGGGGAATGGGGGCAGGAGCCGGCAGCTGTATGCTAATGCTCACAGAAACCAAGCCTCTCCGTCCCCCATTAAAGCAGGCAGCCAGGAGGCCACACGTCACTGAACAAATAGGCTCCTCTAGACAAATAAAATAACACGCGTTGGCCTGCAGGGAGGAGGGAGTTGGGGGAGGGGGGAGAGAGGGGCAAGACAGAAAGGAAGAGTAGGAGTGAGGAGAGGGAGACAGGGAGAGAGGTGTGAGAGAGAGGAAAGAAGGATGGGAAGAGAAGAGGAGGGCAGGGAAGAGAAAACAAGGGGTGGAGGAGATAAAAGAGGCTGGGAGAGGGACAGTCTGAGAGGGAGAGAGTTAGAATGTGGGGAATGCCGGGAGTGAGAAGGGAAGGGCAGGAGGAGTGAAAGAGTTGGGAGGAGAGAACCAGTGCCGGGACAGGGTGTGGGCAGTGAGTGGAGAAAGGGGGGAAAGAAAGGGAGAGACCAGGCCCGAGGAAAGGAGACACAAGGAGAATCAGAGGGGTGGAAAAGCAAAGGAGAGAGGAAAGGGGAGGAAAGGAAAGGAGGACAGAGGTGGAAGAAAAACAAGAAGAGAAGTAGGACTGGAGGAAGCAAATAGGAAGCGGGGTAAGAACCCATAAACCCAAAGAGCAAAAGCAGGAACAAGAAAAGGGGGAGTCAGACCGAGGCAAAAAGTTCAGGGTTATGGTCCCCAGGAGTCTGGCTACCTCTGTGTATATTCCTTCGCGGGAGAAGAGGGGAATACGCAGTGGTCTTTCTAGTCAGTTTCTGATGATTTCGTCGATGCCTTTTCTGAAATGGAGGCGCGCGAAAAATGGGGGCGTCACCTCACAGGTGGTAGCAGTTCCCTTGTGCAGCCACGTTCAATGTCATCTGAGCTACTCAGTGCCACAGCAGTTCTTTCCGGCAGGCTATTCTGGTTATGACTTTCCCACATTTTCTAGCTTCGCCTTTGCCAGTTTTTGCTGATACCACCCTTTCAATCGTCCGGCCCGGGACCTTCCTGCCGCATCCCTGTCCCCGGATGGTCCCAACCGAGGCAAAACAAACGGTCCCGAGGGCACTTCAAGGACAGTTCCGTGGCCCCGGTGGCACACTGGGGAGGATAAAACAGGCGGCAGCCACCCCTTTCCCCCCAGTCGAGTAATGCGTGCGCAGCAGATTGGGGTGGGGGGGGACACTTGACACTCCAGGGAGGGATGTACTTGAGCGCTGCTGCTCCCGCGCCCGGCGGACCGCAAGGCCTCGCGGACTCTCTCTTGTTCGCTTTCTTTCATGCACCCTCCTTTTGTGTGGAATTATTTAAACGGGAGAGCCGAGGCAGCTTTATGCTAATGTGTCGAACAAAGGCGACAGCCCGCGGGCGGGGGGCCCTAAAGGTGCCCAGAGGCCCGAGTGGCCGCGCGGGGCAGCGGGCGGCGGGCTGCGCGTGTCTCTCGCGTGCCCCTGGGACTGACAAAACAACTACTCATTCCTGCAAACACAAAGCCTCTCCCAGGCTCGGATCGGCGCGCGGCGCTCTCTCCGGCTCGGCCCCTCCGGGACGTGCTGGCGTGTACTAAAGCGGGAACGCACGGTCCGGGCTAGGTCAGGGCTCCTGTACCAGGAGGGCCTGGGGTTGTAAATTCAGGAGAGCGGTAGCCCCAGAAGGAGGATTGGGGTGCGTGGGAGTGAGAACCTGACCGACTACTCCATCCCTCCCCTCCCTAGCTTCTCCAAACGCGCTCCGAGCCACGACCTCTCCGAATCCAGGGATTGCCTGGACCCGTGAACACCTCAGGGTACAATTCCTAGACCGAAATCCCTACCTGCCACCCCCCTTTAACTCTCATTTCCAAGCTTCGAGCTTTCTAGAAACTCCCTGGAGCCAGATTCTTGAGCTGCGAGATCACAGTGAACTCAGACGCACTCCCTGATGGGGAGCCTGGGGCCTCAAAGCGGAAAATTTTAGAGCGCCCGAGACCTCTAGCTCTGCAGCCGTCCAAAGATGAAGGCACGAACGGGTCTGCAAGGACTTGAAGCAACGGAGTCTGCCGTATTTTTCCAAAGCGCCGGCCAGGACCCCACAGGAAAGGGAGGAGTCGCCTCGGACCTGAGAACACTTAGGGGACCCTTTCTAAGATCCTTGCGGCTGTCGGCTTTAGCGAAGCTACCTTGGAAGGGCTGGGGGGTGTGGCACAAATCAACGCTCAGAGTTTCCCCAACTCAACTTCTTTCGACGGGTATTACAAATGCAGTTCGCAAAGGCCCGCGCAGGGGCGCAGCATGGTGGCGCTTCGATCTAACTTGAGCAAGACAAGTATCTTCACTCCACGTCCGGATCTCTGCAGACCCGCACATTCTGAGAAATAAAGTCACGCAGAAAATAAATACCAGGTGCAGGAGTGCACGTCCTCAGAGCTTGCTGGTGGGGTGTGCGTGCATGCGCTAGCAGCCTGATCCCTACCTAGCTCTGGGTTATGAAATTAGTTTCCATTACTTGCACCTTTCAGCTGCCCATTTATTTTGACAGTATCCTTCCGAAAGCAGATTTCATTTTCGCTGCCAAGACTAGAAACCACAAATAAAAAAGAAACAGATCCATCGAATCCCAGTATCTCTACTCTACAGTGTTCAATAGATTCTCTTGGTTTAATTCAGAGCCCTGTTTGAATTCGCTGCATTCAGGCAGGCGTTTTGTTTTGTTTTACCCCCCTGCCTCTGCTCTCTTTGCAGTTATGGGTGTTATTATTTTTAAAGGATTTACAAGGTGACTAACTCTCCCTGTTATCTGTTGCATGAAAGAAACGTTACACATGCAGCACTAAATATCACGCAGTCAGTTGGGGATAGCTGACCGAGCCCTGCCCTATTATTCCACAATCCAGATGGGATTCGTGATTAGAAAATAAAATTGGGCAAAACGGTCCTGGAATCCCTTTCCCACTTCTGTTCACAATCAGTATTAACCAGTGCTCAAAGAGCAACGAAATATAACATCGGTTGCTTTTAGATTGTAACAATTTATAAATTTTAGATAAACTCATTTTAGGATTTCTAACTTTACTTTGTAGAACTAGCAGTCATCATCTCACTTAGCATTTTAAAGCGAGGGCGAGAGCTTAAAAATATATTCCATTATATGTATTCTTCTCAGTCTGTGAGTTAAAAAATGTCATAAACAAAATCATCAAAATTTTTCCCTTGATTAACCAAATTGATTAACCCTAACAACTGTCCCATTACAACTTATTACTCATGTGGACTCATATTTTGAAATTCTGTTTAATTTCCATGCCAGGGTATTTTCAGAGGGAAAATCCGGAAATGATTAAATACCTTTAGTGGAATTAAGCATAAGCAAAACTCAGCAAAATCTATCTGGGTGCACAGGGCTTTGCAGAAAAACGTCCGTTTCCTTCTCCTTCAATAAAGTGACATTTTCCTACTTAGGTGGCTTTGCTACTTGTTCCCAAAGGGATGAGCCATCAGGGCCACTGTGCACTCTGGGGTTCTGCCCGGGTTCCCAGAGAAGCTGCCTTTTGTGCTTCCTCAGGGCTGGGCTGAGAAGAGGATGGAAGCAAAGGACCGAGTCTGGGTCCCAACGATCTTCACTGTTGTCTTTTCCTGGTGGCACGGGGCGAGGGGGAGGGTGGCTGCAGCTTCTCCTCTCTGAGGCCACAGCCTGCCTTAGAGGACAGATTGCCTTCCACCACTACCCCCTCAGCCGGCAGTATGCGTCGCTTTTGCATCCAGATTGGCCGCGACCCGTGCTCAATAGCTGGAGGTTAATTTCCTTCACAAAGGTGAAGGGGGCACGGCTCCGGGGGGGCCTACGCCGAGACCCGCGGCCCTTTTATTCCTCAGAACTTTGATTGGAGCCCATGATTTAGCATCTGATGTCAACCGGCAGACAAAATGCCCGATCCGAATGAAAATGCATGAGGCCTCTCAAGGAGATGTGAAACCAGCTCCACTGGGGCGAAAGCGGCTGACCTCGGGTTTGGGACTTTGGCCAGTTACACCAAAAATCAAGCCAGCCCCGGGTGACTGGGAGGCTCCGAGCGGCCTGTACTCTGACCCTCCGAGGATGCCAATTCACAAGCTTCCCTGAACTTAAAAAAAAAAAAAAAAAAAAAAAGTTTAGAAATTCAAGTTCCTTTTCCAAGCCGGACTGGGGCCCTCTCACCCCTTTAGCGCATCGTCTTCTGGCAACTGAAGAACTGCGGTGTCAACTGCTTCTCTAAATCGAGAAAAATCTTTCCAAGACCTGGGGTCGCGGGGCCCAGGTGGAGAAAACATCACCATCGGCTGCAGCCACAAGGCAAGACCTAATCTTGGAACCCCATTTTCGCTTGGATCCTGCGTCCCGCGGCCCACCCATCCCAAATGGGGGTTGGGTTTCTCCACAGCCCAGGCTTTGCAGCTCTTTTCAATTCTCGGTTATTTCCCAAACAACACGAGGAGTTCCCGTGCCTCCCCGGACCTCTCTCTCTTCAACAGCCGCTCTCAAACCTCTCCCGCGCCTGCTGTGGCCTACCACCGTCCCTACCCAATCAGTGCGCCCAACTTCCCCTCCGCTCCGGCTCGCGGATTGAACCCTCCCGCATATTTGGGGCCATCCTTCTCCTTTGTTGCTATTTTGCTCTAGACCCGCGGATAATCCCCGCGCGGGAGGGGGCATGCATTGTCCTGCTGATAGACGCGCCCATTTGGCGACTCTGCGCCCCCCGGAGGAGAGACACAAAGCCCAGGCACGTGCGCCTCCTTTTAGAGGAGCAGCAGACCGTGAAGTGAGGCGGGGCCAGGCGTGTGCCTGAGCCGGGCGGGGTAGTGGCGCCTGACCAGGCGGCGGCGGGGCGCGCGCAGGGGGCCCAGCGCCCTCAGGTACATCTGCCGCACCTACCGGGAGACCCCCGAGTCCCGACCCCCTTTTTGCCTCTCCGCCGCTCTCCCACCCACCCTACCCGGGGGAGGAGCTGCGGGCGAGCTGATTGGCTACGGGGAACGCGGGAGGCGAGAACAATGGCCCCCTCCCCCTGTTAAAGGAGAGCGGCTTTCAGGCTCGGGGTCTGGGACGCGCGTGCAGAGCACAGATCCGGGCGGAGCCATCCCCGGCGCCACGCAATTACCGCAGCTGCCGCACCCGTGCCACAGGCTCGGGTCACTGAGGCCGAGCGTAAAGGTGGGACCGAGACAGTGCCTCGCCCTCGCGCTGTGCCAACATGCCCCGCGGCTTCCTGGTGAAGCGCAGCAAGAAGTCCACTCCGGTGTCCTACCGGGTCCGCTCAGGCGAGGACGGCGACCGCACGCAGCTGCTCTCGCTGGGATGCCGGGGAGCTCGCTCCGAGCCCCCTGTGCCGAGCCCGGGCCCGAGTCCGCTGCCGCAGCCCGTGGAGCGCACCCAGGCGGCGCTCGCCGCCGCTCTCTCTTGCGCGCCCGGCCAGCTGCCACCCCAGCCCGGCCCGCTCTCCGCGCACTTCGGCAACCCCGAGGCCGCTCACCCCGCACCGCTCTACAGCCCCACGCGGCCAGTGAGCCGCGAGCACGAAAAGCACAAGTACTTCGAGCGCAGCTTCAACCTGGGCTCACCGGTCTCGGCCGAGTCCTTCCCCACGCCCGCTGCGCTACTCGGAGGTGGCGGTGGTGGTGGGAACGGCGCGGGAGGCAGCGGCACCTGCAGCGGCGACCCTCTGTTCTTTGCGCCCGCGGAGCTCAAGATGGGCACCACTTTCTCAGCGGGCGCCGAGGCGGCCCGCGGCCCGGTGCCCGGCCCTCCGCTGGCCCCCGCTGCCTCCCTGCGGCCCCCGGGCAAGCGGCCCGTGCCCTCCGCCGCCGCCCCGGAGCCTCCCGCCAAGGTGGCCAAGGCTCCGGGCTCCAAGAAGCCCAAAGCCATCCGCAAGCTGCACTTCGAGGACGAGGTTACCACGTCGCCTGTGCTCGGGCTGAAGATCAAGGAGGGCCCGGTGGAAGCTCCGCGGGGGCGCGCGGGGGGCGCGGCGCGACCATTGGGCGAGTTCATCTGCCAGCTCTGCAAGGAGGAGTACGCCGACCCGTTCGCGCTGGCGCAGCACAAGTGCTCTCGAATCGTGCGCGTGGAGTACCGCTGCCCCGAGTGCGCCAAGGTCTTCAGCTGCCCCGCCAACTTGGCCTCCCACCGCCGCTGGCACAAACCGCGCCCTGCGCCCGCCGCCGTCCGCGCGTCAGAGTCCGAAACTACTGCCAGGGCTGAGGCGCGGGAGGCGACCAGCGGCGGCAGCGACCGCGACACGCCGAGCCCCGGTGGCGTGTCAGAGTCGGGTTCGGAGGACGGGCTCTACGAGTGCCATCACTGCGCTAAGAAGTTCCGCCGCCAGGCCTATCTGCGCAAGCACCTGCTGGCGCACCACCAGGCTCTGCAGGCCAGGGGCACGCCGTCCGCGGCCCAGCGGGAGGACCTATTGGCCTCGTACCCCGGGCCCGAGGAGAAGGCGCTGCAGGAGGCGGCGGGAGACGGCGAGGCAGCCGGCGTGCTCGGCCTGAGTGCCACGGCCGAGTGCCACCTGTGTCCGGTATGCGGGGAGCCGTTCCCCAGCAAGGGTGCCCAGGAGCGTCACTTGCGCCTGCTGCACGCTGCCCAGGTGTTTCCCTGCAAGTACTGCCCGGCCACGTTCTACAGCTCGCCTGGCCTCACGCGGCACATCAACAAGTGCCACCCGTCCGAGAACAGACAGGTGATCCTCCTGCAGGTGCCCGTGCGTCCGGCCTGCTAGAGCGCGCCCTCCATCCCGGCCCTCCGAACTGTGCCTTCGCTTGGAGACCCATGAAGAGAGTGCGCCCTGCGCGCCCCGGGACCCGCGTAGCGCCGCGGCTCTCACCCCGGGCGAACGTGTTGTCTCCACTCCTTGTGGTGTGGCGTGACGGTAACCCCAATTCTCTCGTTGTGACTCCCTTTGGAGACCCCTCTTTTGCGTCGTTACCCTTTTTCCCTTGGCGCAATAGGAGCCAGTCTCTTCTGTACAAGGGAGAAAAGCTGTACCCGTTTGTCTCGTGGTTGGAAACCTCTCCTTGAAGGGGAGAGCTGTTTTTCTTACTAGTATTCGCTGTGTTCAATGGTCTAGAAATGCGGTTTGCTCTCGCCTACCAATCTCTGCTCTCTATGTATGTAGCGTACGGGTTGTTTTGGGTGAATCTTAAGGAAGAAATGCCTTTATATTTCACAGGCTGTAAGTTGAACTTCCCACATGATTAGCTTTATTATGGCTTGTGAACTGCTGGAGTCTGGCTTTACCTTTTTGTATGTGAACAAATCGAATTGCTTAAAAAAAGTTTTCTTTAGTATAGCCACAAATGCCTTGAACTGCTGTCTTTTTGGGATTGTTTTTGGGGGGAGGGAAGGGAATTTTCAGAAGATGCTGTAGAAACTGCCTCAATATTTCACGTAAGACTTTTGGGTTTGATCGCCTTTGTTGAGTGAGGTAGGACTATATGAGTTCCCTCTAAATGTATATGTTGATTTATGAGTAATTGTTATTTATTCTTTATTTATTTATATTAATTATGAAGATTAAGATATATTTGATTGCGGATCTTTTTTTCTTGGTGTGTGTGTTCCTCCTGCCACTCTTGACATTTCACTGTGCATTTTACAAGAGAGCCTTTTTCTAAAGGGATCTGCTAAAAGTTTTAACTTTTATACCTATCTGAGCAAATTACAGACAACCTACCATTTTATTCTGCTTGGAGGGCCCCTGAGGCCCGGTACAACCAACAACTCTTACTTTTAAATGCAATCTCTTTTCTACATACATTATTTTCTTAATTGTTAGCTATTTATAGAAAGCTTCAATAGAACTGTTTCAACTGTATAACTATTTACTATTAAAATAAAATATTTTCAAAGTCAAAGGAGGGTGGACTTATTTATGCATCATGTGGTTTCAATAAGGATTTGAAATGGAGTTTCAGATGATTTCTTAAAAGTCCATTTTTTTTTTTTTATTGAGGGAAAACCCACCACCACCGTCATGAGGATCCTGGGTTTTTAGATCTGAGCCTAAACTGCTGGATTCTGCCTTCTGGCAGTACATGGGTGCAGTTTCAAACCCCCTGACTAGAACTGAAAGCTTATTGGGGTCCTTAAAAATATACTGGAAGGTGGAATTAGAATGGAAGCTTTGAGAATCTTTTTCAGAGAAATCTAGGTATGCACCCATAAATCTATCCTTTTGACCAAAGAGGATATAGGAATACCATTCTAATTTAGCAGATCCTTCATTTCCTGAGAGTTTGGAGCTCAGCGTAACAGTAATTCTTCAAATAAATAAAATGGTTAAACTAGAAGAAAGAATGATTTTACAGTCAGATTTTCAAAGTAAGGGGAACAGACCAATTCATATTTGGATGCAGTGGAAGTTGGGCAACTAGGTTTGGGGTAAGGGCTTAGAAATTATTTTACCAGTCAGGCGAGTAATCCATTTGGGTGGGAGCGGAATAGAACACCATGTATTGAGTATTAAATTTAATAGCAGGTCATTACAATGTTTTCCATTTTGTGTCACTCAGCAATTTGATGAACAAGTCTGTTGCTCATCAGTTAACATTTTGAGTTGTTTTCTTCTGCCCTTGAAACACTGATTAGCAAGCTGTGCTAAACATCACAATTGTGCTTTCCCCCTCCTTTTGTGGTATGTCTTCGCTACTTTTCCTGTGACCCACTAAATCTTCTATGGTTTGCAAAGAGATTTTAGAAATCTGCACAGGGTCTGTATTTCTGAAGGGTGTATCCGGAATGGTGGTGGGAAAGGGCAGCACGTGAGAAACAGACTGTGTACCTGAAGCTTTGCGTAAGAGGGTTTAGTGAAAGGCTCAGCTCTCGGGTATATTGAATATTCTACCCTTTGTGACCAACAGACTAAGAATAACAATGAAGGAGAAGCCACTGCAGGTAAGTTGCCTCAGGGACAAGCTGTGTGTTGTCTTTTGAATTGCTGATGGCTACATATTTTACCAGCTTGGAAAACAGGAAGACAAAAAGCTCAGTGCCCACACAACATAAAAGTGCAGGGACAAATGGGGACAAAGAAGTATTTTTAACATCCTGAAAACTTCAAAAGAAAGAAAAATTTCAATTTGTGGGTTGATGACTGCTCCCTGTGAGCAACAATAATATTAAAATTTTAAAAAATGTTCACTTTGAATTACATTATATGTTAAAAGATCCCTCATACTGAGGGTTAGTGTATGTTTTATGTTATTAAATTTTTTCCCTAAAAACCTGATGGTTGGCTACACATGATGACTGGAATCCTGTGTGCAGGTATAGCACCTTCTCATCTATGTTCAGCTCATTGTTTTTCTTATCCATGATGGTAAATAAAATTTGGTTTACAAATGTGTTCCTTTAAATTTATTTTGATTTACCAAGTATACTTTTTCTAACATAGAGACTATATTTCATTTATGTAAGATATTAAGTGAAATTATACAGTACATGTATATTGAAGTTGGCTAAACAGTGTAGAATAAATCAAAACACTTGGTCAGTTATTTCAAAGTAATGCAACATGAGTTAGCAGAATATTCCAAAACAAGGAAATCCGTTTCCTCTATATACTCTCTCTCCCCCCACCCTCTCTCTCTCTCATTCCTCCCTGAAAAATAAGGTCACGAGGTTTCCTATTATAGAATATCAAGTGATCAAGTGGAAGTGCACTTGCCTTATTTATAAATATGCAAAGGATGCTGAAGACATCCTGTGTTCAGGTTGCTCCAAGTTTGGACGACCATCACTGGAAACCAGCCAAGATTCTGTACCCACCCACAGTGAGGGACTGGTGCTGAGAGGGGTGAAGTGGTCAGGAAAAGTAAGCAGATCAAGGAGGAAGGAGCTAAAATAAAGAACAAATAAAGGAAAGAATTTTATTTTTGCCAGTGGTGTCCACACTTTCCTACTTCCATACAAATGTGGTGGAACAAGCAAAAGGTTGTTCATCACTCCTTGGTTCTGAAACAACAGGCAGACATGCCAATTTGCCCTTTCTTCAAAACTGATAATGTCTTCTTGAGGCACATTTCCCTGGAGGCCTGGAGAAGTTGGGGGTCCTATGGCTCTCACAGCAAGAATGTTGTAGTGATAATGTTGTCACCCTGGCCAGCTCCTCACAGGCCTGAGCTATGGAGGAGGCAGCATTACTTCTTCAGCACCTTCCACCTGGAGCTCCCGCTGGGTCCATCACTGGGGTCATACCCACATCACAAAGCAGAGGCAGCTGATATGGTGGAACTTGTAAGCACAATACCAAGGTTAGAGGCTCAACGGCTCTCCATGAGGATCCCATGGTGGAGCAGAGCAGAGTCCTAGAGAGTGCTGAGCTCTGGCCACTTGGTGACACATGTGGATATCTTGGGGAGACCAGGTGCACAAGGTTGGGTTGGCCAATGCCAGTCACCAGGCAGATGTCACCCAGAGTAATCTGTGCCTAGATGCTGTGGCTGAGGGTGTTCTGTTTCTCATTTGCCTCCATTAGCTCTGCTGCAGGATCCCACAGACTACCCTTGGCCTCCACCAGCTCCAGATCCATCCTTTGGACTCAATTCTACAGGCATCTACAAAGTCTTCAAACAAAACAAAGCAGGAGAATTGTGTCAAGAATCCCAGAGAAGAAATAACATCATAATTAACATCTTCACCCACTCGATGTCTTGCAAAAGAGGAAGGGTCTAGCAGCATGGGCAAGCCCTTCGGCTCTGTTGATTCCCTTGTTTCCTACAGACCTGTGTGTCCTCACCTGTCAACTGGAGAGAATGAGGTTCCGTGAGACACAGTAAGACATCTAGGAGTTCCAGAGACTGAGATGAAAGGCAGCAAGGATCCCAAAGGGAGGAAGCATTTTCTAAATGGCAGGAGAAAATCCACTATGTTGGGAGTGCTATTCTGTGACATTCAGGATTAATTATAAATCCACCGGCCTGTGGCAGGCAGACTTTGAGCAAACTTGCTCTCTTTTTGCAGAAGGGACATTTTGATCTTGCAGAGAAATTTTCTGGCCAATGGTCCTTAGTATATAGAGCCAGTTATGTGTCATATATACACATAGTGTATGTTAGCTCGTTACAGGGCCAATTTAAGTTATAGCCTTTTTTATGGCAAGACAAGCGTCACCTGTAATGTTTAGTAGTTAAAGGGAAAAGCTGTGGGATTTAGAGAAGATCAAGGGGTGGGGGCAACTGACTTATAGAGAGAGACCCCTGAGATGGCAAACCACATCTGTATCAGAGAATCACTGAATAGCAACATGTAAGGATCTTGAATCCATTTGATTTCCAAGATGGTACCAAAGCATGACACAGTACAGTGTTATAAATAACACAGTAAAGTGTTATTTAGGGTTCTATCCTAAATTATGGAAACATTTGGTTAATGTCTGGCAAAATAACTTGAAAATAATAGCTAAAAATTCCACTCAGCTGAGAGAGAAAGCAATCAAATGCATCTTCAAGTTACATCTCATCTTTACATACAAGGTCTGTCAGGAGAAAGTTCAGCTATTGTTAATATAATGAGAATGGTTTGGGGAAAAAAAAGAATGGTTTAAGTGACATTGATGTATCCTGGCAGCCAAGGAGAGTGGACTAGAAAGCGCATGTGTGAACAATGACACCTTCACTGTACTAGTCAGTGGGGACAGTAGAATCTGTTGAGTGAGTATGTGCACTGTGTGGCTGTTGCATTCAAAATGACTGAGCAAGTATTGCAGCAAATCTGCATCAAATGTTGTGTTAAGCCTGAACATTCCTCTATGGACACTATTCAGATGATTCAGAAGGCTTCCGGGGACAATGCAATGAATGCAGTGCAAATAAAAATGTGGCACATAGGCTTCAAAGATGGTTGAAAATCTATTGAAAGTGATCCATTTTCTGAAAGGCCTGCAACAAGCAGAACACCTGAGAATGTTGAACGTGTGTACAGACTGCAATCAACAAAGATCGGTGACTGACAGTGCAAGAACTAGAAGCTGATCTGGAGATTCCAAAAACTACCATGTCTGGGATTTTGACCCAGGATCTTGGTATAAAACATGTCATGGCAAAATTTGTTCAGTGACTTCTGTTACCAGAGCAGAAGATACATAACACTGCAGTTGGTAATAACTTGATTCAAGCCACTACCAATGAACCACATTTCCTCAAGAAGTCCTTAAGTGGAAATGAATTGTGGGTCTATGGCTATGAGTCATTAACAAAGGCCCACTCATCCCAGTGGAAGTCTCCTTGTTCTCCATGCCCAACAAAAGCATAGCAAAGTTGCAGGGTTTTTTGATTGGGAAGGTGATGTCCATCACAAGTACACTCTTCCAGGCCAAACAATTAATAAGGGTTGCTACCTCAGTGTTCTTCATTGGTTGAGAGATGAAATACCAAGAAAACAGCTGCAGCTATGGGCAACTGGTGATTGGGAGCTTCATCGCCATGTACCCACTCACGCATCATGTCTCAGGCAGAGTTTTTGGCAAAACATGAAATCACCCAGGTGACTCAGTTCCCCCTACAGCCCAGATTCAGCACCCTGCAACTTCTGGCTTTTTCCAAAACTAAAATCACCTTCTAAAGGGAAGAGATTTCAGACCTTCAATGACAGTCAGGAAGATATGGCAGGGAAGTTAATGATGACTCCAAAAACGATCTCCCAGAGTGTTTTGAACAGTGGAAGAGGTGCTGAGAGAACTGTGTAAAGTCCCAAAGTGCCTATTTTGAAGGGGACTGAGGCATCATTGTCTATGTACAAAGTTTCTCATATCTTCTTCAATAAATGTCTCCATTTTTCATATTATGTAGATGGATACTTTTTGGAAAGACCACAGCATTTATTGAAACTTATTTCTTCATTACCAACCTGCAGCATTCAATGACCCATACTCATCAGGAAAGTCTGGTATGCTCGTTAGTCCTGGGTTATAATATGGCAACTCTCTCTCTCTCTCTCTTAGAACAGAGTAATGTTCAGAAGTGAGACTTAGTCATGGGGCCCACAAGAATCATCCCACCCAGTTACTCTGGGAGAAAAAAACTATTCCCGAACACCCAGAGTGGGACAACCATCCTGGGGCTTCCTCCTCCCAACCCCTTTGGTCTACCACGTCTCCTCAGTGAGATTAGGTATATTAAGTCCATAGGAAGGTGTGATGAGTGAAAGGAGCACCTTTCTGCCCAATGATTTCCATGAATAGGAAAATCTTTTTTTCACCAGGAGAACTAGAGAACTCCTGCCTCCTTCTGAGGTGGTTGAAGAAATAAATTATTTCCTACCAATTCATCACCTCCTTGTCATGCAAACAAACAGCTACAGGTTATGGTGTCATCAAGGCAATTTCACCACCAAGGGGATTTTTCTGAACACAAATGAGTCCTGTTTCTTTGAACATTCCTTATGTGGAACTGTAGGAGGAAATCACTACAGGCCACATTGGGTCTCGGAAGTGACAGAGCCCACTGAGAGCTGTCAAAAGCAAGGAATCTGTGATGGATCTTCATGGTGAAGGGAATCGAATTCTCATGGCTAGGTGAAACAACTTGACTTGCAAATCTACCATTCACAACTATTTTCTGGTCCTTATTAAGGCCTGATATGTTTCTCAGAATCATAACATATTTGAGCATATGATTTGAAGTCAGTTAACATATTTTCACTAACTCAAATATACAACCCTTAGTCTTTTAAGCCCCAACTATCATCATTTGTCCACCACATACTTTTATTGTGGGCTTGTTCTGTTGCATCCGTAAGTGGAATGCTCAGAACATGCAGACTTTATCTGGCAGTATATTGGTGAGCAGGTGGGTTGCAGAGTAAATGTGTTTGTGTTTGTCTTGTTTGAAAATTTCTATACGTGTGGTCTTCCTAGTGGCATTTCCACTGAGCATCCATACTGAAGAGTTTTTCCATTAGCTCATTGCTTTAAGCTCACACAACTGGGATAAACTATTCTTAGAACATTAATTACATCAAAACAAAACCTATAGAATGTTTACTGCCAATGGAGCACATTCAAAGATGTGATTATTGAGGGCCAGCATTTAAAGCACATCATTTCATGCTGTGCAGTGATGCTAAAATCTGTAAGAAGCTTGTCCGCATTATTTGCGCTCATAGTTCACCAGGACTACTGTCTCTTTGTCAGAACCCAGATAGTCACTCTTCCTTCCACCTGGTTTGACCCAGTAGACTGAGTATCACACAAGGGGAACAACAATGGAAACATCACCCTGAATCCATTATTTGCCTCTTTTCACTCATCAAAAGGGCCCTTTTATTTGAATGCAACATCTGCTTCATCTCTGGTGCAGTGCCCCTTCTCAAACACCACAGCCAGGTGACAGTCACACCTGACGGTGACAGGATGGACAGAGTGAGCTAAGAGGCTATTGTTTGTTGAATCTGATAGGAAGGAGAGGAGGTGTTAGTGCATGGAAAAGATTCAGAGAAGGTTCTTTCTACAGAAGAAAAAAGATAGGCTAAAATGTCCTCTGAGCACAAAGAATGGAAAAGGATGGGAACTTAGGCTGAAACACATGTTTACAATGTTGCCATTTCAAAGCTGGTAACACCAATTGATTACAGTTCTTTTCTACTGCTATCCATTCTACTGTATTATATAAAACGAGGCTTTACCATTCTAGAATACAGTTACAAGGAGGTTATTTTTAGGAGATGGGCAGACACAGATAGGAATAGTGTACACAAAAATTATTGAATTGAGAATTGTCTGGGACAAAGGAGATGAACCAAATTCCAGTCTCTGGGATCCAAATCTGAAAAGAATCATGTTAGATCTCATCAAATATTTTACACCACAGAGAAACACATTCTTTTTATCACTCACCTCTTTAATAGAAGACTTGTATTGCTTCTTCTGAACAGTATTACTATCCTTGATATCTTCTCAAGGGCTTTCACATGAGTATCTTGTTAAATCATTAAACAGTTATTATTTAAAATCATTTAGTGAATATTAGTATAATTAAGATTTCAGATTTGTATTAAAAATCTTTTTGCTCTAGTAATCAAAGCAAAAATCATGATTTTCCTTTGTTTATATTTCCAAAATTTGATAATTTGAATTAAAGAGAACTGAGAAAAAGTAAGCACATTAAAAAAAAGATTTTATTTATTTTAGAGAGAAGGAAAGGGAGGGAGAAAGAGAGAGAGAGAAACATCAATGTGTGGTTGCCTGTTTCACATCCCCTATTGGGGACCTGACCCACAACCTAGGCATGTGTCCTGACTGGGAACCAAACCAGTGACCCTTTGGTTCACAGTTCGGTGCTCAATCTACTGAGCCACATCAGCCAGGGCAGTAAACACACTATAACTACCTTGATTTCTTTGTTGCAGCAGCTGCAATCTTATACCATCTAAGGTTATGCTGAGATTCCACAATTATTGCCACCATTGCCATATTTCACCATCTCTATCATCATAACAGAAAAGGCTAAACCAGGTGTGGGTGAACTAACCCAAATCCAAATCCAGCCATAGGCCTGTTTTGTAAAATAAAGTTTCATTAAAACATAGTCATGCCCATTCACTATTGTCTATGGCTGTTTTCATACTGCTATGGCCAAGTTTGGTCGTCACTATAGAGACTATATGCCCACAAGACTAAAAATATTTACTATTTGGCCCTTTATTAAAAAGTTTACTGACTCTGGGGCTAGAAAATAAAATTGTGCAGTAATGTTTTAGAGATTGCCTACATTCCTGCCCCTGGTTAGATGGAAACTTGGTCTTTATGACAACTATTTTGTTCAATTGTCTGTTGTGTGCCATAAACTCGACAACTTAGCATTTATAGCCTCAAAAATTGCAAAATTGAGAACCATGGTTTTTATAGGTGTCATCACCTCAGGCACCACTATTAAAACCCCAGTTCCTTAAATGAGAAAGTTAACTAAACAGGAAGCAGCTTCTAAGATAAGTTTGTTAATACTGCTCATGTTTGTCATTTCAACTGTAGCAGCTGTCAGGCAGTACATACAAGTTCTAACTTGTTAAGTCATCCAAAAAAACCAAGTGGAAGAGGGAAGTTGTCTACTGGTTGGAAGGTTATTTCTTCACTTTATCAAGTGAAAAGGCAACTCTTAAGTTGAATATAATAAACTGCCATTTTTATAGATAAAAAATAAAGTGTTGATCAGTGTAGACTTCCTGCCAAGATGGAGGTGTAGGTAGACACACTGCCTCCTCACACAAGCAAAATAAGGACAACAACAATTTAGAAACAAAAAACAAGTACCGACAGAAAATTGAACTGTATGGAAGTCTGACAACCAAGGAATTAAAGTAGACACATTCATCCAGATGGGTAGGAGGGGTGGAGTTGGGGGGCCAAGTGTAGAGGGGTCTCAGCAAAGCGGTGGCTGGCAGAACCCAGGTGCACAAGGAAGCAGCAGGTGGACCCAGGAGGTGGCGGGTTGTGTAGGGGCATGGCACACAAGGTGGCTGGCAGACTGGGCAATCAAACATTCATAAAGATAAACCAGGCAAAAGTGGGGAGTGAGACAGACTGCGCAACCCAGTGTCCCAGCACTGACAAATAAAGCCTCAAACACCGATTGAAAACACCTGTGGGGGTTTGACGTGCCAGGAGAAACTCCCAACCTTACAGGAGTTTGTTGGAGAGACCCACAGGGTCCTAGAATGTACACAAGCCCACCCACCCAGGAAACCAGCACCAGAAGGGTCCAATTTGCTTGAGGGAAGTAGGGGAAGTGACTGAAATCCAGCAGAGAGCTGAGCAAGCACTATCGTTCTCTCTTGGACCCCAGCCCCATATATAGTGTCACAACTCAGTGACTGGGTTGCCCTGCCCTGGTGAACACTGAAGGCTCTGCCCCTCACTACATAACAGGCATGTCAAGACAAAAAAATGGCCCAAAAGAAAGAACAGATTAAAGCCCCAGAAAAAAATACAACTAAGCAATGGATAGCCAGCCTATCAGATGCACAGTTTAAAACACTGGTAATTAGGATGCTCGCAGAATTGGTTGAATTTGGTTGCAAAATATATTTAAAAAATGAAGGCTACATTAAGTGAAATAAAGGAAAATGCACAGGGAACCAATAGTGATGGGAAGGAAACTGGGACTCAAATCAACAGAGTAGATCAGAAGAAAGAAATAAACATCCAATCAGAAAAGAATGACAAGACTTCCTCCAAGATGGAGACGTAGGTGTAAGCACTGTACCTTCTCGCACAACTAAGTTTAAAAATAACAAAGTTTTAGCAACACAAACGCAGCCAAACCACAGAAAATTGAACTACACGAAAGTCTGAGAACAACGAACCCTTCAGCCAAACCAATAAACCAGTGAAGGAACTAGCAGTAAAATGGACCATGCAGGCCCCAGCTGCAGGAAGTGGCAGAGGGAGCCGCCATTGTCCCCCTCTGACCCTGCCCCCACATACAGCGTCACAAACCAGCGACCTGGGTAGCCCCGCCCTGGTAAACAACTAAGGCTCCCCTCATCATACTTAACAGGCATGAACACATCAAATTATGGCTCAAGAACAACTCAAAGCCCCAGAGCCAATAACTCTAAGTGACCAAGAAATAGCCAACCTATCAGATGCACAGTTCAAAACACTGGTGATCAGGATGCTCACAGAAGTGGTTGATTTTAGTCACAAATTAGAGGAACATATGAAGGCTAAACTAATTGAAATTAAGAGAAATGCCCAGGAAACCAATAGTAATGGAAAGAAAACTGGGACTCAAATCAATGGAGTGGACCAGAAGGAGGAAAAAAAATAACCAAACAGAAAAGGATGAAGAAACATGAATTCAAAAAAATGAGGAGAGGCTTAGGAACCTTCAGGACATCTTTAAACATTCCAACATCTGAATTATAGGGGTACCAGAAGGGGAAGAGGAACAGCCACGAGTGGAAAACTTATTTGAATTAATAGTAAAGGAGAACTTCTCCAATCTGGCAAAGGAAATAGACTTCCAGGAAATCCAGGAAGCTCAGAGAGTCCCAAAGAAGTTGGACCCAAGAAGAAACACACCAAGGCACATCATCATTACATTAGCCAAGATGAAAATGAAGGACAGAATCCTAGAAGCAGCAAGAGCTAAGGGGACAGTCACCTACAAAGGAGTTCCCATCAGACTGTCAGCTGATTTCTCAAAAGAGACCTTACAGGCAAGAAGGGGCTGGAAAGAAGTATTCCAAGTCATGAAATCCATAGACCTACAACCAATATTGCTCTATCCAGCAAAGCTTTCATTTAGAATAGAAGGGCAGATAAAGTGCTTCTCAGATAAGGTCAAATTCAAGGAGTTCACCATCACCAAGTCCTTATTATATGAACTGTTAAAAGGACTTACCTAAGAAAAAAGATAAAAAAGATGAACAATGAAAGGACAGCAAACTCACAGTTATTAACAACCACACCTAAAACAAAAGCAAACTAAGAGGACAGCTAGATCAGGAGCAGAACCATAGAAATGAAGATCACATGGAGGGTTAGCAATAGGGGAATGGTAAAAGGAGAAGGGGGGAGAAGGTACAGAAAATAAGTAGCATAGATGGTAGGTAGAAA
Organism: Artibeus jamaicensis; assembly: GCF_021234435.1. NCBI lineage: Eukaryota > Metazoa > Chordata > Mammalia > Chiroptera > Phyllostomidae > Artibeus > Artibeus jamaicensis. The sequence continues at coordinate 3,835,790 of NW_026521913.1, forward strand.
ATAGATAGGGGGAGGGCAAGAATAGTATGGGAAATATAGAATCTAAAGAACTTAAGACATGTGGTCATAAACTAAAGGGGTGGAATGGTGGGGAAGGGGGTGTGCAGTGTGGAGGGGAATGAAGGGGGGAAATAACACAAATGTAATGTCACAATAATAAAATATATTTTTAAAAAAGTAAAGAATGAAGAAACAAGAATTCAGAAAAATGAGGAGAGGCTCAGGAACCTCCAGGACATCTTTAAACATCCCAACATTCAAATTATAGGGGTGCTAGAAGAGGAAGAGGAAGAGCTAGAAGAGGAAGAGGAAGAGGAAGAGGAAGAGTACTTTTCTACTTAGAAAAGTAGATAATAAAGGAGAACTTTCCCATTCTGGCAAAGGAAAATTCTGAACAAATAATAAAGGAGAACTTTCCCATTCTGGCAAAGGAAATAGACTTCCAGGAAGTCCAGGAAGCTCAGAGTCCCAAAGAAGTTGGACCCAAGAAGAAACACACCAAGGCACATTATAATTACATTAGCCAAGATTAAAATGAAGGAGAGAATCCCAGAAGCAGCAAGAGATAAGGGGACAGTCACCTACAAAGGAGTCCCCATCAGACTGTCAGCAGATTTCTCAAAAGAGACCTTACAGGCAAAAAGGGGCTGGAAAGAAGTATTCCAACTCATGAAATCCAAAGACCTACATCTACGATTGCTCTATCCAGCAAAGTTTTCATTTAGAATGAAAGGGCAGATAAAGTGCTTCTCAGATAAGGTCAGGTTCAAGGAGTTCATCATCACCAAGCCCTTATTATATGAAATGTTAAAGGGACTTACCCAAGAAAAATAAGACAAAAAAACATGTAAAGTAAAATGACAGCAAACTCACAATTATTAACAACCACACCTAAAACAAAAACAAACTAAGCAAACAACTAGGACAAGAACAGAACCACAGAAATAGAGATCACAAGGAGGGTTAGCAAACAGGGGAGTGGGAGGAGGAGAGAGGGGGAAAAGGTACAGAGAATAAGTAGCATAGAGAGTATGCTACTTAGAAAATAGAAAAGGGGAGGGCAAGAATACTATGGGAAATGTAGAAGCTAAAGAACTTAAGACACATGGACATGAACTGAAAGAGGGGAATGTGGGTGAGAGGTGGTGTGCAGGGTGGAGGACAGTGAAGGGGGAAAATGCGACTATAATAGCATAATCAATAAAATACATTAAAAATAAAATAAAGTGTTATATCAACAATCTTATATGGTTCAACATAACATTTCAAGGATTTTGGTGTATGTTGGCCTCCAATTTTAATCAAAGACAGAAGATAATTTTAATTCAGCATTGATAACTTTTAAAATATATTAATTCAAAAGCAGTGAGCACCTTCCAATGGCTGACCTTATTTAATTGTGCAAACCTTTGAGCATTTGGGGCATTTAGATCAGTGTTGAACAGTAAGAAATCTGCTTTGATTGGAAATGCCCAAACTCTACTTGAAATTATTTCTAAAGCATATTTCTGATCCTAATCTCACAAGTATGGCAACAACAGTGGAGAATGCATTGTACTTTCTTAGTATGAATTTTTCAGTTCTCGTTACTCAAAGTGTGGCCTGGGGCCTGCAGCACTGGAGTCACCTGGGAGCTGGTAGAAATCAGAATTGCAGGCCCCATTCCAGACCCACAGAATCTGAACCTGCATTTCCTCAAGATCCTCAGGTATCTGTGTGCATGTTGATGTTTGATGTGTGCTGAGTGGGAGTTTGAGATCTTCATCACATAGAGAGTGCTCCTGGATGTTGCCACCAATAGTGAGTATGGTGTGGGAAGTGATGATGGCTTGAAGTCTTAACCACAGACCACTAATTCCAACTAATGATGGGTTTGTAGAAGTAATAACAGGTAAAATTCACTGAGTCCTTATCATTTACCTTGTCTAAGGTCTTAATTAACATGATTGCTTATTGATTTCTCACAATTACTCATAAGGTTGTATTGATTACCTCCATATGATGGAGGGCAAAATGGAAGGCCCTACAAGGTGTCATGACCATGACCAGTAAGTGGGGAAATCTAGTTGAGAGCAAGAAGGATACTAGTTTATAGAGATAACCCACAAAGGGGGCAAATGAAGCAGTGTGGGATAATTCAAATGGATAGTGAAATACCAGAGCCTGAATTCCATCTTCTTGTCAGGGGATACTAAAGCTTGAAGTATGGAATGGCCATGTAAGGACATACACAGTCATCCCCCTAGGTCATGGGAACAACTGGTTTGCATTTTGGCAATTTAACTTCAAAGTAATAGCCTGAAGTTTATACTAGGGTGTAAGAGAAAGGAGCCAAGTATGTCACCATTTCAAGTTATCTCCTATCTTGTACATTGGAGAAACTTCTTATTTCTATGTGACTCAACCTGCAAACACAAGTATTCATGAGAAATAGGTTAATTTAACACTCCATAATTATAACTAAGGTTCTCATACTGTCATGTTTGTATACCAGATTCATGGATTCTGAAACACGTTTTCTTTGCTTTAACATGCTGAAGATGCAAACCAACAAGAGGGAGCAATGTCTGAATTCATTGTGAAAAGCAGCACTATCGTGAGGATATCACTTAAAGCTAGCATGCCCATTCCACCTTCTGTCACTTCTCTATCTTCCACTTTGGTTCCAAAAGCACTTTGTTGTGAAAAACACTTATTATTCAACACCCGCAAGCCAAGTTAATGGACCATTCCAGAACCATGGCAACTGGCAAGAAAGAAAGCTCCTGATCACAGGTGGTTAAGCACTCTCTGCTCAGTCTCAACCAAGGGCAGGCTGAGGAAAGATAGGCCGAAGTCAAAGGTTTCAATAAAATTTTTAATTTTACACCTCAAAGAGAGTGTTGATGCTGTAGTTGCCAAGTAATGAATTTTTATAATATTGATACTAGCAGGCCACTCCCTTTACTTTCCTACTGTAGTGGGATTTCACAAGCTTGAAGGGACCTTGTTTCTTCTCCAGAGTTCTGTGGCTGTTAGGTACTAGGGGTCTGGAGCACAAACACCTGCTTTCATCATTTTAATTCCATCATTTAAGAGCTATGTAAGCTTGGGTTGGTTACTTAACCTCTCTCTGTTTCTGTTTTGTCATTGATAAAATGATGGAAGAGTAGTATCTCTCTGTAGTAGACATTTATTATGCTTTCTGCTTACCCTGTATCTTTTGGACACTTCCTGTTCTGGTGTAATTTCCTACCCAATCCCACCCAATCTTTCCTCCCCAAGGTAGAATCCCAAAACTGGCTTTTCCAGCCTTCCTTACACCTACCCTTTGCTGTCAGGGAATAAATTTTATCAATGTGGTAAAATCAGGGCACCCTCACAGGTCAGTTTAGAGGTACCCAAACTCCAATCAGATGCACCCATGAGATGTGGATACAGAAAGAGACCATAAGAAGGTGGTGTCAGGTCCAGTCAGCACTGGCAAAGGGAGTGAGGGACTTGGAGAGGCATTCGTTTCTCGGAGGTGGCTGTGGAAAAGGCTCAGCGCCATGTGAGCTGCACTTGTCTGGCAGGGTGATTTGGGTGTTGTTCCTGGAGTTCTAGCCCCCAAATCTGATTTGTGTGGCCTTCCTAGACAGTCTGCAAGGAAGCTTAGAGCCTTTAATAAATTATTTATCTATTTCATCTGGATAAAATGCATTTGGCTGTCTGCAACTAAATACTTAGTTCTGTTGTTGAGATCAGATTATTCAGGTCAAATGCTGATGAGAATTCACTTATTAATGTTATTTTGAGTTCTCTGATGTCCATCAGATCCATCCATTGGTTGTGAGAGAATACTGATTTTAAATTTTATATAATGTTAATGTCACCTGGTGCAGATTTTAAAATATCTCTGCAAACTCTGAGACACCTTCCATCAAGAGGTAGAATGAGTGTCTGTCCTTTGAAATTGGGAAAACCTTTGTGACTTTTCCTTAAATAAAATTCAGAGTAAGTGACACTGGATGACTTCTGAGACTAGGTTAGAAAGGCCATTCAACTTCTGCCTGGGTCTCTCTCAGGAATCTCAGTCTCCATGCTGTGGGGCAGCCCATGCTACACCAGAGACTACATATAGGTGTTCTGCTGACAGCCTGAGATGTGATCTTAGTCAACAGCCAGAATGGATCCCAGACTCACAGGAGAACAGGCAGGCTCCTGAGATGATGCCAGCCCCTCTACTATGTCAGACCACCTTTGTGAGAGAGCCCAGGGGAAAACAGTCCAGCTGAGTCCCCTGCCCCCCAGAACATTGAGAGACAGTACTACAATGATTGTTGTTTTTTAAGTCACTATGTTTTGGTGTGATCTGTTTACATAGCAATAGATAACTAGAATATACTTTATATTTTTGAGTGTTGTCTGGTTTTCAGAGTGCTTGAATGTGATTTTTTATCTTTGATTTTCATATCAACTTTGTATGGAAAGTATTATAATACACTGATCTGGTGGTGAGAAAAATGCCTGTAAATATTGAATGCCTTACCCTACCATAACAAAGCTCTCTGTCTGAGACACGGAGATCAGAATCCTGTTTCCTGGCCTCCTGGCACAGGACTCTCCCTGTGAGGTGATGTGGTCAGGATCAGAAGGAACATGGTTTATAATCAACTCACTCATTGTATCATTTACAACACTATTGAATATACTCCTGTATGGAAGTGCCTTCTTTTCATTGTCTTCATCTCACCTTCAATACAACCATTAGGTCAATGTTTCAGTTACTATGACTGTGTAATAACAAATCACCCCAAACCAGTAGCTTAGAATAATAGCCATTTATTATAGTATTTCATTCTTTCTGTGGGTCAATAATTCAGAAGCAGCCTGGATGAATGGTTTTGGCTTGGGGTCCTTCATGATGTTGCAATTAAATGCCAGCTGGGGCTGCAGTCAGTGAAGGCTTGATGGGTGCTGGAGAATTCGCTTCCAGGGTGGCTCTACCATGGCTGTTGGCTGCCACAATTGCTTCAGTGTCCTCACCACATGGTGCCTGATGTTCTTCAGAGCAAGCGATCCAAGAGCCCATGGTAGAAGCTGCAATGCCTTTAAGATCTAATCTTGAAAGGCACATAACATCCCATTTTGTGTTTTCTTGGCTCTATTGGTCATCTCTGAATTAGTGTAGGAGAAACCAAATAAGGGTGTGAAGACAGGAGGTGATGATCACTGCGGCCATGTTTGAGGCTGGCCTCCACAATCAATAATACTATTATTACCTCAGTTCACAAGAGTCAAGATGATTGGGACTCAAGGGCTCAAGGCCACATGGGCAGTGTGTGACTGATATTTGAAGCCAGTACTATCCCATGTCCAGGTCTATGTTCCTCCCCATCTACAATAAAAGGTGAACTTACTCTGATGCAGAAATTTCAAAATCGGGAAGTTTTTAAAGGGAAGAAATTCATGGAGTGGGCATACATGAATGGGAGGCCTCACTTTCTTTAGTCCACAAATGCCTATTTATCATGTCTGAAATTTTGTCTTTTACTGGGTGCAGCCCTTTAAAAAAATGTTTTAAGCTGCTGGGTAATTTAATGAGTTCCATTATACAAACATGGAAAGACATGGATCTTAGCTTTGCTTTTTTTTAAAAAAAATAGACTTCTAAAGTTGATTTTATAGAATTCTGAAGTGAACAAATAGTCCACTATGGCTAAAATTATATAAACTGTCTAAGTAATTTCAATTTTGAGAATGATCTCAAATTAAAGTAGTAGGATGTCAAGCTAAGGTGCGACGGTGTTTATTGCAGGTGTATTTGCTATAACATACATTGGAAATCACAGATGGGATGAGATAAGAAAGGTACATCCTTATTAAGGAATAATATACAATGATGAAAAAGAACAAATTAGAGGGGAGGGATGCCCATGATATACTATAAAATTTAAAAAAATGAAGTTAAAGAATAGTGTGTATTATTTGCTGCTATTTCTATAAAAAACATTGTATCTTTGTGTGTGTTTGCATTAATCTGGAAAGCAGGATAGAGGAAGGTGGTGGTGATATGGAATGGGAGTGGATCATTAGTTTTAGGGAAAAAAAGTATAGAATACCTGGTTAAAGCACACATCTATACTTTGGCTATTTCCTTAAAATCTTAAGTAAATCTTCCCTGATTAAGAAAAGCTACTGTTTTAAGTTTTCTTTTTGGCATTGTGCCTTCTTTTTCATGTCAAAATGGTTTCAGGGACTCACTTTTCCTGGTGCCTAAAATGAGAATGACACAATTTCCCAGAAGAAAGGCTACAGAAATAACTGTTTCTAGGGGCCCATAACTAGGCATCAACATGGAGGAAAAGATGGGGTGGCACCTTTTAAAGGGAGGAGATGATGCCATTAATGTGCAGCCTCACTGGTTTAAACTGTTCACAAGAGATTTGCTTGAAATGCTCTGCAGGTGGGATAGGGAGATGAGTTATTGAAGCCTTTCCCTTGCACTTAGCCCAGTGCCCATTTCTTAGCGAATATTGATCAAAAGTACTCACCTCCACCATCTGAGGAGCATAATGCAGACCCTGGGTATTCATGGGAAAAAGCTTTTCTCTGCTAGGCTATTTTCTGGAGTCAAAAACATCTTTTCAGGAGCTATAATAGCGAGCCCCTTCCCACTTCGCACTCTCAGTGAGAAGCACACTCCACTTTTCAGACCCCCAGGACCTCCAGTCAAGGTGGAAACTGACAAGTGTGACCTCTTTATATAAAACATTCTCTGTTAAACCCAGCAAGCATTTTGCTAGAGTGAAAGGCGGGCCATCTAAGTGGAAGATTAAAATTACACCTGGATACATAAAGAAGGGTGCTCCTGCCCCTGGGGAGAATTTATTCATTTAGTCTTTATTTTCTAAAATAATGTTCTAAATCAAAATTTCAATAACATGAACAATATCCTCTGATAGCTGAGGAAGGAATATGTTGGTGTGAATCTCTAAAAAAAATCTGGTCAATGTTTTTCATGCCAGACATGGTAGAAGAAGGAAGGTACAAACAAGAACTTCCTAATTTCTCCTTTGCTGTGTAAGAGGCAGATTTTTTCAAATATTTCTTAACATGACAGCTTGTTCTAAATTATCACCCCCTTCATATAATTCAATCTAAGTTGGGATAGTGGAGGCTTAAGTATTAAAATTATTTTAAATTTGTAATTTTATCAATGAAAAAGAACCAATATCCAATTCCAGCAGATTCTTTTCTATTACCCAGAAAGTATAATTTCAGGGTTCCTGCTAGCTTCTTTGCTGTTTGATTTTTTTTGGAGGATGCATTTGAGAGTGTATCGGGGCAGAGAGAATATTACTATTATTTAAAATGCTCCTGAATCTCTTGAGGTGTCAGCTGTTTTGTTATTTATCTTGTGAAGATGTGTTTTGAGCTGTGGTAGACAGCAAGCTAAAGATCTGTGACCTCAGTGTCAGAAGCAAGTCTTTCCACTCCACTCAAGATGAGGTACTGGGGTATGTAAGGACACAGATTTATCTTTAGCTTTTTCCTTTCAAACTCTGGAAACATAAACCCTTTTTTCGGGAGACAACGAACATAAAATTTTGGCCAGACTGCAGCAAGTGCTGAATTACTCTGAGGACCTGGGTATGCCGAGAACAGAAGGGAACCTTCTGGAGTGTGGCAGACCTGCCCACAATCAGCATTGGCAGCATGTGCAGCCTGCTTCTGCTCTGGGTTCTTCACCTCAACATCTATTTCTCAGACCTGAAGACATTAGCAATTTGTATTTCCAGGTTTATAGAGAAAAATCAACGCCAGCATCCTCTTTTTTGCCCATAAAGTGAATAGGTGAGAGTCACCTGGTAAAACAAGTTCCCCAACTTTGGTGCTCCTGGTGGTCCATGTAGCACCTGGTCCAGGAGAGGAGGGTCAGAGTGGCTTCAGACTTGGCCCTAGGGAAACCTTCACAGTGGCCAAAAGGAACATGGAAACAAACTGTCCATGCACTGATTAAGAATGGTGACTACTGCTAAATGGGTGTGTTGCAATAAATGGGGCCCATGACACTCAGCTCTGGCCTGGAGCTCCACTTTCCAGTTGTGTGAATCCACTGAGCCCGTGGCATGTTTCAGTAACTGCAGAGGATGTAGCTAGGGCACGGGCAAGGATCAGTGCCTCAGGTAAACCGGATATGCAGGGATGATGTTTACTTTGTCTTCCATTTTCATGAACTTTGCTTTTTGAATTGAACAATGAAATGAAATTAAAAGCATTTCCATTTATAAAATAAAAAGCAAAGGATAATAGTTACTTTTGACATAAATCATTTAGTAAATCAAAGTGGCCTCAATTTAGTTTATACACACATGCAGGAGCATAACACTAGCTCAAAGGTGTAAAAAAGTGAACAAAATACAAAGATCTGAGTTGCATTGCACAGAGAGACTCTCTAGTGCAGTGAACATAAAAAAAATCCATATTTTTTTCTGGAATACTCAGAGAATTTTACTATGGCCAGAGGGTTACTTAAGGGTATCACTATTATCTTAAATTCTGGCACTTAGCAAAAGTCAAGAAAGGCTGAGGTCATTATTTGTAGCAATGGTCCTTTGGGAACCACTGAAAGTTAACTCTTTTTGGAATTTTGCTGAAGGTCTGGCATGACTTGGGCTAAGATTTGATGCATATTTTTTGAAAATGAATGGAATCACTTTAGGAAGTATGATGACTGGACCCCTTCCATCTTTTTTTCATAAATAAGACAATAAACTGCTTTTCAAATGACTTTCATAACAATATCCTTTGACAGTCGAGATCTAAAAAAAAATCCACAAATTATCCTGGAGGGAACTGGGGCCATCTATAAAGTGGAGTCAGTAGAAGGGGTGGGACACTACGCTGAGCAGTTGTAGATAAGCCTGCTCCCCAGAAAGTCTTCCCTGATATTCCCTCTACTCCGGGGTGCACAAACAAGACAGGAGGTAAGCGCTGGCCAAACTATCACAACAGGGCTGGTCTAAGCCACAACCAAAATCTATCTGCAGGTCAGAATCCTGGGATATAAGGGAAGGCTTTAAAAATACCAGTGCTGGGGGTCTATCCAGATACTCAGACCTGGTGGACCAGAATCAAAGTGGGGGATGGGGCACAACCACACAGCAGGGCTGGGAGGAACCACTGCTTCTAAAACTCTGCATAAAGCCCTGGCTGGTGTAGCTCAGTAGCCTGAGTGTGGGCCTGCAAACCAAAGGGTCACTGATTCAATTCCCAATCTAAGACACATGCCTGGGTTGTGGGCCAGGTCCCCAGCAGGGGGCACGCAAGAGGCAACCAAGCCCTGGTGTTTCTCTCCCTCTCTTTCTCCCTCCCTTCCCTGCTCTCTAAAAATAAATAAATAAAATGTTTAAAAAAACAAAAAGGCAACCTTAAAAAATAATAACCTCAGTGTCAAGCTTCATTCTATGAGGAGCCAAGTATTAAAAGCACGACATACCTTCAAGGCATGTTCTTGTTATCAGTCAAAAGCTAAAAAAACCGAATTGATTCTGGCTCTCTTTGGCTCAGAACCAGGACCCATTTTGAAGTCATAGAAATGTCTTATAAGTAATAGGTACTCATAAATATTTGCTAAATGAACAAATGGATGATTTTTAGAGAGCTCAATTGTACAATGTCCTGAAAGCTCACTGCTATCCAGAGCACAGGAGCAGCTTAGAACACGGGCAAAAGCCACCTGGTTGGGACATTAGAACATGATGGTTGTAGTCTTGAGGCCAGTGCATAGACATGACTTCAGCCACAGCAACAGAGGCCATTAATTACATGCTCATCAGGGCCTGAGCCTTTAGACCTCTGGAAGGGTGGCTCGTGCAGAGGGCCACCCGGAGAGATGGGAGCCAATGTTGAGGGTCCCGTGGGCCCTGATACAAATCGCAGGAAATATAGACTCAGCTATTTATTTGTGAAGAGATGAATTTAAATCCATTAGATTGATAATGCTTAGACTCAAATACTCATTTGAGTAGTCTTAGCGTACCATGTTATGCACTCAGGGGCCAGTTTTTCATTGGGTAGGTACTGACTACTATTTTGAATAAATATTTCAGCTTCGATTTAGAAACAGAAAGCTTTTGAACAACTTTTCTGGTAAAAACGCAAACCATCTTTTGTTAAATGCTAGGATAAACTTCATTTTCCTACAGATGATAATGAAAACAAACAAAAAAACATATGGCACATAAGTGCTGTGTTTCTATTTTATTAAATCATCACAGTAAATCATAATTAAGAAGAAAAAGAGGGTAGACTAGAGAGTCGTGGTGGTCACCTGTGGAGCTGTGTGCTTCTCTGGGCGTGGCACGCTCTGTGCAGCGACCTGGCACAACATACACACATGACCGAAAGGGTGTGTTACATAAAAACGTCTCTATCACCTGGGTGTAAACCCAGGTGTGAACATTCAGAAAATAAGAGCAAAATAAAAATCAAATGACATGCTGTAACTTAATTATAATATTCCTTCTTTACAAGAACTAGATATTTTAGGCCTGAAAGCATTCATTTAATGTGTATGTCATACATAGATATTGAGTGCAACTAAAAGGATGGTTGTTCATGTTTAATTTCCCTTCAGATGCAGACACTCCCTTTCAGTAGACATAAAGGTAGCATAGTTACATGGAAGACATCACAGTAAGTTTTTAAGGAGTCCCTTAAGCTTCCAGGTGATACAAATATAACAGTAAATGAAGCACAGTTGTTCGCACGGGAGGAAGTTCAGGAAGATGCAATGTGATTTGTACAGCTATGGGCCCAGGTGATCTTGTTTGTAAGGCTAAGGATCTGATCTGTTAGCCTCTCTCACAAAATGAAGGCTGAACCCTCTACCCTTCCCCATGGATTTTTAGGGACTGCAGGCTTAAATGCATGAAGACACTGTGATAGTCATTTACCCAAGTTAAATTTCCTCCCTTCTGGCTACTTAAGACTTTACTATATTTAAAGGAGCCATCATTTTGTGCCGTTACTATTTTTTTAGGTACAAAACCTACTCAGTGAGACTACAGAACAGCAGAGTGCAGAGAAGTAAGGGAATCATCCGGTCCTGCCTGGAAGCCAGTGAGTCTTACCAATTTTGGGCCAATAAAGGGCCACTTTTGTTTACAGACGGCTGACCTACTAATACAACTCAGGTGGGACCCCAGCAGATGAGTGACCCTTAGCAATTTAGTTGAAAGGCATTAATTACAAAAGCATAGTATTTACTTTTCTAAGTGAAAAAAAAAAAAAGACTTGACCATTTCAATTTTCCACCTCAAATAACAAAAATGATTCAAGTCTACATGACTGCAAACAAACCTGGTTGCCAGATCCCATTTCCCCATTCCAAGTCTCCAAATGAAACCCAGTACTAAGAATAGTGGGCTCAGGAAAAGCTCCAGTGGCAAAACTGCTGGTTGTAATCTGGGGTCACAGACTTGTCAAAATCATTAGGGATGACAGAAAGGTCTTTGCTACCTACAACTGAGTTTGCCACTGCAGGGTGAGAGAAGCATTGGTTGCTGGAGGTAAAATGGAATCATGGAGCAGAAGTCCAGGGGAGTTCAGTATGACTCCCAAGTTCCAACACTTCAACTAAATCCAAGAATTCTGCACCAGAGATTTATAGAATCTTAAGATGAAATGTTCTAGACACTACTTCCCAACAGAGTCTCCATGGGACTCTAGAGCCCAGCAACACACACTGCCTTTCCTGGAAAGAATAAGGTTTGGCTATTTTGTAAATACGAAACAAGCAACTCACAGGCAGTCTCAAGTGTGAGTTATGAGGCAAACTAAGCCCACCAGAAAGCCCAAATCATTAAAAAGGTGTGTGTGTGTGGGAGGGGAACATAAACTCCTGAAATTTACTGAGACAACAGAAAATGCTGTGACTTCCAGTCAGCCTTTACATTGCCCATTCAGCCCCAACCAGGGAACAAATCCCTGTTTACACAATGGCACAAAATGACTAAGACTATGTCTTTTCTACTTTGGGGCATCCCCCATCCTCTCATACACAGATGTGTTTAAGCTGCTTCTGCCTGATGGGCCTGGGCCTTAAGCCCCACTTGAATCTCCTATAGAGCAAAAAAACAATTCTCTTTAGAACTAGAAGGTCTACCCTTCTAATAGGAAAGACCTTCCAATCCCCTTTCACTTGCTCTTGGATCTGCCCTTTTCTCTTCAAAGGTCAGGTGCCAGCCAAACCAACTGGATGGTTGACAGAAAGAACTGACTGGTCAGTGAAAATGGCTGCACTGACACTATCAAGTAGCTCTGAGGGCTCACGGAAAGGTTACCTAAGCAGGCTGGGGTAACACACATGGGTGCAGAACAGACGGACAGAGGGTGAAGGGCAGAGGGCAGAGGGGAGAGGGAAAACACCGATGCACGCCTGACCTCTCTTCTGACTGGAGCATCCCCTAGTAGCTGCCTTCCCCCCACACCCCCAAATTCTGAGCCAGCAGTTTACTCTACTCTGGACTTGTGTGTCTGAAATGACCTTACAAGACAAAGACTGCAGTGGGTGGCAGGGCAAAACTCCACATTGAGACAGGCCAAGACAGGTGAGAAGCAGAGGTCTCCCCTGTTGACTGATTTCTGTTTCTGACACCCTCAGACACCCAGCAAGGGTGCTGTGAAAGTGCCAGCAGAGGCAGAGCTTTTCATTGGTTTTCCTTTTCTTTTTTAAAAATAAGGTCATTATGCATCCCTTAGAGCCAAATGAGTGAAAAGCATGATCAAACCCTTGCTTGGAATCTGTCACCCTAAAGCTCTGTACGATGGAAAATATCCCTAAGGCCCCTGCCACGGCCTTGTCCGGGCAGTGGGCAGGAGAGCACAATTCCAGGGGAAGCTCTTGGAGACAGATGGACATTGCACGGTGCCTGTTTCAGTCTAGCACCTGAGCTGCCAAGGTCTTTGCTTGGTGCTATTTTCAGAGGGGCCTTGGGAGCTTCCTGACCTACAGAGCTTTCACAGGGACAGGACCCTGCATTTCTAGAAACATCTGAGTGCTCTGTGATAGAAGTATCATTGTCATAACCTGGAGTGCATCCAGCATGCTCAGGAAAACCTCTCCTCATTTAGTAGGCCTCAGTCACCAGGTGAAAAAACACTCACCAACTGAGGTAAAACTTCTCCTGGGCAAAAGACCCTAGGGAAAGCCAATTTCCCTGATGATGAAATTTTTGAGTAAACCATAAATTCTAACATGAGACCTAGCAAAATCAATACAGAGAAAATTCCTCAAACAATTTGACCGTTGTTTTGCCGGCCCCTCTGTGAATCATGCTTGGGTGCATCAATGAGAGGAAACAACATAGGGCATAGAAACCAGACATCCTGCGCCCCCTCTCTGAAAGCCTGGAATCTTCTGCTGCCTCTGCCTGGAGCAGCCGCACCAATGCCTAAATGAGGGTGGGTATGTCTGTGTTTGTTGGTGACTTTTTCTTCTTTTGAAGCCCAAGATTCATGAGGTTTCTGGGCAAGACAACAGTGCCTAGTTTGAAAGTCCAATCTGCAACATTCCATGGGATTTGTCTTTAACTTCGGAAGTCCATTAATGGAAGGTTTGCTGAGGGCTCTAGCACAACCGCCATGTTTCTGGAGTGTCTGGGTTTGGAGGTTTCTGGGTGTGGGTAATGGGGGACTCTCAACCATCTCCTCTTTGCCAAGAACGCTGTGAGGCAGGCACTCAGGCTGGTGGCCAGGGCCCTGCAAAAGAAGCAGAGAAAGACGGAGTCATGGCACCAAGTGAGGCCCTTGTGGGCACAGATGCAAACAAGGGAGGGTAGGTGGCACTCAGAAGAAATGGATCCACATCCCCAGGAAGGGGTTTGATGCCTTCCCAGTGCTGTGAGTGCTGACGTTTGCTGAATGAATCAACAAATGAATGCCTTTCCTCTGGACTTTCCTGAAGCATAAAAGAAATCACAAATCTTTGTGAAATTAACTGAGCCCTACTGTCGAATCCCGAAATGAAGAATGAAGAGAAAAGATATCTCATTACAGTAAAGGGAGGAGGCGTAAATGAAGCAGCACTGTGCAGAGTCAATGAGAAAACAAGTAAAACTTCACAGGTCACTCTGTGGCTTCCTGTCTGTGATTCTGGCTCCAGTCCTTACTTACATATTGATATTGAATACTAATCTTTAAATACTAATTAATATTTACATATTAATATTTCACAGGAGTTATAACTCCATTATTCCCCAAAGGGTCTGAGATGAGAGGTCAGGATTAAATTGCTTGTCTGAATGGGTCCAGATGAGCAGACTGCTATTTAGCACTGGAGGGAAAGGGAGTGAAGGGAGTAAAATGAGCCTGCATGGCCACAGCACTCCCCTTCCCCTGGCTTGTGGGAGCATGCTCAGAGGAATACAGGAATGTTTGCTGCAATACACAGCCACTGTTGCCAGTGCAGTCTGGTCTCCCCAGGGCAGTTCTGTAGGTGATAGGATCATTTCATCACCCTGCTCCCCCCTCACAGTCTATTTTTAAACCCTGCTTCATTACACCCAGGCTTCCGGAACAAGCCTCAAAAGCAAGCTTCTATACTCCCAAGATGCTTCACTTCCAGGGATTTGGCCTTTGAAATTTTTATTATTATTGGCATTTGAAATTAATTTATGGAAGGTATCTGACAGAATCTGTTTTTGTATTCTGACCTTATGTTATTGTTTCTAGGAAGAGCCTCTAAAATCAATACTTGCAAAATGCTTGGACCTGAGGAGGCCATCTCCCCAGTGAGTCCCAAGACTATACTTTGGGGCTCCCTCACAGGGGCTTTCTCCTCTCTTTTGCTCCTGGTGAGGTCAAGAGGAGAGGGGTCCTGCACCCCTCTATTTTCATCTTGAAAAACAGGCTGCTTCTGACAAAGACAACACAGCTATACTGTCATCTATGGCAAGAGACTGTACTGGTAGCAGGCATCTCTCTGTCCCTTTGTAGTCAGAGGTAGGAACTTGCATTTAATCCCATAAAATGTTCCATTTTGAAATGCCTTTACTTCAAATTTTTTAACATTTCACATTGGGAGAAGGAAGCCAAAACAAAAAAGAGAGTGAATGAAAGAGAAAGTAATGATCAAAGATAGGATATTAAGTAAAGGGAAAATACTGAACCCCTCCACTCCCACCCAGGGAGGGCAGAGGTGGACAGGGTGATGCCAACTCTGAACAGCTGCATGGACCTCTGTAGCAAAGTGGCTTTTGAACGTCTGTCTGAAAGCAGTAGCTGCAACAGCTGAGGGCAAGGGGCAGGCCATCTCCATGCTACAGACAGAATCACACTGTCCCCCTGCATTCCTCTAGTCTCCAACTTTCTGCTGGCACATCCTCAGCCTGCAATGGCTTCTGCCATGCCCACCACACCCCATGACTGATGGGGATGCGATAGCTGTGGAATGAGCAGGTGGGCCACAAAAGAGACAATTCAACACACTCATCCTCTTCCTGCTGAAAACTGGGGGGGGGTTCCTATTTAAAGGACACTTGAGCCCCACTCACCACTTTTGTGTAAGAAGCATGAGGACACACATGAATACGGTGGTCCCAGCAAATCAAGAATTTTGTATGAAGCCCCCAGTGCTAGAGGGAATAGTACTCCCCTGTTCTGCCTGGCCCATCATGAGCACCTGAGTTTTGTGGCTGGTGTTGCCTCTAGAACCTGATGTGAGGGAGCCCAGTTTGATACTGTTCCAGGACTGGGTCAAAGGAAAGGGCCTGAGGTGAAAAGAAAGGGCAGTTGGCTTGGAGGGTCAGCTAGCTGTGATAGTGGCTGCTTGAGTGGCTTGCAGATACAACAGCCCCTGCCTGGTGGGGGAGAGTAGTGTTTTGGATAAACCAAAAATCTGAGCCGGAACATCCCACTTGCACATTTATTAAGACAGTGATTGGTGTCTGTGCCCTGTGTTCCACTCTCACAATGCTGTTAATGAAAGACAGCTTGATGTTCTCCATGTCATCATCATCTCACATCCTTTCCACCTGTCAGCCCATGAACTGGTATAGCCAGGCCACCGCAGAGGATATTCAGCCAGCCCTGAATCCATGGATGTGGCTCTCTGTCAGTGCACACAGGGAAGGACCTGGACCAAGACAGACAGCACCTGCAGTGCCTGCCCTGCCGTCTGGGTCCTAAACCTTGAGATTCCCTGGTTCTCCACCCTTTTTTCCCTCAGCTTTTGTCTGCTCTTCCTCCCCCATCTGTTCTATTCACCAGCCCCCTGGACAACACGCCTTCCTGATCTGAGGCCTTGGAGGCTCTGATTAAGGCAAGTGGTCAAAGGCCAGCACGTGCTACATCTTAGTCTTAGTGGCCCATCTCAAGATCTTGCTCCTCCAGGCTTGGGCAACCAAAAGGGGGGCAGCTCTGAGTCCACTGGCTCCCTGAGGCTCCCAACACAATAGGGCAGGCAACAAAGACACTTTCTGGGACGGCAGGTGTTGGTGTCAGATTCCACCCAGAGTGCAGTAGCAGAAGAAAGGCGCGGCTGAGTTTCCCTCCCAGCACAGACATGCAGGGGCAGGAGTGTGGGCAGAGCCCTTGGGAAGTGGGGTGGGAGCAGTAGGAAGGGGAGGGCATATTTCAGTGAGATGTTAGCCACTGAAGGAGGTCTGTTAGTGACTTTACATACTTATCCCCAAGAGTAGGGTGGTTGGGGAAATCTGCTGAAGTGTTGGTCTTACCTTGCTCAAATACTGCAATGAGAACTTTATGTATTTTAATCTGAAGAAAAAGAACATAAAATCAAATGAATACAGCTAGCACACCGGTAACCCAACTTGATAATGAACACAGTGCTAATAATACATTTATTCCTGGGCTTCCTGAGTGCTGTCACAGGCTTAGAGATCATTAGGAATTAAAAATTCACTTAAAATTCAACTTGGCAGGACAGAATTATAGCTGCTGTCACATTTACAACTGTGAAATGAAGAAGACATTAGCATTCCTAGGATGTATTAAACAGATGTTACTGTGAACCCTAAAGACACTGGGCAGTACTCACCACTGTATCCTTTTTCCTGCTGCCCAATATTTCCAGACTGATTTGCTGTAAAATATAGTCAAAGATAAGACTTTCCGAGACAAATATTTGGAATTCAATGGATGACCTAAAAAATTTTATACCCTTAATGTACGTGAGTTTATATGTCTCTAAGTTTCCTTTTCCATGTTTCTGAGTTGTACATAATGTGTTAATTCAGTCGTAGTGTCACCTGTGATTGACAATCCCTAGAAAAAAGGCACAAGGCATGCTGTGCATAGGGCAAGTCGGGAAGGGGACTCTGTAGTGGTGAAATTGGACCATGTTTGCCCTCACTTGAGGAGCAGCAGGATCTCAGCAGTCATGTCTAGCCAGAGAGGGTATCTGAGCTTTTCTGTAATTTGCGACAGGTTTTCTCAATCACATCTTATTTTCTACATGGATTTTTCTTAGCAAATGCTGCCTCTTTCTGCATCCAGGCCATTGCTCTGCACCCCATCCCCAAATGCTCTTGAATTTAGCATCACTGGACCACAATCAAACCCAGACAAAGGACATTTATCAGTGACACAGGGTGCTGTCCGAGTGGTCACATTTGTAAACTTGGACTGTCTGCTGACCATGCCTGCCAAGGCTGGCACAGTGAGCAGGGCTAGTCTCTAAGACTGGTGGTTCAGATGCCATTGGGACAACCACTGACATACTTTTAAATGGGACTCTTTTCTAATCTAATGATGAAAATCTATTGCCCCCAACAAAAAGTCATTTGGGGTTAGGAATTTCAGGATAAATAACTGGTTGTGGTGATCCAGCAGCATTCTCTGTCTTACCTGATTTCCAACCACTGTTAATTACTCCTTCTTACCACAGCGATTGTGCTTGAGGGAACAAGAAGTTCTTGGGAGGTGTTAATTGTTGGTAACAGAGTAGAACATTTTCTGTGAGTCCTGTAGATAATGTGGTTATTAAATTTCCTATTTCCACCCCAGTACACTGTGCTGTGGGGCCATTTCCTGTCACAGAAAACACCCACACGTAATATCTCTCTTCATGTATCTTCCCTGAGTTGAGGCCGTAAAGCTTGTCCAGGCATCATGCCATGGAACTTCTCCAGGGTGAGCAAAGGGGGTCTCATGGAGAAGCTCCTTGATCTCTCTCCCCTGCAGCCCCCTCAGTCCTTGTTATGCTGGGCGTAGAGACACCTGATTGGTAGAAACCAAGAAAACAGATGGCGCAGCTAACAATGGAGGCTTGTTTGTAATTGCTGATGAGGACTGGTTTGCATCTCTCCCCAGTGTGTCCCCAGATGCAGCCTGGTGTGGTGTGCTGCACCAAAAAGAATGTCTCAATAACTTTCAATCCATGGGTAAGTTAAGGAGATGCAAAGGCAGAGACAGTTGGGGGCTACCTTATTCCATGGGGCTGCAATATCACTAGCCTTTGACGCATGGGTAATGCTACCAAAGGGCAGGGGCCTGCACTTAGAACATAGGTGTTGGCTATAAGCTTCCTGATACATCCCTAGGGGTGAGCATGAGGTGGCAGGTCTCCTGGGCAGGCTGGAAGGCACCAGAAGAGAGCACTGTGCTTGGAGATGAGGGACAGAAAGATAAAAGATGTGTGATGTTTGGGGATATGGGGGAGAGACACAAAGCATAATTATTTCATTCTTTCATCACTGGCTATCTGGTATGTGCCAGGTGCTGTTCTAGGCTTTGGGCTATAGCAGTGAAGAAAGCAGATGAAGCCCCTACCCCTGGGGCTTTGGTGGGGGAGTTACCGTATGTATTCTAATGGGGCAATGTTACCCCCTGGGAGGCAAAAGTATCTCACTCCTTATGTGCATAAAGCCCAGAAATAAGTACGGTAAATAAACAGACAGATAGTATTTCTGTGGTGTTTCAGGAAGGGGACAAATTAGAAAATAAAAATGTCTCAGAAGCCTCCATGGTGGGGCAATAATGAAAAAAATAGATTGAAAGACACTGTACTATGGGGTTAATATGTCTTAAATGTAATTTTTTTTACACATTAGGGGTGCTGGGAATCAAGAATTGGCCCTGCTCACACCTAAAAACAGCTGAGCAGGACCCTTCTGGGGAGACCCCTTCAGGTATAACTCATATGCCAGTGTGCCACTCAGGGACTTAGACAGAGCAGGAACCCAGAGAATCTGGAAGTCATTTAGAGAGAGATGCCTTACTTCTTTGGGCTCATGTGACTTCTCTGATACTCTGGATATCAACGAGGACTTAACTGAGCAAAAAGAGAAAAGGACTCATGATATGGATAAGTGTGGTGATTGCTGGGAGGCATGGGGGTATAAGGAGACTAAATAATAATGGAAAATATACAATAGATTAAAAACACAAGAAATAATCTTGGTTGAAGATTTTCTGTGTTCCACAGAGTTCTGTGTCATGGAGGCTCTTGAAGAGCTGCTGGGTCTTTTGTGGCATGTTTTCTCTGCTGTACTCACTGGGAGCAAAAGAACAAGGTCTTAAACCAAACTTCTCGTCTCCAAGGCCAGTGCCATCCAGGACTTGCACCTGGGATAAGCTGAACAGGGTCGGACAAGAAAAGTGGCTGCCTCTCTCTGGGTTCTTGTTACTGAACAGTGTGGAAAATAATTAACTGCATTCAAGATAAATGGGAAAGGGAATAATTTTGAGAGCTGGCATGGATGAGAGAGAGAATACTGGACCAGAGTTTCAGCTTTAGTGCTAAATATCCTTCCATCAGGAAGGCAGACAGCGAGGGAGATCAGAGAGCCATCTGGGTTATTCAGACCCCTTGGAATGGCTCTGAGGAAGGGAACAGGTACAGCCATGGATGGGGTAAGCCTACACACTCAACTCAACACTGGCAACCCAAGATCAGTGGGAATTAGCCAGCCTAATTAACATTTCCAAATGGCCCAAGGAGGGGCTTCCAGTATTTCCAACCTGCAGCAATGGCCCTGGGCTCAGCTTCCTCTTTTGGTTGTTGGTCTTGCCCATCCACTTTGTTTCTGCAGCAGGAAGCTAGGACAGCTGGACCAAAGGCAGGCACGCAGAGAGAGTGTGTATGTTATGTGCCTGCACGTGCATAAGCACCTGTGCAGTTAGGGACTAAGCAAGTATGTGGAACATCGTGAAAAAACTTTCCTAATATTTTTCTCTCCCCCTTCCACACTATAATATACTCTTATAGATATGTAACTAAGATTAAGTAGATTATAGATTTAAAATTAAATCCTGTTGTCAACTTTCCTGATAGGCCCTCTTGAAGAAAAGAGGTTTCCAGACCCTCTCCCTACGTCACAGAACACCAAAATTTCAGTTGCATCTGGCCAAAGTGATGGCTATTCATTTTACCAGATTTAATTCACATTTCAAAACAAACAAAAAAAACCTACCAAAATGTTTGTAGCGGCCATATTCATAAATAGGTAAAAAAATGGAAACAGCTCACATTTCTATCAATTGATGGAAAACCAAAATGTGGTCTACTTTTACAATAGACAATAAAAAAAGTGAAATACTGATACAGGCTATAACTTTGATAAACATTGAGAATATACTAAGTGAAAGAAGCCAGGGACCAAAGACCACATATTATATGATTCCACTCATGTGAAATGTCTAGCACAGGCAGATTCATGAAGACAGAAAGTAGGCTTGGGTTGCTTAGGATTAGGGGTGGAACAGGGTGAATGAGAATTGACTACCAGAGGGTTTGTTTTTGTTTATTTATAAGGGATAAAAATGTTCTAAAATTACATTGTGGTGATGGTTCTACAACCTTGTGAATATATGAAAAACTGAACTGTATATTTGAAATGGCTAAATTGTATGGCACATGAATTATATTTCAATAATGCTAGTTTTAAGAAGGGAAAAATAACATAGATGTAGTCTGGGTAGCTACTGCTCGTACTTTTCCAAAAGTGACACAACAGAAGTGGCTCTGAGTTCTAGGGGAAAACAAACACCCCGTGAACACCCAAGGAGGTAGAGGGCTGGAGTAGCTAAGCAGCTGCCCCCAGCAGCTCTTCTGTGCCACACTAAACACTCAACTATCTTCAAGGCAAAGAAAATGGGGCCACCTGTTAGATAACACGCTACTCTTCTTCAAGGTCATCTTTCAGGTTTATTCTAACTTGCCTTCATCTGTCTTGTAAAAAGTCAGAAGTGGCGTTGGGCAGCAAAGTGGGACTGCAGTGTGATTTTCTATGCAGCATAGGGGTGTATTTTAAATTCCTAATAATCAATAGCTCAAGAAAATGTAGCAGTTAAGTTTGTGGTGACTTGTGGGAGAACAATGAGTTCTCATTGTTTGTTTGAGGAAATATTAAAGAAGCAATGGAACTGACTGCTAGTTTCATTGATAAAAGCTGTCTTGTTGTTTTCAGACATTCAGGAAGCTATTCTGGGCCATAATTAAGATATTTTCTATGTGTGAATTGTTCCTATGGTGCTTCATTTACATCATAACATGAAATATTTTGGTTAACTTTCTGTCAACTTTTCAGTTACCTGTGCCAAAGTGGGTGTGCATTTGTCATACATTCTATAAAGTAGTCCTCTCTGCCTCTGGAGAGGAACCTTTTGCTTTTGCCACTAAAGAGCTCATCCTCTCCTCCCTGTCCCCCCCCTTTTTTTTTTCTCCACAAGCAGGGGTCCTGTCAGAATGGGACACAATGAGTCTTGTTTGAGAGCAGAAACTTAAGCACTTGAGCCCTGGCCTTGATATGACCAGCCACTTGACGATGAAAAGAAAAAAAAACCCTCCTCGGTTCAAAATTGCCAAAGAGATAAATCTTGGTCTACTGAAGGCAGGTTGTGGGGACAGTGTGCATTAAAATTGCAAAGCTCCACACAAACGCAAGAAGCTATTACTGTTCAGTTTGTTTTGGAGACCATTTTTACAAGAGTGAAACAGTCCCAAGGAACCTCACTCTCATACCCTAGCTCTTCTGGATTAATTGTGAGTCATTTTAAGTCGCTTCAAGCAATGTTCTGTGTACCAGAGATACTCATCTACCAGGAGGATTCTTCATGCCACCTCACTGGTTGAAGACCACCAAGTTCTGGAATGAGGATCTTCAGGAGTGGGGAATATGTGACTGCTTTTCTTTTCACCTTCTTCCTTCCACCACACAAATTCCCCCTGCAAAGAGCTGGTGTCCCTGTGCTCCCTTTACCTGTGCAGTGTTGGTCAGGGGCTGCCTTCTATGGCACTGGGGTGAAGGGTCATCACTGAACCTCTCTAGTGGACCCATAGGAAATATTCAGGGGGGACATCTCTGGAATTGCCACATGTTCATTCATTAGTCAAACATGCCTGGTATGTACCAAGGAATAGGATTATTAATGATCTAGGCTCCCTGCCACCCCTCCTATTAAATACCCTCCCCACAGAAACCCAGAGTGACCTTTTAAAACAAGAATCTATCATGTCACTTCACTGCTTAATACTCTCTAAAGCTAGTCATCTCACTAGAGTAACAGCCCATTACTCTGGGCCCACAAGGCTGCTCCAACTTTCCTCATCCTCTTCACACCCCTGCTTGCTCTGTCCTAACCACAAGGGGCTCCTCATTGTTCCTGGAAGATACCTGCCTTGGGACCTTTCTGCTTCCTGTTCTTTCAGCCTGGAGTGCTTTGTCCCCCACCACAAATTCTAAAGTCTTTCTCCCTCATCTCTGTCATGTCTTTCCTCAAACGTTTCCTTCCCAGGGAGGCTTCCATAACCCCCAGTTTAAAGTGCACTCCACCCCAGTGTTGCCTTCTTAGTAGCACTCATGGTTCTTCTTTTTCTTCTTAGTACCCCTCAATATTCTCAACATTTGTGAAATGAGTGTGTTGAAGGCCTGACTCTTCATGGAGTTTATGTGATGATCTGAGTAAGGCTACAGTTCCCATGTATTCAAGCTGCAGCAAAGGTGTGCGTAGTGTGTCTCAGGACATAAGCCAGACCAGAGTTTTAACATCTAAATATGGCTTCTGGTAGTCAACATCTTTGGGTAATTGGGGTAAAGACCAGAGTCAATTTCATGGCCACGGAGTCCCATTTCTGGTTTCTTTCTTTCTTCTTTGTGATGATCCCTCTCCTGTGGGACTCTTGCCCCTGATGATCCAGCTAACAACCCCCTGGTCAGGAGCCTGGACTCAGAGAGCACACGCTGAGATGTCAAAGAGGGCTCTGGCATTAACTAGAGTCGGGCTGTTTCTCTAGCTACTTGGAGCCCTAGGGATGTAGCTAGGGAGCAAGGTTTCCCTAACTACCAGGCACAGGCTCACGCTGGCCGCAGCGTCTGCCCAAACATATATCAGCAGCCACTAAAAGGCAGCCTGCATCTCTTGGCTCTGCCTGAGGTTAGGGCTGGGGGAGTAGAACCTCACAGTGAGTCCTGGAAGACCAGCAGTGGCTTTCTTCACCATCAAGCAACCTCACTGGCGAGAAGAGAGATGCTCATTGACAGTGTCAACCACAGGTAGCAGCTGAGTGCTGTGGGCAGGGACCTGGCCTTAGGGTGCAGGTAGGTGGAATTTATTGTCTCCTGTTCTTGAAGTGGTTGAAAAGTGGGGATCTGCCTAGTCTTTCTTGGCTCTCTTTACAGTGATGCTACTAGGTTTCTTAGGGCTGAGAAATGAATTTTGGACATGTCAAAGCTGTAAATACTTTATGTATTTCTAAAAATAAAGTTGATTGGCATGTTCTAATTTTTAAGGGATTTTTTTTCAGCCTTTGAGAGAATTTAAAGGCTAATGGGGAAAACAGACTCAACTTTTTTCTCTATTACGCTGTTTAGAGGTTTAATGTCCTGGTTATCATCATAGAGCCTTCTGGGGAAAAAAGTGTGAAATATTCTTTCTTTTTTCCATCAGCAGACCTAAATGCTGGTAAGAGAGGCTCCATTTGGCCTCTGCTTTGGTTTGGTTTTTGCTAAAAAGAAAATTAAGCAAAGCCATGGAGTATTCTAGGAACCGCCCTAATGGCTGAGGTTGTATGTGTTCTACCTACGAGAACCAGAAAGACGTGAGGACCACAGCCATGGTTCACCAGGAGTGTAAATCTAGGGTGTCAGAAGCTACCTCCAGACTCTCTGAAACAAATTCTCAATGTTATTTCCAGTAAGCTTTAATTAAGAGTCATTTTCAAAAACTGAGAAAAGTTCTTGGTACCTGCTGGCCATCTCTTGGCAACTGCTGAAGTATCCCCAGAGACCATAATTAGCAGTTAGGCAGGGAGGAAGATGCCACTTGCTCTTAAGACCCTGCAAGGACTGAGAAACCAGAACTAAACGAAGACAGAAATTCACAGAAAAAGCAGCATCTTCAAGTTCTTGCAAAGGAACAAATTAAATGTAACGTCAACACTTTAGAATAAATAATCCCGGGTCTCTTCTTTTTCTGGAAACCTGCCCTGGAGCAGGCGTATCCCTGCACTGGTTATTAAAGGGGTCCTTTTTTCCTCTCTTCTCTTCCTACATTGATTGGCCTTTATATTCTTCTTGTCCAGGGCCTCCCAGTTCTCAGATGTCTCAATTCCTAGCCAATGTGAGAAAGTTAAAAATTGGCTGGCAGGCTGCTTAGTAGAATATCTAACACACATTAGGCAAGTTTTTATTCTCTCAGGCTCACAAGGCAGATGGCACAGCCTATCTCAGGGAAATGTCAACCCAACTGCAAACGGTTAGCTGACTGTTTTTTGGGGTTTTTTGACATGTAGTTATAATCTGGAGCTAACTAATCTGGGCTTATTAATCATTAGCCATTTTTGGTGGTTCACAAGTATCTGCTTTTCCTTAAAAAGACTTGAAGCTCCAGAAGGGAAGGAAACGCACAGCGCAAGGTCTCCAGAGCCTTCTGTGGTTCCTTACCATGCCTGGGCCAGTCCTCCTCAGTGGCCGCTGCCAAAGGAAGGGAGGGGAGGGCCAATCCAGAGAGGCTGACATCTGACAAGGGACACCACAGTTTTCTATCAGATCTAGTTTAAACAATGTTTGTCTCATCTTTTTCTTGCCTTCCAAAGATGATGTTGAGGAGAGTAAGAGTTCTAAGAGGAAAAAATGATGAATAATCACAAGACAAACTGGGTACTAAATAGGGCAACTGAGAATTCCTTTAAAACCTTGAATAACATTTACAAAAGCATCCCAAACCAAGTGTCAGCTATTCAAATTGCATCATCCATTCTGTGGATTAACCAGGCATTCTCCATGGCAGTTTTGGCCATACTGCTGATCATTAGTCCACTTTCACTAGGAGACCAGAAAGGAAGGGGGAAAGGTGAATCACAATTGCAGGTGTTTGTTCTGTGTCTTGCATCAGGCCTAACACACATCTGTGGTCTGGAGACACACTTGTACTGCTTAAAGCAATAGCCTGATTCCTTTCTGTCTGCATTTCTATTTTACTCCTGTTGCATATATTATAAGAAAGAAATTGTATGCATCATTCACTGAAGATTTTACAGCCTATTATAGATAGAAGAAAACAAACGCAGAGGACAAAGACTTGCATAAGCTAGTGGGATAGTGGGTGGTTAAAAAATTCCTATGAATGCTCCATTGCATTTTCAAGTATAATACACCTAAAAAATTTTTCAAATGTCATATGCAAAAGGGGACAGAACTGAATCACTTATGTAGGAAGAAAGATTTGGGCTGGGTCTGGAAAGATTACTGGGGTGGAAGGAGTGTGCACACGGGGCACCCAGTTGTTTGCAGGGTGTGTGGCTATACCTGCCCAGCTACAACCTGAGGGGGTGGAGCTGGGTGGCCGTGGGTTCCTGAATAGATAGTGTCACAAGAGCACTTGAATTTAAGGGTAACTTCTGGATTATCTGAATGGAGTTCTGAGCTTTAGTTTTGATCTTCAACTGATATTAATAAACCAGCAGCCATGGCTCTGATTTATAGGACTGTCCCATAGGACTGTCACTGGGCTAGCATTTCCGCATGTTGTGGCCCTGGCTTGCACCTCTTCTTCTAGGAAACAGGCTGCTAGGAGACAGACCCAGACTCTTCTGATAGTTTCTGTGAACCTAATACAATAATTTTTTCATAAAAAAAATTCAGGTCTTTTCTGTTAGGTAGATAAGCATGATAAACCTTTCTAAGAGGGCACCTGGGCAATTCCTGAGTATGAGGGATGAAAATTTGAAGCTTTTCACAATAGCAGCAGTGGCAGCAGCATCGTGAGACAAACTCAGACTAATCTGCATTAAGCTCCAAATATGATATATATTAAAAGCTGCAGAATCTGATGGTGCCTAGTGAGGAATTTTCTCCCACTTGTTCTAAATCCTGGAGCCTTTACAATATAGCCTAACACGAAGGAGCAAGTGTTTCTGACCATATCTGGGAGAAATCACATGTTGTGTCATGTGAGGCTAACAAATAAATACAGGTCTGTGCTCCCTCTGCTGGGAGCAATATTAAAGCAGAAGGGAAAACAAACAGTACTGGCATCTTTAGCAAACAGTCAATGCTCATATATGAAGAAGAATACCCCTCACTTTTCTTGGTTTTAGACATTCTTTGAGAAATAAATCCATCTTGATCAACTTCTGACCAAAGCACTTGGAAATTTTTTTTTAATTTTTTTATTGATTATGCTGTTACAGTTGTTCTATTCCCCCCTTCATTCCCCTCCACCCTACCCCCCCATCCCCACCATTACCCCCTTTAGTTTATGATCATGTGTCTCAAGTCCTTTAGATTCTATATTTCCCATGCTATTCTTGCCCCCCATCTATTTTCTATCTACTGTCTATGCTACTTATTTTCTGTACCTTCTCCCCCCTTCTCCTCCTCCCACTCCCCTGTTGCTAACCCTCCTTGAGATCTTCATTTCTATGTTTCCACTCCTGATCTCGCTGTCCTTTTAGTTTGCTTTTGTTTTAGGTGTGGTTGTTAATAACTGTGAGAATTCTTAAAATACATATTAAATTAGACATATCTATAATCCTCACTACCAATTGTTAGCTATAATTGTAATAGTGACTTGGGGATCATTTATCAATAGACACAAGCAGATTCCTCCAAGATTTTAAGGTCCAGACACAGTCTGTAAAGCAGTTCTGTGAAAATAATCTCAAGTCCAAGCTAAAGTTACTTTTTTCTCCTTTTGTTTTTTAAGAGTATCTTCCAAAAAGCAAAGATTTACACTATTTATATATTTTCTGATAATGTCAAGCATTATACTTGATTTTCCAAATCATTAGCATGCAGAAGAATGACCTCATGGTGAACAGATGCACTTGGCTGTTAGCTGCAGTGATTACATCAGTCCCTCCCAGCAGTCGAGGGTGCCCATTCCAGTTAACCCTTTAAAGGCCTCTCTGCTGGCCCTCCCTTCCTTGGAAACATGCTTCAAGTACACACTTAGTCCCTCCCCCAAAGTATGTGAAATGCACATACACACATACATAAAACACACACATACACACATATATGGACATATATATATATATATATATACAAACGCTCACACATTTGTGTTAATTGCACCCAATATTTTAATACTGGCTACCACTTAGAAGATTGCTGGTCAATAAGGAAGGAATCAAAAGGAATGCAAATTACAGGGCTAGGTTAAAAAGCAGCTCAAATACTGATTATAGAGTGGGTATTATCAAAACAAGTAATGGGCGGAATAGATATGAGGTAGGTGGTATTTTAAAACAACATTTTTGGACTGGCAAAATAGGTTTTTTTAACAAAAAAACTTTTAAAAAAATGCTAAACACCCGCCTATTAGCCAAACAACAAAAACTCCACATTGCATCTGTGGTTGAGAGTAAATCATGAATAGAGGCACATTTACTTGGCCACTGTGACCATCAATGGCTGCCTTGGGTGACAAGCAACAGCCCTGGGGCAGGAGAGTCTGAGGAGAGGGCATTTTCCAACAGCGGCCTCTTTGGGCACAGGCCCCTCTCACTTAGTACATCTCTTACTTATAGCAGGAACTTAAAGGCTGACATTGGAGTTCTTACCTTTAAAAATGTGGGCTACTGGGTGTGACAAACCCAGTGTGGAATGAATAAGCATGCAGGTTATTCTCCCTCTATGTTAACAACAAAGGCCCCTGTAGCAAGGATACAAAGAAAACCTGAGAGCCCCTACTTGTTCAGATTGTGCATATGCATGTGAGCAGGAGCCGAAGGCCTGGCTTTGATGACACTGCTGGCCAGGATGGTCTGACTGGGTCTTCAGTGCACTGTGGGAGCTTGAGCCACTCATCGGGGGTCAATTTTTCCAGTTGGCTTGTTGTCAGCTAGTTTTTTCTTAATCATTATGGTGGGCAGATATGCAAAGCGTTAAAAGAGAACATTATGTCCAAACTTAAATTGCATTCATGGATTGATGTGATATATCTATATAAGTATTTTTATCACTCCACACAGAATACTCTAAACCCCAAACATTATAAAATGTGACACTAATGTTAATAACTTGAAAAGAGAAAGGACCAGCATTTGTCTTGATATCCTATCTTTGGTTTCATGTTCCTTTTGTACAAATTCCAATGTCCACTCTTAGGAGCAGTCAGAATCTTTATCTGTTAAGTGACTTTGGCAAATGCGATATTCTTGGAGAAGCTTGTCAGCAATTGTCTCCAAACTTCAGGTCTTAAAAAATCCAAATTACTCCTAGAATCTCACTTAAGATGTTACCTACACATTGACTTATTTGAATTGATTTAGGTAATGATAAACTTTTTGAAAAAAATCAAACGAATTTATATAGAAGTTAAAATATACCTAGAAAATAAAGTTCATCAATATTTGTTTCAATAATCAAGAGCCTTAAGAATGTAATAGTTGAGTTGACAAATGATTTTACTTAATTTGTTTTTTAAAAATTTTATTTATTTTTCGAGAGAGGGTGGGGAGAGAGAAAGAGAAGGAGAAAAACATCAGTGTGTGGTTTCCTTTTGCACTCCTCCTACTGGGGACCTGGCCTGCAACCCAGGCATGTGCCCTGACTGGGAATCAAACTGGTGACCCTCTGGTTTGTACTGACACTCAATCCACTGAGCCACATCGACCAGGGCTAGTTATTATTTAATTTCTTTCATTTTAAGAAATGAAAAGCTTTCTCAAGATTTTAAAAAACAGCCTTGGCTAGTGTGGCTCACTTGTGGCTCACAAGTGTAGTGTGGCTCACTACACTTGTAGGTTGAGCGCCAGCCTACAAACTTCAAACTGAAAGGTCACTGGTCTGATTCCTGATCTGCGCACATGCCTGGATTGCAGGCCAGGTCCTCAGTTGTGGGTGTGCAGGAGGCAACGGATCAATATTTCTCTCCCTCTCTTTCTCCTACCCTTTCCCTCTCTCTAAGAAATGAGTAAAATCTTTAAAAAACAAACAGACAAAAAGCACTGACAAATTTCAAGTCCCAATACATGAGGGTGGAAAAAGCAGAATGATATCTTTTAAAAAATTAGCTTTGCTACATATCTTTCACGTGCTTTCACTAAAAATTATAAACAATTTTAGACCTCTGCCTAGACTGGGTACAAAATCTTCATTTCTCTTGAAACTGATTTTTCTTTTTCTGGTTTTAGATAGAATGTTGGCAGACTGTATAAAAGAATTCAATTCACAGCTGTTCTACTTTTTTAATGTAGGAAACATTAATCAAAGCTTGAAGTTATAAGCTTTTCTCATGTAGTTTAGTATTCCAGTTCAACAAAGATCAATAGAGGCCATCCCTGTGTTTCTTGACGCCTCACCAGGAAGCAGAGGCATGATTATGTAAATTGTGTGGCTCTGGTACCACAGCCAGCTCGCTTATCTCCCAGGCCTTCTGCCTGATGCTCCTGGCTCCCTGTGCAAGTGCAAGCCTTTCCCTCTTATCTCCCAACAAAGCTGGGAGAGGCAAGGATAGAAGCCAGGGATGTTAAACAATGATGCATGGCTGATTTTATTTGTAAGTGATTTATTTCACTGAATTTAATTTTTTTTCACTTTGTGTGGAAGATATTTGTTAACAAGTCAGAATAGGACAAGGAAGGTGGTGTTCAGAGACAATCAATACAGGTTAAAAATCTGTTAAGCACCCTTACAGTTGTGTTTACACTAGTGGAAGAAGAAAGCCCTTCATTGAGAATTTCAACATGCATTGACCAAATATCCCACTTGCTTTCTGAAAGGCAATTAAACTGTAATTACATGCAGAAATTTAAAAGTAATTCTCTTCTTTGAAAACAAAACCCCACAGTAATGATACAATCAATTTAAGTGGCAGTACACATTTCCCCCCCAAATTGTTAATATAAGAAGAGTAAAACCTAAAAACAGAAACATTCATGGAAAATTCTGAAATTTTGCATTTGCCTAACCAATGAAAATGATTGTAAGCCAGTTTCTAAACAGGTTCCATACCAAGTGCTACTCTGGTCAGCGGCTGGTCCATGTGACACAGGCCACTACAGAGAGAAAGCTAGCAGGCTGCACCGCTGTAATGATGGACCCAGGATACTGTCCTTCCATTTCTCCTCCATTAATCCCTGACCTGACTATCTGGGCAAGATAATCCCCATTTAGCATTAGTATCAACGGCTTCGACTGTGAGGAACTCTTTTTTTGATAAGTAAGCACCAATTCAGGCATCACTTTTACACAGCATATTCCCAGCTCAGCAAGAAACCCACACTACTGAATGAACCAGAGCACATTACTGAGAAAAAGTTCATTAACCTTGCTAGATCTGGGGGTTAACAGGATAGCTGAAGAAAAGAACGGAGTGAACAGCTTGGATACAAAACAAATTAAAATGAATGTCATCATTCCTTTTGATATTCATTAGTTGATTCAGAGGGAGAATGCTGTCCTTAAATTTGCAAGCATTTATCTGTGAAAAACAGGTGTACATCTGCTGCTTGAGTGCGTCTTAAGCGTGTGAGGGAAGGATAATGTAGACACTCACCCATTCCACCAAGGGAGTAGCTTGGAGATGGAGAAAAGACTTGGGCTGCGAAATCCTCAAATGTCATTACTTCACGGTGGTTCTGAATTATTGCTTCGAGATACAGAGCTCGCTCTTCGTAGCTGCAGTAATCGGTTAAGGAAACAAGTGCATGTGCAGAATGACACACACAACAACAATGTAGTTTACTTCATTTTACATACAGCTATGCAACTTTTACATTGTGTGGGGGAAATTACATGGCAAGTTCATTAACATCTGTCTGAAAATTAAATATTAGTCATAATTAATGATAACATTCTGATTTTGAGATGTATGTTTCTTAGATTTTTTAACTGCATTCAACACTAGTATCAACAAAAAAATGTACACAGTTATAGAATCACATCAAAACATTGTTAAGATTGAGTCAAACAAAAACGGAGACACTGATTATGAAAACATCTTTTTCCTTTTTAGTAAACTTATTGCAGAACACTAGTTAACAAAATTATACAGGTTTCATGTGCATAATTCTATAACACATCATCTGTACACTGTACTGTGTGTTCACCACTCCAAGCCAAGTCTCTGTCCATCATCATTTATTCGTCCCATACTCTCCTCCACCTCCCTCTGCCCACCCCTAGCAATCACCACACTGTCGTCCATGTCTGTGAGTTTTATTTTGTCACTTTTTTTTACTCAGTTTCTCCACTCCTGCCAACAGCTGTCAGCCTGCTCTTTATCTATGAGTCCGTCATTATTTTGCTTTTTAGTTCATCTTGTTCATTAGATTCCATGTATAAGTGAAATCATATGGTACTTGACTTTCTCCGACTGGCTTATTTCACTTAGCATAAATGCACTACAGGTCCATCCATGCTGTCACAAAAGGTAAGCTTTCCTTCTTTTTATGGCCAAATAGTATTCCATTATGTAAATGTACCACAGCCTTTTAATCTATCTACTCATGGACAGCTGGGCTGCTTCCAAACTTTGGCTATTATAAATAACCATGACAGCACCTCTTTGCACTGACAACTGTGGGACAACACTGGATCTTCTTTTCCTAGTTCATTGATAAAACGTTATTTTCAGCCTACTGACAAAATGATTTGATACTTTAAGCAAGAATCAGTGCTAAGATGGTGGAATACACTTTTAAAAATAAGCAAATCCATGTTACTGGGAAGAGGAAAGGACAGGAGGTATGCTCTGAGGGGGCACTTGGGCCGAAAGCAAAGACAGGCTATGAACATTAGAACATGGGAACTAGTAAGTCAGAGAATCTAACAGAGAATGTGCAAGTTAATAATTTTTTTAAAAGACTGCTGCTTTTAATTAAAACTGTAGTCTGGAACACACGCATTCAAATGTGCAATCAAAAACCAGTCACCAATAAAACTTACAAGCGTAACATGCTGAAGCAACTTTCCAGCTGTCTTAATAGGACCCCTGTGTGTGGCTGCCTTTCACGGGGCAGAAAGCAAATCTTCCCCTTTTGTGTGTGGCTTCTGTTTCCTTAGAAGGTGAATCATGCACTTTCAATAACAGGAAAGCGTCACGACAATTCAACAGCGATGGGGCCACCACATGTATGACTTTATGAATTAACACTTGGGGAAGTTGGCATGATGTCTCATTTTCCCCTTCTGCATCATCAATACCAAAGTTAAAAGATGTGTTTTAGTTATTTCAAAAATCATGCTAATTTTCCAGAAACATAAAAATGTGGACCATCATCTGTTTATTGCCTGTAGCACCAGAAGAACAAAAGTAATTCTGCCATTTCTCATTATATTTTCAAAATGGCCTTTTAAAAATATGAGTTATAACAATTATGCCCTTCTACTTAGTTTTTGATAGAGCACGTGTTTTAAAATAGGAATAGATTTTTCTGTTTTCTTTTGGCAAAGTATGCAAACCAGTTTCTCAGTGCAGGTCTTTCTTCCTTCTTCCTCTTCAATTATATTCAGAAGGAGATTTTTCACACCATGAGGAGACAAGAAGCATTCTAGGGCTGTGCAGCTACAAGTCATATGTAGCTATCTAAATTGAAATTTAAATTAACTAAAATAAAAGAAATAGAAATTCAGTTCCTCTGTCCCACTAGCTATATTTCAAGTACCCAATAGCCAGATGTAGCTAGGGGCTACCATACTGGATTGTAGACAGAACATGCCCATCATCGTAGAATGACCTGCTGGACAGCACTATTCCAGAATTTCTCCTTAGGCTTACTCTATGTAACTTTAAAAAAGGAAAATGAATTTCAAGATTTCAAAAGTGGCCCCTTGATGATTTATGATCTTTTATATAGATGGTCATAATAGTCCAAGGCCTGGGCAGCATGAGCCTGAACTGGTTTCTCAACTGCAGGCTGAGCTCCTGGTGACTCGTTTTAACTAATGAACAGACTGCCAAACTTCCTTAGCAAGAGGCACTCATTCAGGCCCAATTCTAGAGGGACCCACTGATGCCATTCGTGTTTCATTTTAAACATGCTTATTCTGCACAATACTTGGCTGTTGCCACGACTCAGCCCTCCATGCATGGCCCCAGCAAGCTGCTGGTCTGCAAGAACAGCAGGATGTTAGGCCTGAGTGGCCGTCTGGTGAACAGGCACTCTGACACTAAGCTGGCACGTGCTGGCCCAGCAGGAGCTGAGTGAGGCGTGACAAATTACTCAAAGAGCTAAGCTAAACTTATGGCTGACAACCACCTGAGCCTTCGGACAGCCATGGCTCGGTGTCAATGCTCAATTCATGGAGCCTCTTTTCAGTCCACAGTTTGCTTGTGGGCTTGGGTTAGAGCAGGTGTGTCCCTCTAAAGACCTGTCATGCTCTGCCTAGAATCATCCTGCTGTTTCCTGAAAGGCCCCACTGTGTCCAACACATCCACATACACTGCTCAGTACAATGGTGAGCAAAATAGAAAAGCGAATGCATTTTGTTAAATATGCTATCTGGAAGAGTATCTGCTATGTTAATCAAGCTCACAGTCAAACCTACACAGGGATGCTGCATATGATACCATAAATTGGCCCCAGACAGCAGCCTGCAACCCTCATCCTGCACAACACTGTCTTATTTTCATAAGTGTGTCCTTGTCAACGCTGAGAGATCTGGGCTCCTAAGAGCAAGTCCAGAATTAGAGTTCCAGAAGGTAATGATCAAGTTGTGAGATTATCTGATTGAATGAATATTTATAGTCTTTTCCTATAGGAAGGCACTATGGAAGACAGCACAAAAAGGTGCTTCTAGAATTGGATACCTAGAGAATGTTTACTTCACAGAAGGCTCCTGACCTCACCATTTATGCCCCCAACTGTCACATGCAGCACATACTCCCTCACCCCCAGGCTAGTTCCAGGCTGCTGCAGGAGTGTTAACAGCACCAAACTGGGTGTTGTCATCTATATAAACATTCACTAGGGAGTGGGGTGAGGCCAGGAGATCATCAAATGCATTTTCACTCATGGCCCACGCCAGGGCATATAAACACCATGACAAAAAGAAAACAAACATCAACCCAAATGTGACAGCCACAGGAGCTTGTAGGTGCCAAAAATCATTTCTTTTAGCTTTAAACAAACGTAGCTCTGGGATCTTAACTGAATTTATTAGTGAAACTACTAGCAAGGGCAATTAGGAGCAGTATCGCCCGACATCATCTTATGTAAAACCCTTACGGCTTCCAAGCCAGTTGCTTTCAATTAAAAAAAACAGCAACATTTTTTAATTCAGATATCAAAAAGCTTATAAAGATCTTCTCACATGTAAGATGTTAAGAGGTAGACTGTACACTGGAATAATGCTGGGCAGTGGATGGCCAGTGACCTTTGACTGAAAGCAGGTAGCTAAAGAGGCACTTGGTTACAAATCCAATTCCTGTTTCAATACTAACTAATGCCCTTTGTTCTCTTAAAAAGTCCACTAACATGTGACACTTAAATCCTGAATTGCTATCACATTAAAAACCATAGTCAAGTACTTTCTTAAAGAGCAATCCCCACCTTTAGTATTCAATTAAGAGAACATTTAACTTACTAACTAAAAACCTATCTTGATTTCTGGTTATTATTGAGTCTCTTTAGTGATCCATTCTGTCTACATATCGAGTGAAAAAATTTTAACATATTTTATTATGCTGTTACAGTTGTCTCATTTCCCCCCTTCATTCCCATCCACCCTGCACACCCTCTCTCCCACATTCCCCCACTTTAGTTCATGTTATGTGTCATAAATTCTTTAGCTTCCACACTTCCCATACTATTCTTGCCTTCCCCCCCATCTATTTTCTACCTACCATCTATGCTACTTTTTCTCTGTACCTTTCCCCCCTCTCTCTTCCTCCCACTCCCCTGTTGCTAACCCTCCATGTGATTTCCATTTCTGTGGTTCTGTTCCTATTCTAGTTGTTTGCTTAGTTTGTTTTTGTTTTTGTTTTAGGTGTGATTGTTAATAACTGTGAGTTTGCTGTCATTTTACTAAACATGTTTTTTTATCTTCTTTTTCTTAGATGATTCCCTTTAACAATTCATATAATAAAGGCTTGGTGATAATGAACACCTTGAACTTGACCTTATCTGGGAAATGCTTTATCTGCCCTTTCATTCTAAATGAAAGTTTTGCTGGATAGAGCAATCTTGGATGTAGGTCTTTGGATTTCATGACTTGGAATACTTCTTTCTAGTCCCTTCTTGCCTATAAGGTCCCTTTTGAGAAATCAGCTGACAGTCTGATGGGAACTCCTTTGTAGGTGACTGTCCCCTTATCTCTTGCTGCTTCTAGGGTTCTCTCCTTCATTTTCATCTTGGCTAATGTAATGATGATGTACCTTGGTGTGTTCCTGCTTGGGTCCACCTTCTTTGAGACTCTGAGTTTTCTGGACTTCCTAGGAGTCTATTTCTTTTGTCAGATTGGGGAAGTTCTCCTTTATTATTTGTTCAAGTAAGTTTTCCACTTGTTGCTCTTCCTCTTCCCCTTCTGGTACCCCTATAATTGGGATGTTGGAACGTTTAAAGTTGTCCCAGAGGTTCCTAAGCCTCTCATTTTTTTGAATTCTTATTTCTTCATTCTTTTCTGTTTGGTTGTTTCTTTCTTCCTTCTGATCCACTTCATTGATTTGAGTCCCAGTTTTCTTTCTATCACTATTGTTTCCCTGTGCATTTTCCTTCATTTCACTTAGTGTAACCTTCATTTTTTCACCTAATTTGTGACTAAAATCAACCAGTTCTGTGAGCATGCTGATCACCATTGCTTTGAACTGTGCATCTGATAGGTTGGCTATTTCTTTGCCACTTGGTTGTATTTGCTCTGGAGCTTTGATCTGTTCTTCCATTTGGGCCATTTTATTTTTTTCTTGTCTCACCTGTTACTTATGAGGGGCAGAGCCATAGGTGTTCACCAGGCAGGACAACCCAGTTGCTGGGTTGTGATACTGTATGTGGGGGCGGGGTCTGAGAGGAAATAATGGCGCTTGCTCTGTTCTCTGCTACTGGATTTCAGTCACTTCTGCCGCTTCCCCCAGGCAAACTGGGCCTTTCTGGTGCTGGTTCCCTGGGTGGGTGGGCTTGTGTACATTCTAGGACCCTGTGGGTCTCTCCAACAAACTCTCCTGTGAGGCTGGGAGTCTCTCCAGGCACCTCAACCCCCGCAGGTGTTTTCAATCAGTGTTTTGAGACTTTATTTCCTGGCACTGGGACCGTGGATTGCGTGGTCTGTCTCGCTCCCCAGTTTCACCTGGTTTATCTGTGTGCAAATGTGGGACTGCTAGGTCAGCCAGCAGCCTTGTGTACCATGTCCCACTTCACAATCGCCGCCTCACTGGGTCTGCCCATTGCCACCCTGTGCCCAGGGTCTGCCAGCCGCTGCCTGCATCCCCAGTGCCACTGCTTTTTTTTGCTGCAACCCCTCTCTGCCTGGCTGCTGGACTCCACCCCTCCTACCAGTCTGGATGAATGTGTCTATTTTAAGTCCTTGGTTGTTGGACTTCCATACAGTTCATTTTTCTGTCAGTTCTGGTTGTTATTTTGTTTCTAAATTGTTGTTGTCCTTATTTTGGTTGTGCCAGAAGGTACAGTCTCTCTACCTTTGCCTCCATCTTGGTGGAAGTCAGAATTTTTATCAATTATCAACATTCCTCTACTTGAATAAAGAAGCCATCTGTATTTACTGGTTACATTTCATCAAAACTCCCAAAAGAATTTTCGAAGACACACTCTGCTGGGTTACAAGAGCCTGAGAATCCAAATTACAAGCCCCTAACTTTATTCTGATTATAAT
This sequence comes from Artibeus jamaicensis, assembly GCF_021234435.1. Taxonomy (NCBI): domain Eukaryota; kingdom Metazoa; phylum Chordata; class Mammalia; order Chiroptera; family Phyllostomidae; genus Artibeus; species Artibeus jamaicensis. The sequence goes on from NW_026521913.1 coordinate 3,872,992, forward strand.
TTGTTTTCATTTTTAGAAATGGCAGCAGCAGCATGACATGAAGGAGCTTACTTTTTGGAGGAAGACAGGTTGAGGTCTGAATTCCAGTCCTCTCCCTCACCAGCTGGGGGACCCAGGGCCAGGTGCTCCAAACCCCAGTATCAGTTTTCTTGTATGTAAAGCACAGACAGTGACATCTGCTCTCGGGGCTGCTAGGAAGATCAGAGAAATCATATGAAGCATTGACCCTGGTTCCAGCACACAAGAGAAGCACAAGGGGTTGCCTGCTCCTCCCAACCCCTAACATGTGGGCTTACAGGTCAGTCTTCCAGAAAGACTGTAAGAATAAGCTGAAGGAAATGTCTGTGTCAGGCTCTACTGTAAGCAAGCCTCCTTCATACACTGGAGCCTCATGAGCTGGACTGAGTCCTGTGGTCTCCATATTACCTATCAGGAAATGGAATCTCAAAGAGTTCAAGTGATTTGCTAGCATCAGTTATTCAATGGTGCCCTTTGGACTGGAACCCAGGTCTCCTTACTTTTACTGCCTTCTCCTCATATCTATAATTCTAGAATACATGAAATTAATTTCAAGATTTCATGCAAGGTTGGGAGCTAAACTCCAAACAAGGGTAAATCAATTGACTTAAATATACATAGGTAGAAAAAGTCAACCTGCAACATAAACTTGAGTACATAACTTTAAGCTGCATCTATACCCACAGACCATGCTGACTTTAAAAATTCATGATAATTATAATACTTCATTTTAATTTCTTTTTACTCATTCAGTGTTTATTTACTACCCGCTTAGTATTTTTAAACTTCTATCTTAGAATAATTCCATTTTTTTTTAATCAAGGAAAGAAGAGAACTGCTTAAAAGAGTCTATGTTGCAAATTGTACAGACACATACATTTTTTACTTTTTAAAATATATTTTATTGATATGCCATTACAGTTGTCCTATTTCCCCCTTCATTCCCCTCCACCCTGCACACCCCTCCCCCACCATTACCCCCTTTATGTCCACGTGTCTCAAGTTCTTTAGATTCTATATTTCCCATACTATTCTTGCCCTCTCCCTATTTTCTACCTACCATCTATGCTACTTATTCTCTATACGTTCTCCCCCCTTCTCCTCCTTCCATTCCCCTGTTGCTAACTCTCCATGTGATCTTCATCTTTATGGTTCTGCTCCTGATCTAGCTGTCCTCTTAGTTTGCTTTTGTTTTAGGGGTGGTTGTTAATAACTGTGCATTTGCTGTCCTTTCACTGTTCATCTTTTTTATCTTCTTTTTCTTAGATAAGTCCCTTTAACATTTCATATAATAAGTACTTGGTGATGATGAACTCCTTGAATTTGACCTTATTTGAGAAGCACTTTATCTGCCCTTCCATTCTAAATGAAAGCTTTGCTGGATAGAGCAATCTTGGATGTAGGTCTTTGGATTTCATGACTTGGAATACTTCTTTCCAGCCCCTTCTTGCCTGTAAGGTCTCTTTTGAGAAATCTGCTGACAGTCTGATGGGAACTCCTTTGTAGGTGACTGTCCCCTTAGCTCTTGCTGCTTCTAGGATTCTCTCCTTCATTTTAATCTTGGCTAATGTAATGATGATGTGCCTTGGTGTGTTTCTTCTTGGGTCCAACTTCTTTGGGACTCTCTGAGCTTCCTGGATTTCCTGGAAGTCTATTTCCTTTGCCAGATTGGGGAAGTTCTCCTTTATTATTTGTTCAAATAAGTTTTCCACTGGTGGCTGTTCCTCTTCCCCTTCTGGTACTCCTATAATTCGGATGTTGGACTGTTTAAAGATGTCCTGAAGGTTCCTAAGCCTCTCCTCATTTTTTTGAATTCATGTTTCTTCATCCTTTCTGTTTGGTTATTTTTTTCCTCCTTCTGGTCCACTCCTTTGATTTGAGTCCCAGTTTCCTTTCCATTACTATTGGTTTCCTGTGCATTTCCCTTCATTTCAATTAGTTTAGCCTTCATATGTTCCTCTGATTTGTGACTAAAATCAACCAGTTCTGTGAGCATCCTGATCACCAGTGTTTTGAACTGTGCATCTGACAGGTTGGCTATTTCTTGGTCACTTAGAGTTATTGGCTCTGGGGCTTTAAGTTGTTCTTGAGCCATGTTTTGGTCTGTTTGCACCTGTTAGGTATGAGAGGCACAGCCCTAGGTGTTCACCAGGGCAGGGCAACTCAGTTGCTGGGTTGTGATGCTGTATGTGGGGGCAGGGTCAAAGAGGGGCAATAGTGGTCCCCTCTGCTGCTTCCCGCGGCAGGGGCCTGGGCGGTCTGTCTCACTGCTCGCTCCTCCGCCTGGTTTATCTGCACGCAAATGTGTGATCGCGGTCAGTCTGCTGCCTTGCGCCCTCACTGGGTCTGCCCATTGCAAGCCCATGCCTGGGATCCGCCAACTGCGCCTGGGTCAGTACAGCTGTTTTCCTGCACAACCCCAGGAGGGGTTTCCTGTTCTGCCAGCCACTGGCTCTGCCCCTCTTACTGGTCTGGATGAATGGTTCATTGTCGTCGGACTTCTGTATAGTTCAATTTTCTGTGTTTGGTTGCGTTTTTGTTACTAAAACTTTGTTGTCTTTAAACTTGGTTGTGGGAGGAGGCACAGTATTTCCACCTATGCCTCCATCTTGGCCAGAAGTCCCACATACACTACATGTTTTACTCTTGAGGCCCTTCTTGCCTGGACCTTTTCTACATTTCCTGAGAATGGACACCATACTCAGACAAAGTCACTGTGGAGGCAGCTGCTTCCTAATGTCAGCATGTGAGGGTTCTGTAGCAGTTTCTGTACACATCCTGGTTTTCCTTTTAAACTCATGTAGCCCCTTATTGCTTGACACAAGCCTGCCCAGGGCTATCATTCTTATGACTATGCAGACTCTACTTCTCACATCAGTGATCTATCTACAAGGAGAAGGAGCCACATTCCCGCACACCTTTGGAGGCTTCAACCAACCCTGTGCCCCTCTGGTAAGTTGTGGCCCTCCCAGGTTTTGGTGCCATGTTTGTTCCATCCATTGAGTGTATTAGGGTGGAGAAAACAGAACCTCTGCCTGTAGTTCCCACACATAGACATTTCATGTTAAGTATACTTGTATCAGTTTCTTCGCTGTTGTAAATGACCACAAACTGGGTGTCTTAATACAATAGAAATGTACTTTCTCACAGCTCTGTGAGCCCAGAAGTCTAAAATCAAGGAGTTAGTTAGCATGGCCTTACTCCCTCCAGAGGCTTTATGGGAGAGTCTGATCTTGGTTCTTTCCATTCTAGTTAGCTGTTTGCATTCTTGGACTGTGGGTGCCTCCCTTCTATTCCTGCCTCTGTGGTTTACTGCCTCTTCCTTTTCTCTGTATCTCTTACAAGGACATGTCATTGGACTTAAGGCTCACCTTGACAATCCAGGACACCATTCTCATCTCAAGATCCTTAATTTATATTTGCAAAGATACTCATTCAATGCACTAACATTCTCAGATTCTGAGAATAGAATGTGAACATATCTTTTTGGGGGCTGCCATTTAGCCCACTATACTCCTTGAGGACACTGCGTGAGTCAGGTTCATCCTTATGCCATCCATGCTCCATAACCATGAACACCTAGAATTTGTGTCTATGGCTTTGGACTATCACAGTGCTGGATATATTCTAGGAAAAGGCAAGTTGTAAGGAGACATTAGAGAGTTTTCAATTTGAAGTAAAATTCTGCAGAGATAAAAATGAATTGACATAAAACTTCTAGTAATATGAAGCATACTCTTTATGACACTGGGATGTGAAATAATTTATTAAACAAGAAAAACCACCAAACCATAAAGGAGAAGACTTGTACATCTGGACATATTCAAATTAAGAACTACTGTTCACCAAAATATCATAAAGGAGGTAAAGCTACAAGGCACAAACTGGGAGAAGTCATCTGTAATGCATGACTGACAAAAAGTAGTTTGAAGAATATATAAAGAACCCCTATAAATCAATAAAAACCCAAGTAATCTACTAGAAAAATGCACAAAGCTATAAGCATTTCCAGAAGATAAACTATGAATGGGCATTAAGATACTCAACATAAAGAATAATCAGGGATTATTAGAGCCACAGTGAGATACCTTCTTGTATATACTAGACTGGCAGAAGAAAAAAATCTAATAATGCCAAATGTCAGAGATGACGTGGGACACAGTAACTTTCAATGCCTAATGGTAGGTGGTAATTGGCCCAACTTCTCCAGAAGGCAATTTGACATTATTCAGGAAAGGGCAGATGTGCATATTCCATGGGCCAGAAATTCTGCATGTATGAATATTATAATGTTCTATAGACAATATCAAAAAGAAGAAAAAAATCATTTAAAAAATTTAAAAATATTTTTTATTGATGCTATTACAGTTTTCCCAATTTTCCCTCTCTGTCCCCCCATCCAACCTGCTCCCCAACCCTCCAGCATTCCCCCCCCAACCTTAGTTCACATTCATGGGTTGTATATATAAGTTCTTTGAGTCCTCTGTTTCCCCAACCACTTTTTCTCTCTCCCCATCTACCTTATGCCTACTAACCATACTTCTTCTCCCTTGTACCTTTCCCCCCCATTCCTCCCTTCCCCCTTCCCACTGAAATCCCTCCATGTGATGTCCATTTCTCTGATTCTGTTCCTGTTCTGGTTGTTTGCGTAGTTTTTTGTTTCTTTTCTTTTAGGTTCATTTGTTGATAGTTGTGAGTTTGCTGTCATTTTACTGTTCATATTTTTTATTTTCTTTTTCTGAGATAAGTCCCTTTAACATTTAATATAATAATGGTTTGATGATGATGAACTACTTTAACTTGACCTTATCTGGGAAGCACTTTAATTGCCCTTCCATTCTAAATGATAGCTTTGCTGGATAGAGCAATCTTGGATGTAGGTCTTTGAATTTCATGACTTCAAATACTTCTTTCCATCCCCTTCTTGCTTGCAGGATTTCTTTTGAGAAATCAGCTGGTAGTCTAATGGGAACTCCTCTGTAGGTACTGCATTTTCCAGACCATAAGACAAACCCTAGGTTTTAGAGGAATAGCAAAAAATTTTTTGAAGCAAAAAATGTGGTAAAATATTTAATAACATAAATAACATAATATTTCACCAATGTAAACAGAACTCAACAGAAGCATTAACAACCATTATTCCTCCCAAATTTGGGGGGGAGTGCATCTTACAGTCTGAAAAATATGGTAACTCTTTCCTTTTCACTTGCAGCTTTTAAGACTCTCTCTTTGCTTTAACCTTGGGTAACTTAATGATGATGTGCCTTGATGTGTTCCTCTTTGGGTTCAGCTTCCTTGGTAGTCTCTGGGCTTCCTGGACTTCCTAGAAGTCTGTTTCCTTCATCAGATTGGGAAAGTTTTCCTTCATTATTTGTTCAAATAAGTTTTCAATTTCTTGGTCTTCCTCTTCTCCTTTTGGTACCCCTATAATTCAGACATTGGAACGTTACAGGTTGTCCCAGAGGTTTTTAAGAGTCTCTTCACTTTTTCAAATTCTTGATTTTTGATCTGGAGGGATGTTTATTTCTTGTTTTTTGATCTGGATAGATGTTTATTTCTTCCTTTTGTTCCAAATCATTGCTTTGAGTCCTGGTTTCTTTCCTGTCAATGTTAGTTCCCTGGATATTTTTCTTTATTTCATTTTGGGTATCCTTCATTTGTTTTTCCATTATTTGACCAAGCTCAATCAGATATGTGAGCATTTTGATTACCAGGGCTTTAAATTTTCCATCAGATAGGCTGGCAATCTCCTCCTCACTTAGCTCTTTCTGAGGCTCTACTCTGTTCTTTCATTTGGGCCATATTTCTTTGTCTTGGTGCAGATGATATATTGTAAGGGGGTAGGGCCTTAGGTATTCACCTGGACAGGGCAACCATCTTTGCTGTACAGCAGCACTGCCTGTGGGGAAGGGGCCAGAGAGAAAACCATATGGCTCACCTGCTTGTCTCTAGCACAATTTTCAACGTACTCTCGGACTCTCCTGAAAGACCAGGAGCTTCTCCATGGCAACCCCAGCCATTGCCCATAGCCACCTCTGAGTCCCCTTAAGTCAGCCCCTCTCTCACAGCCCACCAGGCTCAGCAGCCAGCCCCACCCCCAATGTCCATGTGACGTGACACCGCAGTTTTTCTGAGTTGGCCAGCCAGGTCTGGTGCCTTACTGGTCTGGTTGTTCTGGTTGATTTTTTTCTTTAATTCCTTGCTTGTTGGAGTTCCATGCAGTTTGGTTTTCTGCCACTTTTGGTTGTTTATCGATTTCGGATTGGTTGTGTCCTCCTTTTGGTTGTGTGAGGAAGAGAAGGGTCTCTACCTATGCCTCCATCTTGGTCAGAACTTGAAAAAATCATTTTTAATTTCTATGGACAAATGCAGCCACAAAATAGAATACTATATAGCAGCAAGAAATAAACTTCTGAAAATAGTCTTGACAGAGAAAGGGCTATGTTGGGTGGTGCGCCTGACTTGAAGAGAAAATGGATCAAAGGCAGGGAAGAAGTGGACATCCTTTAGTGAAGCAGACAACAAAGCACTATAGACAAGCGAATAGACACATTCCTCACACAAAGATAGGTACTGGACTCATAGAAACCTGGTGAAAACCAGACTGTTTAAGACAGCTGTGGATCAAGGAATGCATAAAAAATACCCATAGATACATTTATTTATTTTGCTTTAACCTTTATTGTATTTTTCCCATTACCATTTAGTTCCTTTATACCCCCACCCCCCATCAATCACCACACTGTGGTCCATGTCCATGAGTCTTTTTTCCCTTTTGCTCAATCCTTCCACCCTCTAACCTCTCCCCACCCAGCTTGGGTCAGAAAAAAAATGGCTAAGAATATTTTATGAAACTAGGAAATTAGTGAGCTGATTATCTTCTGCTGGTCCCACTACCAGTAGCTTTTAGATTAAAGGATGCAGCTGATGATAACATTTTCATTTGGCTGGGGGAATTTTTTGAACAGTGATCAAAGAAAAAGTTTTAAAATGCCTACTGGTCTTAGATATGACACCAAAAGCACAAACAACCGAAGAAAAAGAAAAGGAAAATTAGAGTCCATCAAAAATAAAATACTTTTATACTTCAAAGGGCTCTACCAAGAAAGGAAGATACAACTCAAAGAATGAGAGAAAATATGTATTTGCAAACCATATGAGACCCCTAATAAGGGTCTCATATACAAAATATATAAAAAACTCATAACTCAACAATAAAAGGACAACCCAAATGAAAAAGAGGCAAATGATTTGATTAAACATTTCTCCAAAGATGATATACACATGATCAACATATGAGAAGATGCCCAACATTATTAGTCAACAGAGAAATGGAAATCAAAACCACAATGAGAGGACTTCCGCCAAGATGGAGGCATAGGTGGAAGCCCTGCACCTTCTTGCACAACCAAGTTTAAAAACAACAAAGTTTTAGCAACAAAAACACAGCCAAACCACAGAAAACTGAACTACACAGAAGTCTGACAACAACGAACCCTTCAGCCAAACCAGTAAGAGGGGCAGAGCCAGCAGCAGAGCGGGGTTGGGCAGGAAAGATCCGCCGGCCCGACCCAGGCAAACAACCCAGGTGCGCCAGCAGCCGTGGGCGGATCCACTGAGGGCTGATTGAGGTCACACATTCGAGTGCAGATAAACAGGTGAAGGAGCGAGCAGTGAGATGGACGGCAGACTGCGCAGACCCCATTGGCAGAAAGCGGCAGAGGGAACTGCCATTGTCCCTCTCTGACCCCGCCCCCACATACAGCTTTACAAACCAGGGACCTGGGTGCCCCCTCTCTGACCACGCCCCCACATACAAAGTCACAAACCAGCGACCTGGGTGGCCCCGTGCTGGTGAACACCTAAGGCTCTGCTCCTCATACCTAACAGGCATGAACAGATCAAAACATGGCTCAAGAACAACTCAGAGCCCCAGAGCCGATAAATCTAAGCGAACAAGAAATCGCCAAACTTTCAAATGCACAGTTCAAAATACTGATGCTCAGGATCCTCACAGAACTGGTTGATTTTAGTCACAAATTAGAGGAATATATGAAGGCTAAACTAATTGAAATGATGGGAAATGCACAGGAAACTAATAGTGATGGAAAGGAAACTGGGACTCAAATCAAAGGAGTGGACCAGAAGGACAAAAAAATAACCAAACAGAAAAGGATGAAGAAACATGAATTCAAAAAAATGAGGAGAGGCTTAGGAACCTTCAGGACATCTTTAAACAGTCCAACATCCGAATTATAGGAGTACCAGAAGGGGAAGAGGAACAGCCACCAGTGGAAAACTTATTTGAACAAATAATAAAGGAGAACTTCCCCAATCTGGCAAAGGAAATAGACTTCCAGGAAATCCAGGAAGCTCAGAGAGTCCCAAAGAAGTTGGACCCAAGAAGAAACACACCAAGGCACATCATCATTACATTAGCCAAGATTAAAATGAAGGAGAGAATCCTAGAAGCAGCAAGAGCTAAGGGGACAGTCACCTACAAAGGAGTTCCCATCAGGCTGTCAGCAGATTTCTCAAAAGAGACCTTACAGGCAAGAAGGGGCTGGAAAGAAGTATTCGAAGTCATGAAATCCAAAGACCTACAACCAAGATTACTCTATCCAGCAAAGCTTTCATTTAGAATGGAAGGGCACATAAAGTGCTTCTCAAATAAGGTCAAATTCAAGGAGTTCATCATCACCAAGTACTTATTATATGAAATGTTAAAGGGACTTATCTAAGAAAAAGAAGATAAAAAAGATGAACAGTGAAAGGACAGCAAATGCACAGTTATTAACAACCACCCCTAAAACAAAAGCAAACTAAGAGGACAGCTAGATCAGGAGCAGAACCATAGAAATGAAGATCACATGGAGGGTTAGCAACAGGGAATGGAAGGAGGAGAAGGGGGGAGAAGGTACAGGAAATAAGTAGCATAGATGGTAGGTAGAAAATAGATAGGGGGGAGGGCAAGAATAGTATGGGAAATATAGAATCTAAAGAACTTGAGACACATGGTCATAAACTAAAGTGGGGGAATGGTGGGAGAGGGGTGTACAAGTGGAGGGGAAGGAAGGGGGCAAACTGTAATGGCATAATTAATAAAATATATTTTTAAAAAACCACAATGAGACTACTTCACACTCATTAGGATGGTTATAATCAAAGGATAAAGATGAACAACGACAACATTTTTTTAAAAAGAATGAACAGTAAGTAATGGTGAAGATGTAAAGAAACGGAAATTCTCATACCTTGCTGGTAGAAAGTTGAAATGGTGTAGCCAATAAGGAAAATAGTATGGCAGTTCCTTAAAAAAGTTTAACATGATCCAGCAAACCTGCTCCTAAAGAACTGAAAAATATATGTTCACACAAAAACTTGTATGCACATGATCATATCAGCATTATTCCTGAATCAAAAAGTCTAAACCAAAATGTCCATAAACTGATGAATAGGTAGATAAAATGTGGTATATGCATAAGACAAAATATAATTCACCCATAAAAAGGAATAAAATACTGAACATGCCACAACATGAACCTTAAAAACATTATGTGAAATGAAAGAAGATAATCACAAAAGGCCACATATTGTGTTACTCCATTGATATAAATGTCCAGAATAAAAACACCTCTCTGGGTTTATTTCATTTATTCTAACAGAAAAGAAATGAGTGATTGCTGTGGTCAGAGTGGAATAAGGAGTGATTAATAATGGGTAGGGGGTTTCTTTTTGGAATGATGAAAATATTCTGGAATTGGATGATGATGATATGATGATGATGATGGTTGCACAATCTGGTGAGTATACTAAAAACCATTGTATTATACAAGTGAAAGGGTGAATTTTATGGCATGTGAATTATACCTCAATGAAGAACTGTCCTGGCCTTCCCCTTCTTCACCCACCCTGGACAAATGCCTACTGGTATACACTATACACTATGAATCTAATGAGTCCTGGGGAAGGTCTTCTAATGAAAAGGTCCTCACTGACCACACTACTGAACAAATGGCAAGGCAGCCTGGCAAAGTGTAAAACCCTCCACGAACTGCTGCTGGATCATTTATCCTTGGAAGATACCTGAAGAGGAGCAGACCACATGCCAGGGACTATTCTAGGAGCTAGAGGGAAGAGCATGAGAAAAAGTGAGTGTTGTCCCTCACAGCATCTGAAAATTAATCTGAAAAAACAGACACAAGCCCATCACATGCAAGGTGGTAAGTAACCCCATGAGTGGAACAAATCCAGAGGGTGGTGTAATTCCCTGTGAGTGAAGATTGGTTTAAGCCAGAAAGCAAAGGGCCTGCAAGATAGGAGATGCAACTTAGGTCTACGGCACCTGGAAATCACTGAAGGTTTTAAAACAAAAAACAGCAAGACCTAATTTGTACTTGAGAGATAATGAGGGGGTGAGGTGAATAATATGTGTGAAAGGGCCTAGAAGGGAGAGAGACTAGAGGAAGAGAAACTAGAGGAGGAAAAAAGAAAAGAGAGAAGGGAGAGAGGAAAGAGAGGTTATATGGGCCTCAAGAAAACAATGGTGGAAGAAATGAAGAGAAGGCATCAGATTTCAGGGCTGCTCTTAGGGGGCAGACCCAGAAGGGATGAGGGTGCTCACTCTGTGAGAAAGAGGGAAAAGGTAGGACAAAACTCCAGGGATTAGGATGTAGGTGACAAAATGAAGTGTGCGGAAGCTAACATAGATGGATTTGAGGAGGGAAGGCATGGCTGAGTTTGATGGACTTAATAGGAATGTCAGTGGAGAAATACTCAGAAGGTGATGATAGTGCCCCAGCAGAGGTGTGGACTAGAGATAAAGAGTTACAAATCACAGGTTTGAAGATTATCCTGGAGGAGAAGGGGAGAACACAATGCTGGGAACTCCCTCCTGCCCACTCCAGAGGTGGGCAGAGGTCAAAGAGCAGGAAAGAAAGATGGAGAAGGGATCCAGGGTGAAAGTCATATCACAGACCTTGTATCCTTAACCTCTTCCCTGGTATCTTCCACCCAGTGGGATACTCCATAGGTGGGATAGGTTGGCATCTCATGATCCTAATTAAATAGATGAAATTCCATTATAATCAAGAGAGGGACAGATGCTAGTTACAGCCTAAAGCCATACATCATTTCTACAAAGATTTTGTCTGTCTTTCAATATCATGCAAATTTAAATTCTAGGATTGCTTAAGACCCCAAATAAATGAATCATTCAAAGTAAATGTCACATGCTGGTAGTGGATAAAGAGGGTGATTCTGAACAATGTAACCAAATAAAATGGATGTTTGGGAAAAGGAAATTAAACAAATGAAGGTATAAGATATTAGATTAGGTTTCAAACCCTAATGATACACTCCTGGAGAGGAAAACAGACAACTACTGCTAAGAGAAAAGAAAATACCCCTATAACCAAGTTTAAGAATAATTCTGAGGAAATATGAGTAAATAAAAATTAAAAAACACCCATATTTTCATCAGGTTATTAAATTATAAACTTTTGGAGAAGTTCTGCTCTCATATCCCCATGTCCTTCTGGCACAGGGATTGGAAGGATGGTCCCTCTCAGAATCTTAGATGCTCCAAGGGTACAATGGGTTAGATCTATATTTCACTAGAAATGTTCCAATCAGTTCTTCCCAGGGGATTGATTTGTGAAGGGGCACATTCTTAATTATGGCATTTTCCATTTCTATCTTCTCCGATTCTCCTAGTGCATCTCATTTTCTATAAAGCACCAAGTGAGAAGGGGCCCTGCGACACTGTCACTCCATGTCTCACATCAGTAAAAATGCAAGTGTCAAGAAAATAGGTCATTTAGCCTACTTCATGTATAGAAAATGCAAAGCCAAATGAGTGAGCAAAGAATCCGCAGGCTAGTTTGCTGGTGACAATGACCCATGAAGCGATGAATCAATAACAATAGAAAACCTGAGTTCTGCCATGTTTATGCCTTGATTTCTGGGAGGAAGGGAGTCACTGTCACTTGAACTGTTTCTTTCACAGGCTTTCATCCATCATAAAGATACTGTATGTTAGAAGTTGAAAAATGTACTCTCAACTTTAAGTATAGAAATGAATATTGCTGACATTTTGTTGGCATTTAATATCCATGCAGTTACAACTAATTGGAAAACAACTAGAAATACAAACCTTTGCCAAATATCTTGAATCCTCTTTGTGACAAGGTACAAAAAGGGCAAAGAGCAGCACACATGGATTTTAAACTCTAACTTTATCATCACTGACTGAAAGAGAAAAGTTATTAAACATAATATACATTACAGGTATTACTTAGCACAATGTCATTAGAACCGAGTCATCCAGTATTTACTCTACAACCATTCTCACGCCAGAGACAAAAGCCAATTCCATATGGCCTATGGATTACTTTATATCTAGACTGAATCTAAAAGTAAAATATATGGTAGACTATAAGAGAACAAAATTATCAAGAACAAAAACAATCTTCTGTAGCAGATATTCTGGTTATCATTTTCTTGAAATATTCTTAACTATTTATTGCCCATCAACAACCCAGTGGGCACAGATTAAGTCAGACTGGGCTCAGGAATGGCAGGATTAAATTTTGTGGGCCAAAGTTTTTGCACCAAGCTCTGTATAGGTTTTCCTGATTTTTCATTTCTGAAAATGATTTTGGGAAAATATTCCTTTTTATGATGTTCATTAAGTTTGAGCTATAATTAAGTTTTTTATGTACATTTAAGATAATAAATATGAATATATCTAAAAATAGAAAATAATATTTTTATAAAGGCTTAATAGCATCTGAGTTTTCCAGAAATATGCTCATCTTAATACAAAATTATCAAATGACAAAAAACTGCAAGAAAAGTTAGGGGTTTACCAAATGCAAGCAACCTAAAAACTGAGGGAAGCAGCTCATGTGAAGGGTGCCAAGTGGCCTCCTCTGGCCTGTTCTGACTCTAGTCAAGAGGGTAAAATAGCGTCATAGCACACCTGAGTGAAAGCTATTGCTGCTGACCCACATTGAAACTCAATACACCCACAGACTTACCAGTTAGAGCTAAAAAAAAAATACTGCACAATTATTGAAACCTAACTGGAAATTTGGGGGAATTCTAATAATACAAAGCTTGTCCATAATCAGAAGCAGAAAAACTATGTTCGCCACTTAATATTAAAGCAACCGATTTCTGGCAAGTAGAAAGTGGGTGATGCAAATAGATCACTTGAGGCAGAAGCTACAGTAAGTGGACACAAGAATTGAGCTGTCACACTGAGTAGTACATGGCAGGGATAGCATAGATGCAGCATTCTGAAGAGCTGCTCAGTCTGTAGGCATGGCCAGGCCTGTCAATGGACATGGGCCCTGTGTAAACCAAAATGGCCAGAGGAGCACAGAGAACACTAGTTTCTTTAGTGCTGTGACTGGGAAAGTGGTTTTGAGCAGCCAAAGGGCAAAATGCAGATCTTTTACTCCTTTTACAACTGTCCCAGCACTGGGTCAGTGTTAGTTTAAAAAAAAAAGTGATGATTATGAAGCATAAAAAAAGTAACAAATAATATAGTGGAAAATTTTTATGTTTTGTTTTCATGCTTGGTCACAAAAAATTTTTCAGGAGCTGCTGGAACGACTGATTTCATAAAGGACCAAACTATGGGGTTGTATGGCCTCTGCTAATCTTAGTTCTAGGCTGTGCAAAGAAAAAAAATATATATGTAGTTCTGTTATAAACAATTTGTCTTGATGAAGATCTAGCTGCTTGAGTGGACCAGAAGATGTCCTTACAATTCTCTCTGACAAAAGGGGCAGAGAAAACAACTTGTTTCCCAGTGAGTCTGCAGCTGAAGTACCCTGGGCCAAGGAGCCCACAAAGTGGTCATGGATCCCTGGCTTACTCGAGCTTCCAGTGAGGAAGATAAACTCCTTATGATTAAACCAGAGGTCTTAGGGAGCAGTCCGGTGTGAGGTTCAGTTATGGTCACTGCATACGCGCAGAGACAATCGATAACACATGGTGTAAAGTGCTGTATGGGGTGCCCTTTTACAAAAGCACGCCAAGTGAAAAGTCCTTGTTCTTACAGCCTTCAGGTGAGTTGTCTGTTTGCAGCAAACAAATCAAACCACATCCTAAGTGTTGCTAGCCCTAGGAAAGGGGCACCTCTACTAATGTGGCGGTAATCGCAGGTTACCGTATTTTCTGACTATAAGATGCAACCCCCAAATTTGGGAGGAAAGTTGGGGTGCGTTTTATAGTCCGAATGTAACTTCCCTGGCTCGCTGTGGGGGGTGGGTGACAGCTTATGTTATTAAATATTTTACCACATTTTTTTGCTTCAAAAAATTTTTTTCCTATTTTCCTCCCCTAAAATCTAGGTGTGTCTTATGGTCCTGTGCATCTTGCAGTCCAAAAAATTCGGTATATTTAGACAGTGATCCAACTAAAATAATCAAATGTCTTCTGTGGACCCAGCACTGTGCTAGATATTTTACAGGTCATATCTCAGATATTCAAGACTATCTTATATGTTTTGTACTATTACTATTTTTTCTAGAGGAGGACACTAAAGAGCAGAGAATAGAGGTGTTTTATTTCATGTCTCTGATATGGTAAATGCCAGGGCCTGGACTCAAGCCCCAGCAGCCTGACTTCTGGGCCCCACTTTTAGCCATGGCACTGTCACTCAACATCAGAATTCTCCCCAGAAGAAAAAAGACCAGTGTAGCCTCAACTAATACAAAGCCCAGTTCCATCCACTCACTTGTGTTTTTATAGAAACATCAAGAAAGAAATGGATGTCCTTTCCCCATCTCCCTTAATTCAGACTCTATTATCCAACAACTTCAGGAGGAAAAAACCCTGTATTTTGAAAGATCTCTCCTCCTGCCAATTAAATAAATCTCAATGCTTGTATCTCAAGTAAGTACTGCTAGCTATAACGTGTTGGGGGGAGAAATTCCTGTGGGCTAGAGCAGGGATGAGCACGACTATTTCACTAAATCCCACTGGGGCATAATTCTTGTGTTTCAGGGTGGACTTCTGCAGCATGGACACATCTAGTCCTTTTATCCTGTTCTAATCAATACAGAGGTCTCTTTCCCTCTGTACTTCAGCCCTTAATTAAACTCCCCCAGGTAGACTCATCCAATGTCCTGGTGTCCCTACTCCTCAGAGGCTGGCACTCTGCAGGGTGGCCATGTGCTTCCTTCATGTCCTGGTGTTCCTGGTGTTAACATTTACCTGCTGTGCTGTCTACCATGGTTTTCAACCTGATACCAGACAATGTCATGTCAACGACCCCACAGGTTGTAAGTTACAGAAATGCAATTTTCTCCATGAGCTATGGCTAAATATGGCTCAGGATGAACTGTGGGAGGGAAGAAGGGAAATTTGGATGGGGGTGTCTTCTTTTATATTTGAAGAGTATTTGTCATCAGGTGCAGAGCAGATATTCAGTCCCATGTGAGTCATTTGGACACTAAATTCAATATCTACACTAAATTTCAGTAGGTACCTTTGAGTATACGGAAATTTTCCATTTTTGAGAGTAATGCAAAAGAAAGAAACAAGGCCGTTCTAGCGAGAACAAAGATCAGAAATAGAAATCCTCTCATGACAACGACACCCACACTTTAAAAACAAAATGTATAAACAAAAATGATGGGTATTTACCTCTTGATTTCACATATCTTTATTTTCTGGGATTATTCTACTTTACACTTCAAATGAAAACTACCTGCTTTTGTATTTTACATGAAAAATTCCCTGTAAGAGATCCCATTCACTCTGATTAAATATATTTGTCACATTACAACAGAAATAACACTGAATGCTGTTAAAGATAAAATTCCCAACTCACACAATTCTCTGGGACTTTCCACATTTAAGCCTCAAAGAGTCACTCAATATCATCTTTAGGACTAAAAATATAACTGCAGTATTACTTAAAATCATAATCAAATCATTCTCTTACAAATTAAGACACTCTTGGAAAAAAAGCTAAATTGAATTAGGTGTTCCTTTTCTTGATAGATCTAAAAGCAGCTCTATTAAATCAATAATTTTATATTAATGGAATGAGATAAGACCCAGATGAGGAAAATGTCCTTTGGAGACATTTTGAAGTTTACTTAAAGAGAGGTGGAGATGTTCCTCACAACTCAAATACGAAGCACAATTGTATCACAGGTCCCCAGAACAGGAGGCCAGATATGATCTTCACGAGGTAGTCCCAACCACACCAGAAAGCCCAGGTTCTTTCCCCTCAATTCCTTATTTCTTCCAATTATTGTGCCTGCTGACATCCATCCAGCTATTTACTGAGTGCCTTCTATGTATCATTATTCTTCTTTCAGGTGTAAGAAAAGTATTTTTGCTCTTCAACTATCAAACTAAGTCTTGGCTTCTACAATACTCCAACATCACAGAGCATAACAGTATTTGGGGAAGATTCAAAAACACATCATGGAGAGGTTACATTGTAATTAGCCTGAGTTCTACTGGAACAATGTCATTTGGGAAAAAAAACAGTAAGTATGAAATAAATAAGAACCATCTCAGTGCTGACATAATGCTCTGCCCTTTCATAGCCAGGAACCTACTGGATTCTCCTGGGAACCTCAAACAACAGATGATAAAGCAGAGAAAGGGAGCAGAAATGATCCTTCTGACACCACCCAGCTAGTAATGACTGGGGCTCAAACTCAAGCCCAGGCCAATTTGTTCCAAATGTTGGCAGCTTCTACTCTTATGCTATATCAATTTAATTTCAATATTATTTTAGTTAAGAGCTTGCAATATTCACGCCAAGTTAATTCACAAATACTGTTGTTTGGTGCTGACAAGAAAAGATGAAGACAGACAAATTAGATCCTTTTCTCTCCTAAGAGTAGCACAAAATAAAGTGTTAGTTGTTACAACTAATCTGGCATAAATGATAACTTTCTGGATGAATTATCTGGTTCACATAAGAAGCCAGAATTTAGGGTAATAAACTATATTAATTCAATCCTTAAAATTATGCATCAGGGGTTGGAAAACTTAAATGAGCCCATTTCAGCAAACTTGATCTTGTGTGCTTATTTCTGGTCACATTCTGAAGATAATGAGCACAGAATTCTAAAGTTTTATTAATTATTTTGAATGGACATTTTTGATGAGAGGATGATTCAGCACCATAGGATAATGATTTTGAAGTCATGACATGTTTCAACACTGGAGAACAACAGAGCTTTCGTTGAAAGACCCATTTGACTTTTGTTTCATAATCAAAACACTGAGAAGGCAGTAAAGATTGTTATTCCTCAACTACTATCTTCCAAGAGTAACAAAGCTTCTGGAAAATCTTTTTTAAAAAAATTATGCGCCACTTGGTGTTATTAAAAAAGCATGGAAGAGAGTAAAATCACCCGTGTAATGACTGAGTAAGAGGGACTAGAAACAGAGGCCAGATATTCCAGGTATCATTGCTATAGCACAGTTAAGGCAACCCTGAGTTCAGATGCTGACTCCAATGAGTCTGTACCATGTGACCTCAGACAAACAGCTTGCTTCAAAGGAGCTCACCTGTCATCTATAACGTCCACATTGCAGTGAGGGGAAATAGTGTTATATGTATGCTGAACCCAGTGTCTGGAGAAATGCCTGCCTGTGACCACAGCAGCAGTTGTTGGAGCCACAGCAACCCCATTGGTGGACCCTGCCAAAGAGTAGCTGGCAAAGGAGAACTGTGGTGTGAAGAGCCCTGGCATCACAGGATAAAAGGACTGATAGGCTTCGAACAGAGGGTTGGTCAATAGCCTCCTACACATTCCTTGTCCAGGTCATGGTCCCTGATGAAGCTGAAACAGTGAGGTCTTCTCTTAATGGGAAAGTGCCACATTATTTCCTTGTTCCATGGCCTGAAATTGCTTCCTTCAATGGGTGGGGATATATTTCAGGGAATACGTTTTTCTCAATTAAAATCTAAGACAGGAAGACCATGGATGAGAATAGCAGTCATTTTAAATTGTGAAAACCTGAGTTGCATCTACAGTAGATTCTGAACCTGATCAAGAATAATGGTGAGGATCCAGCCAAGATGGAGGGGTAGGTGGAAATACTGTACCTCCTCGCACAACCAAATTGAAAGACAACAAAGATTTAGAAACAAAAACACAACCAAAACATGCCCTGGCTGGTGTAGCTTAGTGGATTGAGCGCAGGCCTGTGAACCAGAGGGTCATGGTTCAATTCCCAGTTAGGGCACATGCCTGGGTTGCAGGCCAGGTCCCAGCTGGGGATGCACGAGAGGCAATTGTACATTGATACTTCTCTCCCTCTCTCCTTCCCTTTCCCTCTAAAGATAAATAAATTTAAAATCTTTAAATTAAAAAGAGGACTTCCGCCAAGGTGGAGGCGCCGTGCTTCCTCACACAACCAAGTTTAGAGACAACTAAATATTAGCAACAGAAAACATAGCCAGAACACAGAAAACTGAACTTTTTGGAAGTCTGATAACAACAAATTCTTCAGCCTGACCGGTAAGAGGTGTGAAACCAGCACCTAGAGGAGCGGGGTTGCACAGGAAAACTCCATCAGACGACTCAGGCGCGCGGAATCCAGGTGCAGGATTGGACCTGGTGGGCAACTTAGCGAGTGACCACGGGGAAACAGCAAGGGAGCAGGGCTGCGGGTTGACTGTGGTCTCGCATCCGTGCATGGATGGACAAGCGAGGGAGTGGGCAATTGGACCGTGACCCAGCGGGTCCGCTCGGCAAGCAGCAGAGGAGGGTGCCGCCATATCCTCGCTCTGACCCCACCTCCACATGCAGCGTCATAACCCAGCTACCTAAGTGGCCCTGCCCTGGTGAACCACCTAAGGCTCTGCTCTTCACCCAGCGCTGCAATAAACAGCAGAGGGGGCCGCCATTTCCCCGCTCTGACCACGCCCCCACATATAGCGTCACAACCCAGCGACCTGGGAGTCCAAGGCTCCCCTCCTCATACTTAAGCGGCATGAACAGAACAAAAATGGCTCAAGAAGAACTCAAAGCCCCAGAGCCTATAAATCTAAGCGATGAAGAAATAGCAAAACTCTCAGACGCACAGTTTAAAACACTGGTCATCAGGATCCTCACAGAACTGGTTGATTATAGCCACAAATTAGATATACATATGAAGGCGAAACTAATTGAAATGAATGGAATTACACATGAAATCAATAGCGATGAAAAGGAAACTTGGTCTCAAATCAATGGAGTGGACCAGAAGAAAGCAAATAATGGCCAAACAGAAAAGAGTGAAGAAGCAAGAATTCAAAAAAATGAGGAGAGTCCTAGGAACCTCCAGGACATCTTTAAACATTCCAACATTCGAATTATAGGGGTATCAGAAGAGGGAAAGGAACAGCCATCAGTGAAAAACTTATTTGAACAAATAATAAAGGAGAACTTCCCCAATCTGGCAAAGGAAATAGACTTCCAGGAAATCCAGGAAGCTCAGAGAGTCCCAAAGAAGTTGGACCCAAGAAGGAACACACCAAGGCACATCATCATTACATTAGCCAAAATTAAAATGAAGGAAAGAATCCTAGAAGCAGCAAGAGCTAAGGGGACAGTCACCTACAAAGGAGTTCTCATCAGACTGTCAGCAGATTTCTCAAAAGAGACCTTACAGGCAAGAAGGGGCTGGAAAGAGGTATTCCAAGTCATGAAATCCAAAGACCTACAACCAAGATTGCTCTATCCAGCAAAACTTTCATTTAGAATGGAAGGACAGATAAGGTGCTTCTCAGATAAGATAAAATTCAAGGAGCTCATCATCACCAAGCCCTTATTATATGAAATGCTAAAGGGACTTATCTAAGAAAAAGACGTTAAAAAAAGATGAACAGTGAAAGGACAGCAAACTCACAGTTATTAACAACCACACCTAAAACAAAAGCAAACTAAAAGGACAGCTAGATCAGGAGTGGAAACATAGAAATGAAGATCTCAAGGAGGGTTAGCAACAGGGGAGTGGGAGGAGGAGAAGGGGGGAAGGTACAGAAAATAAGTAGCATAGACAGTAGATAGAAAATAGATGGGGGGGGCAAGAATAGTATGGGAAATATAGAATCTAAAGAACTTGAGACACATGGTCATAAACTAAAGGGGGGTAATGGTGGGGATAGGGATAGGGTGGAGGGGAATGAAGGGGGGAAAGAACAACTGTAATGGCATAATCAATAAAAATAAATAATTTAAAAAAAATTAAAAAGAAAACACAACCAAAACAGACAGAAAACTGAACTATACCAAAGTCCAACAACAACGGACCATTTATCCAGACCAGTAAGAGGGGTGGAATTGGCAGCCAGTGGAGAGGGGTGGCAGCAGAAAAAAGTGGTGGCAGCCAGGCCGACCCAGGTGTGCAAGCGATGGTTGGCAGATCCCAGGTGTGGGATGGCAATGGGTGGACCCAGTGAGAGAGCAAGGTGGCTGGCTGACAACGGTCACACATTCACATGCAGATAAACCAAGTGAAGGAGCGAAGGAGCGAGCAGTGACACAGACTGCTCAGGCTAAGGCCCCAGTGATGGGGATTAGAGCCTGAAAGCACCAATTGGAAAGACTTTCGGGGTCGAGGTGCTGGGACAGGCTCCCAGCCTCGCAGTAGAGTTTGTTGGAGAGACCCACAGGGTCCTAGAATGTACACAAACCCACTCCCCTGGGAACCAGCACGAGAAGGGCACAATATGCTTGTGGGAAGTGGCAGAGGGGACTGAAATCCCAGAGAGAGCTGAATAAATGCCACTGCCCCTCTCTGACCCCGCCCCCAGGCACAAAAGAGCCACTGGGTTGACCCACCTGGTGAACACCTAAGCTTTCGCCCCTCACACATAACAGGCACGAACAGACCAAAACATTATGGCTCAAGCAGAAGGACAGCTCAAAGCCCCAGAGCCAATACTTTTAAGTGACAAAGAGATAGCCAACCTATCAGATGCATAGTTCAAAACACTGCTGATCAGTGTGGTCACAGAACTGGTTGATTTTAGCCATAAATTAAATGAAAAAATGAAGGCTACACTAAGTGAAATGAAGGAAAATGCACAGGGAACCAATAGTGATAGAAAGAAAACTGGGACTCAAATCAATGGAGTGGATCAGAAGGAAGAAAGAAACAAACAGAAAAGAATGAAGAAATAATAATTCAAAAAAATGAGGAGAGAGGCTTAGGAATCTCCAGGACACCTTTAAACATACCAACATCCGAATATAGGAGTACCAGAAGGGGAAGAGGAAGAGCAAGTGGAAAACTTATTTGAACAAATAATAAAGGAGAACTTCCCCAATCTGGCAAGGAAATAGACTTCCAGAAAGTCCAGGAAGCTCAGAGAGTCCCAAAGAAGATAGACCCAAGAAGGAACACACCAAGGCACATCATAATTACATTTACCCAAGATTAAAATGAAGGAAAGAATCCTAGAAGCAGCAAGAGATAAGGGAACTGTCACCTACAAAGGAGTTCCCATCAGACTGTTAGCTGATTTCTCAAAAGAGACCTTACAGGCAAGAAGGGACTGGAAAGAGGTATTCCTATTCATGAAACCCAAAGACCTACATCCAAGATTGCTCTATGCAGCAAAGCTTTCACTTAAAATGGAAGGACAGTTAAAGTGCTTCTCAGATACAGTCAAGTTCAAGGAGTTCATCATCACCAAGTCCTTATTATATGAAATGTTAAAGGGACTTATCTAAGAAAAAAAAGATTAAAAAGATGAACAGTGAAAGGACAGCAAACTCACAGTTATTAACAACCATACCTAAAGCAAAACAAAACTAAGCAGACAGCTAGATCAGGGGTGAACCATAGAAATGGAGATCACATGGAGGGAACAGGGGAGTGGGAGGAGGGGAAGGGGGGAGAAAGTACAGAGAATAAGTAGCATAGACAATAGGTAGAAAATAGACAGGGGTAGGGCAAGAATACTATGGGAAATGTAGAAGCTAAAGAACTTGTGACACATGAACATGAACTAATGGGAGGGAATGGGGGAGGGGCTGTGCAGGGTAGAAGGGAAATGGGACACCTGTAATGGCATAATCAATAAAATATATTTTAAAAAATAAAAGAATAATGGTGATATACTTTGTAAACTGATGTTTCCTGTTATTCTCACCCAATCTTAATGACTACTTAGAAATTCCCTTTGTTCTTCTTCTCCTTCTCTCTCTCTTTTTTTTTTGCTACAAGAAGGTTTACTGTTTCCATTTGATCTTATTTGTGGCATGGGAGAGGGCACCAGAGTGGTTAAAAGGCTGCCTAGTGGTTGCAGGGAGAGGCTTAGACAGAAGCCTGACACCAGGGGGCTACAGAAGGTCCCCTCAAAAGCCTCTGGGCTTCAAAGGCTCTGGGTCATGCTTGAGTGTGAGCCTTTGAAAGAGATACTTGCCCAGCTCAGCCCAGCCTTGGGGCTGGCCATCTGATAGATTCAGGTGGTTGCCCATCTTCTTGGTGAGTTTTACCTCCTCATCCAAGATGTGGCTCTCTAGGAAGTCACAGAGATGGGGGTCTGTGCTGGCAGAACCCAGGGTAGCCAGATCCCAGCCATGGTGGCTTCCATGGTATCCTGAGTTTCACCCCACTTATCTAAGCAAGGCTTCTGCAAGTCCTGGGTGATGGTGCAGCCACCATGTTGAGTTTGCATCTTTAAGGGATGCTCATCAGCCTCATGCTTCTCCTCTCCCTTTGTACTCATTTACTGCTCTTACCTTTTAGACTTCCTCTCAATTATACGCAGAGAGGGAGCCTCACTGCTTTCATGGAATTTCCCATACTCACATCACTGGGAACACCCAGTCCCAGTATATATTCTACTTGAAACCCAAGGGTCAATGGGAGTGTGTAAATGAGAGGATTTAAAAAAACCACCCACATATCCTTAATCAGGGGTAATGTGTTTTGAGTTCATGAAGACTATAAAAGACACATAACTCATGGTCCCTATCCTCTCCTAGCTTCCAAATGCTGGGACATGACTGACAGGATACTCTTCTCAGTTTTTAGATTGTGCAGATAAATGCACTACTGTTTTGAGAAAGGAGCCAGTTATAGCCTTTGGTGTGGTTGGGGGGCTTTGTGGAGAGGGTCCTCCCTGACCCATGGCTCCAAGGCTGGGTCAAATCTACATATGCAGGGTAAAGAATGATGGAGGGGGCAGGAGGGCAGCATCACAGGGCATTTCCCAAGAAGACATGCCTTAAAAAGTAGGAAAAACAAGGCTCCTAGGAAATAGGAGTGGGAGGTATAGATTTCTAGGCCTGACATATTGGCATTAGGGAGGCATGAGGCTCCAGAAGAGGAAAGCTGGACTGATTAAGTAGGGAGGTGGGTCGTCAAGCCAGGCACATAGGCTGGAGGGGAAAGAGACCACACAGCCCAGGGGTCTGTAAAGAAAGCCCTTGATGTCTGTGGATGAGAAAAATAGTAGGGCAAGAGAGGATCCCAGACAGGCAGAAAACATTTCAAAGAGCAAACAGGTCTAGTGGATCATGTGGAGAAAACTGAAACTTAATTATGTACCAAACTTTATAGTCTTTAAGTTTTTGATTGAATTTGTAGGAATATTTGCAAACTGGTAATAGACTATGCTAAAATTATTCTTGAAATGGGAAAATGGAAACATGCAAAACAATTTTAAGCATCTTCATTTTTCTGAGATTCTCAAAGTGAGTAGGTGTCACCATGTCATAAATGTCACAGAGAGAACGTGTGCACCTCAGGATGCAGCAATAGTTCCTGGAATAAGCCTGTGCCCTAAGATCTCCCTCTGCATGCAGTTCAAGTATAGACTATCTTTAATGAGGAGTATCTACTAATGTTCCTTGTATATGGTTAGCAGTAACTAATAGCAAATACTTAGGTCACAGAAATCATAATCTTTTTGAATAAGCACTTGGTGAGAGAAATTCTAAGGGCTGTGAAAAAGGAACCATTTTTGCCCAAGGGGTTAGTAGTAATCTTGTCATTGTCAGAATTCAGCATGAGAGCAAGCTGTCTTTTTCCCCTTGATGATCCTACTGCTATAAAATAAAACACTTGGGTCATTTTTTTAGAGATGGGTCCAAGAATGTGTCTGACTTACTGATGAGTGACTGTCTCCTTTGGTGATTATAATTAGCTGCCTGCTGTCAAAGCCAGGTGAAAGTGATCGCAATGGAACAAAGATTGGGGGAAAGGTTAAGAGTTACCAAGTGGTGGTTCCATCCAGCTTTGTAACAATGCTCATCTTGTTAAAGGTGAGCAATAAATCATCTAAAGAGCTTTTTAGGATGACCTTTCAACTTTTTGGGAGACAAATTAAAGGCACCTACCTGGAATTTTTATGACTTAGTAATGCCATTTAATTCCCTCAATTAGGAGACAATTAAAAATAAAGCTCACAGCATTTCGTTAGAGAACAGTTATGTAAAGTTAATGATTTAAGGGAGACTAAATAGACTAATTCGATGTTGGGGAAGTAGATTCAGCTATTCAGATATATGTATCACAGCTATGTTATACATATGCGGGAAAGCAAAGAATTATTTATTTACTTACAATTATTTATTTTAAAAGAATAAATTCTGATCTCTTTCTAACTAGCTGTGTCTTGTGTTTATGTTTGTTTGTTTGTTTTTAACGAGCCAGCCTCCTCTTTTTGCCAGGGATAATCATTATCATTGTTAAATGCACAAATTCCTTAAATTGCCCATTCTGGAGCTGCCCATATGACAAACACCTGCTCTCTGCTGGGGCCTCTACATCAGGGTAGTCAGTCCTCTGCTCCAGATATCTGGAGGTCTACATCTGTCTTGTTTTTGTGCCCCCAACATCTCCTAAGTGAATTCTGCCCATGCTAAAGAGCCTGAATTTTAAGAAAGACCATTCAAATTTAGTGACAACTCATTTGATCATTTTCACTTCTTGCCACAAAGACAACATTTATATCCATCCATCTGTCCATCCATTTGTCTCAGTATGTGCCGATCAGGCACCAAGATTAGTCAGACTAATTCTCAGAAAATTCTATGAAAAAGGTATTTCTATATTCACTTTAAAACTGAAGAAACCGAGGTTCTGAGAAGTTAAAGATTAGACCAACAGTAGCAATTTTATTCATGGTTCAACCTAATAAACTGCTGTGTGTGCATATGAAGCAGGGTGGTGCAGGCTGCATTTCTTCCTACAAAATATTTTGAAAGATGTGGAATGAACTATATGTACCTAGACCCATCAGGAGTTATAGGTATAGAAAAGCTGGGGCCATGCATGGGAGACCATGTCCAGAGGCAATTCTAAAATCTAGTACATTTCTGTACATGCTGTACCACCAAGTGTAACTTACAAGGTTGAAATATTGTTAAATGAGGTCTAGCAGCTTTAAATATTCATGAACAAACCCACTCAGCCCATGTAAAGTGAGGTCTTACTAATGAATTTCATAATTAATGTGTCCTCGGTTAAAGCTAGTTATCATCATGTACCTAAAAGGACTACAGAAATGAGGTCATCTGGTAAGTTATAGAGTCAGGATGTTTTCTTGAAAATGAAGACAATGGTCATAAAAGACTAGGACTAGAACCTCTGCTTCAAAGCACAATAGATAAGTGCTAAAATAGTTTAGAAATGAGTCAATATTGATGAAAATCTGAAACTTTTTAGAACAGGACATAGATCAAAGAAGAAACAATATTCTGTAATGCATATTTTGTATAGTAAAGAAAAGGATACTTGGTAAAACTGGAGACAAAAATTTTGATCATGTGCTTTGTACTAAAAGATATTCAGTTTTAATCAGAGCTTTTCAGACATGCCATGTAGTTGCAGAATATCTGCAGTGAGAGGAAGAGAGAAGGTGATATTCTCGGGGGTGTCTGGAAAAAAAGCCTGAAGAACCAAGCTTTAATAATTTAGCAGGTCATGTAGTGAGGGATGAAGTGTACATAAAAGAAATGAAAGCAAAAAAGCAAATTCTAGTAACATGGTTAGCCTCCCCCAAATGTAAGTCACTCATATCCATGCACACTGGACACTCATGAGGATCAGTGAGAAGTGCCAGCACCTTCTCTTAGTGAAGGTCCTGGGGAAGGCACAGCATTAAAAATGATAGTCAGCAACAGGGCGTGGGCTTTTTTAATTAATCAGTTAAAAGCCAGAGTAGATGGGAAAGAGTAAAAGCACCTTAAACGTAAGTGGAGATGTTTTCAGCCCCTTCTGAGTTCTGCAGGGGACTTTTTCAGTTACACCCAGAAGTCACTGAGAGCAAGTTGCAGGTACCCCAATACTAGAACACAGAGATGTTTTAGTCTAAATGCTCAAAAGTGATGAAGCAGGGTGAACTTAATGAGAAATAACTCTACAAGTTATTTTTTCATGTTCTACTCCTTGCACCAAAAGCAGACTGACATCATATGGAAATGGCTCTAATGTGGAATCTATTCTTTCTCTTCAGTTCCAGAATTAAATCTGTCCCAACACTTGAGGTACAAGGGACCCACCTGATACCAAGGAGCAGGAGGCTCTTCAGCCCCATTTCCTTCCCAGAGGTTCTGCAAAGCCACCTGTACTGTGTTCCTGATATTAAGGGATAAGGTTTTAGTTTTTGCCCATTGAATATGATATTGGCAGGTTTCTTATATATGGCCTTTATTATGTTGAGGTATGCTCCCTCTATTCCCACTCTGCTTATTGTTTTTATCAAAAATGGGTGCTGGAATTCATCAAATGCTCTAGCATCTACACAATGGAATACTACACAGCAGAAAAAATGAAAGAACTCCTAATTTTTGTAACAGCATGGATGGAACTGAAGAGTATCACTGCTGTTGGAGACTCCTGGTACTTCACTCAGTCCTAGATGAAGGAAATGGCCATGGGAGGCAGTGGTAGAGAGAGATGAGTGATGCGAAATTATGAAACTAAATTTCATGATAAAGAGGCAGAGGTAAGAGTTTGTAAACATAGTATATTCAGTCATCTGTGCTAGATGTCAGGGAGGGGTGAGAAAAGAGGTGCATGACAGCTCCTGCTTTCAATGGCTTTGCCTTTTAGGAAAGAAAATATGCACAAATATAGCTAATAGAGAAAGGATAGGAAAGAGTGAACTGTTTAATCAAATGTAAGCTCAATAAGTTATATCTGAGGAAGAAGACTAGGGAATGGTTTTACGATAAAGATCATTGGTGCAAAGAGCTGAGAACTTGCCCCTTTGGGAGCAGGGAAGAGGGACAAGCACAGTACATCCCCTCTAGGGCAGGAGAAAGGAGAGGGAGCACAGGCTAACTGTGGAGTTGTTAGAAGGCTGCCCTGACATCCCCATGTGGTGAAATGAGGTTGTTCTCTTCACTAGGAAGTAAGAGACCCTGATGCTGGGATGGGCCCACAGGCAGTAGCTGCACCCCCTTCCTTTCCCAGGGCTGCTTTGATGGAACTCACATGGACAAGAGTCAAGAGTCAGTCTGTGTGCAGGACTGGTAATGATTTTTGGAGATATCTTGTTCTGAATTCTTTTGAAATGAACAATTCCAAAAATACTGTAGCTGCCAAAGTCTGAAAATGGGGTGAATTAAGTATTAGGTTGAATCATGCAAAATTACTGATTTTTGAACTAAACAAGCAGCAATTTCACACGGTCCATCCTCATTCAGAAAGGCACTGATCACTTTGGAAAGCTCATGGGCTCTAGCTCGGGAGTTTGCCTGGGCTACAGCCTACCAGGGCACTAAAAGCTTCCAGTATATAGTGCTTTCAGAATACTTCAAACCCCACGAAAGGAACCAAAGAGATATGAAACCCTTAGTGTCTCCACGTCCCAGCAAATCAACTTAAGACCTTGTAGATGGGTTTTGCAAGAGTTTTCTGAAAAGCTTTTCAGTCTATGGTAAATACCACTCCTACTAAGCCAAACAATTCAATAAGGTAGATCTTTCCTTCCTCAAAAGAGTTTTTATCTATTCCCTCTTCCAATGCTGTTCTTAACATGAAGGAAAAATGAACTGGTTGCTGACAGAGAAGGTGTACTTCAATGCTAAGGCAATAAGTGAGTAATGAGGCAAAGTTTCCTTGTCAGGTAGCCAGCTTTTGCCTTGGGCACAGGCAGAGATACAGAAACAGAAGCAAGGACTTCTGGCCAAGATGGAGGTGTAGGCTGTACTTTGACTCCTTGTACAACCAAAAGAAGTATAACAACCAATTTAAAAACAAAAACCAACCAGAACTGCTAGAAAATCAAACTGTATGGAAGTCTGACAACCAAGGAGTTAAAGAAGAAACATTCATCCAGATTGGTAGGAGGGGTGGAGATAAGCAGTTAGGGAGAGGAGGACAGGGTCAAGAGGACAGAGCAGAGATGTCTGGGTGGTCCCACATTTGCTTACAGATAAACCAGGAGGAACAACTGGGGAGCAAGACAGACCATGTAACCCAGGGTTCTAGTGAAGGAAAAGAAAGCCTCAAAACTTCTGGCTGTAAAAATCTGTAGGGTTTGCAGTAGCAGGTGAAACTCCTAGCCTCACAGGGAAGTTCATTGGAGAGACCCATAAGTGTCCTAGATTGTACATAAACCCACCCATCCACCCAGGGATCAGCATCAGAAGGACCCAATTTGCTTGTAGGTAGCAGGGAAAGTGACTGAAAATGGGTGAGAGCCAAGCAAGCCACAGTGTTCACTCTCTGACCACTCCCCCACATAGAGCACTACAATGCATCGACATGGGTTGCCATGCCCTGGCAAATACCTAAGGCTCCACCACTTACAATGTAACAGACAAAGAAATATAGCCCAAATGAAAGAACAGATCAAAACTCCAGAAAAAGAACTAAGCAATGAGAAGATAGCCAACCTATCAGATGCAGAGTTCAAAATAATGGTAATGAGGATGCTCACAGAAATGACTGAGTACAGATACAAAATAGAGGAAGTGAAGGCTATGCAAAAAGAAATAAAGAAAAATATACAGGAACCAACAGTGATGGGAAAGAAATGAACTCAAGTCAACAAATGATTTGGAGCAAAAGGAAATAAATAAACATCCAACCAGAACAGAATTAAGAAACAAGAATTCAAAAAATTGAGGAGAGGCTTAGGAACCTGTGGGACAACTTCAAATGTTCAAACATCAAGATCACAGGGGTGCCAGAAGGAGAAGGGAAGAGCAAGAAATTGAAAACTTATTTGAAAAAATAATGAAGCAAAACTTTCCAAATCTGGTGAAAGAAGTACAACTTCCAGAAAGTCCAGGAAGCTCAGAGAGCTCCAAAGAAATTGGACCCATGGAGTAAGACACAAAGACACACCATAATTAAATAACCCAAGATGAAAGATAAGGAGAGACTCTTAAAGGCAGCTAGAGAAAAGGAGAGAGTTACCTATAAAGGAGTGCCCATAAGACTCGCAGCTGATTTCTCAAAAGAAACTTTATAGGCAAGAAGGGGCTGGCAAGAATTATTCAGTCATGAAGAGCAAGGGCTTACAACCTAGTTTATTCTATCCAGCATAGCTTTCGCTTAGAATGGAAGAGCAGACAAAGTGCTTCCCAGATAAGGTCAAGTTAAGGAAATTCACCATCAGCAAGCCCTTATTATATGAAATGTAAAGGGACTTATTTAAGAAAATGAAGATGATCAAAATACAAACAATAAAATGACATCAAACTCACAACTATCAACAAGTGAACCTAAAAAAACAAAAAGCAAAACAAACTAGGCAAACAACTAGAATAGGAATGGAATCACAGAAATGGAGATCACATGGAGTGTTATCAGTGGGGAGGCATGAGGGGAAAGAATGGGGGAAAAGGTACAGGGAATAAGAAACATAAATGGGAAGTACAAAATAGACAGGGGGATGTTAAGAATAGTATGAGAAATGAAGAAGCCAAAGACCTCATATGTATGACCCATGGACATGAACTAATTTAAGGGGCTGGTGAAAAAAGGGGTGCAGAGTGGAGGGGAATAAAGGAAAGAAAAATGGGACAAGTGTAATAACATAATCATTAAAATATACTTTAAAAGATAAAAATTTCCAAAATAAAAAAATAAATAGAAACAGCAGCAAGGCAGCTGAAGGCACCTGCCTGCTTCCTCCGGGTAGGCAAATAATGGGATGGCTCTCAAAGGTCTCAACAAGTTGACACTGTTGACTCTGCTGCCATAAAACTGGAGGTGGGTGACTCATTTAAACAGAAGGAACAGAGCTCTGGACTTGGCAGGAGGGTTCTCTGGAAGGCGACGGGTTGTCCCTGAGGCACCCAGAAGGGAGCAGAGTTACTGTCTTGACAGCCATGTCTGACCTAGTCCCTGTCACAAGCCTGCAGCCTCTGAGCCTGGGCATCAGCGAGGAGCCAGGCAGGACCTACTGTATGCCTGTTAGATTGTGTTCTGGATGACTGATGGGAGGCACAGAGATCCAGATGCTGCCCAGGGGATCTTGGCCAGTTTCCTGCCCCACCTCCTTGAGACCCATGGCTTCCTCTGTAAAATGACTCTGTAGAACTAAGTAAATGTTAGCTATTATTGTTAAGTAGATGTTTACCTTTTGCAAATGAGGATTTTAAATCAAACTAGTGACCATAAATTACACTGACTTTGCTAAAGACTTGGTAATTTAGGACACTCACAACTCTGCTCCTTATGACATGTCACATCCCATCTGGTAGTAAATCCGACTCTATCTAGAACCTAACTACTTGTTACCACTGTATGCCCCTCTGAGACAAGCTATCATCATCTTGTCCCTGGATTGTGGCACTAGCCCACTACCCAGTCCGAGGGCCTCTCTGCACCCAGCACTGAAGGTCGTCATGGCATGGTCTTCCTCCAAGGCCTCCATCTCACATAAAAGCAAAATCCGTCAAGCTGCCAGTGAGGCCCTCTGTTCAATGAGGCCTTGCCATTGATTATCTCCGACCTCCACCATCTCTCTAATTCACCAGGCACCCTCTGTGGCCCTCTCTGTGTCCTCTACCTGCAATGTTCCTCTGAGATCCTCAACTCATTCAGGTCTTTTTTACTCAGATGCTACCTTTTCCAGAGGCGCTCTGATCCAGGCCCTTAGCTCTCCTCCACACTTATCACACACCCATGTGCTCTACATTTGAATAATAATCTTGTGTGCTGTCTGCCTCCCCCACTGGAGTGGAAGATCCATGAGGGCAGAGACTGGAGTCTGTTGTCTGGTCTTGGCCCTGTCACCTACCACAGCAGGTCTTATACCTACCAGTGTCAGAACCAACTCCTTGGGTGGCTGGCTGGCTGAAGAAATGCTGTAGTGAGTGACTCTGGCTTTTTATCCAGTTCAGAGCATCCAGTGAGGCCAGGGCAAAGGGCTTTCCTGATTCTGTGGTTCCTGTGAATCCCCCAGGAGTGTTTCTTAATCTGGGTGTATGTACCCTACGTATCTCTTTTCACATGATGACTAGAATTCAAGGAGTCCATGAACTTGGATGGTACAAACTACATCTTTATTTTCACTATCCTCTAACTGAAATCAGCAGTTCTTTCCATGAGGAACATGGACAATGCACCACAGTGGAACTACCTGTGACTATGACACCAATAAAATCACGGATATTTTTATATCACATTATGTTGTTGCCATTGTTTCCAAATATTGATTCTGTTCATCACTGCCTCAAAATTATAGTAGTAATAACACCCACAACTAGAGCTTAGTATTGAATGTATGAATAAAAATGTTTGTACACAGGTGCTTGACTTAAAAAGTATTTCACTCTAATTTATTTACTTTATAAATCCTATATGTTTCATTTTCTGCATTTTTAAACATTCTAAAAAGGGCTGGAGGTCCATGGCACAAAGAAGGTTGAGAGACTCTGCTAATGGGACTGCCTTTAGTGTCCCTGTTTACTTCTGTGGTATGCCCAAGGCCTAGCTCTCAGAGGCAGTGATAAGAGTGAGAGCCCCAGGGACTACGAACAATAAGGTTGATTGATGCACACACACTAATCACTGAATCTGTCCAACCTCTCTAGATCACACTGCCTTCAGCCCATCTTACATACGGATAAATAGTCATGGAGAGATGGGCATTGCTGAGGTCCAACACAGAGCAGGATTCACATCTACATCCCAAGACAGTGTCAAGGAGGGTTGCCAATAAGACTCTTTGATTTGAGCAAAACAAAATTCCAAGAGAGGAATTCCAGAGTAGGAGACTAAGAGATGGGAAATATGTATTTTATTTTTTCCAGAAACTAATTTCATATGTATTTACTTTGTCCGTGTAGAGTACTTATGTAAAATGGGATCTGAAAAATAAATCCATTAGAAAAAAAAGGCATGAAATGGAGTAATTTTCCATTGGAAAAGACCAACTTGTGGGAAGCAGGAAAGAGATTACATTTATTAAGTTACTGTGTGTGGTAGACCCTGCATGGACAGCTTTTCATGTACCATTGTATTTACCATTCATTTTCATGGACGTGGAAACTGAGGCTAGAAGCCATGACCTAACTTGGCTAGTCACTCTTCCAGTTTATTACTAAGTGGCCTGCCATTTGATAATACATTGAGAAAGACTGCACATCTAACACTTGTCCTTCTAAGCAATTACGGTAACTCTTCACTGTTAGGTACCACTAGATAGAGTAAATACCCAACTGGAAACATTTTTCTCATATCTGTTTCTAATGACACTGATCTGGGGGTGATGGGTAGATGGAATTAACCAACAGAAAAGCTACATGCAACAGTTCAAGTTCCTTTGAATCAACAAATATGTGCACAGCTTCAAAGCAATACAAAACAGGTAATTTAATTCATAAAAGGATCTTTCTACAGTTTGTTTTTTTCCTCCCAGCCTACTGGAATGTACACACCACAAGTACAAAATACAAGGTACCGTTCACTGTAATTTTACTTCTGCACATATTTAATGTGCTGCTGGGGATGAAGCATTGCATGGTTTCTGTGCTGAGCAAAGGAAATAAATCAGTGTTGGGAGAGCACTATTTTTCTTGCTGTTTGGGGGAAAGTGCTCTTTATTTTTCTATTAACATGAACTCAACAAACCATTTAACACTCAAAACCCCTTAGAAAGGTTGTAATGCCTATTTCTTAATTAAATTTTTAAGACAAATAATGCTAATATTCTTTTATATCTCCACACGCATGGGAGTGCTTTAAAAATATTGAGAATAAACAATAGTATAGAATGAGAAATATTTCAGTTAGTTAAATATAAATGCTTGTGCAGCTTTATAAAGGGAGAAAAAGCAAAGCATTTTATTTAGTACAATCAAAGGAACCAGGGAATTTGGGTTGCCATGAAATCCGGGTCTAAATAAAGTTTATCTTTTGGTGGCAACTTGGTGTTCTGTTTCAACACAGGAAGCATAATAGAGTTAGCATCCTTTAACAAACAGTGGTCACTCAGTATTTAATTTCCTTTTCTCGAATTTCTTTTACATTTTTATGTTTTACCTTCACAGCTTGTATTAAAAAGGCCAAGGCTTCGTTTGATGCAGACACAGGTACTTGAGGCTCACTGCTGCTTCATTCTCAGACTGGTCTGATTTTTTTTTCCTTCCTAATTGCAGCAGACAGCAACGGAGCTTTGTCAGCATTACCTGCTCTGAATAGAAGCACTTTTGGCCCCCTTGTCAAAGACTAGGGAAGAAAGCAGGCTCTCCTGTTGGCAGCAGTCTTGGATTCTCGCCCCCGGCCATACTGTGCAATCATGCTGTTTATTCCACTGTAACAATCAGACAGTACGAGCAGAGCACCTGGTCCTCTCGGCCTGGGCCTTCCTTGGCAGCTGACGGGCACCCTCACTGCCAGGTGGTCATGCTTCAATTACATTAGCTAGCCATTCTAGGGTTAACAAGGACTCACTTTCTTCAGAATGCCCCGGGAAAATCAGTTATTCATAAAGGACAGTATGCCTTTTGTTGATCACTGAACAATGTTGCTGAAAATCCATTAAATTAAATTCTCTTTATTGGACTGAATAATGTAATAGCGATAGCCCCAGCTAGAAGTTTGCACATTTATTTACCAAATTTCTGAATAATTTATACATGGATCCTGGCGTTTTTCATTCAGTGGCCAAATGCTTCTTCCAAAAGAACAGTGTAGCTTTGCCTTCATTTTAATATGCACTAACACTCACTTGCAAAAAAAAATTCAGAATTTAATCAAGTAGCCAGAAAACTCTCATTTTAACTGAGAATTTACTTTCCAATTTTCTTTTGCAGAGGGCTTTTAAATATATAGGTATAAATTTACATGAGATGCTTTTCGGGGGATCTTTCATGTGACCACCATTTTAATAAGAAAATGAACAATAAGAAAACACAAGTACAAAGTGTGAAAGATTGCTAATCTCTAAGTTGCAGAGCTGTTGCTGGAGCTTATGTGGAAGGTGGTCCTAAGGAGGTGAGTTTGGGTGGACATGTAGATCCACGACATTCGAATTAGATGGATGGCTAAGATGTCCCTTCCACTTACCACGGAGCTGCTCTCTGCAGGCCTCAGTAGGGCAGAGGTGATCATGGCAGGACAGCAGCAGAAAGCAGCCTCCTTTCCCTCTGCCTCCTTAGCTTTCCTTCCCCAAGTAAGGAGAGAAGGGATCACTGAAGGAGCCCTCTCTTTCTCCTCCCAGAGGATGCTTTAGTCTTCCTATGGTTAGACACTCAGGCTGGCAGCCTCCAACACATGGGTGCACAATTTGAATGTATTGGAAAAGCCTGAATGTAAGAAATACAAGAAAAACTTAAAAGTCCTAGAGGAGAACATAGGCAGGAAAATCTCATATATTCCATGCAGCAATATTTTCACCAATATGTCCCCTGGAGCAGAGGACATAAAGGAAAGAATAAACGAATAGGACTTCATCGAAATAAAAAGCTTCTGCCTAGCTAAAAAAACATCAGCAGAATGAAAAGGGAATGAAACATATGGAAAAATATATTTGCCAATGATGTCTAGGACAAGGGTTTAATCACCAATATAGATAAAGAACTCACACAACTCCACTGCAGGAAGACAAAAAACACAATTAAAAAATGGAAAAAGGACCTCAACAGATACATCTCTAAGGAGGACATGCAGAGGGCTCAGTGATATATGAAAAGATGCTCAGCATCATTAGCCATCAGACATACAAACTGAAACCACAATGAAATAACACTTCACACTGGTAAGAATGGTCATCATAAGCAAATCAACAAACAATAAGTGCTAGCAAGGTTGTGGATAAAAGGGAACCCTAGTACATTGTTGGTGGGAACTCAGACTGGTACAGTCACTATGGAAAACAGTATGGAACAGCCTTTTGACCCTGCAATTCCACTGCTGGGATTATACCCTAAGAACCCTGAAACACAAATTTAAAATAACCTATGCACTCTAATGTTCACAGCAGCACAATTTACAATAGCTAAGTGCTGTAAGCAACCTACATACCCATCAGTAAATAAGTGGATCAAAATACTGTGGTACATTTACGCAATGGAATACTACGCAGCAGAAAGATAGGAGTTTCTACCCTTTGTGACAGCATGAATGGAACTGGAGAGTATTATGCTAAGTGAAGTAAACCAGGTGGTGCAAGACAAATACCATATGATTGCACCTATAAGTGGAACCTAATCAAGAAACAAACAACCAAGCAAAATATAACCAGAGGCACTGAAATAAAGAACAAACTTCATCTGGAACAAACTAAAGGGGGGGGAGAAGGATAACAGGGGAAAGCAGGAAAAGGATCATCAAGGAACATATGTAAAGGACCCATGGACCAAAGCCAAAGCCAAAGCCAAAGCCAGGAAGGATAGAGGGTGGGAGGTGGGGGGGACTGGTGGTAGGAAAATGGTGACAACTATATATGAATAACAATTTTTTAAAAAGGGGGGAAACAGGGAATAAAGTTCAAATAGTCACTTAAATAATGTCCTTAGGGATTTAGCTTTAGCTGTTTGGGAGATGAGTTAAAACAGGATTTAAAAAAAAATCCAGGGGATGAGGAAGATGGCGACAGAGTAGGAGGGAGCAGATTTGACTTCCCCCTACACATGGGGAAAAAACCTGGCCAAACTACGGAGGAAAAGAGCAAACAGCCAACAGTACCCCAGCATATATGAAAATAAGAGACCAGAAATTGTATCGGACACTGCAGCTGTAGCCCTAGGCCCAGTGCCTGGTGCTGGGTCTACCAGAGTCCTTGGAAGCAGAGGGCCTGCTACAGAGTCCTTGGGAGAGAGCCAGGTCAACTGCTCCCTCCCTCCCTGGACAAGCAGGGTTTGAGTACCACCTGGGGAGACCTGGTTGCTTAAAGTTGCAGAGAGGGGAATAAGGACAAAGAAACAAACACATAAGGGCCGTGATCACCTTCGAAATCTGTGGTCACTGGCTTGGGAGAGTTGAGAGCCCCGCAGTGATGTGCACTGACCCTGATAGTCACCGATCCTGCTGGAGAATTGGGCTGTACTGAGCAGCAGGCTTCAGTAGGAAGAATTTCTCAAAAACTAAAAGAGTTTGGGGGATTCTCCTGTGACAGCCACTCGGCTTACTCCCCACCCACACCCAGTATGGCAGAAATCCCAAGGTTGCACCAAAGGCCCTGTATTCCGGAAGGTATATGACTAAACCCTTGGAACCCAGGCAGCCTGGCCAGGCATGTGCACGCACCCACACCCCAGCCAACAGCAATAAGCCCTGGGGTTAATGGCACTCTAAAGAAAACCTGGATATCCCAGGTAAGGAGCACAGAAGAGGCACCAGACTAGCTCTTGGGAAAGTGCTTGCAAGAGTGTCTAGTATACATCAGGAAGGGAGAAAGGCCACACCAATTGCCCCTCAGCCTGCTGCAGCCAGGGAGACCAGAAAAACCGGTTTGGCCAGTTTGAAACCAACAAGAGGTGTTTTTTTTAAGTAATCTTTTATTTTTTTAATTTTTATTATTGTCATATCTTTCAATACCTTTTTCCTCTCTTTCCTTCTTTCTTGTTTTATTCCTTCCTTTCTTTCCAATTTTATCTCTTATTCCTCCCTTCTCATGTCTTTTTTTTTATACCCACAAGTGAGAAAAAAACTTGGAACTGTGAAAGGACCACAGTTGGACCCAAAGAGGGGGCATCCCAATAGTTGAGACAGTGAGACAATTTTCACTTTGCTATTGGAAACTACAAGTTACTGCATACCTGTATTATTATTATTTTTCATTATTCTTACATCTTTTATTTTAATAGTATTCTTGTATTCCTCTTCTTTCTGTACAGTCTTCTTTGCTTGGCTGGTTATACTGTATCATTTGACAAGTTTCCCCTATTCTCTCTTCCACAGTTTATTGCTAATTTACTCTCCTTCACCTCACTTGTGTTCCTTTAGCACACTACTCAAGGGCCTATACCCTCTATTCATGTCATCCAGATCACAGAGATTCTGTCATATGATTGTTACTCTAGTATTATTATAAATAATAGCTGTACCATACAATTGTAAATACTTCACAACACCCCTCCTGGATCTTAGCCTGCTTCACAGTTTCCTGAACTCTATTACTGTAGTGGTTAACTCTGTTCTCTCACACACTACACCTATGTACTATCCTTTACTCTCACCTTACCTCAGAATCTGACCTCCCACAACCTCACTGCTTTCTAGATCCAACTCACAACCCTTCCCTCCCCAACAAGAGTCTTATCTTCTGCCCATCCTTTCTTAAAGGTGGCTAGTTGGGTGGAAAATCAAGGTCAACACTATACATAGCCAAAGGATCTCCTATCTATTCTCTACCAGCTGCTACTATATATCATATATCACAGAATACTCTCCTGCTGTCTTAAACCATTTTGCCTTCCCCTCCAACTGATCATGAAAAAAGTGTAAGTAGAAGCAGTGAACACCAGGATACCCACCGGAAGAGGAAACCCAACAACAAAGGAACTACCAACAGATCACAAGAGAAGAAGGTGAAGGAGAGACTGGAAACCACATAAACCTCAATCCAAGACCTATTTGGAAATACAACTAAATAGTTGAGACACTACCCAGTACAAATAACTGAACATGAGCAAAAGACAAGCCTTAAAACCCAGTACACACAGAAGAACTAACTTCAACACAACCTGCCCTCACTGGCACAAAATATTACAAGAGATGCTGGACAGAGTGACCATCAGTTAACCAGCTGGTGGGAAGGACCCACCAAAGAAAGACCCAACAACAATCAAAACCCAAAGACAAATAAACACTAAGCCAACTAAAAGGACAGCCCAAGACCAGTGAGTTTGGAAGATCAAGGAGACCACACCACTAAATCTCACACATATACTACCACAGAAGTTCACACCATGAACCTACAGAGCCAGAACAAATCAATTTAAGAAGCTGAAGCTAACAAGAAGAGTCTCAC
Source organism: Artibeus jamaicensis (assembly GCF_021234435.1). Lineage (NCBI taxonomy): Eukaryota > Metazoa > Chordata > Mammalia > Chiroptera > Phyllostomidae > Artibeus > Artibeus jamaicensis. The sequence goes on from NW_026521913.1 coordinate 3,911,381, forward strand.
AAACAATGGAAAGACAAAGAAACAATCCCCAAATGAAAAGGAGGAAACCTCAGAAAGAATGCTGGATGAAAAAGAGGCAAGTCAACTATCAGATATTGAATTCAAAGCACTGATTATCAGGAAGTTCAAGGAGCTCACAATAAGCTACCAGAAACTACAAGGGAATTACAATGAATTCACTGCAAACTATATCAACATGAAAAGGAAAATAGAAACCATCAAAAAGGGCCAAGAGGAAATGAAGAATACAACTTTTGAACAGAAGAACACAGTGGAAGGAATCAAAAGCAGGACTGATGAACCAGAAGATTGGATCAACAACTTGGAGGACAAAGTGGAAAAAAAAACCACCCACAAATAGCAAGAAAAGAAAAAGAGGCTGAGAAAGAATGAAGATGAATTAAGAGAAATGCAAGACAATATGAAATGTAATAATATCTGAATAAGAGGGATACAAGAAGAAGAAGAAGAAGAAGAAGAAGAAGAAGGGGAGCAAGGGATAGAAAACTTATTTGAAAAAGTAATGATGGAAAACTTCCCTAATTTGGTAAGAGAAAAAGTCACACAAATCCAAAAAACACAGTCCCAATCAAGAGGAACACAAAGGGGCACACTTCAAGACACATCATTATTAATATGGCAAAATTCCAAGACAAAGAGAGAATATTAAAAGCAGTGAAAGAGAAACAGGAAGTAACATATAAGGGAGCCCCAGTAAGGTTAGCTGCTGACTTCTCAATGGAAATGCTCCAAGCAAGAAGAGAATGGCAAGAAACATTCCAAGTAATGAGAACCAGAGGCCTGGACCCAAGGCTACTTTACCCAGCAAGGCTCTCAATCAAGATGGAAGGCCAAATAAAGAGCTTCCAACAAAAGAAGTCAGAAAGAATACACCTCCACCAATCCAGTTCTGCAAGAGATGCTAAAAGGATTGCTTTAAAGAAAGGAAGAAAAAAAGAGAGAGAGAGAGAGAAGAACACAGCTATGAAAAAATGGCAATGAATAAGTACCTATCAATACTAACCTTAAACATAAATGCATTAAATGCTCCAATGAAAAGACACAGAATAGCTGAATGGATAAAAAAGCATGCCCTCACACATGCTGCCTATAAGAGACCCACCTGAGGACAAAAGATCTACAAGACTAAAAGCGAAGGGTTAGAAACAAATTTTCCAAGCAAATGAACAGGAAAAAAAAGCCGAGGTAGCAATTCTCATATCAGACAAAATAGACTTCAGAAAAAGGGCAATAAAGAGGGACCCAGAAAGTCACTTCATAATACTCAAGGGAAGAATCCACGAAGAAGACAAAAACATTGTAAATATGTATGCACCCAACATAAGAGCATCAAAATACATAAAGAAAATCTTAGAGGCCTTCAAGAAAGATACTGACAGCAATACAATTATAGTAGGGGATTTTAACACCCCACTGTCAAAAATGGACAGATCTTCCAAACAAAATATCAACAAAGATATTGTGGCACTGAACAATGCCCTAGATGAAATGGACTTAACTGATATATATATATATATATATATATATATATATATATATATATATATATATAGAGAGAGAGAGAGAGAGAGAGAGAGAGAGAGCCCTTCATCCAAAAGAAGCTAAATACACATTCTTTTCAGATGTACATGGAACATTTTCAAAGATAGACCACATGATAGTACACAAAAGAAGCCTCAACAAATTTAAGAAAATTGAAATCATCCCAAGCATTCTTTTCTGACCACAAGGGACTGAAACTAGAAACCAACCCCAAGGGAAAGAACCTGAAACACTCAAACTCATGAAGATTGAATAACATGCTATTAAACAATGAATGGGTGAAGAATGAAATTAGAGAAGAAAGCAAAAAGTTTCTGGAAACAAATGAAAATGAACTCACAACAACCCGAAACTTATGGGACACAGCGAAGGCAGTCCTGAGAGGGAAGTTCATAGCAATACAGGCCTACCTAAAAAAGATAGAAACATTTCAAACAAACAACCTAACCCTACGCCTACAAGAACTCAAGGAACAACAACAAAGATAGCCCAAAGCAAGTAGAAGAAAGGAAATAACCAAGATCAGAGCAGAATTAAATGACATGGAGACTAAAAGCACAATTCTAAGGATCAATGAATCCAGGAGCTGGTTTTTTTTAGAAGACAAACAAAATAGACAAGCCTTTAAGCAGGCTCAAGAATAAAATAAGAGGACCCAAATAAAAACAATCAGAAATGAAAGAGGAGAGATTACAACTGACACCACAGAAATACAAAGGGTTATAAGAAATTACTATGAAGAACTGTATGCCAAGAAATTTGAAAACTTAGGTGAAATGGACAAATTGTTAGAAAAATATACCAAAACTGAATGAAGAAGAAGCAGAAAGCCTGAACAGACCAATAACAGGAGATGAAATTGAAGCAGTGATCAAGAAACACCCGACACATAAAAGCCTTGGACCAGATGGTTTCACAGGAGAATTCTACAAAGCATTTAAGGAAGAGCTGATGCCTATTCTTCACAGACTATCCCAAAAAATCCAAAATGATGGAAGACTCCCAAACTCTTTTTATGAAGCCAGCATCATCCTAATTCCAAAACCAGATAGAGACACCACAAAGACAGAAAATTTCAGGCCAATATTGCTGATGAACTTAGATGCTAAAATCCTCAACAAAATATTGGCAGACCACATCCAACAATATATTAAAAAGATCGTACACCATGACCAAGTGGGATTCATCCCAGGGATGCAATCATGGTTCAATATTCACAAATCAATAAACATAATATATCACATACACAAAAGCAAACACAAAAATCACATGATCATATCAATAGATAAGGAAAAAGCATTTGATAAGGTACAGCATCCATTTATGATAAAAATATTCAGCAAAGTGGGAATAGAGGGAGCATTCCTCAACATAATAAAGGCCACATATGGGGGAACTACAGCCAACATAATACTCAATGGGCAAAAACTAAAAGCTTTTCCACTAAGATCAGGAACAAGACAAGGTTGTTCACTTTCACCACTACTATTCAATATAATATTGGAAGTTTTAGCCACAGTGATCAGACAAGAAAAGGAAATAAAAGGCATCTAAATCAGAAAGGCAGAAACAAAACTATCACAGTTTGCAGATGACATGATAGTGTACATGGAAAATCCTATAGACTCTACCAAAAAGCTGCTCAACCTAATAAATGAATTCGGCAAAATAGATGAATACAAAGGTAATATCCAGAAATTGAAGGCATTTTTGTATACTAACAGTGAAACAGCAGAAGCAGAAATCAAGAAAAAAAATCCCATTAGATATAGCAAAAAAAAAAAAAATTCTGGAATAAACCTAACCAAGGAGGTAAAAGACCTGTATACAGAAACATACACAACACTGAAGAAAGAAATCAAGGAAGACACAAATGAAAACATATACCGTGTTCATAGATTCGAAGAATTAACATCATCAAAATGCCCATACTACCCAAAGCAATTTACAGATTCAATGCAATACATATTAAAGTACCAATGTCATATTTCACAGATATAGAACAAACACTTCAAAAATTTATATGGAACCATAAATGACCCTGAATAGTAGCTACAATTTTGAGAAACAAGAGCAAAGTAGGAGAAATCACAATACTTGATACCGAACTGTATTATAAGGCCACTGTAATTAAAACATCCTGGTACTGGCATAAAAACAGGCACATAGATCAATGGAACAGAACAGAGAGTCCAGAAATAAGCCCAAGACTATACGGTCAATTAATATTTGACAAAAGGGGCAGCAACATAAAATGGACTAAAGATAGTCTCTTCAGCAAATGATGTTGGGAGAACTGGACAGCTACGTGAAAAAAAATGAAACTCAAGCACCAACTTACACCATACACCAAAATAAATTCAAGGTGTATAAAAGACTTAAATATAAGCTGTGACATCATTAAAGTCCTAGAGGAGAACATTGGCAGGAAAATCTCAGATATTTCACAGTTTTACTGATATGTCCCCTCGAGCAAGGGACATAAAGGAAAGAATAAACAAATGGGATCTCAGCAAAATTAAAATCTTTTGCACCACTAAAGAAAACAGTATTAAAATAAAAAGAGAACCAACTGTATGGGAAAACATATTTGCTAATGATACCTCAGACAAGGGTTTAGTCTCCAAAATATATAAAGAACTTACAGGACTCCACTCTTAAGAAGACAAGCAACCCAATTAAAAATGGGTAAAGAACTTGAACAAACACCTCTCCAAGGAGGACATACAGAGGATCCAGAGACACATGAAAAGATGCTCAATATCACTACCTATCAGAGAGATGCAAATTAAAAACACAATGAGATACCACTTTACACAGGTCAGAATGGCCATCATAAACAAAGCAACAAACAACAAGTGTTGGAGAGGTTGTGGAGAAAAGGGGACCCCAGTTCACTGTTGGTGGGACTGCAGACTGGTACAACCATTATGGAAAACAGTATGGAATTTTCTAAGGAAACTAAAAAGGGATCTGCCTTTTGACCCAGCAATTCCACTGCTAGGATTATATCCTAAGAACCCTGAAACACCAATCCAAAAGAACCTATGCACCCCAATGTTCACAGCAGCACAATTTACAGTAGTCAAGTGCTGGAAGTAACCTAGGTGCCCATCAGTAAATGAATGGATCAATCAAAAAATTATGGTACATATACACAATGAAATTCTATGCAGCAGAAAGAAAGAAGGGGCTCCTACCCTTTGCAACAGCATGGATGGTACAGGAAAGCATTACGCTGAGTGAAATAAGTCAGGCATTGAAAGACAAATACCATATGATCTCACCTTTAACAGGAAGCTAAACAACAAAACAAACAAGCAAGCAAAATATAACCAAACACACTGAAATACAAAACAGGCTGTTAGGGACCAGATGGGAGAGGGGAGGGAATTTCAGGGGAAAAGGTGAAGGGTTTACAGGAACAAGTATAAATGACACATGGACAAAAACTAAGGGGGGTGGAAATGGGAGGGAGGCAGGGAGCACTGCGGGGGTGGGATGGAAGTAAAAGACAGAAAACTGTACTTGAACAATTAAAATAAAGTTAGTGAATCCTTTGCTTTTCAAAAAAAATATCCAGAGGTAGTATTAATAAAAAAATAATCAACAAAAGGTGAGAGTATTGTAATGTTTACATTAGTTAGCCAAACATGAACCAAGAAAAGAAAAAGTTTGTACTGGATTTCATTTTCATTTTCATTTAGGAAAATAAACCCTGATTTTGTTTTCAGAGATTCAGTGTATCGGAATAAATTTAGGAAGAAAAATTTCAGTTGATGTGCAAATTCAAAGTACTCTGTGAGAATATTCTTAGCAATTAGTGACAGTGCAGCTGGGAATTTGGAAGACTTTAAAAAGCACAGTGGCTGAGGATGTGAGCACTGGTCTGGATGTGAATTCCTCTCCACTTATTGGCCAGAAGACTTAAGCAAGTCACTGACTTCTCTCTGTACCTTAGTTTCTCTTCTGTAGAATGGGGCAATAACCCCACTTCTTAGTTACAATGACTGTACATTAAATAGCATGTTGTACACATCCCAAGAGCTTAGGTAAGGATCTGGCGAGTAAATATTTTGTGAGACCATCCCAACTTCCAGGTCACCAAGGTATCTCCACTCCACTTGCCATTATCTTAGCCTGATTCAAATTGGGAGCACTCACTCAGGACACTCTTGGCCCGGTAATGTGACCACATTACTGATTTCTTTGGCAGTAAAACTTCAAAAACAAAAGCAAATTAGAACCCAGTGGTAGGACAAAGCAAGCACCAAAAAATAACTTTGCTATATTGCTGATGAAATATCAAGATTACAATTGAACATTCAGAAATAAATGTTTTAGTTTTGCTTCCTGATCATTTTTGATAAACGCTTTTGCTTTGCCTTGGCATTTATCTTACTGATGCAGAGTGGTGTTTGGTTACAATATATGGTTCTAGTAACATTATCTCTGAATTATAAGACCCACCTTGAACAAGACTCCGACACAAAGATATTAGAATGTGCCAATAACAAGCGGACGCTCTTCTGTGGCTCAAAAACAATGGCTGACACGTGTGTGAACAGACAGAAAGAACATCAAAGGCAGACTTTTATAGAGACAAACTGTGTAATGCCTACTTTAATCTCTCTGAAAATCTATGCACAAACTGAACCCAATTTCATTTTTCACATAAATTCTAAGGCTTGATAAAAGGACATCTTTTACTTTACAGTTAAAAGATGAGACAGATATACTAGAATAGCCTTTGAACTTTCTATAGCTGTATCAATGGTCCATGACACTTAACCACTGATACAAGGGCAGAGATTTTGTAATAGTTGCATTTAAAGCATTCTAACTAAAATCAGACATTATTTTAGATTAAAGAAAATCATTAATATCTACATTTTCCTTAAGGCTGCATGGTTTTTATACCTTTAATACTTTGATCAATTAATAAAGGTCTGAAAAGACAGTAATATCTCAAGGGTTTATAAAATTAGAGTGGCACACAGATGTGATTTGAAGGGGGATCATATTTATTTCTTAGATGAGGAAAATTCTAGGACTTGAGAGCACTTGACAAGGTAGAGTGGGATTTAATCTCAATATTAAATAGTCTTTAAGACAAGGCATATGAACCATAGGTATGTTTAAAATAAGTGAACATGGCTAGTCATATAATTTGCCTTATAATTAAAAATTTAACAGGTCTTTGAATAGATGCTAAGAAAAAAGCCTCTAAATCCAGATGGAATTTTATAACACATTAAAAATTAAGCAGATACTGAAGTTTGAAAATTCTTTGAGTCTCACCATTTTCCCAGAGGAATAACAAATGCTGTTGTTATTCCATTTACTTTTAATAAAATCTGTGCTACAAAGTTTCTTAGGCAATTCCATAAAACAGATACACTAATGGAAAACACTAATGACATTTTTGACATTTGAGCATTTCAATAACTTTTACTCCAGAAGAAAAAATCTCAAAATAACAGATATATTTCATTACACTGAAAAGAAATATAGATCTTTAAAATGTGAATCTTTACTTTCACTTACAAGAAAGAAATTATAAAAACTGATTAATAACTTACATAAAAACTAACCTGACTTTGTGAATATATATGATGAAAGAGAAAGTAAATCTTTTAAGTCAACAGAAATTTGGTGAGTCCCAACAGAAATTTGGTGAGTCCATAATTAGCACCTCCCATGGCGGGCTTTCTAGATCTCAGCATGTAAAACCTGGAATGCAAGTCCCATTCAACAACCTGAGAAGACTAAGAGCTTTTCACAGGCAAGGAACACATTACGAAGTTCATTAATTAAACAGTGTGGGTGGAGCAGATGGATGCTACCTACGCTTGAATGACGCTAAATTGGGACAGAGGTTTGCAGTCCTTAATGAGACTCTATAAAATAAATGATTACATAGTGATCACAAGTAAACAAGCCAGAGAGAAGAGCAGGATTATTAGGGCAACAAGTCCTGCAACATGGTAACAAGAAGATCAACTAGAGTGAAGTAGCTAATCTATAAACTGCCTGAGGTCATGCAATCCCAGGCCATACCTGGGGCTAAAGAAAATGGTACAAGTCTACAGAGGGTTAAGCACGAAATGACAGTGGGGCAATAATAAGAAAGGGACTGGCCAGGGAAATGAAGGGAACAGAAATCTTTCTGTCACATATTAAGTCCATTTAAAGAATGAGACACTCAAGTTTCCTTTTATCTTTACAGAAAAACAGAAATGCAAAATGTACTTGGGCTTTTTATACCAAAGGCTTAGCCAAAGCTGCTATCCAGAAAACTATTTTCTAATGATACTTTCCCCATACCATTAATTAATTCTTCATTTTTTCAGCTATGTCAAACCCTTAACTTTTTGGGGGGAGGAATCCTAATCAGCTTTTGTTGCACATGGACTTGTGTATCAACTTAAAAGATTTTTTTTTAGAATCACAGCTAGAATAGAAATTGATTTTGAGGTTAAAATTTTACTATAAATATTTGTTGTTGTCTGGTACATATTATATTTCTTTAAAATGATCTATTACATTTACTAATTTAGATTTACTATAATCTCTTATATAGTAATTGAAAGCTTGGGAATAAGGGTATCCAGAGGACATAGGGAGGCTGTAGAGGTCAGTCGTAATTAATGGGGAATCCCTGCTTCTGGTGCTGCCACCCCCACTGGGATGCCCTACATCGTTATGCCCAGTCCTACTTCCTTGGCTTTGATTTTCTGTCAGTACACATGGACCTTGTTGTAAGTTCCTTGAAATCGATTTTTGAAAGAAGTACAATATAAATAGATTAAAAAAATACAAATATCTTGCCAGAAACATCACCATAATGGAACTGTGTTTTCAACTATTTATCAAGGCAAAAGTGTAATGAGTCATACCAATCAAGTGTGACTAGACTGACTGAGCTAGAATCTGTTGAGATGTCACTTGAGAATACGGTATTTATACTTGGTAATGTTTCCACTGCTTTTTAAAACTTGGATTCCACATGTATCTAGGTAAAAGGGATGTATGTATGGTATCAACATGGTAATACTTTCCATTCTAATTAAAGAAACAGTTTTGTTTTCATCTTTTCCCATAAGATCAAGATTTAAAGGACTAAAGTAATTTTGGCAACAATAATAGTAGAGTAGGCTAAAATTAAGTGAAGTTGCCTCATTTTCCCAAGCTATATAATTCTGATGGCCTCCCGTTTTTCGGTGAAAAATGCAGACAAGTGAGAAATAGCAGTGGGGGGCCCACAGTCAGTTGGCCTGGGCTCCCATCCTGGCTGTGCCCTGGCTGTGGGGTCTTGGCCAAGACCCCTGCTTCCTCCATCTGTGAAGCTGGATTAACATGGCCCTATTCTACATGGTTGCCACCAAGAGTGGGAATAATGAACCAATGGTCCTCAATCCTCTGTGTGCCTTTGATAAGCCTGTGCTTCTACACATTATGTAGCCCTGTTTCAAGCTGTCTTTTGGATGCTGACTTTGACCACTGGTACATCAGCTGGTAAGACAGCATTTTATCAGTCACATTCAATCTTTGTAGTGTCCCCACTTCTATCCTTATGCAATTATTTGGGTTTTCCATCGCATTTCCCTGTTACTTCATAAAAATTAGTAGAAATAGGAGAACAGAAGGGCTGACACTAGTTAAACAACAAAAACAGCTCTCAAGCTCAAGGTAGTGGAAGCAAAACTAGAAATCCTTTACTTGGTAAGCTCGAGTAAAATATTTTTAAAACCTCAGTATCTGTTTAATTTAATTTTAACTATCATGCTAAATGTTAAGGGTGTAGTGAATTTTTAGGCTTATTTCCAAATAGCAAAGGGAAAGAATATTAGCGAACATGCTGGAAAACAGCATCCAACACTGTATCTAAAAAGTGAGGCATACTTAAGAATTTTATGTTTTGTTTCATTTTCTGAAAACAAAATGCCCTTTATAAGAAGTCAGCTGGACATCTAAATGTATATCTGTAGATAAGAAAAGCTTTGGATTTTAAAATGTAACCAAAATGAAATATCAATATTGAGAATATGAGTCTCTAGTCTCCTCCCCCAAAGAAATCATCTGGTGTTACATAATCTATTTGAAAAATTTGAATTATCCTCCTAGATGAAAGTTCCTTTAAAAATTCATGCATTCACCAAAATCTGATTGCAAAAACTTTCATGTGCCAGACTGCAAAACATTTAGTGATTAGGTCCATAATTAGATGCTGTCTAATCATTTTATGCTGGCAATTCTTGATTCTAAAATGTTTAAATAAAATCTTCAATAAAGGAGTATTTATAAAAGAAGCAATATTTTGATTACTAATTCAAAAAGAGGCCTGATTGGATAAATGCCAATAACTGCCTTATTTTAGTAAACAAGTTCTCATATTAAATTTGGACATCTATTAACATAACTGATCCTAAATAATTTAGTAGAAACACTTTTAGAAAATACCCATGTATTTTATAGCTGGAAAACATGTTTATTCTAATGTAAACATTATTTATTTTTTTAAATGTTTTATTTATTTATTTTTAGAATGAGGGGAAGGGACAGAGAAAGAAAGGGAGAGAAACATTGATATGTGGTTGCCTCTTGCACGCCCCCAACTGGAGACCCAGCCTGCAACCCAGGTATGTGCCCTGACTGGGAATTGAACCAGCGACCCTTTGGTTCACAGGCCAGCATTCAATCCACTGAACCACACCAGCCAGGACTCTAATGTAAATTTATAATATAAACTTGTTTTGGTAGAATTTGATATTTAAATAAGCATTTTCTTATAACCTTAAAATATTCTAATGTGAAGAGCTTGAAATGCTCCACAGTTGAGCTGATACAATATCAGGCAGTAGTTTCTATGGGCCATTTAAAAGAGAAAGTTAACTTATGAACAGTTTCCAGTGTTCTACCAATACAGTACCTTCTAACTTTTTTCTAAAAATAGCTTAAAAAAAAAAGTAAAACAACCTACCAAACTATTGGACTCTTCCATTATAAGGAAGGAACAAAGCTTAAGCTTAAACATTTCCTTTCTGCATAGGAAAAACAAAGAGTCCAGAAATTTAAACTTCAACCCAAAGACATTTAGTATGGTTTCAGTAAGTGTATCACATTTTATTGATATATATATATATATATATATATATATATATATATATATATATATAAATCTATAAGTCACATTTTCAGAGCCTTGCTACTAAAGACTTTTTAGCTAGAGGGTTAAAAGTGTGGGTGTGGAAGTCAGCTTTTGTTTGAAAAATTAGCAATGCTATGAGTCATCCTGCATTAGCAGTAGAAGAGTTTTGCATCTTGTACAAATCCAGACACCATATGCCATGCGAAGGCCTGTTACTTTATTCTGTGCCACCGCTGACAGGCAGCCACGTGGGTATCCCCAGCGGAAGGGCTGTCTCCTCCCGGTGGTGGGGACAGGAACCCAGTGAGCTGAACACATCCGACATTGTACAGAGCAGCAGGAACAGCTGGTAAGCTAGAGAGCAGCAACGGCTGAGCAGAGCACGGATGCTAATGAGCCTGGCGACAGCACTGGCCTTCGGAGGGACAACTACAAAGTCTGTCCACGTGTCCCCACAACAGCCTCAGGAGTAGAACCTGCTCCTTCATGCCTTCAGTCTCATTAAAACATAATGCTGGCATTTGTGGTTTATCAAAATCAGTTGTAAGCCACAAGTTACAAATCCACTCGACAGATCCAACATGTTTTAAAAGTTGCACTGAAATGTATGCACAATTTCCACAGGCATCTCTGGGCACTTTGGGCAGGGTCTGGGTGTAGTGGGATAACAGTGTGCTAAACAGCTGTTGCTGAGTTCAGGTCCTGGCTCACCACTAAAAAAACTGTATGGCCTTGGGCCAGTTATGTAACCACTCTGGGCCTCTGTGCCCTCAACTATACTTTTCAAATATAATCAAATACATAATAGATTGCAGTATATAAGATATTGTGCTGCATTTACATACTATACTAAAATAGGATAACTGCAACTTCCTCATAGGATTGAATATATGTGTGAAATTCATAGTGCCTAGGACAGAGCAATCAACTGCTATCTATCCAGGTGACCAAAGAGTAGAGCTCTGTCATTCTTCCTGGACCCAAGGCAACAGGCCTTATTTTTTTCATTGTGTAAAGCAGCAGCACAATTCCTTATGAGAGAGGCAATCTATTTCATGGGGGTTGGGGAAGGTGACATTAGGATGAGATGGCAATGATGAAGGAAATGGGGATAGGGGCTCTATGGATCCTGGTGTGGTAACTAGTGATACGTGGGTTTGGGCTCCCAGTGGTATCTGGTGTCCCCAGACCACCACATTCCTTGATGGTTCCAGGTCTACTAAGGGCTCTGTTCCACTGAAAGGCATTTACTTTCTCTGAATGCTCCTGTCTTTGATTAAGTCCCTGGGACTTCCAGTCACCTTCCAAATGTTAGGTCAAAGGTCCTTCCTTCCTTAGGACACCTTCCTTTGGGCTCTGGGCTGAACTCTCTATCAAACCATTATGAAACACTGTAGACCCATCTTTTCCTTAGTGTTTTTATACTCAACAAAGGGCCATTGAGGACAGGGACCATGCTCTCTGTTTGGGCACCCTCATCAACAGCACAGTTCCTGGCATACAGGAAACAGCCAATGAATATTTTGTTGAATGAATAAACTAATGTAAAAAATTGCTTTTGAACTTGTCATTTTCAGAATTGGTGGTGTCTGGGAGTGTGAGTGAGATTATGACAATGTGTTGATCACTTTTTTTGCTAAGAGTTTGTTTAAAGCTCTAAAAAGATACTTTATTTAAAGATCCTCTCCTGCAGCAAATATACTCTCTGCCTGTCTCCTATGGCTGGGTACATGTACAAATGATGAGAAAACTGCCTGGTATTTGAAGGGAAACCTTGTCCCCTCTGAGTTTTCCTAAAGCTAAGTTCAACTCAGAGTCTCTAAAGATGATACCTGTACTTTCTGAAAAATAGAAAGCATGCAGTTGCCTGTGGAGCGCAGATGTGTGAGATGATCTGCCACAAAGTTTAAAGGCTACAAACATCGAAATAAAGGTTACCCACTAGAAAAGCTAAACTTGAATTTAAGAAGTACAGTCACAAACATCCTAATGAATTTTGTATAAAATATAGTGTGGACTTCTTCATTGATGGATTAAAGCATGGTTTAACTTGGAAAACTGTTTGTTGAGGAAGTCTTAGCTCTTCTCTCTGAATGGAAGCTGCTGGGGCTCTTACATGTAGCAGGCATTAGACCCTAAGCTGTATTTGCTTCTGGCCGTCTGCTCCTCAGAGGGTAAGCCTGCAAAGTTGTCAGTTTTGACCCTCGTTTAAATTTGTTGTATCCCATGTGTTTGCTTTCTTTACATCTAGGCCTTAATTTACTGTTATATCTAGAATTTCAGACATATTTAAAATAACTAGATATGGAAATGAGGGTTGAAAGGCCAGGTAAAGAAGTAACAGGGGCTCTTTCTGACTCCAACCCTGCTTACCACGGAGGCACAGGGTAGGTCATGAGCTGATCCGCATGCAGGCAGAGTCCTGAGGCATCAGTGGTCCTAGAGAGCCAGGTCTTTGTCCCTGTGTCTATCACTTGACCATAGCCATTCAAAGATGGAAGTGACATACAATGTTCATTATCTTCTAAAAATCTTTTGTGGGAAAGTAGTGTCTAGAATAAAATGGTCTTCAGTCACTGGATTTCAAAGATAAAAAAAAACACTTTAATGTTTAAAAATACCCAGAATGCAAATAATTACAGCACAGGCAGAGGACTAGACAAAACTGTCCGGGGTACAGTTATGATAAGGAGCAGAACAAAACAGAGAGAGCTGGTAGAGTTTGGGAAAGGAGCAAAATCTGTTTCTGAAATTCACACTTGCACACACACATATGCCCCAAGTGCCCATTTCCCTGAATCAAGTTTCAGAGGAATGATGATCCATGGAGGAGATTATAAGAAGCCCACATTACGAACAGAATGTACCCCTAGGAAAAGGGCTATGAAGCTGAGTCACAGAGCTGCAGCCTCCATGGTCCCATATGATGTCACCTAAGCACTCTGCCTCATGTGACTTACTACAGGCTGCTGCAGATTAGAGCTATCGATCACTCCCAGCAGAAGGGTCTCACTGTGCAGAAGGAAGGTAAATGGTGGAGACAGACAGCTCAGGTATCGATCTGCTCCAGCAGGAAGCTGTACTTCTAAATGAGGGTCAGCACTCCTTCACTCCACCTAAGAGTTATTATGATGTGCATCCCAGTACAGAGAGATGAGAAAGGTGGGGATTAAGTACTTAAGTGTAGGAGTCACTTCCTCTCCTGTTAGCTGGTCATAGTATCTTCCAGGGAAGCCAAACATGCAGTGCAAAATCTCAAGGTTGCCCTCCCCCGCTAAAAAAAAAACCAAACAAAAAACATGGCAACAGAAGAGGAAGAAGGACACTTGCAAATTCCTCCAAGCAGTCTACTTCCACAGAGAACTTACAGAGGCCACACTGAGAAAACTGTCAAAGCACTGTGCATGCATCTTCAAAAATGTCCCTCTAATGTCTGAAAAGTTTGCCAAAGCCAGAGGACAGCTCTTATTATAAAAGACAAACACCTTTTCCCCCTAAAAGTTGATGCCTTCTACTTAAAGCTGAACATTTAAAAATTGGCCCAATCTGACATTTTCCTTAAGGAAATTATACAAATTTCCTTAATTCAATTATACAAATGAATTTCAAAGAACTTTCAAGAAGACAAACTTCCAGAGGCATAAAAACAAAAAATCATTGAAAAAGTACAATTATGAGGTACATCACAATTCATGATTCTTGAAGGCAATATAATAGTTAATAAAGGATCAATAAAAGCAGATTAAAATAAAACTGAAACCCAAAGAAATCAAGCTATAAACAAAATGTCCCCTTTAAATGTGTGCCCCCGTGGACATGAAAATAGAGTTGAATTCAATTTTACTGCTTTTATGATTAAATTCATTGGATTAAGAAGTCATTATTTAAAATAAGTTATCTTTCTTTGGTATCCATTTTAAGTCACTTCCTCCTATGCATGCATAAATACAACTTGTGGTGTAATTAAATAAATGGTGCTAGAATCTACTTTGCCCTAATTAGAAATTCCTTAAAATGTTTGCATTTCAATTTTAATTCAATGAACACTTACTGAGTCCTTATAATATTGGATGTGGGAGACTGTAAGAAGAGTAAGGCATGGCCTTTGCCTTCAAGGAGCTCCCTATCCATTGGAGAGGGTAGGCAGAACAGAATGAGCCCTAACTCAGTGTGGCCAGCAACCCTCCACCTGTGCCAGCCAGACAGACATGTCTGCCAGCCTCCTACTCTCCCTGAGCAAGCAAGCCCACTCCCCTCAACAGGTTGATTCTCCTTTCAATCCGCACTGGCCTTGGAACTCTTGGCTAACAGTTCTGGGTCTTCCAAGGTTAGACTGGGAAAAACCTTGCACCTTCCACCTGGGTCTCCTGGAGCCCTGAGCAGTCCTGGAAGACCAAGACCAACTGTTGTGAGGTTACTTTGCTGTGAGCTAGCCAAATGTGGAGGCGGTGGAAGAGAGAGATGTTTGTGGCCTGTAGCTGTTCAGCTATGTCAGTGTATGTACCAGACACATAAGAAACCTGGGTAAGAACCACCCAGCTAAGTTCAGTCAACCCACAAAACCATGCACATCCTCCCTCCACCATCTCCTTTATAAACCTCTGCAGAAGACTTTATCCTACAAATCTCCATAGTGAGATGTGACAATAGTAGCACTTCTATTAATATTTATTTTCATCTCAAATTAAGATAGAAATAAAGCTTTACTAAAATTTAACATATGGCCTAAGGCTGGTGCCAATCTTGCTTGTACATCTATCAGTGTGATGTATCATGGTTTACATGACCCCCCATACCGAAGTTCTGAACTTTTATTACCTTATAAGTAGCATCATCTTTCTAATACAATTGTACAGAGGTAGGTCATGACCATGAATATCTTTCCTACCACATAAAAGTTTCCTCTTTATTGCATAGGAAAGTTCTTACAAAAACTCTTGACCATAAAGATGAATTACCCATCCTTTTTTTAAATAGAAAGACAAATGCTCTAAATTTGGTGACCTTTCCTGTGACGACAAGGGCTAAATTTACTAATGCATTCAGCAGGTATTTATTGAACAAATGTTTATTCTGTGGCAGGTGCTGAAGCTACATCCAGGGCTGGTATTCACCTGGAAAACACCAGCATGGGTGGTATCCTTCCCTTGTGGTACCTGACATCAAATATTTTGATATCGTCCTTGAATGCATCAGTGAACAAAACAGACAAAAATCCTTTTGTCTAGGGGCACGGCATGAGTAAAATGAGTAAGTAAATTAAAAGGTGATAGGGCTATGGAGAAAAGAAACAGCATAGGTGTGCCACAGGAGGTAGTGGGAAATGTGTATGCAGGTGTGGGTGAACTTTTTCCAGGGAGGCTGGGGAGAATTGGGGAGGAGGTAAGGGAGTGAGCCAGGTGGGCATCCTGGGAGCTGCATTCTTAGGCAGAGGGAACTGAGCACTCAGACCTTCCCTGTAGGACTCTGGCCTTGACTCTGAGTGAGGTAGGGCCCCTGGAGAGTGTGAGCAGGGCAGTAACTTGGTTCAACTCACATTTTAGTAAGTTGGCTCAGGCTGTTGTGTTGAGTTAGACTTGGGGCAGAGGTGGTGGTAAAAGCAGGAGACAACTGGTGCACCCTTAGCCATACACCCTATGTGTAGTAGATTCCACTGTTCCCCAAAAGTAAAAGGAGCAAAATGACACCAAGTGAGAAAGTAACTACTATTTGAAAGAAACATGCCACAGACATATAACCTGAGAAGAAATGTTGAAAAATACTGCCTTCACATGGGAATTTATTGTTGAACATGGTGCATGCTTTCAGAAATTCTCTTATCTGTACCATCAAAAAATTTGTTGCTCTGGCTGGGTGGCTCAGTTGGTTGGAGCATTGTACTGTACACCCAAAGGTTGTAAGTTTGATCCCTGGTCAGGGCACATACCTAGGCTGCAGGTTTAATTCCCGGTCAGGGCACCTATCCAGATTGTGGGTTTGATTCCCAGTCAGGGAGTGTACAAGAGGCAACTGATGGATCTTTCTCTGTCTGTCTCTCTCTCTCTCTAAAAAATCATTAAACACAACCTCCAGTGAGGATTTAGAAACAAAAACTTATAAACAGAATTTTATAAGCTGTATTTCACCTTCCAAGTGAAAGCCATTTCCAATCTTTATGTTAAAAGAATATAACAGTGTAACAACTGATATGACATCGGCAAGAACCTTCATAGAAATTGTGGCTAAGAGTACAAGCATCATGATTTAGCAGCCCAAGACTGAGCTCTTCTGTGCTAGTGGGTCTGTATATCTTTGCAAGCTTTGAAACCAAGTATTAAAAGGAGTTTAGAGGGACTCCTCAGAATCACTGCATCACAGAACTATCGAACTTAAGGTTATAAAAGTAATGCAGCACATGTAATTCCATTGCACTTGCTAAAATACCATTAATATCTTAGTAAATGCAAAACAATTTACTAGTAAATATAAAATACCTCCAGTTATTATTTATTTCATCTTTATCACATCTTTTCAAAGTCTCACCACGAGTACATTTTATGTCATAACACATTAGTATATTAGAACATGCATATACTTAAAAATATATACTTATATACATGTTTGAATAGCATACTTGAAAGTTCTCTTTTTGTCTTTTGATGGGTTATGAAATTAGAAAAAGACTGGAGAAACAAAGGTAGGGAGTGGGTTCGAGGTGGGTGTCCTCACGTCCTCACCAACTGAAGCAAGGACTGTCCTGCCACCTCCCTCTTCTCCTCTGGAAGGAAGAATAGCCACATACAAAACAATGGAAGGCTCCTCTCCAGGAGCCCAGTCACTGAAATAAATGTGTCATCACTATGGAATAGGTTACAGACATTTATATAATCAATTGTACTCAATTTACGAATATCTTTTTGTAAAATGAAATGAAAAAATTGTGAAATTTCCAGCTTTTTGAGTTGTGGGTGACATACACATAAAGACACACTACTCAGAGATACACAAAAATACAAGAACAATCTGACAATGCAACTAGAAATGATCTTTTCCCTTAGAGTTCCCATGACCATCTGATTCTCTTTATTCTATCTCATGTTTTAATTATTCAACAAAAGCGCACCAGAGAGGTTTTTGTTAGAGCAGGGGTTGCATTCTACCCTGTGTCCCAGTCTTATCACTATTGGCTGGGAAGCCTCTTGAGGACAGGCAGGGCCCCTTAACCTCTACATCTTGCAGTGCTTCTATGTCCACACCAATGTTCGCTGAGGGAGGAATGTAGGATATGACTACTCTAAGTTACCATGGCACATGAGGCTGTGTCTGGGACCCAACTTGTTCTTCTGCACTGCTGGCACGACACAGGCACTTCTGAGTATAGAGAATGAGTGGGGGTGCCAGGGCCTCCTCTCCACTTTTACATACACTCCTCAGTCTGTTCCATGTATAATCCATTCATTTCTCAATCTATTCTTACCGAGTACCCTCTTGCCAGTCTTACCCTGGAGTCCAGGTGTTGGGGACAGAGCAGTGAATACAACAAAGTTCATACTCTCCATGCTAAGGGGAACATGGTGAGACTGCCCAGAGAGAGGGCTTGCTATTTAGAAAGCTTTCTGATGAGTAGCTTATGAGCAGAAAATGAAGGGAATGGAAGGGGTAAGCTATGCGGATACTGGGGGAGGGAAGAACATTCTTAGCACACATGCAGTTTCTGAGGCTGGAATGTTTGTGGGTCCTTATAGGATGCTGGCTTTTTCTGTGGGTGAGAATGGGAATTGGAGGGTTTTGAGCTATAACATGCTCTGATCTCTATTTTAGAAAAAAGCCCCAAAACCAAAAGCTCTGGCTCCTGTAAAGTTTTCTGGGGACAGCAGGGAAGAGAGAGAAGCAGGAAGATTGGGAGGCTGCCGCCACACTGGCCCTGGGAGCCACAAGCACAAAGGTGAGTACAGCAGGCTGGGAATGGCGGAGTTTTATGAAGCAGCTGGATTTTGGTTATGTTTTGTGGATTAATTCATTTTATATGTTCTTTATTCCATAAATCCTTACAATAACCAGGCTGTGAGATATTATTATTCTCATTTTACAGGGACACTGACAGAGGTAGATACTTGTTAACAGCAACAGAACTAATTAATTTAAACTAAAATTGAAATCCAAGGTCTCTCTGAGGCCCGCTGTCACATATCACACCTTACAATTTATCTGGCACTTGTAGGAAAATTGCTGCTGTGAAAGGAAGAGAATGTCCAAGAATTGAGTCTTCACCATAAGTCATTTCAGTTACTGATACTGCCTAATGTGAGACCTAGAAAAGGGTTGAAATTACTTCCGGGTTTCTAAAAAAAAAGAAAAAGAAAAAATTTTATTATCTTACTGAGTTATCAGTAGAATTTTAGTTAAACAATTGGTCTACGTGACAAACTCAAAAAGGAAATTAGGGATCTCCAGTGCACATATTCCAAACAGTCACTCAAGCAGCTCTGAAACTCAGAAAGCACAGCTGATCTGACATCTTATTTAATCTTTGTGGCCTAAAGTGTGATAATTAGGACAAATGAATCCAGACAAAAGGAATGACTAAAGAGTATGGAAATGTACCTTAGAGGAAGCCAATAAATTAAAGGAAAAGCACATCTTATGCTATTCTGATAAGAGCTAAAATCAACACTTGGAGAAGGCTGAAATTTTACAAAAAGTGAAGTTTTTGTGAAATATTTATGCATAAATATATTTCATTTGTCTGACAAAATTACAGAGCATAAATATCTACATAATCTGTTTTCTTCATTCAAAAAAATGTAAATGCTGTTTTATAATGTAGAGTTCTGATGTGCATTATGTTGTTCCCTGCAGAGAAGTTTAGCCTGGTAGAGAGGCCTAAATTCTATTTTCCCAAATTAAAGAGTAGATACTGTTTCTGAGACATTCTAAAATAGGCTCTCTTTTATTTAAAAGGTTCAAAACTCCTATGAAAATACTCCTTAAAACACTTTACATCTCTTTCCTATATTCACAATAAAACTGGTTTCTTGAGAGTAGAAATTCAATTTAACTAAGTTCGAGTCCTTTAATTTTAAATATATGAAGGAAACACATACCCTATTTATTTTTTCAGTCAAGCTGAACTTCATCAGGAAAATACAACATGATAATTTTCATCTTCTTCTGGGGAAAAGTTCTTAGATGTTAAAGGCAGAACATATTGGTGAGTAGCAGCAGCTCTCCCCATCAACTCCACTCCTTTATTCCACTGAGGATGGCAGTTTGGATGGAGACCCCAAAATCTATTCTGTCCATCTGTTTTATTATTCTTAGAACAACTGTCAAAAGTTGCCCAGGGATCAAGTTGCAAACATACTAATTTGCCTTTGAAAAGTAGGCCCTGGGGGAATTCTGGAACTCTGCTTATAAATTCAGAATCCCATCAGCTAGCGAGCTTGCCTACCCTTTGTGGAGGTATGAGACTTTGCACTTCCAGGCACACATCTGCCTCAAAACTGGGATGCTGGATGCACTGATATACTTACATCCCACTTCATAGGCAAATAAGGGAGAACCAAAGGGGTTTGGCATATTAAGGGCTGGCTTGTTTCATGACCAGCAGGCACCGAGTTTTTAGGAGGCAGCCCCTTCATTGAACACTGATGGATTAAGGACCAAAGCTTTGTACTGTTAAATGAGTGGACACATATTCTGTACTCCTGCACATGCACATCCTAGGACCAAATTAGAAAGACTGAAGGCTGAAACGAAGCATTAGAAGAAATAAGCTAAGGAAAGATAAATACCATAAGCCACTAAGTATTGTATTGCTTTATTTTTGTGAAGTGATACAAGTCAGGAGTATCATTTAGACATACATTGTATCTGCTATAGATTATACATAATAAACAATGCCCAAGGGGGTGTCTGTTTAAAATAACTGTGGTGTTTTAAAATATGCCATTGTTGGAAACTAAAGCAACTGTGTACCTCTCAAGATGGCTATGTTAAAGGCATGTACAAAATACAACATAAACATTAAGTATATTTTGACTCTCCAGTGGCTTGCATACTGGATACCCAACTCTTGAGAGGTGGGGGGCGCTAATAGGGTTGGGGGAGTGGGATGAGGAAAGGAGACCAGATGGGTACTGGCACTGATCCTCAGAGCTTCCATCTTTCCTTCCCCTACCCTGGCCTCAATGTTCTTTATGAAGTCTCAGGGAATAAAGTCAAATGCTCTCACAGTACAGGACCTCAGAAACGGATTTGAAGTACAACATTCAAAGTTCCCATTTTAGAGTTTGGTTGAATTCCACAGAGCAAAGTAGAAAAAACATCCTTTCAAGGCTAACATGATGGCATTTGAGTTGTACTCACCCACATATTACCAAAAAAGTATTCTGCTTTGATTTAAAAATTTACTTGAATGTGTTGCAGATTACTCCTGCTCAGAAGCCTGCTGGGAGCTTGCTGCATACACTAAGGCAGACAGGCACAGAAGGGCTCTCACCATTTGGATTTGCCTGCTTTGTCCTTCTTTGGCTTTGCACAATCTCTTATTATAATAAGGCATGTATTGTCCTTTTTTGGAGATTTGAATAACAGAAAGTCTCACTTTCAAATATATTGCTTATAATCCCAGAGTCTACTAAATGTTCTGCGGATGCTGTTTATAGCATTATGTTCCTTTCAAAACAGGACTGATAATTAGTAAACTGAAATTCGATTAATGTTGGATTAAGAGGTTCTGATGTCTCGCTTCAATGTGTTATTTCAGTCTGTGGGCACTGGAAGAGATTGATCTTAGGAAACTTGTTTCCAGAATGGGGAGAGGAATTTAAAACCCTAATTTTTTTAAAAGAGAATTCAGTTTTATTTAAGTTTATAATGTAGGCTTCAGTTTTTTTCCCATTCTTTTTTGTTTGGTTTCTTACTTTGAAGCTTGAGCCAATGAATTAACCATTTGAGAGAGAAGAAAATAAACTAGAAATAATTCATTCTCCTAAAATGTCAGTGGTGAGCCCTTCCTGGTTATGGCAGAGTAACCTGGCATGGGTAAATGGCCTAGACAGTCTCACCTCTCATTAGGCCCAAGTACAGAATTCTGAGAACATGAAGATCTCCGAAGACAAAGCACCTGTCTGATATAAATGTCAAAGCCCGTGAAAATGACCACAGATAATATTCGAAGAAAATATTTAAAATTAATAGCACTTTTACCTTTTAAAGTTAAGGTTAGGGATATCTCTTTCAGTTTTGTTAGGATTCTAAAGAGGCCTGTAATGGCCAGAATTTCTTCCTTGCTCCATGGCCAGAAGATTCCATGTTTCTTCCTCACCTGTGCTTTTAAATTCATAATTTTGTTTGTATACTACTGGAGAGTGTAGGAGAATCAGGAATAATAGCTCCCTTTGAAGCTATGCCATTTCCGACATAACCATCTGAATGCTAGAGAAATACTGTCATTTATGAATGACCTTCTGCTCTTTGAATATTCAGACATTAATAAATGTTAAATGCCTAGAAATCCTAGCAGTGTTATGAACAAAGGTAGTAGGGTCAGCAAATTCCCTCTTGCCTGCTTTTGACATAATGACCATTTCCACTTTTCTAACAGCAATATGTATTTGGGAACAACAGTGGAATTTGTGTCATCATGACCAAATGATTATGGTGCAAACCCGAGATTCTTCTGGGGCCCAGCAGGCTTCTGGTCCCTATGGAAACGAAACCTCACATATTGTCCTCCACTCAGCTGGAGGACAGAGCCAGGGAGGCTTTTGTGCTCAGTGAGATTTCTTCCACAACCTTCCCAAATCAGACCCTAGTGCTTCCTCCCGACTCCACTCTAATTGAGATGCAAATTAATCTCTCTGGCTGATTACACTTCTCTTAAAGCTACTGACAAATGCAGCTGTAACCAGAGTTTGCAGACTTTCCAACAAGTGACTTCAGCTGTCAGTATTTGCATGACCAGCCAAGGCCCAGCCTGCTCCAGATCTCAGACGTGTGGAGAGCTTCCCTTAGGCATTGCAGGCGTTTTATTTACATGTATAAAATTTACATACAATTAAGGATTAAAAAAAACCCACAACTATGTCCCTAGGATTTAGAAATAGATTCTGTCACAAACATTCTTTAAGGCATTTCCTGACAATACTTTCTTATTTTGAACTGGTTACTCCCCTCCCTCATGGCCATGGCTTTAATGGCAACATTAGGTTTCCTTCTCACTTCCTTCTTGTCTGTAAATTTTCTGACTTTAAAACACTGTTTAGATTCAATTTCTCTTTCTAAAACTAAATAAATTTATTGCTCTATGGAAATGGGATCACTGAAGAGCCTTCACTTACTTTTCATGGTTCTTAATAAGATTCCATTAATTTCAAAATCAAATGAATTCATTTTAACTGTCAAAAATTTCACTTAAATATTCTTCGATGACTTTTTGGGGTAGTAACAGAATGATTATTATTTAGAATGCAACAGAAAGTTAATCTTCATTCAATATAAAGAAAAATACACACAAAATTTCATTTTTTAGTAAAAGTTCTACCATTTTTTCTCTTGAATACTACTATATATTTTTTTTGCCAATGTAGTTCACCCAAGAATACTGAGTACTCCCTATGTGCAAAGAGCTGTTCTAAGTGTTAGAGAGCCAGCAGTCAACTAAGCATTCAAAAAAGGAATTAACAGGACTTAAAAAATCTATAGATACATACATACACACATATTCTATTTATAGAGCAGTGTTTCTTGGATGATTAAAATTTCCAATTTTGAAAAAATTGCAAGTTTATATTTATAAAAATTTATAAATTTTTAAAATAAAATTGTAAGTTTATAAAATAAAAAATATTTTTCCTTATGTTTTCTGAAAACTTTTTTTAAACCAAATTATCTCTCCCCCTCCCTTTCTGTTCCTATGCACACACATACACATATACTCACTCATGATGTACTTACTAGGAGATGCATGTAAGAGAGAGATCAACAGAACGGAAACAAGCCCTGGCTAGGCAATTTACAGTATCATTGGGATAGAAGAGGTTAAAGGAAGGCCCTTTCTGGCAAGGAGAACTACATTAATAAAGCTAGATGGCTACAGGACATTGAGGGATCTATGTCACAAGACAGACCCAAAAGGAGATTTGGGGTTGGGGTACAGTAAAGTGGCCAAGAGAGGTATCATAAGGGGTGGCGTTACTGTACTCTAGGGCTGCACGGTGGGAAGGAGCACATTTCTGTAAAGGACTGGTGACAAGAAGGAAGACCCAACAACCACAGATCGGAGAGTGGGAAGAAGGAGGAAAGCTGGGGTGGTTATTGGTATTTCCTTAACCATGATGTCAGCCTGGTTTCTATACAGACTGCTAGATTTACAGTAACTTTTCTTGAAAGAAAAAGCAGTCTCCAGCCTTTATTTTAACATCTGCTATGGCAAAAAATAAATACTTCATGAGACCTAACTCCACAGTTGGGTGGTTTCAGTGTTCACAAAAGGTTTAAAACTCTGATATATTGCCTTGGCTGGGTGGCTTGGTTGGTTGGAGCTTCGTCCGTTTGATTCTGGTCAGGGCACATACCTAGGCTGCAGGTTTGATCCCATCAGGGAGTGTACTGGAGGCAACTGATCGATGTTTCTCTCTTATATGGATGTTTCTCTTTCTCTCTACTTTTCCCTCTCTCTAAAATCAATAAACATACCCTTGGGTGAGGATTAAAAAAATAAACTAAAACTGATATTTATAGGGTCCAGGCTGGTAACATGATAATAACTGCAATAATACTCACTGGGCTCTCATGAAGGACCAGGACCAGACACCATTCTACCTGCTTGGTTCACTAATCCTCTCGCCAGTCCTCAGAGGAAGGCCCAGTGGGGTTGGGGCGCTGTGCTGGTGGCACCTGGTGCCAGGCTTCAGCACTGGAGAGACATGTCAACGGGCCAGGCTATATAGTGAGCAGGAGAGTACATAGCTTATAAAGAGGCTGATTGCTGCCTGCAGAAAGGAGGACCAGGTGGGGTCAGAGGTTTTGATTCTTAAGAGAAGGCAGAAATCTAGATTTTTTAAAAATACAAAATCTCCCAATTTTTTTGTGTGGCTGACAACCTCAGTTTTTATAAGCAATGCTGGAAGCCAACTGAAGTTCAAACAAAGCCCATCTGGGGGCTGGATTCAGCCTGCACTTTTTGTAGGCTCTGGGTTTTGAATGTTTGCTTTGACACTGAGTTAACAGATGCTTCCTAGTTTCTGCTGTTCATTGGTCCCAGTTCTATAGCCTCATCTTCTCTTTAAAAGCCCACTAGGTTCCTGAAACAACTCCTTGGTTTTTATGATTCCCTGAGACCTAAGGTGCAATGGTCTTAATGTTGAGGTCTCTCTCACAACATGGCCCCAGAGTGGGCACACCACCTTTCACAATGTGACCTGAAGCTGGGAGAGTGAAGGGATAATGTCTGTGTTTCTGTGATTCCTGTGACCCAGATGTCATGTGCCTCGTGCCGTGGTCTTAGAGAATGCATTGTGCTTCTCCACTGCATCACCCTCTTTGTCTCATTTCAAATTTGTGCTCAACCAAAATCCTCAGATGTTTTCAAAAGTGACTAGTACATACTATTTATATCAACCTCATCCTACACTCACACAGTTAATTATCTACACCCAAGTCATGGCATTACAATCTACCCTCCTAAATCTCACTTTGTTGGTTTGGGTCTGGCAGTCTCAACTGAGATAATCCTAGTTTCTAACTTTGCCATTTTGAAATTAAGTTAACCCTTTCACTTTTCTTACAAATAGTATTTTGATAAAAATCTATTCTAGACCTTTGTGAAAGCTGCGGATAAAAAAGTTGTTGAATAGAAGAGAACTTGAGCAGAGCTATGATACACACACTGTACCAGAGACACAATGGCCCCAGTCAATTGGTGGTCCATGAATCCACACATTTTAGGTTTACCCACAGTGAAGTCACTCAGCTTTCATTGGCCCATATTTCTTTTGCCTCTCTGCCGGATGATTATGACACCTTATCTTGTATTTTACTGAAATTAAGATTCATAAACTTTCTCTAACCTCTGAGAATAGTAGTCTTATCAAACACAGTGAGTATTTGAAATATTTTATTCCCTGTGAACTCTTTCTTGAAGACTCACAAGCCATTTAATAATCTAGTTTAACAATTTTACAAGGAATTCATGCAACATCCCAAAATTCACCCTTTAATCCTTTGAAATGAGGAAAATATTTTCATGTTTTCAATTCTGGTTATATCCTTTCTATACATGATTTATTAAAAATTTTTCTTCCTGTGGTTCTGAGATGACTGTTGTAGATTTGTTCTAAAACTAACACACATGGCCTTGAAGGCTGGATCTTACTTGCAGGGGCCAATCCTCTTTACATGAAGAAGATGGAGGACAACTGGGATTCAGTTTAACAATGACAACCTTCTGTAAACACAAGTCAAAGCTCCTCTTTTAATCCTGATGCCCATAGTTTAAATATGAAGTTATCAGACTTCACTCTGTGCAACTACACTGTTCTTACATGCCTTCCCTTTTACTTTCTCGGGTAGTTTTCATTTTATAATAAAAAGCTCTCGCTTCTTACTCCCTTTTATAGCCTCAATCCAGGCATGGGAATGTGCCATTTTTCCCTCTGAACTCAACTTTTTGAAATGTGCTTCCATAGGCAGGGTATGGGTCTACTTGTATTTCTCTCCCATTCTTATACAAACTCCACTCAAAGTCACAAATCTAATATTTTAAATTGCTAAGGAATGGATCCATTCCTTTTGCTTCATTTGCTTCCTCTGTCTTCTGAGAGATGAGATTGTTTGCTAGCCAAGAATTTATCAATGGTTGTTGCCTTTAGTAGAATGTACCTTGAAGCTGACATCGAGTAGTGCGAATCCCTATTACAACTATATTTTGCCTTTGGGCCTGTTTCTAAATGTGAATTAGAAAAGCACTGTACACAGCCTCCTGTTTGGAATATCATTCCATGCTGGCTGTGATTCTTCAACTCAGCCCCCTCCTGTGCATTTCCTGTCCTTAGGCACTACCAACCCCTTCCTTTTGGTTACCTTTTTGGTTAACCAACCCCTTCCTTTTTGTTACCCTTTCAGTTATCTGCTGTTATCTGAAATGTTTTTTGCCTCTGTCCTTGAAATAATTCAGTTCTAGGTCCTATTATACCCAATTCTTTAGTGAAGACTTGAGGCTGCTACAAGTGGCCATGTATATAACCTCCTAGAAGCTTGTGTCTTGCTTGTCTACTCTGGTGAAGTTAAAGCTTCATTCTCTCCTCCTTGCTTTGCTGAGATACTATTCTCTCCTTTCCCTCCCCTTCCCTCCTCCACCTAAGCCTACTCTTCCACTGTGATGTTACAAAAAGCTATGTCTTTAATCCTCTTCTCATCACCCTCTGCACTCCAACAAGTCTAGCAGTTTCCACACTGAATTAATCTACCTGCTTTACATAGGTATCCAATCTACTCCCCTGCCACTCTCTGAGGCTAGGCCCTCACTTAACTCTTTGAACTCCTCCCACTGGCCCTGAAATGCCTTCATCCCTTCTATCCTGTGTGTGACTCCCACACTCTGCTCTATGAAGCATATATGGTTCTCAAAAATGTGATGTACTTTTTCAGAGCTTAGTCCATGAGCAACTATTGTCCCCTTACTTCGAATATTTTATTCATATATTTATTCCTAGTGGCTAGGACAATGCCTGGTACATGGCAAGGACACAGTAAATGTTGGCAAATGCTTAACTAGTGCTGCATGGCAAAATAAACCACATGGTACCACTTGTCTGTCTCATTTTCATATACTTTCTTAAGTATATGGAGACAAATGGAAGAAATTAAGGGTCTCCTCAGAAAAAAGAAAAAAGATCATGCTGGACAGCCAAGAAACAGGACTGTTACATCTCTAGGAAGAAGGACCACTTTTGAAGGTGTGTAAATTGAGAATAAAACTTAGCAATATGAAGAAGTCTTGAATCTAAGACAGAAGCTCTTGTATTATCAAATATATCTGCTAATTGTAAATGAAACTAAATTTCACATGTGAAAGAATGAGGTAAAAAATCACTTTTCTTAGGCATCCCAGCTCTCTCAGCTAAATGCTGATACTTCCAGGGAACAGAGATGGCAAGTGCCATTGAGACTATTGTTCTGTTGAAGTGGATGTTTATTTTAAAACACCACCATCTGTCTGATTTTGGGTAACCTCCTTCTAATGGGCACAGTACATATTGTGTGCAACCTTTTTCCTGAAATAAGTTATCTGAGGAAGAGAATTAAAACACTGGCTCAAATGGTTTTGGGAACTTCTTTCAGCTGACCATGTTTTGATTTTGGAATCTTTAGTTGGTCTGGGAACTGTAAACATGACATGTGGCAAGCTTCCCATTTACAATACTCTAGGCACAGAAACAGGCCCTCTGATTGCCCACAAGGGATAAAAAAAGCAGATGGCAGGTGAGTTGGCCCTCATCACTCAGAAGAGCAGTGGTCACAGGATGAAGGCTTCACTTGACAGATTTGATTTAGTCTGCTGAGGAAGTTACCAGAAAATCCAGAAGGAACAAAGGAGCTAGGCTGAAATGTTATTGAGGGTACTTTCCAAACACATCCCTACTGTGCTAACATTTTTTTTATCGTGTAAGTTAAGGGTATTTTTCACTCTCCTCTGAGCCTTAACCACTCAGGTCCAATTATCATTTAGCCAATACTAGCCCAAATAAGAACCCCTTTGATATAGGTTCTAAGTTGGATGTACTGCTCAAAAAGATCCTAAAATTTAAGGGAAAAAAAGCAAATCCATTTCAACAATGCTCCCAGTCCTCGGCTTAACAGGAAATATTATATTTTCTTGAACACTACTAAATAAAACTGGTAAGAAAATGCCCGTATGTCTAGACTGAATCTCAACTGACACTATTCTAAGGCAGTGAAGTACATAATCATTAGCTGGAGAGAGACAGGGGAGAATAACTACTGAAAACTAACTCTAATGGCTCTTTATCATCAGGTCCAATGTTTGTCTATCTATGGTCAATACAAAAAAGCACATGCTCCTTCTTTAGAGGATTTATAAAATGTCTGAACTACAGCATGCCCTTTCTTAATAAAATAGTCATTTGGATACCTAGAAAGCAAATGACATTTGGATGAAATGACCAGTTTGACAATGTTCTACTTAACAATTGTAATCTAAATATTAGAAATAAAATAAGGACACAGCATTGTCCATATAAATTGGCCTGTGTTGACAAAGAAATTTCATTTCTTTGCCAACACTCATTACTGTACCTAATATTGCCAGGCTGGGAAAAGATTAAAATGCAAAATTCCAAGTTTGGTTTCTTGGAATTCCAAGTACCTCTTTCCCACCATCATAATATTGAAAAAAATCATAAGGTGCACTATCCTAAGTTGGGAATTCTCTGTATTAGCCAACAATCTACCCTGAAAATGATGACATAGAAAGAAAAGGAAATAAAGGGTGACCCATAGTTCATTTTCCTGCTAGTCCTTCCTTACTTATTAGTAAACTGAAAGTACAGATTTAGTAAAATATGTGCATATAAAGAGTGAAATAAAAATAGATAAAGTAGTTTTATCTATTAGTTAAATTAGTTAGTTATTAGTTATGCATGGTTCTGGTAAGAATGAAATATATCCATGTATGAGTTATGAAATATAAACTGTAATTCTGGTGATTCCATATGAGTTAAAATGTTTTTATATTTGCATATTAAACTGGCATTATACTATACATAGAATGATTAAAATTATTGTTAACAATTTAAATTTCAATATTTTTTTACTTAAAATATTAAATAATAAAGAATACCAAAACCAGTTGAGAGAAAAGCCACAGAAGAATGGAAAATGTTTTATATTTTAGCATCTTTAAAGTCACTTTTCCCTTCTTTTTGAACAAGTGGTTCAAAAAGGACAGTTTCATTCTGTACTTGGACCCACAGGTTATGTGGCCAGATATGGCTTCAGGTATGTCCAAACTGTTACTGATCTTCTCAGCCCTTAGGGGGCTTGCAGAGGCTTGCAGTGGTAACCCCTACACTTCCTCCCCACCTATGGCCCTGATTCAGGCAGCCTTGATGCTATACTAAGATTAGAACTTGCAAAGCAGGTACCATGAAGTTAAAGGGTTTGGGAAGTTGGGCTTTCTCAGGTACCACCCTGAAAACCATCTCTGCTGGAAGCTTGCTCTTCTGTCTGTCACAGGCAGCAGAATGGACTTGACCATGCATAAAATTCTAAAAACAAACAAACAAACCCAAGTTTACCACCTGAGAACACCCTCATACTTGCTAAGTGTTCTCTGCATAGAATACTGCCCTACTGCCAGGGGACAGCTTCTCTCTCATCCCTCCAATCTCAGCCTATTTGCTCTTTCCCAGGACTTTTCCCTATGGTTTAACCCCTCCCCCACCTTGTAGCTGTTTTACAGAATTTATCAGCTTATTTGTTTCTCTATCAAGCACAGGTCCAAAAGTTTATCTGTTTTGGTCCCCATGTACCTAGAGCCCCTAGTACTGGGCTCGATATTTCTGGAGTCCACACTATTTGGTAAATCAATACCATGAATACTGTTTTTCAAAATTCAAACCTAAGACTTATCTCCATGAAGCAGCAGATTCCAGATAACAGCTGTTACAGAAACTAGTTTAGAGTTTTGCCAAAGCATATGAGGATCAGGATGCTTTCACAAAAGATTAAGGGAGCAAATTAATTATAAGTAGATGAACAAAAATATACAAAAAAAATCCTTTCCTTCTCACTTTACTTCTTATTATATCTTTGGTTTCTGGACTGAATATTAGCCCTATGGCAGGCAGAAATTAATGAATTAGAGTAGTTAAGCTCTGACCATCATGGTTCAGTTGGTTGAGCATCATCCCATATAGTGAAAGTTCACCAGTTTGATTCCTGGTCAGGGTACATGCCTGGGCTGCAGGCCAGTCCCCAGTGGAGCCTGTGCAAAAGGCAACTGATCGATGATTCTCTCCCTCTCTTCCTCCCTCCCTTCCCCTCTCACTAGGAAAAAAAAAAGAAGAGAGTAGTTAAGTGATTGAAGTTTTCCTCATTGACTACATCTCTATAAAAATTACATATATTACTTCTTGTCTTGAATTATCTAAATAGCACCAACTAAATCTTCTCAAGGTATAAGACAAAAGAAATACTTAATATTTTTATAATAAGCAACATAATAGGTGTTCTCTTTCCTAATTTCTATACTAAGTTGTCCTTGGAGATGTCAACTTGGCTATTTTATGAGTTATTTTAGAACACATCATTTACTAACTCACATCAATAGCCCTAATGGGCACCTGTATTAGCTGAATGTATTGCTTGAAAAGTTTATGAAGTGATGCTGAACCTTATCCTTTGAACTTTTAAAAATATTGTCTTCCCTGAACCTGGTTATTCTGTCACCTTAATTCTTATTTGAAAAAGCAGTGTTCAACAAAATTATCAAAGCATGTATTTTATCATAAGAAGTTAGACAGGTAGAGAAGGTGACATGACAAAGATCACAATGGACTTACATAAAACAGAATTTTTGTTTGCAAATGATTATTTTTGCCTTGATCTAATATACTTGACTGACGAGTGTCCCATTTATCCTGGTTGACATGCAAATTGACAAGCCAATAGGTCTTTCTCATTTCCGCCAAGAAACTCTTTTAACAGCATGTGAAATAAAAACTCCATGCTGAAGGCTAAATCAACATCGGCCATAAGATTAAGTCTGGAATGCCGCAAAAATCACTACAAAGAATGTCATCTCCAAAACGCCCACCACCAGCCTGGACAAAGCATCAGAGAGCACGCTGAAGGGAATAATGCTGCCCTGGCCTCTGGGGAGGGACCAGATGGGACCTAATAGCTGCTTTCTATTACTAATTTCTATGATAATTTCAAGTTGCCACATGGCATATGTATTTTTTAAAAATCTAAAGACAGAATATCAGTCAATGAAGTGACCAGGATTTTAATGAAAGGTACTTTTCATATACTGTGTCTATTCACACATGATATATCTCACCCACCCCTCACCCCCAACCTCTAGTGAAACATCACTTGAGTTGGGAGAAGTAGAGAGAACAAGGTCAGATGCAGTGTTTATAATCACTATCAATACCAATTAGAAACAAAGATGTTCTGTGGTTTATTAGGAGGTTAGATGCCATGGCATAAAATTGCTGCCAATTCTGCAGCAATTTTATGAAGTCTCTTAACTTCTTTTTCTTATAATCAGCTATCATGCCTGGACTTAAAAATTACAGCATGCTGATTAATGTTTCATAAAAATTACAAAAGTGAAATTTATTCTGTTTTTAGAAAACATTAAGAATTAGAGAAGCAGATATTAAAGATTTGGAAAAATTACAAAAGAATTTCTCATCATTCTTACTGATGAATTCAAATGTAACTTGGTTAAGGATGTTTTTCCCTGTCCTCCCAACTAGATGCAATTTCTCCCGTTTTTGACCTCCAGAACAGTATTTTTACTTCTCTGGTAACACTTGCCACATTCTTTGATGTATTAGTCATTGCATTTGCTGTTTGTTTCTGGTAGGCACTCTGGAGACCCCACTACCAACTGCAACAAACAGGGATGGATGAAGGAGGAGATGGAACTTGGGGGAAAATACCTGGGAAGATATGACATTTCTTGATATTCACAGCTTCTTAGAACAAATATATATGACTAAATTATGAAAATAAACTCTTCCTAAGTTATGCAACACAGAATTATTGTATTTAAAATATATTAACAAATGCTATGAAAATCACACTACATTATTTTCAACACAGACTGAAAACAAATTTCTCTTCCCTCTTCAACACACTTGTTAACACTTACCTCTCAAGAAAAACTGCCAGGATTCTGGATTCTGGTATGCCTAATAAGGTGCACATTTAAAGCAAAAAGATACAAGCTCTGGTAGAGTGGGATGAGGCACTTCACAGCCCTGCTGGCATTGATGCATGTGGCACATATAAGGCTTGGCAATAACTTCCCACTCACTATGGCTCCATCAAACAGAGGCCCAAAAAATGGAACCTGTTGATTCAAAACAGAAAAACACTGAATTTTCAAAAACCAGTAAAAGTCAAACCAAAGAAATGACAACGGCCAACTGATATTCCCGACCTGCCATGACCATTAAGGTTCTCACCCACAGAATAGATGCTGACCTTAGCAGGGCATAAAAAAGGATTGCTCCACAATGCTCTTCTATTGTGAACTCTTTTTAAAAAAAGATTTTATTCATTTATTTTTAGAGAAAGGGGAAGGGAAGGAGAAAGAGTGGGAGAGAAACATCAATGTACGGTTGCCTCTTCTGCATCCCCTGCTGGGAATTGGCCTGCAACCCAGGCATGTGCCCTGACTGGGAATCGAACCAGTGACCCTTTGCTTCACAGGCCTATGCTCAATCCACTGAGCTACAACAGCCAGGGCATATTGTGAACTCTTTAGCAAAACTTCCAATGACAAATTGTTACCAGGTTATTCTTTATTTTTTCATGTTGTCATTTACAGAAATGGCATTATTCATTTTAAGTGCCTATGTTATGTACATTATGCATGTTACACAGTCCTTCCTCACGCCATACCTTTGGCCTTCCATCCTTCTGAAGCCAGTTTTGGAACTGGCAACATTTCTGCATGGATCCTGATACATAATAATTCTTAACAGAGATGATGATTAACCCTGTTACCACCTACAAGGTTCTAGTTACCATCCTCTTTCATCTTGAACCTTTTTTCCTCTGCTTCCAAGATACTGCATTATCCTCATTCCCTTCTACTCTTTAAACACAGGCTCAGCTTTCCTTCACTGGACCCATTTCTACCATGTGGGCAACCCATAAGGTTTTGATGCCTATCTTTTTTGGATTTCTTTCTTCCCTCTCACTTCTTTTGTCCATGAGAATTTCTTTGACTTTACTCCATTCACTAATATGAAGACTGTCAGCTACATGAGCTCAAGGATTGGGTCTGACTTATAACTCTTGAATTTATTCACTCTCACACTTGCTTATTCATTTATTCAAAAATATACATGATACATACTGTTGTATTCACTGGTGACACAACAGTAAATTTAAAAAAATTCCTGATATCACTGGGCTTAGAATTTCAGAGAACAAACAGCATTAAATACATAAAATATATGAAGGTACAAGGTGAAAAATAAAGAAGGGAAGAGCAGTAGGGCTCTCTCGGAGGGAGTAAGTTCCCCAATTTTAGATCACATGGTCAGGGAAAGATTTTTTTAAAAATATATTTTATTGATTATGCCATTACAGTTGTTCTATTTCCCCCCTTCATTCCCCTCCACACTGCACACCCCCTTCCCCACCATCCTCCCCCTTCAGTTTATGACCACGTGTCTCAAGTTCTTCAGATTCTATATTTCTCCTACTACTCTTGCCCTCCCCCTATCTATTTTCTACATACCGTCTATGCTACTTATTTTCTGTACCTTCTCCCCCCTTCTCCTTCTCCTACTCCCCTGTTGCTAACCCTCCATGTGATCTTCATTTCTATGGTTCTGCTCCTGATCTAGCTGTCCTCTTAGTTTGCTTTTGTTTTAGGGGTGGTTGTTAATAACTGTGAGTTTGCTGTCCTTTCACTGTTCATCTTTTTTATCTTCTTTTTCTTAGATAAGTCCCTTTAACATTTCATATAATAAGTACTTGGTGATGATGAACTCCTTGAATTTGATCTTATCTGAAAAGCACTTTATCTGCCCTTTCATTCCAAATGAAAGCTTTGCTGGATGGAGGAATCTTGGATGTAGATCTTTGCCTTTCATGACTTCAAATACTTCTTTCCAGCCCCTTCTTGCCTGTAAGGTCTCTTTTGAGAAATCAGCTGATAGTCTGATGGGAACTCCTTTGTAGGTGACTGTCCCCTTATCTCTTGCTGCTTCTAGGATTCTCTCCTCCATTTTAATCTTGGGTAAATGTAATTATGATGTGCCTTGGTCTGTTCCTTCTTGGGTCCAGCTTCTTTGGGACTCTCTGAGCTTTCTGAAATTCCTGGAAGTCTATTTTCTTTGCCAGATTGGGGAAGTTCTCCTTTATTATTTGTTCAAATAAGTTTTCCACTTGTGGCTACCGCTAGTCTTCCCCTTCTGGTACCGCTATAATTCAGATGTTGAAGTGTTTAAAGATGTCCTGAAGGTTCTTAAGCCTTTCCTCATTTTTTTGAATTCATGTTTCTTCATCCTTTCTGTTTGGTTATTTTTTTCCTCCTTCTGGTCCACTCCTTTGATTTGAGTCCCAGTTTCCTTTCCATTACTATTGGTTTCCTGTGCATTTCCCTTCATTTCAATTAGTTTAGCCTTCATATATTCCTCTGATTTGTGACTACAATCAACCAGTTCTGTGAGCATCCTGATCACCAGTGTTTTGAACTGTGCATCTGAAAGTTTGGCTATTTCTTCATCGCTTAGATTTATCAGCTCTGGGGCTCTGAGTTGTTCTTGAGCCATGTTTTGATCTGTTCGCGCCCTGTTATGTATGAGGAGTGGAGCCTTAAGTGTTCACCAGGGCGGGGACACCCAGGTCGCTGGTTTGTGACTTTGTGTGTGGGGGCGGGGTCAGAGAGGGACAATGGTGGTCCCTTCTGCCGCTTCCTGCCACTGTGGCCTCTGCGGTTCATCTCACTGCTTGCTCCTTCACTGGTGTATCTGCGTGCGAATGTGTGACCGAGGTCAGCCCTCAGTGGGTCCGCCCGCTACTCCACACCTGGGATCCGCCCATAGCTGCCAGCGCGCCTGGGTCGCGTGCCCTGGTCGGTCCAGTGGATCTTTCCAGCCCAACCCTGCTCTGCTGCTGGCTCTGCCCCTCTACCGGTTTGTCTTAAGGGTTTGTTGTTGTCAGACTTTCATATAGTTCAATTTTCTGTGGTTTGGCTGCATTTTTGTTGCTAAAACTTTGTTGTTTTTAAAGTTGGTTGTGCGAGAAGGCACAGTGTGTCCACCTACGCCTCCATCTTGGCGGAAGTTTTATAGGGGTGTCCAGGGAAAGCTTTAAGAAGATGATATTTCAGTAAAGACTTGATAGAAATGAGGGAATGAACCTCAAGCCATAGAATCATCTCATAGAAGAGCATTCCTGTCAGAGGAACAGTAAATACAACAGCCCTGTCGTGGCAGTGGAATTAGTATGTTTAAGCAACAGCACAGAAGACATAGTGACTGGAACTGAGTGAGCAAAAAAAAAAAAAGAATAGAAAGAGATAAAGTTGGACAGGTAATAAGGGCCTTGTAGAAAATTTTAAGGATTCTATATTCCTGCTCTGAGAAGATAAAAGCCATCTGGGTGGTTTAGGGAAAGTGGGGGATATAATTTAACCTATATTTTAAAGGTAGTGTCTGGCTGCTATGTGGCAAAGTTATAGAAACCAGTTGGGAAACTACTGAATAATTTAGGCAAGAGAAGATGATGGTTTGAACCAGAATGGTAGCAGGAGAATTGAGGAAAATGTTCTGCATATAGTTTGAATGCTGCCAAGGAGTACTAATGAAGTAGGAGAAGAAAAAGGAGTGAAGGATCATGCCATGGCTGTATAGCCTGGTAATTGTTAGGTTGGAGTCACCTTTTCCTGAGGGGAAGCTCATCAGCTCAATTTTGCACAAGCTAAGTCTGAGGTGCCTATTAGATATCCAGTGGTAATGTATGAAGGTGGTAGAAGATACATCAGGCTAGAAATCAAGGTAGAGGCTAAGGGTATAGATTTACAAGAGTTATTCATTTATAGATGGTGTTTATAGCCATGAGATTGGATAACTGAATAGACAAGAAGAGGTTCAAGGACTATATTTTGTGGCTCTCCAATGTTTAGAAGTTGGAGATATAAGAAAGAATTTGCAAGGAAGACTAAGAGGGGTGGCTGGAGATAAAGGAGTAAAACCTACAATGAATCTAGCATTATAACTGGCACATTGCTAGAATGCAAATTAACTATTGAATGAGTGAATTAATTAATATTTTAAATACTTTAGATTAATTAATGAATATGGGTCTCCAGTTTAGACCTTCTGACCAAAGGCTATTTATCAGTAGAACACATTTTCTGTGCTTGGTCTGGGGATACATGGTGAAATATTTGCCCATAGGGGCTGACATAAGAAAACTATGGTCTATATCTCTCAACAAACATGTAAAAACCCTTTACAAATGATTAGTATTGAGTCCAGAAATATATAAAAAAGGATACTGTATCTTGACCAAATGGTATTTTCCATGAAACACCAAGGTTGATTTAACATTTATAAATCCGTCAATGGAATTTACTACATTAACAGCATAAAAATAATTATATGTTCTTCTGAACTTCCAGACAAGATGAAGGTGTAGGCAGATACATGTTACTTCTTCGCACAACCAAAAGAAGGCCAACAACCAGTTGAAAAACAAAAAACAACCAGAATTGCCAGAAAATTGAACTGTATAGAAATCTGACAACCAAGGAGTTATGAGAGAAACATTCACCCAGACTGGTATAAGGGTTAGAGATAGGCAGCTGCAGTGGAGAGGACGCAGAACAAGATGACACATGAGGGTGGGTAAGGCAGTGGCTGACAGACATGGTGTTCCCACATTTGCATGTGGGTAAGCTGGGAGGAACAACTGGAGAGCAAGACAGACCATGCAACCCAGTTTCAGTGAGGGGAACTAAAGCCTCAAAATCTCTGGCTGTAAACACCTTTGTGAGTTGTGGAGGTGAGAGAAACTCCCAGCCTCACAGGAGAGTTCATTGGAGAGACCCACAGGCTCCTAGAACATACACAAACCCACCCATCTGGGAATAAGCACCAGAAAGGCCAACTTGATGGTGGGTAGTGGGGAAAGTTAACTGAAAGGGGGGGCGAGACCCAAGCAGGTGGCATTGTTCCCTCTCTGACTTCTCCCCGCACATACAGCTCTATAACACAGTGAAGTGGGTTGCTAAACCCTGGAGAATATCTAAGGCTCAGCCATTACAATGTAACAGAACTGCTGAGATAAAGAAATATGGCCCAAAGAAAAGAACAGACCAAAACTTCAGAAAAAAGAACTAAGCAGTGAGGAGACAGACAACTTATCAAATTCAGAGTTCAAAACACTGGTAGTCAGGATGCTTACAGAAATGACTGAGTATAGACACAAAATAGAAGAAGAAGTGAAGGCTAATGCAAAGTGAAATAAAGAAAAATATACAGGGAACAGTGAAGGACAGGAAACTGGGACTCAAATCAACGATCTGGAACAGAAGGAAGAAATAAACAATCAAACAAAAAACTATTTGAAAAAATAATGAATAAAAACTTCCTCAATCTGGCAAAGGAAACAGATGTCCAGGAAGTCCAGGAAGCCCAGAGAGTCCCAAAGAAATAGGACCCAAAGAGGAGCACACCAAGGCAAATCATAATTAAGTTATGCAGGATTAAAGAGAATGAGAGAATCTTAAGAGCAGCAAGAGAAAAGGAGAGTTACCTACAAAGCAGTGCCCATAAGACTATCTGCTGATTTCTCAAAAAAAATCTTGCAGGCAAGGGGCTAGAAAGAAGTATTTAAAGTCATGAAAGGCAAGGACCTACATCCAAGATTACTCTATCCAGGAAAGCTATCATTTAGAATGGGAGGGCAGGTAAAGTGCTTCCCAGATAAGGTCAAGTTAAAGGAGTTCCTCATCGCCAAGCCCTTATTATATGAAATGTTAAAGGGACTTATCTAAGAAAAAGAAGATCTGAACTATGAACGGTAAAATGACAATGAAGTCACAACTACCAACAGCTGAACCTAAAAAGAAAAAGAAATCACAAAAACAAACTAAGCAAACAAGTAGAACAGAAACAGAATCACAGAAATGGAGATCACATGGGGGGTTATCAGCAGGGAGAGGAAGAGGGGACAATGGGGGAAGAGGTACAAGGAATAAGAAGCATAAATGGTAGGTACAAGATAGATAGGGGGAGGTTAAGAATAGTATAGGAAATGGAGAAGCCAAAGAATGTATATATATGACCCATGGACATGAACTAAGGTGGGGGGAATGCTGGTGGGAGGGGGAGTGCAGGGTGGAGGAGGATAAAGGAGAGAAAAAAATGGGACAACTGTAATAGCATAATCAATAAAATATACTTAACATTATATGATCCTCTTAATATGTATTTTAAAAATCATGGATAAAATTCATAATATAAAAAAATCTCAACAATCTGGGAACAGAAGGAAACTTCCTCAATTTGATAAAATTTTAAGAGAAAAATATTACATTATAATTGATAGTGAAAAATTAAATGTGTTCTACCCAAGATCTGGAAAGTCTCACTTCTATTCAACATTTTTGAAGATCCTTGTTATTATAATAAAGAAAAATAAGAGAAAGAAAACAGAAACTTAAAGATTGAAAAGAAATGGTTATATTCATTCATAGATAACATCATAATGTACATAAGAAATTCAAAGGAAGTTCATTTGAACTAGTAAGTGAATTTTAAAAGGTCACAGGATATAATATTTCCTCCAAATCAATTATATTTCTGAATGTTAGCAACTAACAACTGAAAAAATGACATTTAAAAATTCTGTTCGTGATTGCATCAAAAACATTGAATACAGTGGTCTCGATTCTTGAACTTAATTTGTTCCAGAAAACTGTTCAAGAAGCAATTTGTTCAAAAAAGAAATCTCTTTTGTTGCCTGAGACATGTGACTGATCAGACAGGTATTAGCATGAATGGGTTACTGTGTTGAGAATCAAGACCCAAAGTTTTGTTAGACAACTGAGATGTTTTTTCTGTGAGCTACTCGGTTGAAAACTGAATTATTCGAGAACCAAGATGGCTAAGAATCAAAGTTTGACTGTAGTTCTAAATAAATGTGACAAAAGCTCTGCTTAAAACTATCTATACTTAAAACTACCACATGTTGCTGAGCTAAATTAAAGACAACTTGAATAAATTAAAAGATGTACAATGTTCACGGATTAGAAGTTTCCATACTGTTAGGATGTCAAGTCTTCTGAAATTGAGCTAAAGGTTCCACACAATTCAAGTCAAAATTCTGTATCTGTTTATAGATATGGACAAGTTGATTCTAAATTCATATGGAAATAAAACAGATATAAATAAATTAGTCAAGACAATTATAAAGTTTATATTACTCCATTTCAGTATACTATACAAGTATAATAATTAACAGAGAGACAATATGTCAATAGAACAGAAGACAGAGTCAATTACCATATTTATATGCTAACTGATTTGCTATATAGAAAGCCATTAGTTTTACTGGGAAAGTAAAGTCTATTTTAATAAACAACTAGATAGCTATACTGAAAAATGAAACATGACCTCTTACCTCTTACAATACACAAAAACTAAGATGGATTGTAGATTGAAATATTCATGCTAAAACCACAAAGCTACTAGAAGGAAACATGAGAAAATCTTCACAACTTTGGGTTAGGCAAGGATTTCTTAGGGTACAAAAGGCATCAATTATAAAAGAAAAAACATTGAAATTAATAAAAAAAATTTTTAATTCTGCTCATTATAAAAATAAAAAGGCAAATATTCACACATATTCTTCAAACTGGACATATCCTAAATATACATCAATAGGAGAATGAAAAACATTTGTGGTTTACTCACAGATATTTTACAGTAATAAACAATCTACAATTACATGTAACAGAATAGGAATCACCCAAACATAATGCTGAGTGAAAAAAAACAGACATAAAGAAGTTCATACTATACAGTTCTATCCACAGGAAGTTCAAAAGCAGGTCAAACTAATGAATGGTGACAGAACTCAGAATAGTGGACAGGCTACCTCTTGGGGGAATCAGTGATTGGGAAGAGGCATAAAGTAGATTTCTGGGGGCTGGCAACATCCTGTGTTTAGATCTAGGTAGTAAACTGTTGACTTTGAAAACATTCATCAAGCTGTGTACTTATAATTGGTTCTTTTCTTTATTAATGTTACTGTTCAAATAAAATATTAAAAAAATCAATATAGAAGACCTAAATAATACAACTAACAAACTAATCCTAATGGATACATATAAAAACCTTGCCCAACAATTGTAAAAGACACATTCTTTTCAATTTGTACAGAATATAGTTTAAAAATTGGCAATGCTCTAGGTCAGTGATTTTCAATCTTTTTCATCTCATTCTGCAGCACACCAAAAAATAAATTCTTTTGCCAATTTGACCAAAAAATAAAGGGCATAATTTTGATTCATTCAAACCAGATGGCTATTGTTGTGTTGGCTATAGTCATATTTTTTAAATTGAACAATCTAAGGGAAAAGAGGTCAGTACCTCTGACTAAAGTCAGGTATTAAGATGTTTTAAAAATTCTTGTGGCACACTGGTTGAATATTACTGCTCTAGGCTGAAGACGCACAGATACAGCCTATAGGGCCTAATACCAATTTGGTGCCTTTTCTTGCATGGCTTGCAAGCTAAGTATGGTTTTTAATTTTTTAACTGGTTGAAGAACTATTTTGTGACGTGGTAATTACATGAATTCAAAATCAGTCCAAAAATAAAGTTTTACTGTGACCCAGCCTCATTCTTTCAGTTATATATTGCCTTTTCTGGCTTTCGCATAGCAATGGCAGAGCTGAATAGTTGTCAGATACTGTGTGGGCTGCAACGCCTAAAATATTCACTACCTAGTCCTTTACAGAAAGTTTGCTGAGCCCTGTTCTAGGTCATAACAGAAGTCTCAAAAAATTTCAAGGAGTTAATGGAATTTTCTCAGAAAAATAAAAATCGATCTGCCTTTTGACCCAGCAATTTCACTGCTAGGATTATATCCTAAGAATCCTAAAACATTAATATCAAAGAACCTATGCACCATAATGTTCATAGCAGCACAATTTACAATAGCCAAGAGCTGGAAGCAACCTAGGTGCCCGTCAGTAAATGAATGGATCAAAAATTGTGGTACATATACACAATGGAATTCTACGCAGCAGAGAGAAAGAAGGAGCTACTACCCTTTGCAACAACATGGATGGAACTGGAAAGCATTATGCTCAGTGAAATACGCCAGGCGTTGAAAGACAAATACCAACTTCTTTGGTACTCTCTGAGCTTCCTGGATTTCCTGGAAGTCTATTTCCTTTGCCCAAGAAGGAACACACCAAGGCACATCATAATTACATTAGCCAAAATTAAAATGAAGGAGAGAATCCTAGAAGCAGCAAGAGCTAAGGGGACAGTCACCTACAAGGGAGTTCCCATCAGACTATCAGTGGATTTCTCAAAAGAGACCTGACAGGCAAGAAGGGGCTGGAAGGAGGTATTCCAAGTCATGAAATCCAAAGACCTACAACCAACGTTGCTCTATCCAGCAAAACTTTCATTTAGAATGGAAGGACAGATAAGTGCTTCTCAGATAAGATCAAATTCAAGGAGTTCATCTACACCAAGCCCTTATTATATGAAATGTTAAAGGGACTTATCTAAGAAAAAGAAGTTAGAGAAACATGAACAGTGAAAGGACAACAAACTCACAGTTATTAACAACCACACCTAAAACAAAAGCAAACTAAAAGGACAGCTAGATCAGGAGTGGAAACATAGAAATGAAGATCTCAAGGAGGGTTAGCAATAGGGGAGTGGGAGGAGGAGAAGGGGGGAGAAGGTACAGAAAATAAGTAGCATAGACAGTAGATAGAAAATAGATGGGGGGGGCAAGAATAGTATGGGAAATATAGAATCTAAAGGACTTGAGACACATGGTCATAAACTAAAGGGGGGGTAATGGTGGGGACGGGGGGGAGTAGGGTGGAGGGGAATGAAGGGGGGGAATAGAACAACTGTAACAGCATAATCAATAAAAAAAAAATTAAAAAAAAGAAAGACAAATACCATATGATCTCACCTTTAACAGGAAGCTAAACAACAAAACAAACAAACAAGCAGAATAAAAACAAAGACACTGAAATAGAGAACAAGTGGGCAGTGACCAGAGGGGAGAGGGGAGGGAATTTAAGGGGGAAAAAGGGGAGGGATTTTGAGGAACAAGTATGAAAGACACAGGGATGAGGACTGGGGGGGGGAGGAAATGGGAGGGAGGTGGGGAGCACAGGGCGGGGGGGGGTGCTGGGATGGGAGAAATAGACCAAAAAAATGTACTTGAAAAATAACTAAATAAAATAAAAAAATAAAAAAATATTTAACAAGAAAAAAAAATGTCAAGGAGTTGAACTCATACAATATATATTCTGTGCCCAAAGAGTTAAGTTAAAAACTCACAACAAAAGGATAACTAGCACAAATCTTTGTTTAGAAATAAAGAAACATAATTCTAAATAACTAGGGCTAAGAAAATATTGAATTGGAAATTTAAAAATAGGTAAATAATTTTTATTATTTATTGAAAACTAAATAATAATGAAAGTGGCAGATATGTGTTGAAACAGTACTTATTGGGAATGTGTGGGACTGAATATATTTATTAGATAGAAAGAAATAAAGATTGCAGCTTAATGAAACTGACATCTATCTCAAGAAGTACTGAAAAAACAAAAGAGTAAAATAAACTCAAAGAAAGTGGAAGTGAAGAAATAATAAAGAAAAAAGTTGTTTCTTTAAAAAAAGTCTAATACAATTGACTGACAGATCTCTGATAAGATGAATCAAGAAAGAATGCACATTCATAATCACCAAGATATGAAAGCAGTTTATCAATAGGTGAGTGGATAAAACAACTATGGGACATTTACACAACAGAATTTTACTTGGCTGTAAAAAAGAAAAATTTTTTTCTTTTACCCTTTGATAAAACGGTAAAATTTTATCAAAATTTTACAACATGGATGGACCTAGAGGACATTATGCTAAGTGAAATAAGCTAGTCAGAGAAAGATGAATACCATATGATTTCACTCATATGTGGAATCTAATCAACAAACTGAACTAAGAAGCAAAACAGAGACAGACTTATAGATGGAGAATGGATGACAGCTAGTGGTGAGGGAGGGGTTAGGCGATGGAGGGATTGAGCAAAAAGGAAAAAGGACTCATGGACATGGACAACAGTGTTGAGATTGCTGGGGGGAGGGGAGTATATGGGGACTAAATAGTATGGAAAATATAATAAAGATTATATATATTTTTTAAAAAATAATAAAGGAAGCACAAATAAGTATCATTAAAAATAAAAGAGACAACTGCAGATGCTTAGAATATGTATACAGTTTTATGCCTATACATTTGAAAATTTAAATAAAATGGCCAAATTTCCAGTAAAATATGACTTAACAAATATAGACACAGATGATATATAAAAACTAATAATTCTATAAGCTTTTCTTTATTAATTAATTAAATTTTAGGGAAAGGCAAAGGGAGGGAGAAAGATAGGGAGTGAAACATTGATGTGTGAGAGAAATGTCCATCAGTTGCTTCTTGCATGCTCTCAACTGAGGACTTGGCTTGCAAACCAGGCTTGTGCTCTCACCAGGAATCAAACTGGTAGCTTTTTGGTTTGCAGGATGATACCCAACCCATTGAGCCACATCAGTCAGGACTAATTCTACAAGCTTTAAAGTAATTAAATCACAATGGAAAAAAAAAACTATTTTTCAATGAGAAAAGCCCATACCAGACAGCTTTAATGGCACATTGTACAAAACCTTCAGAAACAAATTATTTTTTTAGAGAAACTTCCAGTGTATAGGAAAAAGGTAAACAAATCCACTAATTTTATTAATAACAA
Organism: Artibeus jamaicensis; assembly: GCF_021234435.1. Classification (NCBI taxonomy): domain Eukaryota; kingdom Metazoa; phylum Chordata; class Mammalia; order Chiroptera; family Phyllostomidae; genus Artibeus; species Artibeus jamaicensis. Next base: position 3,955,866 of record NW_026521913.1, read on the forward strand.
AATTAGAGGTCAATTTCACTTATGAACATGCATACAAAAATACCAGCAAAATATTATCAAACCTATTCAATAATGTGCAAATTAGGTATATCCTAGGAATATGTGTGCAGGTTTTCACTTAAAATCAATCTGTATGCTTATCACATTAGTAGATTAAAGGCAAAATGTCAGCTGATCACCTGAATAGATGTTTTAGAATTTTTTCATAAAATTCAAAGCCATTTATGAAAAAACAATTCTTAGCATTCTTGGAATAGAAGTGAATTTCCTTAATCTGTTAAAGAATACCGACCCAACCCTATGGCAACCACTAAACTTAAGGGTAACACATTGAAAGCTTTATGTTTGAGACCCTGAAAGAGATAATACTGTCCCCTAGATCATATCTATCATCATAGGCACTGGAAATCCTTTCCAGTACCGTAATGTAAGAACCAGAAATAGAAGATTATAAATTACAAAGAAAGAAGCAAAACTGTCATAATTTCAGATGGCATAATTTCACAGAATCTCCAAAAGAATCTACAGAAAATGCTCAGAATTAATAAGAGGGTTTAGCATAGTCAATAGATACAGAATAAACTAATAAAAACCCTACTGCATTTCTATCTACTAGCAACAAATGTTTAGACAATGAAATGAAACGATATTACTTAGAATAGCATAAAAATACAAAATCCATAGGAATAGATTTAACGAGGAAACATATAAAATTTTAAAACGTTATTGAGAGACATTAAAGTAGTCTAAAAAGTAAAGAGGTTGTGTTAAAGGAGTGATATATCTTTTCACAGATTGGAAGACTAAACATCATTGTCATTTCCCTTCCTAGACTGATATATGGGTTGAATGTAAGGTATCTTGAAATGATACTGAAACCCATATGGAAGGAATCAAAGCAGCCAAGAAAAGCTAGGACATTCTTGAGGAAGAATAGAGTACGGACTTGTCCTAGCTATCAAGACAATGTGACGGAGGCACACTAGACTAGTGGATCTGAATGCAGGAGCACAGGCACAACCTCATGCATGTATGGCAATCATTGACAACTCACTTCCAGTACTAACTTACCTTGTGAGGTGAGGATACTGACCTAGAATATATGGTATATCCTTGAACCAGGGGCCAGTACATAGTGGCATTTCTTCCATAAACAGAAAACTCAGGTCTAGGTATGGGGTTGGGGAGGCAAGGGTAGCACTTCTCACCTGATTCCTCCTGACTCACTTTTAATTTTTTTCCTTTTGTTCCTACAATGCTGATCTGATTTTACTTTTTAGATACACTGGTCCCTTCAATTTGAAATGGAAACTGCCACTGGCTATCAAGGCCTTGACACAGTGCCTGACATGAAGCAACCTCAATAGATTATGCTACTTGAACGACTGTAGGACCCCAGCTCCCCAGGCTCTGACATTAACCAAATCTCTTGTCAGTCTTCACATTTCTAGAACAAGATCTGCTGTGACTGTCTGTCTTTTACTTCATGGAGATAGCTGAAAGGTCAGAGAAAAAATGACAGGCATGGCCGGGGTCCTGAGCAGGCTTCCTCTGCCACACCTCTTCTTCTGTTAGGTGGGTTTAAGAAAAGGGCTCCACAGTTAAAACAGAGATGTAAAAACTGTTAAGATTGGGCAAAGCTATTTTGAGATTAGGACCTACAGTACAGAGGAAGCATTCAGATGTGAGGAAACTCAAATGGAAACAAAGGAGGATGGGACTTAGTTCTAGTGAGGACAACTGGTGAGTGTTTCCTCACGGTAGTACTGAGGGAGTGCACATCTTAATTCCAAAGAGGACAATCAAGGAACCAGTCCTCATCGTCTAAAATCACTCACTGTTGCCTAGTCCCAGTAACAATAACAAACAAATAAGAAAATAAGAAAGAATAACCCTTTCCTTCTCTCTTCAGCAATACCACACTTAAAAAATTATTTAAAATATATATCTTAAAAAAATAAGTGCACTTCCCCTTACAACTTGCACTAAAAGCAGTCCTGAGATGAAGTTGTGCTGGAAGTATTTATGAAGAAAACAAAACAGAAAAACCAACAACAAACTGATAAATTTCAGATACAGCACAGAAAATATACCTGTAAGGATAAAGCCTCTAATTCTGGGGGCAAATTCTTAGATTCTTAAAATACTCTATACTTTAGGAAAGCAGACAGCAAAAAGATTTAAAAAATGGGTGCGATTCTATGAATAAAGTTATTTCAGAAGTGGTTTAAATGAGTCATGAGGCTGTGAAGATAGTTATGTGATCACAAAAATGTGAAAGAATATGGGTGGGCATTTCATGAGAAATAATAATAATAAGATTAACATTCACTGAGAAAAATGTCACATTTTGGTCATTGAAAAAGTTTCTCAATCCTTAAAATAGTCCTAAAATAAGGAGGGCTTATAACCCATTTTATAGATGAAGTATGGATATATTAAATAACTCTCCTAAAGTTAGATGCCCTAATAAGGAATGAGGCCAGGATGTGAACACTAAGGGTCTTTTTTCCTTCTCACAGAGCAGTTCTGTGTGCTCCTGACACCCTGGCCTCCCTTGCTTGGCTTCAGCTCACAGGTTGTGCAAACGTGTGCAGGAATGTAGGAAAGCGCTAAAAGGTCAGGAGAACATGCCCTGTCTTTTGAGCCAGAGGACTGGACCTTCCTGCTGAAGTAGTTCAGACCTAGAGGATGAGAACCGTCTTGCTTTTTGACATAAAGCAGGATCTACCATTTGCTACTCAGTATACATTTACACCCTGGTTCCCGCTGGCCAAAAGAGAGAGGAAAAGGCAAAGGAGAGTAAGGTGTATCTATAAAAGATCAACTAAAAAAGAAGGAAATAATGTCAACTCTCAAGGAACGTCAATTGAAAAGAAATTCTCAATAGCCAACCTGTTATGAAAGATAAGAGGTAGGAGTTAATAACAGGCTACAGATTTTTCCATCTATATTGAAACTCATCTTATAAATAAATATCCTTTATTATTCTCTGGCAACTGCCTATGGGAGACACAGATAATCTTTCAGAAACTGGACTAAAGTAATAATAAAAATCCTTTGTATACAGGGAATTCCTCTAATTAGGAGTGGTAACAAATTAGAGAAGAAATTTGATTTTGATGTAACATCTGCAATTGACGGCTGCCTTTTCACTAAGTTCTTAACGTCATTCCTTTACTAAAAGTAATACCAATAATAAATTACCAAAACAGAATATATTGCAGCAGTCCATTTAATTTTAGTAAATTAGGGTTATCTGCAATAATCTTTTCAAAATAAATGATTATTTACATATTCAACAGTGAATGACTTAATCTCAGAAAGATTATTTGGTTGGGGGTGAGATAAATATTTAAGAAAACTGCACATCTGAAAAAAAAGAAAGAAATTTACATAACCATGTTATAGTCAAACACACTCCTTACATAATGAAGCCACAGTAGGAAAAGATTTTCTTTCAAATACAAAAACCAATTCTGGCTACTTCTTGGCCTCACATGTACAAATGGTCTTGTGACCTCTGGTGCATTAATTATCCTTAACCAGCATTTCTGGGCACTTGTTCCAGGTGATGACCCTGGGTTAGCTGTCATCCTGAAGAGGTACACACATACACACCGACTCACAATAGTTGCTGAGTCTGCAAAGGATCCAGATGCTAACTCAAAAGCAGCCTGGCAAGTTGGAACAACTTACGAAATGATGGGCATCTATCTAGGAACAAGAGGATCCAGCAATGGCTCTTGTCTTGAAGGAAGAAACCCTGAAAGGACTGTCAACAGAATTTGGTTCCTAACGTGTATGTGACAGGAAATTAAGGTCTAAAGAAATGGAAAGATCTACCCAAGATACTTTGCGGTCTCATCTCCTATTCTATACTTTTTTTTTTGCCTATACTTCTCAGAAATTATTAAAATCCTTCCCCCTCCACCCCATACCCATATCTACCAGGGCTGAGTAAGTAGCATTTGGAGGACATTAACATGTTTTTCAATTATAAAACTGATACTCTGGTTGAGGTGATAAGGAAACTCCTTCACCAAAACTTTCCTTTGTTTCAACTGTTGCTGGTCAAGGTTGCTTCAGCATTTCTACCCTCCGATTAGACAGTCACCAGCCAGTCACTACTGTGCCTAGAGAAAAACATGTCAAAAGTGCTAAAACTTACTTTCACGAAATCATAAAAGCAAATGTTTTGAACACCAATATTACTTTCACTTACTGAAAGAAGGCAGCAATACAGGCACTGATTGCGATATAGAGGCTTTATGAATCGGCTTTCTGCAGAACAAATTGGGCATTTTAACAAGCCCTTTAAATCACTCACGGTCTGCTCTGTATGCAAGTCTTCCCCAAGTGCTGACTTAGTACTAAAAGCAGAAAAAAACAGAGGTCTAACGATAGCATATTCTGTAACCAAAAACTATTGTGTCAATATTTATGAAGATGGACTTACTTTGAAAGTAATTTCACAATGACATGATATTGCTAAGCACGCTGATTTTCATTCATTCATTCATTCATTCATTTATAAAAGAAAGTTCAGTAAAAAGCTCAAGAAGTGAGCAGGCCCTTTGGACACGAGGGTTTTATATACTCATTATAAGTGCACCCACATTTCTTCAACACAACATTTCCCAAATGTTGGGTATTAGTAAGAGGTGGCAGATTCTGTAGGACACATAATTTGTATATTTAAGGTAAATGTATGGAATGAAAAAGTGAAATATGTTAAATTGCAAAGGACTTGGAAGCACTGCTGCCTATGATCTTGTATCACAAATAGCCTTACATTATTACATACACTATTAATGAGGCTGAATGAATGAGAGTACAATTTGAATATGCATGACTGTATCCAATGAGCAGGACTTTTTGTGTACTGATGAGGTTTTTTCTTTCTGCCTAAAAAAAGGATTAAAATTATTCTTAGAGAAGTATGGCTTCCCAGACACCAGTAAAATAAATGCACTTAGACTACTGAGTCACACTGTATTCAAATGAAACATACAGGTGCTGAGAGAATGGCTTGGACTCTACTTAGAATTTTTGACACTTGTACATATCCCATCCTCCCAAAAGAATATTACTGAACTTCAAGCAGCTGTGTCATTATAATTTCTAAGCAAAAATAATGATTTTTGGTGGCAATCTCTCAAAGTAGGGAAGGTTAAATAAACCTTCTGAACACAAAGCCTTCACTTTCATAGTAAGGAGCACTAGTTAAAAGACTAGGGAATGGGTAAATTATTGCACCAAATGGCTAAGAATTAATCTCTGCTGACTAGCTGTAATCTAACGAGGCGTCTGTGTCCCAGGGAGCCTGCAGCATGTCCCTGGCGGTATGTGCAGTGTGTTGAGTCTGCATGGCACCCTTTGTCCTCGCTCACAGGCGGCCTTTCCCCTCATTGTCCGTAATATCCTCATGCATCTGGGACGCGTGGAATGCATTCACACTAACAGACTGACCATTGTTTTCTCCCAGAAGCTTTGTTGAGCAAAGACTGCATCACAGTTACTGATAATTATATTGCTTAATTAATCAAGACAAAAAAAATTTGCAAATCACTGCCTGGTTGCCAAGCAGAGAGATAAAAAATGACAATACAAGCTGGAGCAATATAACAAAAGTAACAGCTATCTGATCAGAAATTCTTATATAATGAAGCTATTAATGCTAAATCGGTTAATGTTAACATTGCTCCAGGTGTCTCTACTTAGATGCAAACAAAAAGGCTAACATTATGGATATAAAAGGCCAAATGTTGCCATGGATTCTGTAACCTGATAGAGAGGACAGCCTTTTCATTTGATTAGGGAATGCAATTTAAATACCAGGGACTGAAGCCAAACAAACAGACTTTCCCTCCACAAGCCTCTTGCATTCACCCTGGGGTCAGTGGTTGGTGAACAAAAGGTCAGCCACACTTGCCCTGGAAATGTCTGGATTAATTTTATTACATTGTAATGGTTTGTACTTTAAATATAGGATAACACTAAATTTCTAGTTGACCATTATTTTCTTCTTCCTTTTAGGCTTTTAAAATTAAAATATTAAAAATGTGACTTGCTCAATTCATCTTGTCATAATTTATGACCAAATTTATATAAGTAACATATATTTTTAAAAGAAATTTTAAAAGGTATGTTAATATTTGTTTTCATGCATTATAAATGTATATATTTTATATATTATAGAAATAAAATCAACATTTTAAAAAATATCAAGTGACATTTTAGAGAAGCAGGTTGAGAATGAACTAATTAAGCCAAATTAATCCATACTAAATATTAAAGAAACACATTTTCCAGTTATAAAAACTACCAGATACTAAATTTATTGATTGTCTAATACTAAACTTTTCAGCTTAGTTTTAAAAATTAAAGTAGTGGTCTTTGTAGATAAATAAAAATGTTATTAGCACTAAGAGCATTTTCTTATTAAAAAGCAAAAACCTCACATACACAGAAACCTGAATAAAAGATAATACATATACTTAACATGAGGCTTCCAGCCAAGATGGAGGAGTAGGTAGAAATACTGTGCCTCCTCACACAACCAAAATTAAGGGCAACAAAAAATTAGAAACAAAATAACAACCAGAACTGACAGAAAACTGAACTGTATGGAAGTCCGACAACCATTCATCCAGACCAGTAAGAGGGGTGGAGTCAGCGGGTGGAGTCGGCGGAGAGGGGTCCCAGCAGGAAAAAGCCGTGGCTGGAGACCTGGACTCGCTGGTGGCGGTGGCTGGCAGACCCCGGGCTCAGGGTGGCAAGGAGCAGACCCAGTGAAGTGACCAAGGTGGCTGGCTGACCACAGTCCCACATTCATGTGCAGATAAGCCAGGCAAAAACGGGCAGTGAGACAGACTGAGCTAGGGCCCCAGCGCCGAGAAATAAAGCCTAAAAGCACCCATTGAAAACACTTTTGGGAGCTGAGGTGCTGGGAGAGACTCCCAGCCTCCTAGAATGTACACAAGCCCACCCACCTGGGAACCAGCACCAGAATGGCCCAATTTGCTTGTGGGAAGTGGCAGAGGGGACCAAAATCCGAGAGAAAGAGAAGACAGCACCACTGTTCCCTCTCTGACTCCACCCCCACATATAGCATCACAACCCAGCAACTGGGGGGGAGGGCGCAGGCGTGCCCTGCCCTGGTGAACACCTAAGGCTCCACCACTCACTACATAACAGGTGCAATCAGACCAAAAAATAAAATGGCCCAAATGGAAGAATATATCAAAGCTCCAGTGCATGTACAACTAAGAGACAAACAGATAGCCAACCTATCGGATGAACAGATCAAAGCACTGGTGATCAGGATGCTCACAGAACTGGTTGATTTTGGTTGCAAATTAGATGAAAAAATGAAGCCTATACTAAGTGAAATGAAAGAGAATGCACAGGGAACCAATAGTGATGGAAAAGAAACTGGGATTCACATCAATAGAGTGGACCAGATGGAAGAAAGAAAAAACCAAACAGAAAAGAATGAAGAAACAAGAATTCAAAAATATGAGGAGAGGCTTAGGAACCTCCAGGACATCTTTAAACGTTCCAACACCCAAATTATAGGGGTACCAGAGGGGATGAGGAAGAGCAACAAGTGGAAAACTTATTTGAACAAATAATAAAGGAGAACTTCCCCAATCTAAGGAAATAGACTTCCAGGAAGTCTGGGAAGCTCAGAGAGTCCCAAAGAAGGTGGACTCAAAGAGGAACACACCAAAGCACATCATAATTACATTAGCCAAGATTAAAATGAAGGAGAGAATTCTAGAGATAGCAAGAGATAAGGGGACAGTCACCTACAAAGGAGTTCCCATCAGACTGTCAGCGATTTCTCAAAAGACACTTTACAGGCAAGAAGGGGCTAGAATCAAGTATTCCAAGTCATGAAGGGAAGGACCTACATCCAAGATTGCTCTATCCAGCAAAGCTTTCATTTAGAATGGAAGGGCAGATAGAGCGCTTCTCAGATAAGGTCAAGTTCAAGAAGTTCATCATCACCAAGCCCTTATTATATCAAATGTTAAAGGGACTTATCTAAGAAAAAGATAAAAAAACATGTACAGTAAAAAGACAGCAAACTCAAAGATATTAACAACCACACCTAAAACAAAAGCAAACAAGTAGAACAGGAAAAGAACCACAGAAATGGAGATCACATGGAGGGTTAGCAACAGGGGAGTGGGAGGAGGAGAAGGGGGAAAAAGGTACAGAGATTAAGTAGCATAGATGGTAGGTAGAAAATAGACAGGGGGAGGATAAGAATAGTATGGGAAATGTAGAAGCTAAAGAACTTATGACACATGGACATGAATTAAAGGGGGGCAATGTGGGTGGGAGGGGGTGTGCAGGGTGGAGGGGAATGAAGGGGGGGAATGGGACACTGTAATGGCATAATCAATAAAATATATTAAAAACAGTGCCCTGGCTGGTATAGCTCAGTGGACTGAGCACAGGCCTGAGAACCAAAAGATTGCAGTTCAATTCCCGGTCAGGGCACATGCCTGGGTTGCAGGCCAGTTCCCAGAAGGGGGGGGTCAGTTCCCAGCAGGGGGTGCATGAGAAGCAACCGTACATTGATATTTCTCTCCCTCTCTCCTTCCCTTCCCTTCTAAAGATAAATAAATAAAATAAAAATAAAGTAAAAAATAAAAACAAAAACTTTGGGCATCTTTGCTCCCTGAATAGAAAAGAGGAACCCTTTATATGTCGGGTTTCTCATCAGCCAGAGTGGGACCATTCTGAATTCAGGAGTGACTGAATAATACATCTAGTCTGAGAAATAATCATGTTAAACTTAAGATTCATTATTTCTTCTGTTTTTATGTTAGTAACTATAACAAAAAATAATGGCAATAATAATAATAATAACTAACATTTATATAGCTTTACTCAGTGCCAGGGACTGTTTAAAGCACCTTTCATTTCTTAGTTCATTTGATCCTCCTGACTTTAACACTTTAGGTTATATATTCCAGAAAATTTCAGATACCTATTATTTAAAAGCTCAAAAGTAGAGAGCATTTAGAATGGCAACTTTTAATTCCTTTAGGAGAATAATTTGGAATATAAATGATTATTTTTAATATTGAGCTTAAAAAACAAGTCATTTTTTAAGGAGTGACTTAATACATTAAATGTTTAATTAAAACACTTATAAAACCCATTCTATTAATAATTACAAAACAAAAACAAGTCACTATATAAAGCACAGTTAAATACCACTAAAGACATGGTAAGGATCAAAACTGCAGCAAATTTAGCACATGGCACATAACTACCGATTGTTCCAGCTATTCCCAAGATCAATACCAATTGACATGGTTGAATTGATTCTGTGGCAAGGTGCTTCAACTGTTAAAGGTCATTACATGGGCTGTGCTACAGAAGCCCAGCTTCTTCATGGATATGCCCATGATCCTTAAGAACTAAGCCCTGCTAGCAGCAGTTGGAGGCTGGATAAGCAGTACCTGTCCACTGTGCAAGGTTGAATTCTATAACCACAGCCATCCACAAAATGCTAGATGTGAGATGTCATCCATTTAATTCTTCTTATTAATTAAAATGCCCCATTTAAAATTATAGTTTTTTTAAATTACAAAATTAAAAAAATGTGAGACATTTAAAAAATATTTTCAAAGAGGCTAAGTAATAAAATATGGAATTCTGTGCTCATGATGGATTCTTTGAAAATTCCAATTTATATTTAATTCCTATAGCATGTGTAATTCAGGTATATGTAAGACACTCATGACTTGGGGAAAATTCCCTTTTATATATTTATATCATTGTTTTTTAATAACAGTGAATCACATAGCAAATGCTGTATGAATCAGTCAATAACATGAAAATGTACCTCTGGTTTCTTCCTTATTGCAATAAAAAACATGTGATTCTTTATTGGGTAAATAATGATTGAAACGTCTCCAAAGGCAGTTGGGATGATACCCCTGCGGTAGTCCCTGGAGTGTTCAGACCAGACGATGTGGACCTCGTCATTCCCCAAGTGGCGGAGCTGCAATGGCAAATTGGCTCTTTATTAATCTGAGTAATAACAAGCAGTTTACTAGGGGTCATGGCTTACAAATTGAATTATAATACTCAGAGACAAAAATATTTTACTACCAAAAAAAGGCTACAATGCCAATGTCCTCTATGAGGATTTGAAAGAACATAAAGGCATGAACACACAGTTCACCATCCATGAAATACATTGGTATAAAGATGATGCACATAAGCATCACATTATGGCTGGATATGGACAAGACCTTTTCAAGGAATTTTTTAAAGTTAAATTTTACTTCTGCATCAAAGCCTTATACTTTTTATTGCTGAGCATGTTTGTAAACAATTAATGACATGAGTACTTTATTCTGTATTATTTGTAGAGCTTCATAAGACTTAGTTTAATGGTTATTAATAAAAAAGGAATATAAGAGAATGGAGCCATCATAACACAATTGTTACCAAATCCATAAAACTAGACTTTTGATAAACCTTTAAGAAATACGTTTAAAATTAGCTTTAAAAAACTACTAAATATTACTTAAATGTAATATGAACACTAGTACCTAGTATTTAAAGAGTGCCTTACTGTATAGAAAGTATGTTCATAAATAATTTTTTAATCTTTATATTATCTAACAAGGAGGCAATGGGGCTCAGGAATGCAAAGGCATCACCTACCCCAGGTGCATGAACAGTGGGTGGCAGAGTAGGCCTGGAAATCTTGGCTGGGCTCTTAATTCTGTGCCATTTCTACTTTGCATATCTATCTAAGCCTATACCAAAAGTTACTTGTGTTGTCATAGCTAAACAGTTTAGCTCACATGTTTATCATTTTATACATAGAGAGGCCATAAAATTTAAAAACAAGTCAGAGCCTGTGGCCTTTCTGAGGAGACCTTTGCGAGTTCTAGGACTTAGCTCTGTCAGCTGTAAGGACACCTGTGATAAAACTCTTGACACAATGCCTACATGTCAAGGGCTGAAGAAAACAGTCTATGAAATCATCTGAGAAAGCCTGAAGGTATGATCAAAAGGAAACATGTTATAAAGATTAAATTGTTGGACAAAATTGAAGTCCTAAAATCATAAAGACTGATTGGTAAAAAGGCCCTTTGACACCTACTAAAAAATTGAGATTTCAGTCCTCTCACACACTTGCTGAGTATTACTTTCTACCACCATGAAAATGCATTTTGTGCTTCTTAGATTATTTAATAGATGAACCCTAAAAGTGACTAAGTTGAGAGGCATTCAAATATTATCTCAAAGCTAATATTCTAGTTTTATCTTAGAATATTAAAAAAAGATGATTTAGAATACTCTTTATTTAAAACATAATAGTGCAAATATCATTCTCTTTATAGACTACTTGACCACAAAGAAAAAATCAGAAGTAATGATAACATGGCCTCCTTTCCCTTTATAAAATTACAAAGGAAGTTGGTCTGTTGATATAATGCTGGCACAAACATCTTAACAGAATCGACCCACCTACTGAATATCTTTGAAATGTGGGGTAGCCACCTATTGTCAACAGCCTCTGTGTGACCTGTCCTGTCAATCCAGAAGTATATGTTGCAAGGCATTAGCTCAGAAGTAACATAGTGATTATTGAAATTCTGCAGTTACTCTCCTTTTTCTAAATTAGGTTACTCAATTGTATAACCCAAGTAAGTCTTTCCTAATTTTGTTTGCAATTGTATTCTTAGAACTACAGTAAGGAAGAAAGGTATCATACCAAAGACCCATCCTCCCAGTGTGGCAATTCTGTTATTGAGGAAAAGCTACTTTTGTGTGATAATAACACAATATTCATCATCTCAAAGCTGCTTTCAATGTCATATGTCTCAGACCTCTGCACATATCACAGTTTAACTAGCTAACTCACAAACTAAGAGCTAAGATCACAGGAACAATTGGCTGATAAATCTGGATCAAATAGCAGAAACACACCCACTTCTGTCAATGACGATACCAGTAGGTAAAATGAATAAATTAACCTGGAAACTTCAGTGTTGGTCAATTTAAAGGGACTTCATTATAGTGATGTCATTTTGTGAGTTTTGAAAATTTTGGATTAGAGGCCCCAAATCAGAGATTCATCAATGAGTTCTGTGCACACATACTAAGGTGATGTGACTGGTGTGTAATCTGGGAGGAGAATGAGGATTCTTGTCCTAGAATGGAGCTGTCATTCATCCAGCTACGACTTCAACTGCACAACAGGCTCAGAACAAATGCTTAGTTCTTAAGCCTTAAGAAATCAAGCACATGTCTTGCCACTTCTCATCCTGACAGAGTTTTAAAGTCCCTCTGCCTGGGTCATTCTGCCTGCTGCTGTTAGGCAGCATACACTGGTGACACTGGTCATGGTGCACACCTAAAAGGCTGACCTCTTTTCTCGACTAATTGCATTACATCACCAGCTGGCTCCAGAAGGAGTCATCTGTTTGATTGAAGAATTCCTGCTCCTCAGTGGGCCTGACTGCTACTTTTACTAAGTAACAGTCAGGCCTGACATCCTCATTGTTCAGTTGACAGTGTGCCCATCCTAAAATCTAAGTTTTATTTGTAAATTAACCAAGAAACTTCCTGCCAGAACAGTGCTGCCTGGAGACTGATAATGTGGGCCTTTCATCCCTTTTCACTTTTACTGTATCACTGCCAATTTGTTTTTTTATGTGGCTGGCCAGCCCGAGGCTATAAAAGCCTTGTAAGACATAAGTGCAATTATATTCCTGGAGTCAAATGAATTGGACAAATCCAATAGCACAGCTCTGCCTCCACTCTGCAAACCCCTACAGCAGTTAGATTAGCTGTGAAAAATCTAATCTAGCTAGAGCTAACAAATTTCTGTAGTGAAGGATCAAGAGTTCAGTATGGGGTTGCAACCAAATTGCAGAATTGAAACACTGCCTCCATGACAGGGGCACAAGAGAGCATGAAACACTTTAGAATTTTGCAGCTCATTTTTAAGCTGTTAGCAACAATTTAGTTAGAATAAGACAAGGAACTGTAGGCTGCTATTACTGTGACTGATTTTTAGTCTAGCTGTGAGACACCCTAATAAAGACAGTTTGTCACTAATGATGTTAAATCTTGGAGTTGCAAAAGGTATCAGCTGAATTTTGATTATTACAGTAGGGAATCTTTCAGGCAGGCCAAGCCTTGGAACATTATTTATCACATGACATTTTATCAAGAAAACACTAAGTCTTTTCTCAAAAAAATAATCCTTCTTTCCTTAGAAAGTAATTTAAAAAAATAATTTATATATAAATCTGTTTTTTAATGAAATAGTTTTTGGTCATAAAATCATAGAATTTATGATTTTATGGTCGTGGTGATACATTTGCAGAGTAGCAGCAATTATATGGTACTGCAAATAAAATGCATGTGTAAACCCTGCCTGAGATCTTGGTAATCTGAAATAGATTCTCTGAGGCCTGGGTCCCCTTTACTAAAAACACCACAACTAGGGCAACCATCAAAATCTAAGACATGGAGGCAGTTCCTCCACATCTGTGGGAGCCAGCTGATGGCCAGTGAGAGGCAATGACAGCATGTGGGCCAAGAAGTGAAAGCCAATCATGCTTTGTGCATCCTAGATAATTCGTCACTGTGAGAGTTGCCTGACTGGCCATGAAGTGAGTTCGGGGGTCTCATTATCAGGTTCATTGCCAGCCACCATGAATGTGGTCCAGAGATCTGAGCTGTAGTAGTGAAAAAGCAAAACTGAAGAGGAAAGAAATAAAGCAGATATAGTAAGGCCCATCAGCTAATATCAATCATCTGCCTAATGGGGCAGGGGAATAAAAGACTCAATTAGACCAATGGGTGTGCAATGATGAGAGCTAATGTTTAGAAATCTTACCAGGCATTGTGCTAAACAATTTTGTAGTTATTATACATTTACTTCATAACAACCTTGTGACATAGGTTGTGTTGTTAATCTCATTTAACAGATGGGCAAACTGAGGCACAGGCTGGTAAAGTAACTAGATAAACACTCGAGCCCAGATCTCTCTGTCTTCAGACTGTGGCTATCACAATCACTCCAGACTCCCTGGCCCAGGGGGGCCAGCATCTGTTTTCCAACCTAACTGGGCACTGTCCTTGCATCTGTGTAGGAACACAGTGGGTGTGAGGTAGGAATTCCAGGTTCTGCCACTCACTAGCAGGCTAGCCAAAGTTCTTCTCATCTGGAAACTCACAAACGTGGGTCAGATTTTTAGGCTTCCTCCCAAATTAAAATTCCTGTTCTATTAAGGTGTTCCTCACTTCTAACAGAATGTCACCTGAAGTGAACATCCAGCAGATTGGAAAGTACAGGGCATGTTCCCCTGTGGAAGAGGGGGGAGTTCCCTCAGGGCTGAAGGTTTCCTTTGAATTCTAGAGAAAACTGTCCACGGGGCCAACTTGAAGGAGAACACAAGGTCAGTGCCAAAGGTGTGACAACTGGACAATACACCTGCAGTTATCATTTTGACAGATATTGCCAAATTACCCCACAGCAAGCCTAAGAGGTACCTGCTTTCTTGGAGCTACACCAGTATAGTATCATTATATCTTATGACCTTTGCCAACCTGAGAGGTCAACACTGTTACTTATTATCAGTTAATAGTCATGTGACAGAAAATCCAAAAGTACTGACATTTAAGATCTTTCCTTTTCCTAACTCTTAATCTCAGGATTTAAGACTCAAATGAGACATTGTTTTTCACATATATCTTTATCTAGTTTGTGACATACTGGATATTTCAGATTGACTACAACTATAGTTTGCGATGAGTGACACTGAGGTTGAATCCAGAGTTAACTTGGTTCAATGAATGTTATGCCATGGCCTTTGTTCAGTTCTAGGAGAGCTTCACCTACAAACCAGGGCCCCTTACCTTTTTGGTGAGTGAATCATCTGAGTCTGATGGCATCCGAGTGGAAACGTGGAAAATCACTTCCACAGTCGAGGTAGCATAGTAAGGAGCAGTCTGTCCTGTGCTGCCATTGCGCTGAAGTCCACCCATGAATCCACAGTGGGTTGAGAGATCCACCTGATATAGGTCACAAAGAGGAAAATGAATCAGGGTTAAACAGCTGTTCTTATTCACTAAGCAGGAATGTGGATTTTCAAAATATCCAATTATGTTCATTTCTATAGCTTCTGATAAAAAGAAAATTAGACAAAATTAAAATACTAAAGAAACATTAATAATGAAAGTATTCCATAATCCTACCAATTATTAAAAATTAGCTGTGTATTTTTCTAACTTTTCTCCTCCTGGACATGTGTGTGTAGGTATATATTTATGTATGCAGATGTACACGCACACACACAGTTTCTCTATTGATGGTTTTACAGAGTTTTCTGCTGGTCAAACCTGAGGAGCATTAAAAGCAGTGTTTCTACAGGATGTTGGGTCAAAGGGTACAGGTGTTCCAAAATTTAACAGTCATTGCTAAACCGCCTTTTAAAGGGGTTGTTCTAATTTACACCACTGCCAAAAGACTATGAGTCATATTCTTTTTAAGCTATGATATGAATGTTTACTTCTTAGTGCCTAGATTTGTTTTTAAATTTTTCATAAACTAGTATTCTTTCAGTGAAGCAACTATTCAAAGATAGTTAAAAAGACAAAAGAATCTCTTCTGTGCCAAATATAACCAATATATACACTGAATTACTTTTCTGATCTTTTGTTAAAACTCAAGAAATTACTTTTTCAAAAACCTGTTAGTTAAGTATTTTGCATGATAAAGATGTAAACTTATTAGTAAAAAGAACAATTATTTGTTAGAAGTGTAACAACTCTTTTAACAAGACCTATTTGACCTTTTGGAAAGTACATTGTCAACTCTTTTACCAAGACTTATTTGACCTTTTGGAAAGTACATTGTCTTGACCTTGAAGTACTAATACCCTGTCTCCACCTCCGTATCAGTCCCCTTGTTAACCTCAACTCTCAGAAACAAGTCTTTCTTACACACCTAGAGAGTTTCTCACAGCATAAATAACCAAGAAACCAAAATAAAAGTAGTAAGAATAAAAATTATTTCAGATATGCTGATTTTCATTTTAATTACTATGAATTCTTTTAGATTCTGGGAATATATTTTTCTTTAGATTGTGTTTCTGGAGACACACATATGCATATGCATACATATGTAAAATGTATATATGTCTGTCAGAGTATCATTTAGTTTAAAAAAACCCAAAAGAACATGTTTTTTTCATTATTTGTCATCCTGGGACCTATCCTAGAAAAACAGGTTGAAAGCTAAACCATTCATGGCTACTATATTCTATTTTCATTCCAACTTTTGACTTCAGTCAATTCTTTCTTCATCTTTTCATCTATCACGTCACTGATTTCTTCTCTGTTCTCCATAATGTGGCCAAAGCCATTGCCTCTATGCCCATATTTGCCTTCTCTTAACTACAAACTGTCCATGGCTGGGTGAACTGATGTGAGCTGATGTGACCTGATCTGACTATTCATTCAGTTCTGATAAAGAGTAAATGAAATAATGTTAAAAGGAAAGCTAAGGGGAAAATAAAAGTTCATGCATAAAGTACTAAAAACCTAATAGAAGATATTAAATTTAATACATTCTTTAACTCCAGAACTCTACTCATGCTATAGTTGTATGTAAAGAACATATGTAAAAACACAGGTAATCAATCAGATATTGATTGCCTGTACAAACAGGCAAACTATATGTAATATAGTTTGTATATACATACAAACTATATGTAATATAGTTTACATACATCTTCAAATACTGCTGGTCAACAAGTACCTATTAAATAAAATGAATTACCTCCCATCCAAGCCCAGCAACAAACTCTTCATACGCTTGACTTCCTTTGTCATTGGAGAGGATCGAACACTTGTCTTCTTGACCTTCAGCAATGTAAAACACTGCAATTTTATGCGTTTCACGGCTATAAATTTTTAAATTTAAAGGAGTGAGAATTCTTATATATAAAATTTTACTTTACTACTACCACCAGCATGACTTCTACTATAGAGCTTACATTTACTAAGAAATTACTAGGAGTCAGTCACTATTCTAGAAAGGTACCACACAGGATCTTACTTACTCTTTGCAACTACCCTAATGAGGTAAGCATTATCATCATCACCTCCGTGTGGAGACGGATGAAAGGAGACACAGAAAGTTTTTAAAAAGCACATATATCAAACTGGAGACTGGGAATTGAAGCAGGGAAGTCTAGTTCTTGAGATCACTCTCTAAAGTCATATGGCATACTTAACAGCATGTTATAACACACTGACAAGTTCTCTCTACTTTTGGCAGAAGATATCTTTGAAAGCATTTCAAACAGACATCAACTGTTAATAGATCCATGTTGCTACCCATATTTCATTATTTCTAAACTTTGAGCTAGGGAAACTGGATAGTTCTGTGACTGGAACTATAGAACATGCCTCACAAAACCTGATGAAAAACAGAAACTTCTTCCAAGGAGAATACACTTAGATACTTTCTTTGTGAAGGGGTATACCCACTTTGTGCTCTGAATCTGATGGTGCCTGGTAGGGTAAAGAGCTGTGGAGGGAAACCCCTTTGGCCACATAGACCCTTCATCCACTTTTCCATGATGGGTTTTGGCCATGTTACTGTTAATACCAGTAAACGTAATATGAGCCTTGAGGAAAGGTGCCCAGTTAAATCTCTGATGAACTGACCAGAGATATGATGATATATTTAAATGTGTTAGTGACCAATTTCTACAAATTATACTCTAAAGTGTCAAAATAACTGGACCTATACCAAGCAATTTGGTAATAGTTTAGAGATGAAAAATATGGTTCTCATTGAAACAGAGGTTTAATCAATAATCATTCATTCCACAGTCTCATCATTCAAGAGTTTTATTTTACTCTAGTTTTTATCTTCTAAAATTTGAATCACCACTTCTATAGTAGTTCCATCCCTCTCCTTATTTATGCACTGCATTCTGAAAAATCGCATAGAAAAAACTATTAAGTGCATAAACAATATGAAAATGTTTCCATTGTCTGTTTAATATCTCAACATTGTAATCATGTTATAGATATCCATATTGGTGGAATTTGGGCTTCATATTTTATTTTCAAGGACATTCTCAAGCATGTCCTTCTGAAGTTTGTTTTTGGTTGTTTTACTAATAAGTAGACTGAGTTACAATTCAACCAAAAAGTCATATAAATAAATGGAGGAGAGTACTCTCCTATTTATCCAGCTAGCTTATTCATTTCTACCCCCATAGTTTACATGTAATAAATATATAAGGCAAACCGCAAAATTTTACAAAAAATTACAAAAACTTGATATGTGAATATATAAGCAAAGAATATTAACTGTTACTATATTTGTACAAAAATGAGCAGCTACTATATTCTGTTTTGTAACTGATTTTTTCCACTTAAAATATTTTTGAACACTTTACTATATAAAATATACATAACATACAACTCTCCATTTGAACCATTTTTTTAGTGTGAACACTTTAATACTATGCACTTCTATAACTGAGTTATTTAATGGTGGTATAACATTCCATTATATTAATATACTACATACCAAATCCTCATTCTAGGACATTTAGGTTGCTTCCATTTTTAGAGAGATTTTCTCATTGTCTTTGATATGTCTTTAAAATAAATTCATAGAAATAGGATCTTGAACACTGCCCATTTTTAAGGCTTTTGATGTGCATTGTCCTGCTGCCACTGGAGAAGGTGGACAATGTGAATACCCCAACTGGCGTGGCATGAGACATTCTTAGGGGTGCCTCTCTTGATGAGAACAGGTGTTATGAAGAGAGCTGAGTTTTGTGGGGATGGATCCCTGGGACTCAGTGCTTTATTACAGACCTTGTGCTCCCAGACTGTCAGTAAACTTGTCCTCATGCAGTATGAAGTTCTGAAGGTGACATCATTTAGTCCCTGAATTATAGGCAGAGTATACACGCAGCCTAGAATATAATTGCCTTATTCTTAGAGATATAATAATTTGGGGGCTCAGATGATACTAGAGACCATAAACATAACCTAAAAGACTGTCACTTTCAACAAAGAAGAAAAAAGTATAGTTACTTAATTTCTTTTGGCAGCTCTCTCTCTATATTTAAAAGTACTCGGTATTTAATTTTTCTCTATTCTATATACTTTGCATACATGAAAACAATCGTAGGTTTATCTGAAATGCTTTTGTTTATTCTCCTTAAAGTCCAAACTTTTTACATTGTAGCTGCTCACAGATCCTTGAGTCCTCATTAACTAAATGTGGGAGCATAAGGGAGCTAAGCCCCAATAACTGCCTGCCTGGGATAGGTGTGAGGAAAGGTGACCTTTAGCTGTGAACATTAATCAAATTTCACATCCTCCAAAATGTTAGCACCACAGAGAGCGTGCATGGATGCAGAAGCTGTTGTTTGGCCTTATGAGAGCCAGGCTTTTGAGATGATAATTAGCAACATCAATAGCACTTCATATCCATAAACTGTAGGACCTATGCATGAAGGAGCAGGTAATTCAGGAATATACATACATAACATCAACCATTTCCTCTTCTTCATTAGAATGCATTTTTCTTTCTTATTACAAATAGACCAGAATAGCTAGCTCAATTTCCCTATGCTGTCACATTAAAAAGGCAAAGAAGAAACTATTTTAACTTTCACCTTATCGTGTGGTGACAAGAAGCATTAATATTTAAAAGGGGAAACTCACTATAATCTGTATGTACAGACATCACACTATTTACATCTTTGCCAACTTCACAGTATATAAAGGATATAAATGATTGCAAGACAGCCTCTACTTTTGCTCAGTACATGCTATGCAAGAATTATGCCTTGACAGCAGAGAGAGAAACTGATAACAGAAATAACTAGAAACATCTGAATTGAAAGTTGAGGTACAAGGTATGTTACCTGCTAACTGACCAATATATGACACAGTCTATATTTCTCGTAGCTGAAGAGTACTGAATTATTTCCACTTAATAAAAATAAAAAACATTGACAACACCCTTTACCATAAAGTTGATATTTTTTTGATGTCAAGAAGGCACCAGGAGTTAGGATTTTAAGTAGAAGGCAGAGGAGTTGGGGTTTTAATCAAGGGGTGGAGGATTTGCCAGTCAGCTCTCCAAAACCATATTTTACTGCAATAGCACCCCAAGGAGCTAATTCAATTGTACCTCATGCAACTAAAGTTCAGTAACACTCACAATTACAAGATACCAATGTATTCACTTAATACTAAGAAGCATGAAGTAATTCAGCATATGCTTGAAAAGCAGGTTTTGGAACCCAAGTGACTGCTTATTTAATACTGGAGGACAAGAGGGAGAGGACAGTGAATCCCTAAGTCCTTCAGAAAAAAACCCTCACAGAATTTCCAAGAGAGTTCAGCATCTATTCCTCTAGAGAAAAAGAAGCACAATAACAATTGGGAAACTGAATATGATGAAGGGCAACATGAGGAATAATGGCTTCAGATTTTTCAAGTCTAATGAGAGACCTAATGATATTCTTAAAGAGAGTAAAAAAGAAACAAAGGACATTTTTAAATAAATATTTTAAAAACTAAACATTAAGGAAGTAGTTTGTTAAAGATTTTTGAGTAGCTGTTATGTACCAAGTATATTTACTTCATTGTGATGTTTTTTGGAAGCATTCATGTCCCAAAATAAAAAACTGGTTGTGAGCTATTTTTAGAATTATGTCTAAGATTGTTTGAAAAAGAGGGAGAACTGAGATTTGACCAGCTTTGGAAAATGAGGCTTACTATTAGGAGGTTACCAATGACAACAAACTGATTTTATCCTTGCCCACACTGTAGAGCAGAAACTGTAGAATACCAGTGCATCAGCATACAGCATGGGGTAAGAAGTCAGACTCACTGGATTCAAGCAACACAATGTGAGAGCACTGGAAAGGCCTACGTAAGGTTCTCTTCCTCATCAGAGAGATGATTGCAGAGATTAAATGAGAATAAATGGCCACTGGCTACCACATGAAAAGCACAGATTAGGTGGGAGTGCCAATCTCTTCTTAGTGTAAGCAAGTATGTAAACTTATTCCTCAAGGGTAAAAACACCAGAAGAATGACATGTAAAATGTCACTAGCTTCTGTGTTACAGAACTACCCTTGGGTGTTTTTGCAGGTATAGTAATTCCTGCAGCTGTTATCTGTCATCTAAGACAGTAGTTCCCAACCTTTTTTTGGAACCAGAGACCAGTTTTGTGAAAGACAATTTTTCCAAGGACTCGAGGCTGGGGGTTGGGGGTGATAATCTGCATTTGCAGCCCCTCCCCAGGGCTGGCATCACTGCCTCAGGTCCACCTCAGATCATCAGGCATTAGATTATCACAACCTAGATCTCTCGCATGCACAGTTCACAGTAGGGTTCAGGCTCCTATGAGAATCTAATGCCACCACTGATCTGACAGGAGGCAGAACTCAGCTGGTAATGCGAGTGATAGGGAGCAGCTGTAAATAGAGAGGAAGCTTTGCTTGCTCACAGCTCACCACTCACATCCTGCTGTGTGTGGCCTGGTTCCTAACAGGCCACGGACCAATACTGGTCCATGGCCTGGGGTTTGAGACCCCTGATCTAAGACACACAAAGACAGAGGGGAATAAAGTGGTGTTATAAACTTTCACATACCACTGACGGGAGTCTAGATTTTTTAGCTCTCTCAGTAATTTTGAATTTTTCTTCAACAGATGAAAATTCTTCCTATAAAGAAAAAGGGATGGAAGAAAAGTCATGTAATCACAGACCAATTTTTCCATTTCTGGTCAATCAATTGACAACCCTCCCTATCATCCATCCATTCACCCATCTACCCATTCGAGCATGAACAAAAGATTTGTAACCACAGCCACAGAATGAACTCTATTCTTACCACACTCAAAGGTAGCAAACTTCCACCATATTCCACTGCAATCCAGTGCCACTGGATGGCTCTATGGTGAGTATATGACTTGTACTTGTGCCTGTTTTTTTCACTGTTGGCTCTACTAATAATCTCTTTCCCCTACCTCTGTCCTTAAACACTCTACTCCATTGTCAGGGTCCAGCTCATATCCACCCACTTCCACAGAGTCTTCTCCATTGAATCACACTTTCCATTGGACTAAACTATTCCTCCTGAACTACTGTGTCATGCCACCTTTCACTGGAAAATGTATGATGCCTTTTAAAATATATACCGGATGTTTGGAATCAATCTGTGCATCAGTATAGCATAGTTTCTAGCTTTAATTCAGCAGCAGAATGTTGTAAAAAAGACAAACTTCCCTTTCTATACTCTGCTTCCCCAACTCCAATCTGATAAAGAAGAATAATCACACAAAAATAACAACAAAATAGTTAAAGGTCTAGGGTGAATTGTTACCTTCTGTCCCAAGAATTCATTCCCAACTCATCAAGCAACAACCTGCAAAAATAAAAGGGTCCCTGGGGTTCCACTGGTGAGGGCTGCTCCTGACTGGGGACTCTCAGGGCTGAATCAGAGTTACTCCTCTCAACATATTCATCTTCTTGTGCATTCTGGTGCAAAATGACCTTGATGATTTCCTTCTCTTGGTCATGGTTCATTCCATGTGGGGGTGGGGAAGGCTCATTTAGATTTAGCTGTGATGGTAAAAGACATTCAGGACTAGTATGACCAATGTTTTCAAGTAATTTGTCAAGGACATCATCTCCCTCCTCGGTCTGAGAAAAATCTCTCTGAGGTCCAAACATTTGATGACGCCAGCTCGAAATTAGAAATGAAGGATTTCTGCTGCTGGGTGTTAAGCAGCCTTCTAAATGTCCATACAAAACCTTCCCATCCCAGCAGTACTTTCCCGAGATGTCCCTCACAATTACTCTCACATCTGAGAGGGCACCCACTGGTGAGATGCCTGCCAGTCCTCCTGTGGGCGTCTGAAGGTAGGAGATGAGGGTGCTATCATTAAATACAAACAGCTGCAGGTTTGGACTCCTGAACACCTCGGAGGAGAGCTCAGAAGCTTCCACAAGTGTGTTGTCATGATTCTCACTGACCAGGCTGTGCAACACAGCCGGACCCCCATGGAGGGGGAAGTGTCCCAGGTGGTTCACCAGGTGGGCCATCACCATTTTGGCAGTCAAAGGGATCAGTTCCAAACTTCGTCTCTTCCTCTCTGTGAACAGCAGTAAAGAAACATAAAGAGGCAGTGGATAATGAAGATTAATACTCAACACCACCAAATTTCAATTTGTAATTACAATATTGTTTTTTTTAAAGTCTGGGAATCTTTTTCACCTATTTTCTAACATATTCTATGTAAAAAGAAGCACAACTTAGATTGCTAAAAGAATCAACTTACATGAAGATTTCACTATAAAAGGGAAATTTAAAAATTTATATGTACAGCAATAAACAAGAGAAAGGTCCTTGTTGTTAAAAAGGTGATGGTCTGGGAACTCTAGGAAGTCAGATCTGCAATTGAAAAGGATGGCAGAGTTGGACAGCTGGAGGAGAGAGGTTGGGGACAGGTGGAAGCTGGGCCAGAGAAGTTACCTTGCTCCTTTCAGTGGGGTGAAGGCAGACAATGATAAGGAAATGAATCCAGCCTGTGATTGCTTAAATATAGTTTATAGGTGTGAGTATGCAAAACACAGAGTTTGTTCTTGTATTATTTATTAATTATCGCATTATTTTCTGCACAAAAAAACTGCAAAACTACTGTGTCCACCCTCTATATTTTGCAATTTACTTTAAGATCATTGTGATAGCACTGGGTTCCCTGTGGGTACTCTCTCTGCACTCTTCACAAAGCTTCTTTCCCCAGTCTCCCCTCAGGTATCTCCATGACAATCTGCTCCCATCTTTGCTGGAACCCCAGAAAGGGAGGAAGAGAGAGAGAAACAGAGAGACATAATACATCAATGTGAGAGAGAAACATTGATCACTTGCTTTTTGTATACCCTCCCTTATCAGGGTATGAACCCAAAACCCAGTTCTGGAACCTCAAATTTTGAGATCAGGTTGTGGGCTAGATTGTTTTCTCCTGAGGACCCTTTCCCTGTCTGGCAGATTAGTGCTAGCCTCATAATACGAATTTTGAACTGTTATTCTATGGTTTTTAAAACAGTTTTAAGAGGAAACCCACCAACAGATAATGATGGAAGAAGGTGAAGGAGGGAGTGGGAGCCATACTAATCTCAACCCAGGACCAATCTGGAAATACAACAAAATGGCGGAGAAATAACCCAGAACAAACAACTGAATAACAACAAGAAAGAAGCCTCAAAACAACTTACAGACAGAAGAACCAGCTTCAACACAATCTGTCCATACCTGCACAACAGAATACAAGACATAGTGGATGGAGTGACTCTCAGCTAACCAGCTGAAGGGAAGGACCCACCAAAGAAAGACCCAAGGACAATCAAAACCCAAAGACATACAGAGAGCCAACATAAACAACGGCCCAAGACCAGTGAGCTCAAGAGATCAAGGAGATTGCACCAGTGAATCTCACATGTTTTCTACTATAGAAGTTCACACCATGAGCCCAGGGAGTTAGAACAGATCGATTTAAAAAGCACAGGCTAATAAGAAGAGTCTCGCAAACAATGGGAAGACAAAGAAACAATCTCCAAATAAAAGGAAAGGGGAAGCCTCAGAAAGAATGCTAAATGAAATGGTAGCAAGTCAACTATCAGATACTGAGTTCAAAGAAATGGTTATAGGGAAGCTCAGAGAGCTCATAGAGAATTACCAAAAACTACAGGGAAACTACAATGAACTCACTGTAAACTATATCAACATGAAAAAGGAAATAGAAACTATCAACAAGGGCCAAGAGGAAATGAAGAATACAATTTCTGAACTGAAGAACACAGTAGAAGGCATCAAAAGCAGGTCCAATGAAGTGGAGGATCAGATCAGTGAGCTGGTAGAAAAAAAGGTAGGACCAAGGTAGAAAAAAAACAAGGTAGAAAAAAACACCCAAAAGAGCAAGAAAAGGAAGAGGCTCAGAAAGAACAAACAGGGGTTAAGAGAAATGCAGGACAACATGAAATGTAACAATATCTGTATAACAGGGACACTAGGAGAAGAAGAAAAGCAGTAAAGGATAGAAAACATATTTGAAAAGTAATGAGGGAAAACTCTCATTTGATGAGAGAAAAAGCCACATAAATCCAGGAAACATAGAGAGACTCAATTAAAAGAAACCCAAAGAGGCCCACTTCAGGACCCATCATAACTAAAATGGAAAAATTCTAAGACAAAAAGATAACCTTAAAGGCAGAAAGAGAGAAACATGAAGTAACATACAAGGGAGCCCCGATAAGGTTAGCAGCTTACTTCTCAATGGAAACACTCCAAGCCAGAAGGGAATGGCAAGAAATATCTCAAGTAATGAAAACCAGAGACCTGCAACCAAGACTACTTTACCCAGCAAGGCGCTCAATTAAAATGGAAGGCCAAATAAGGAGCTTCCCAGACAAAAGAAGCCTCAAAAAATATAACTCCTCCAAACCACCTCTGCAAAAGATGCTAAAGGGTCTGCTTTAAAAAGAGAGAGAGAGAGAAATGCTGGGAAGATGGCGACGGAATAAGATGGAGCTGATGATAGCTCCTGTACTCATGGGTGAAAATCCTTGCAGATCTATACAGAAACAGCAAAATAAACCATCGGTTACCCAGCATTTATGAAATTAAAAGACCAGAGACTGTGATCGATGCTGAAACACCAGACAGCGGCAGAGTCAGCTACTGTAGCTGGGTCTCACGCGGACCCTGTGCTGCACCAGAGCAACAGGCCTGGGAGCTGGGGAGTCAGGTACGGGAGCCAGACACTCCAAGCCCCTGTGACGGTCCTGGGAGACAGAGGAGTCAGGAACTGGAGCTGGGACATTCTCGGCCTCTGTGTTGCTGCCTTACCGACGGGACTGGACGCTGGGGAATCAGGTACGGAAGCCGGGACACTCCAAACCCCTGTGACGGCCCTGGGCAGCAGAGGAGCCAGATACGGGAGCCGGGACATTCCCAGCCTCTGTGCCGCTGCTGTAGTAACAGGCCTGGGTGCTTGAGAAGGCGGCTACTAGAGCCAGGACATTCAGCAGTGGTAGGTGACCAACGCAGGGACCAGCGCGAGAGTAGGTGGAGATGAAGAACATCAGGAAACTTCAAGGAGTCTGCACCACTGAACTTCACAAGGATCATACCACAGAAGTTCACACCATAAAACCAGGGTTTCAGAACAGATCAGTTTTAGAA
The DNA here is from genome assembly GCF_021234435.1 of Artibeus jamaicensis. NCBI lineage: Eukaryota > Metazoa > Chordata > Mammalia > Chiroptera > Phyllostomidae > Artibeus > Artibeus jamaicensis. The sequence goes on from NW_026521913.1 coordinate 3,982,169, forward strand.
GCAGAGACTAACGAGAAGAGTCTCAAACAATGGGAAGACAAAGAAACAATCCCCAAATGAAAGAAAAAGCAGAAACTTCAGAAACAATGTTAGATGAAATAGAGGCTGATCAACTATCAGATAGTAAATTCAAAGCACTGGTTATTATGAAGTTCAAAGAGCTCACAGTGAACTACCAGAAACTACAGGGGAACTACAATGATCTCTCTGCAAACTACAGCAACATGAAAAAGGAAATGGAAACTATCAACAAGAGACAAGAGGAAATGAAGAATACAATTTCCAAATGGAAGAACACAGTAGAAAGTTTCAAAAGTAGGATAGATGAAGCGGAGGATAGGATTAGTGAGTTGGAGAACAAGGTAGAAAGCATCTCACAGAAAGAGCAAGAAAATAAAAAGAGGCTCAGAAAGAATGAAGAGGGATTAAGAGAAATGCAAGACAATATGAAACATAATAATATCTGAATAATAGCAATACCAGAAGGAGAAGAAGAAGAACAAGGGATAGAAAACGTATTTGAACGACTAATGTGAGTAAATTTCCCTAATTTGATAAGAGAAAAATTCTCACAAATCCAAGAATCACAGAGAGTCCCAATCAAGAGGAATCCAAGGAGGCCCACTTCAAGACACATCATCATCAAAATGGCAAAATTCCAAGACAAAGAGAGAATCTTAAAGGAAGCAAGGGAGAAAAAAGAAGTAACATACAAGGGAGCCCCAATAAGGTTAGCTACTGACTTCTCAATGGAAACATTTCAAGCAAGAGAATGGCAAGAAATATTCCAAGTAACGAGAACCAGAGGCCTGCAACCAAGGCTACTTTACCCAGCAAGGCTCTCAATCAAGATAGATGGCCAAATAAAGAGCTTCCAAGACAAAAGAAGCCTAAAAGAATACGCCTCCACCAAACCAGCTCTACAAGAAATACTAAAAGGACTGCTTTAAGGGAAGGAAAGAAAAGAGAGAGACAGAGAGGAACACAGATACAAAAATTGCAATGAATAAGTACCTTTCAATAATAACCTTAAACGTAAATGGATTAAAGGCTCCAATCAAAACATAAAGTAGCCCAATGGATAAGAAAGCATGACTCACACATATGCTGCCTACAAGAGACCCACCTCAGGACAAAAGACCATCACAGACTAAAAGTGAAAGGCTGGAAACAAGTTTCTAAGCAAACGGGCAAGAAAAAAAAGCTGGGGTACCAATTCTCATATCGGACAAAATCGACTTCAAAAAAAAAAGGCCATAAAGAGAGAACCAGAAGGTCACTTCATAATACTCAAGGGAAGAATCCACCAAGAAGACATGAACATTGTAAACATATATGCACCAAACATAGGGGCACCCAAATATATCAAGAAAATCTTAGAGGACTTCAAGAAAGATATTGACAGCAACACAATTATAGTAGGAGATTTCAACACCCCACTATCAAAAATAGACAGATCTTCCAAACAAATTATCAACAAAGATATTGTGGCATTAAACAACACCCTAGATGAAATGGACTTAACTGATATATATAGAGCCCTTCATCCCAAAGAACCTAAATACACATTCTTTTCAAATGCACACGGAACATTTTCAAAGATAGACCACATGATAAGACACAAAACGAGCCTCAAAAAATTCAAGAAAATTGAAATCATACCGAGCATCTTCTCTGACCACAAGGGACTGAAATTGGAAACAAACCCCCCCCAAAAAAACCCAAAGCACCAAAAATCATGGAGACTGAATGGTATGCTATTAAACAATGAGTGGGTCAAGAATGAAATTAGGGAAGAAATTTACAAATTTTCTGGAAACAAATGAAACTGAACTCACAACAATCCAAAAACTTATGCGAAACAGTGAAGGCAGTCCTGAGAGAGAAGTTCATAGCAAACAGGCCTACCTAAAAAAGACAAAAACATTTCAAATAAACAGCCTAACCCTATGCCTACAAGAACTCAAAGAACAACAAAGATAGCCCAGAGCAAGCAGAAGGAAGGAATTAGTCAAGATCAGAGCAGAATTAATTGATATAGAGACTAAAAGCACAATTCTAAGGATCAATGAATCTAGGAGCTGATTCTTTGAAAAGATAAACAAAATAAAAAAGCCTTTAAGTAGGCTCATCAAGAAAAAAAAGAGAGCGGACGCAAATAAACACAATCAGAAATGAAAGAGGAGAGATTACAACTGACACCACAGAAATACAAACCATTGTAAGAAATTACTATGAAGAAGTGTATGCCAAGAAATTTGAAAACCTAGGTGAAATGAACAAATTTCTACAAAAATATAATATTCTAAAACTCAAAGAAGCAGCAACAGAAAGCCTGAACAGACCAATACTAGCTGGTGAAACTGAAGCAGTAATCAAAAAACTCTGACACACAAAAGCCCTGGACTGGATGGTTTCACAGGAGAATTCTACAAAGCATTTAAGGAAGAGCTAAGCCCTATCCTTCACAGATTATCCCCAAAACTTCAAGAAGGTGGAAAACTTCCAAACTCTTTTTATGAAACCAACATCACCCTAATCCCAAAACCAGATAAAGACATAATAAAGAAAGAAAACTTCAGGCCAATATTGCTGATGAACATAGATGCTAAAATCCTCAACAAAATATTGGCAAACTGCATCCAGCAATACATTATAAAGATCATACAGCATGACCAAGTGGGATTCATTCCAGGACTTCAAGGATGGTACAATGTTCACAAATCAATAAATGTAATACATCACATAAACAAAAGCAAAGACAAAAATCACATGATCATATCAATAGGTGTGGAAAAAGCAATTGATAAGGTACAGCACCCATTTATGAGAAAAAACATTCAGCAAAGTGGGAATACAGGGAGAATTCCTCAACATAATAAAGGCCACATATGAGAGATTCATAGCCAACATCATAATCAGTGGGCAAAAATTAAATGCTCCCTCACTAAGATCAGGAACAAGACAAGGATGCCTGCTTTCACCACTCCTATTCAACACAGTAGTGGAATTCCTAGCCACAACAACTGAACAAGAAAAAGAAATAAAAGGCATCCAAATTGCAAAGGAGGGAGCCAAACTGTCATTGTTTGCAGATGACATGATAGTGTACACAGAAAATCCTATGGACTCCACCAAAAATCTACTCAACCTAATACATGATTTTGTCAAGAAAGTATGATACAAAGTCAATATTCAGAAATCAAAGGCATTTTTGTACACCAATAATAAAATATCAGAAACAGAAATCAGGAAAAACATCTATTTAATATAGCAAGAAGAATAAAGTTACGTAGGAATGAACCTAACCAAGGAAGTAAATGAGTGGTACTTAGAAAACTATACAACACTGAAGAAAGAAATTAAGGAAGACACAAACAAATGGAAGCATGTACCATGCTCATGGTTTGGAAGAATTAACATCATCAAAATGACCATACTATGTAAAACAATTTATAGATTCATTGCAATCCATGTTACAGTACCAAAGACATATTTCACAGATAGAGAACAAACATTTCAGAAATTTAAATGGAACCATAAACAACCCCAAATAGCTTCAGTAATTTTGAGAAAGAAGAACAAAGCAGGAAGGATCACAATACCCGATACCAAACTGTATTACAAGGCTACTGTAATCAAAACAGCCTGGTACTGGCATAAAAACAGGCACATAGACCAATGGAACAAAACAGAGAGCCCAGAAATAAACCCAAGTCTCTACGGTCAAATAATATTTAACGAAGAGGGCAGCAACATAAAATGGAGTAAAAATAGCCTCTTCAATAAATGGTGTTAAGAGGTCTGGACAGGTACATGCAAAAAAATGAAACTCGATCGCCAACTTACAGCATACACAAAAGTAAATTCAAGGTGGATAAAAGATTTAAATATAAGTTGCAACACCATAAAAGTCCTAGAGGAAAACATAGGCAGGAAAATCTATACATTCCATGCAGCAACAACTTCACTGCTATGTCCCCTAAAGCAAGGGACATAAAGGAAAGAATAAACAAATGGGACTTCATCAAATTAAAAACCCTCTGCATGGCTAAAGAAAACAGCATTGAAATGAAAAGAGAAACAACTATATGGGAAAACATATTTGCTAACAATACCTCAGATAAGGAAGGGTTTGATCTCCAAATTATATAAAGATCTCACATGACTCTTCCAGGAAGACAAAAGACCCAATTAAAAAATGGCACAAGACTTGAACAGACACTTCTCCAAGGAGGACATATAGAGAGCCCAGAGCATATGAGAAGATGCTCAGCATCACTAGCCATCAGAGAGATGCAAATTAAAACCACAATTAGACACCACTTCACACTGGTGAGAATGGGCATCATAAAGAAATCAATAAGCAAGTGTTAGAGAGGCTGTAGAAAAAAGGGAACCCTAGTGCACTGTTGGTGGGAATGCAGACTAGTGCAGCCACTGTGGAAATCAATCTGAAATTTCCTCAGTAAAGTAGAAATGGAACTGTCTTTTGACTTAGCAATTCCACTGCTAGGATATCTTAAGAGCCCTGAAACACCAATCCAAAAGAACCTATGCATCTGAATGTTCATAGCAGTACAATTTACAATTGCTGAGTGCTGGAAGCAACCAATCTAAGTGCCCATCAGTAAATGTGTGTATGAAAAAACTATGGTACATTTACAGAACGGAATACTATACAACAGAGAGAAAGGAGCTCCTACCCTTTGTAACAGCATGGGTGGAACTGGAGAGCATTATGCTAAGTGAAATAAGCCAGGTGTTGAGGGACAAATAGTACTATATAATCTCACCTTATGTGGAACATAATTAACAAAAGGAAAAAAGCAAACAAAACATAAGCAGACATTGAAATCAATAATCTAACAATAATCAGAGGGGAAAAGGAAGGCAGAAATGGGGGAAAAGGTTTTCAGAAACTACCGTAAAGGACACATGGACAAAACCAAGGGGAAGGGTAGAAGCAAGGGAGGGAAGTGGGTTTGGCTGGGGTGCAGGGGGAGTGGGGCAGGAAATGCAGACAACTATAATTGAACAACAATAAATTAATTTAAAAAAATAAAATAGTTTCAAAAGAAAAAAGATCATTGTGGCAATTTATGTTTTGTTGTTAGGTTATTTTAAATATTTCACTGAATCTGATATATTAATTCATGTAAATACTTAGATAGTTTAACTAAATTTGTAGTTGATGATTAAATGGCCAAGAGCAACTGGTTTACAAAATTCTCAAGACTTTAAATACACAGAAAGATTTGAGAACAGCATCTAAAAGTGGGCTTTGTAAAATGTTTGAGGTATAAGGGCAAAGCAGATAAACTAAATATCTAAGTATGAACTGAATGACTCACCTAAGTTTGACAGTAGTTAGGGAGAGTTTAGTCCACCATAGTACTAAAAAAAATTGTGCATTAATCTAAGAACAAGTTAAAATTAAACCTTTTAATTTTAACAAACATATCACTAGATATTAAACAAACTAAAATTTAAAATTGGGGCTTAAAGGTTTAGGGCATACTTATTTTCTAAATTCACGATTAATTAGCTACACAATTACTTTAATATTAATTTAATTTAAATCCACAACATGAAACTTAACTTTCTCATGCCAAACACCCTTCCTCTCAGACACTGAAAATCCAATTGTCTTATTTGTAAAATAACAATTTTATGATGTATAAATCCTAGAAAAAAACAAATTAAATTCTAGAATCTAAGAAATTCTATGTGATGACTGAGTAAAACAAAGCTGTCTGGACTTTTCTTGAATTTCTTCTTATGTTTTTTTCTTTTGTGTGAACAAGAAATTATCTGTATTCGGTAATGCAAAATAAAAATTTCATATAAAAAACCCCTCCTATTTTAGAAGCAAAGAGGCTTCTACATCAGTCTCTAAAATTAAACTCTTCTTCTCATCCCTGGTAGAATTTTATATGACGTCCAAACAGCTGAAACATTTAAAATACTTCAATTAATTCCCTTGAAATCACAGCTATGAATGCCTTTGCTTTTGTGTCCACATTAACTTTTTCAAAGTTATACATGCTTTTCATTCATGCTGATCATTTCATATGAATATATGTTCCATCAGAAATGTTAATGCCCCACCAACAAAGGCACAGCCAGCTCAGGTGTCATAATGTAAGACACCATGTGGTGACATAATAGATCAAGCTATGAAACTTAATCATAAAGGTCCAAATTGATAAAGCCCAAGGCATAAAATAACAACTGCAGAGGCAACTTTCCCCTACTTTTACTTACATAGGTTATATTTTCAACCTGAGATAAATATAAATTTATATTTTAATAAATGTTTGAATTCTACAATAGAAAATTAACCTGCAGTCACACTAATCAAGTCATAAACCATGAAAAACCCAGATAAAAACCCAAAATATTTTTGGTACTGAAAAGTAAGAAAAGTTAATACTTATAAAACAAGAATTGCTCTTCCCTGGAAGATTTGAGCTGAATCAGCTGCTCATAGGTGCCCTGAGAAATAAAAAGAAAATCTAGACTCCATTGTTGAAGAAACAAGATCATGACTTCTATAAACTATGAAAAAGTATATTCCAAGTATTTATTATTTTTCTAAATTTAGCAATAAAATATAAAATCAGTAATTCTAGGTTGTCCTTTAACTTATATATTTTTAAAGCTCCCTCTTCTCTTCATTTTAAGTACTTCAGTATTAATGATGAGAGCCCATGTGCATGCTATTAATGGCTTTTCCTTGAGCTGGCCCAGAAGCTACAGTAGGTAGTTGAATGTGGTTTCTTGTAACTTTTTTGAAGTAATAATTACATCAAATGGTTTATGAAAAATCATTTGAAAATAATAGATAAAATATAATATTACTGATCAGAAACATTACTTGACTAGAAATAGTTTGGTTATGAATAACAAATTATAGCATTAAATGAAAGCAAACATCCCTCATATATGAGTACATATTGTTTAAACTAAAATACCTAAGTTATCTCTATTTTTCCTCTTTACTCTGAACAGGATATAGTCACTCTGGAAGAGCATCTGTGTGTGCTAATATGTTTCTAAGCCTCTTTGCCTTTTTACTTAGTTAAAGTGGCAGCAAATATTATTTTTAGCACCCCAGAACTATTATTAGGACAAGACAGCATAAGGTCCTGAGGTTTTCTGGAGAATAGTTATATTCAAGTCAAAGAATGTTGTACACAGAAAGAAAAATGCTACCAAAATTTAAAGGTGTATTTTTAGGTTTTTCCTTTCTCACTAACCTGTGAATCTGCTATTTTCAAGTGATGAGTCATAATAAGTGGTGGACCCATTTTTGTGATAGTTACGTGGGATGAATGCAAATTAACGACTGTAGGAAAGAGTTAATTTTCTTATGAGACATGGACTACAAGGAAGAAAACAAAAGAAACAGATAAAGAATCAGTTTATTTAAAAAAAACATGGTTTGGCCCTGGCTGGTGTAGCTCAGTGGATTGAGAGCGGGCCTGCAAACCAGACAATCGCGGTTCGATTCCCAGTCTGGGCACATGCCAGGGCACATGCAGGCCGGTTCCCTGCAGGCCAGTTCCCAGCACGGGATGCACGAAAGGCAACCATACATTGATGTTTCTCTCCCTCTCTCCTTCCCCTCTAAAGATAAATAAATAAAATCTTTAAAAAAAAAGTAACTTAAAAAAAAAACAAAAACATGGTTTGAATTTACAAGTGTGGAGAAAAAAGGCAAGAAAATATTGCAGTTTAAATGAGCGGTAAATTCCAGGAAAAGACAACTACATGATTAAGCAAATGGAGGGCAATGAGAGGATAACATGAAAATCCGCCACTTACTATCCACTAAGAACACAATTCAAAATGAGTCTTCAGTGTACTCTTGCAGAATATCAAAGTGAGGTTTCAGGAACCCTATCATCAAACCTTAAATTCAAATCCCACCTCCATTATTTTTCACATATATATCCTTGGGAAAATCCCTTCACTTTAGTTTGCTCATCTACAAAATGGAGCTAACATAAGTACTGGGTGATTCCAGAGCCCTTGTTCCTGGCTGGTGCCTCAATTCCTGTCCTCTTCATCCACACCTTACCAGACAGACACCTTCTTCTCAGTTTGAACCACAGTCCAGACTCTGTAGTTTTACAAGCACAGCCCTGGACTCCATGCCCTTCCCCAGCTAATGCCTGCTGTGTCCTTCCTTTCATCACCAAAGGCTCCACAAGAGGGGTCTGTCTTGAAGTTCTGAATGGTCACCCCCTGGGATATCTGCTCATGCTGTTTGGTTAGAGACCAGCAAAACGTACCACTAAACATTTAGTTGGGAAATAAAACAACTCCTGTTCTGTTCTCACCCTCTGTGGGCTTTGTGAAGCACCTACCACTGCTGACCTTCCTTGGCTCCCTAACTGCCCTCTTCCTTTGACTTCCTAGAAATGACTTGATTCTTTTTCCCATTTCCCTCATTTTGCTTTCCTAGTGACATTTCCTTGTTCTTTTACCCAGGGTTCCATTCTTGGTCCTCCACAACCACATTTTTTAAACTTAATTTTGAGATTATTGAAGATTCATATGCACTTGTAAGAAAAAATACAGAGACATCCCAAATATCCTTCACCCCAACAGTAACATCTTACACGGCTATAGTACCATATCAGAACCAGGAAACTGACATTGAGACAATTCATCAAAATTCAGAGTTTGGTAGTTCTACATACACTCATTTGTGTATGTTTGTGTGGGAAGGTAAAGTGCTATTTTATTAGTTGTATGTATAGATAACACACCTTCATTTTGACTCACATTCTAGAGATGGGGTCTTGTCATTCTGGGAAAAAGGGTGGTTGAGGAGGACATACAGCAGCCCCTAAGCCCTGAGGATACCCACACACTCTAAAGGGGCCCCTGTGCTGTAAAAAGAGCTATCCTTAAATTGTGGCATGTAAATTACCATCTTTCTCTTCATAATGCTCCTTAGTCTAGAACACTTTACCATCTTCTTTCAATATCTGTCCACCCTTTTAAGTCTGGCTTTGGTTTGTCTCCATGGGAAGCCCCTATGGTGCTACCAGTCCACAAATGAGTCCTTTTGTATTAACTCTGTTTCTCCTATTATATGTAAAGCTACTTTGGGATAAAAAATAAACTGTTTTTGTGGGTCCCATGGGTCTGAAACATATGGGTCTTCAATAATACAAAGTTCAACTACAGTGGGAAAAGAAAGGTAAAGAGAAGAAACAAGGAAGGCAGAACTTTCACAGAGGACTGTAGAAACTAGAATTTCAAAAACTAGATTAAAAAAATATCACAGCAAGCATGGATAAAAGACTATAATCTTTACTTTTCCTGCCCACAAGAATCAATATTCTGAAAAAAATCTCACCCTCTTCCACAGTAAACAGGTGGCCCATTTCTGCTGATGAGTGATATTGGACTGGCTCAGAATTCTTCACATTTGCCAATGGCAGGAAGGGGTCATAATCTGAAGATGACAGGTCAGCCAGGGTCAATGTGTAGTGACTCTGTTGGGTGTATGTGCTTGAGCCACACACACAGCAGTGGAGAACCTGTGAAAAAAAGAAGGGAATGTAACCTTCTGTACCTGATAATTTATCAGACTACAACAGCACTTAGAAGGTAGGACTCTGCTTGGTAGTACTTGAAAACATCAAATCCTTTCCATTCTAAAGCACAGTCTTGCTATTGGCAAGTTCATTTGTTCCTTTCACATCAGTGCCGATAAATATATTCTCAAGGCAAAAAAAAAAAAGCAAAAGTAAAAAGTGCTTATTTCACCATTCTGTGTAGTGCCACATATCTAGGTCCTGCTTTAGTCCACCAAGGGCAACACAAGTAAATAGAAAGAACTAAATCTGGAGACGAAGACTAGCTATGGCATAAGCCATAAGATAAACCACCATCATTAATAGTGGAGGGTAGACTGCAAGCAATAAGCAGAGACTGTCAGCATTTCACAAATGGTCATGAACTTAAATTAGCATAACTCACAATTCCAATAATTGGAAAGGCTAATTTAATCCAATTTTTAAAAGTGTGATTAATGAAGTAAATTTGATACAAATTTTTAAGTACTCTTATTCTCACAAGATCAGTTTCGTAAAAGCTTATTCGTTGTTTACAAATTGCTATTGACTCTATAAGGTCTTTTTTAAGTATTTTTATTGATTATGGTATTAGAGTTGTTCCATTTTTTCCATCCCTTTTATCCCCCTATTCCCCCCTCCAAAACTTCCCTTCACTTAGTTCATGTCCATGGGTCATGCATACAACTTCTTTGTCTTCTCCATTTCCCATATTGTTCTTAACCCACCCCTGTCTATTTTGTACCTACCATTTATACTTTTTATTCCCTGTACCTTTTCCTCTATCCTCCCCCTGCCCCATTCCTGTTGATAACCCTCCATGTGATTTCCATTTCTTTGGTTCTGTTCCTGTTGTAGTTGTTTGCTTAGTTTGTTTTTGTGATTTCTTTTTCTTTTAGGTTCAGTTGTTGATAGTTGTGACTTTGTTGTCATTTTGTTCATAGTTTAGATCTTCTTTTTCTTAGATAAGTCCCTTTAACTTTTCACATAGCAAGGGGCTTGGTGATGATGAACTCATTTAACTTTATCTTGTCTGGGAAGCACTTTATCTGCCCTTCCATTCTAAATGATAGTTTTGCTGGATAGAGGTTCTGGCCTTTCCTGACTTTGGATACTGCTTTGCAGCCCTTTCTTGCCTGCAAGGTTTCTTTTGAGAAATCAGCTGACAGTCTTATGGGAACTCTTTTGAAGGTAACTGTCTCGTTTTCTCTTGCTGCTTTTAAGATTCTCTCCTTATCTTTAATCTTGGGTAACTTAATTATGATGTGCCTTGGTGTGTGCTTCCTCGGCTCCAACTTCCTTGGGACTCTCTGAGCTTCCTGCACTTTTCTGGAAGTCTATTTCCTTTGCCAGATTGGGAAGTTTTGCATCATTATTTTTTCAAATAAATTTTCCATTTCTTTTTTTTAAATTTTAATTAATTTTATTTAGTTATTTTTCAAGTACAGTTTTTTGTTTATTTTTCCCATCCCAGCCTCCCCCACCCCTTACTCCCCACCTCCCTCCCATTTCCACCCCCCTTAGTTCTCGTCCCTGTGTCCTTCCTATTTGTCCCTCCAAATCGCCCCCCCCCATGTTTTCCCCTTAACTTCCCTTCCTTCTCCCCTTTGGTCACTGTCCCCTTGTTCTCTATTTCAGTGTCTTTGTTTTTTTTTTTCCTGCTTGCTTGTTTGTTTTGTTTAGCTTCCTGTTAAAGGTGAGATCATATGGTATTTGTCTTTCAGCCCCTGGCCTATTTCACTCAGCATAATGCTTTCCAGTTCCATCCATGTTGTTGCAAAGGGTAGTAGCTCCTTCTTTCTCTCTGCAGCATAGAATTCAAAGAACTTACATGACTCCACTCTAAGAAGACACCCAACCCAATTAAAAAATGGGAAAAGGACTTGAACAAACAGTTCTCCAAGGAGGACATACAGAACATTCAGAGACACATGAAGAGATGCTCAATATCGTTAGCTATCAGAGAGATGCAAATTAAAACCACAATGAGATACCACTTTACACCGGTCAGGATGGCTATCATAAACAAAGCAACAAACAACAAATGTTGGAGAGGGTGTGGGGAAAAGGGGTCTTTTAGTTCACTGTTGGTGGGATTGCAGACTGGTACAACCATTATGAAAAACAGTATGGAATTTTCTCAGAAAAATAAAAATCGACCTGCCTTTTGACCCAGCAATTCCACTGCTAGGATTATATTCTAAGAATCCTAAAACATCAATATCAAAGAACCTATGCACCACAATGTTCATAGCAGCACAATTTACAATAGCCAAGAGCTGGAAGCAACCTAGGTGCCCATCAGTAAATGAATGGATCAAAATATTGTGGTACATATACACAATGGAATTCTATGCTGCAGAGAGAAATTTTCCATTTCTTGCTCTTCTTTTCCTTCTAGCTCCATGATGATTTGGATGTTAGAGCGTTTAAAGTTGTCTCAGAGGTTCCTAGGCCTCTCCTCATTTTTTTGAATGTTTGTTTCTTCATTCTGTTCTGATTAGATGTTTCTTTCCTTCTTTTGTTCCAAATCATTGAGTCCCAGTTTCCTTCCCTTCACTGTTGGTTTCCTGTATATCTTGCTTTATTTCACTTTACATAGCTTTCACTTTTTCTCTATTTTGCATCTTTACACAACCATTTCTGTGAGCATCCTGATGACCAGTGTTTTAAACTGTGCATCTAATCGGTGGGCTATCTCCTTGTCATTTAGTTCTTTTTCTGGAGCTTTTGATCTGTTCTTTCATTTGGGCCATATTTCTTTTTCTCGGAGCACCTGTTATGTTGTAAGGGGCAGAGCCTTAGGTATTTGTCAGGGTGTGGCAACCACTGTGGTGCTGTATGGGAAGCAGGAGTCAGAGAGGAAAAAATAGTGCTTGCTCGGCTCTCGCCTCACTTTCAGTCACTTCCTCCACTACCCACAAGTGACTTGGGCCTTTCTAATGCTGATTCCCAGGTGGGTGTGTTTATGCATGTTCTAGGGACCTGTGGGTCTCTCCAATGAACTCTCCTGTGAGACTGGGAGTTTCTCCTACTGCCGCAACCCCAACAAGTTTTTAAAGCCAGAGGTTTTGAGGCTTTAGTTTCCCTGGCTGGAAACCTGGGTTGTGTGGTCTGTGTCAATCCCCAGATGTTCTTCCCAGCTTATCTGCATGCAAGTGTGGGACTGCTTCATCTGCCACCTGCTGCCTTGCCTGTCCAATCTGCTGCCTTGCCACACACTCTCTTCACCCTGGCTGCCTGCCTCTGCCCCTCCTACAATCTGGATGAATGGTTTTTCTTTAACCTGTTGGTTGTCAGATTTCCATACAGTTTGATTTTCTGGCAGTTCTGTTTGTCTTTTTGCTTTTAAATTTGTTGCTGCCCTTCTTTTGGTAGCAAAGCATATCTATCTATGCCTCCATCTTGGGTGAAATTCTACTCTATGAGCACTAGAAGCTATGTAAATCATCTTGCATATGTCAAAATGTATAACTGAGCTAATAACTACAGTAAACTTTACTTTTTGATCATAAATTCAAAATCATAAAATTAAAAATCTGATTTTTAGGAAAATCAAGGTAAAACCCTAGAAATTAGGGAGATATCTTTTGGGCTATAGTTACATAAGTCAATTCACTTTTACTTATTTATTTCAAAAATTTTTTATTTCGTCCTGGCCAGGTAGCTCAGTTGGCTAGAATGTCATCCCAATGCACCAAGGTTGTGGATTCAATATCTGGTCAGTGGACATATAAGAATCAACCAATGAATGAGTAAGTAAGTGGAAAAACAAATTGCTGTTTCTTTTTCTCCCTTTTTTGCTCTCTCTAAAATCAATAAAATCAATAAAAATCATTTTAATTGAATTTATTGGGGTGATATTGGTTTACAACATTATATAGGTTTTTTTAAACTTTTTTATTCATTATGCCATTACAGTTGTTCTATTCCCCCCCTCCTTTCCCCTCCACCCTGAACACCCCTCCCCCACCATTCCCCCCCTTTAGTTCATGAACACATGTCTCAAGTTCTTTAGATTCTGTATTTCCCCCACTCTTCTTACCCTCCCCCCTATTTATTTTTTATCTATTGTCTATGCTACTTATTTTCGGTACCTTCTCCTCCCTTCTCCATCTCCCACTCCCCTGTTGCTAACCTTCCTTGTGATCTTCATTTCTATGGTTCACTCCTGATCTAGCTGTCCTCTTAATTTGCTTCTGGTTTAGGTGTGGTTGTTGATAACTGTGAGTTTGCTGTCCTTTCACTGTTCATCTTTTTTATCTTCTTTTTCTTAGGTAAGTCCCTTTAACATTTCATATAATAAGGGCTTGGTGATGATGAACTCCTTGAATTTGGTCTTATCTGAGAAGCACTTTCTTTATCTGCCCTTCCATTCTAAATGAAAGCTTTGCTGGATAGAGCAATCTTGGTTGTAGGTTTTTGCTTTTCATGACTTGGAATACCTCTTTCCAGCCCCTTCTTGCCTGTAAGGTCTCTTTTGAGAAATCAGCTGACAGTCTGATGGGAACTCCTTTGTAGGCAACAGTCCCCTTAGCTCTTGCTGCTTCTAGGATTCTCTCCTTCATTTTCATCTTGGCTAATGTAATGATGATGTGCCTTGGTGCGTTCCTTCTTGGGTCCAACTTCTTTGGGACTCTCTGAGCTTCCTGGATTTCCTGGAAGTCTACTTCCTATGCCAGAACGAGGAAGTTCTCTTTTATTATTTGTTCAAATAAGGTTTCCACTCATGACTGTTCCTCTTCCCCTTCTGGTAACCCTATAATTCGAATGTTGGAACGTTCAAAGATGTCCTGGAGGTTCCTAAGCCTCTCCTCATTTTTTTGAATTCTTGTTTCTTCATTCTCTTCTGTTTGGTCATTTTTTCCTTCCTTCTGGTCTACTCCCTTGATTTGAGTCCCAGTTTCCTTTCCATTACTGTTGGTTTCCTGTGCATTACCATTCATTTCAATCAGTTTAGCTTTCATATGTTCCTCTAATTTGTGACTAAAATCAACCAGTTCTGTGAGCATCCTGATCACCAGTGTTTTGAACTGTGCATCTGAAAGTTTGCCTATTTTTTCATCACTTAGATTTATCAGCTCTGGGGCTCTGAGTTGCTCTTGAGCCATGTTTTTATCTGTTCGTGCCCATTAAGTATGAGGAGCGGAGCCTTAGTTGTTTACCAGGGTGGGGCCACCCAGGTCACTGGTTTGTGATGCTGTATGTGGGGGCAGGGTCAGAGAGGGAGCAGTGGCGGTCCTCTCTGCTGGCCTAGTCCGACCCACCGCTTGCGCCCCGCCTGTTTATCTGAGCCGAAATGTGTGAGCCTGCCGCCCTGAGCGGCACAGTCTCAATGCTGGCCTCTTCACTGGTTTATCTGCATGCAAATGCTTGACCGACCACAGACAGCCAGCCTTGCCTCTTTCCTGTGTCCGCCCATAGCTAGCCCACACTGCACCTGGGATCCTCGCCTTCGGCTGCTTTTGCACCACCAGGTCGGGGATTTTTTTTGCCAACCCGCTCCACTGCTGGCTTCGCTCCTCTTACTGGTTTAGCTGAGCATTTCATTGTCTTTGGACTCCGTATTGTCGATTTTCTGTGTGGTTTGGTTGTATTTATTGTTGTTAAAACTTTATTGTTTTTAGATTTGGTTGTGCACGGATGCAAGGTGTTTCCACCTAAGCCTCCATCTTGGTGGAAGTCCTATAGGTTTCAAGTATATAATTCTATAACACAGTATCTGTACATTGTACTATGTGTTCACAACTCAAAGTCTAGTCTCCTTCTGTCAATTCACTTTTAGATGAGTAGCTTGATTTACCCAGATGGCATGAGGCCTTGTTTTGGGGCTGGACATCTTCCTGTTTAGTTCCTTCTACTCATGTTGACTCTTGGGGACTAGAGGAAGATTTAGGGGTATGTAACCTTTGTGCTCAGCTAAAAAGTACCAACAACTGTATTCAGCCAGGACACTCTCCTAAGTATGTCTTGTTTCTAGCAGAAAAGCAGTACAGAAAAACTATGGTAGCTTTCTTATTAATATAAAAATTGAGCTTCTGTCATTGAGAAAAATAATTTCTATTAGTCAATTGCAATAAAAATATGAAATGCAAATTAAAACCACAATGCAGAACCACTCCATACCTATCACATAGCAAAAGGTTAGCAGCTGCAACTCTCATGCATTGTTGGTGACAGTGTAAATTAAATTAGTACAATCATTCTGGAAAATTATTTAGGTTCACCACTAAAGCAGAACATATGTATTATAGCACTTCTACTCAGGAGAAATACATACATATGTATACTAAATACATACATACATATGTATTATACCTAGGAGAAATACATACCTAGGAAAAATACTTACATATGTATACTATTATTATACCAGCAGAAATACATACATATGTATACTAAAAAACATACTGGAATAGAATGTTCACAGAATTTTCTTTTTAATGGTCCCAAATCTAAACTAACCACATTTCTATCTACAGCAGAATAGAACATAAATTGTGGTTTATTTTCATCATGTAATACTAAATAGCAATGAGAGTAAAAAAATCTGTAACTATTCACAACAATATAATGAATACCTCAAAAACAATGTTGTGTGAAGACATTCGGCACACAATGATATACTGTATGCTTCCATTGATATAAAGTTCAAAAATAGGCAGACCTTATCTATACTGTAACAGGATAGCAGTTATCCCTGAGTATGTGTGTGAGAGTAGTGACTAGGAGGAGGTGCAGTGGGGACTTCTTGGGAGGCTAGGAATGTTCTATTTCTGAAGTTGGTTTCCCAGGTGGCTTACTCTGTGAAAATTCATCAAGCTCTCTCTTATGACTGCTGCAATTTTCTAAATGCATTTATACTTCAATCAAAAGTTTCCTTTAAAAATACATAAAAAGTTATTCAATAAATGTGTGAATCATGTTAACTATGAGGTGACTTTTGTAAAGCAATTTTAAGAGATCTTTTATGTAATTGATCCTGATATAGTTTAAATCTCTGACCAGTAAAGAATCCATTTAAAAATACACAACACTTTTTAGAAGAATTTCAACCAAGGTCAAGTGGTATTTTTTTTAATTTAGTAAATTTTAAAATAAGAATAAAGTAATCACTTAATGACTTCAAATATTTTAAAAAAAAAACTATTATTAAAAGTTTGTTACTAGTATAAAGGACACATGGACAATAACAGGTGGTGGTGGAAGGAGGCGGGGAGGGCTGGGGGTAGGCTGGGATGGAGAGAAAACTGTACTTGAAAACAATTAAAATTTTAAAAAGTTTGTTACTAAACAAATAAACAATAGAATTGTCCCTACATAATAGTAATTATTCAATGGATACCCAATGCTAAATAAATAAATGAAGCCCTCATAGGACAGACTGTAGGGCCCATACAGAAGAATAGTATAAATGATCCAGAGCAAACACCAAACCTAGTCATTAATATGGAGTGACTTCAAATATTTTAAGTACTATAAAATGAGGCTAATTATTTTGGTGTGATATATTTCATTAATTTATTTCTTAAGGTCTTTTAAAGCAAAGAGATCACTAGGACTACCATACTTTTTTCTTCCTTTGAAAAACAGATTTTGTCAAACTAGACATTTCTAAAGTACCAACAGTTCTTTTTTTTTTTTTTTTAAGATTTTATTTATTTATCTTTAGAGGGGAAGGGAAGGAGAGAGGGAGAGAAACATCAATGTATGGTTGCCTTTCGTGCGTCCCCTGCTGGGAACTGGCCTGCAGGAAACCTGCCTGCAACCCTGGCATGTGCCCTGACTGGGAATCAAACCGCGATTGTCTGGGTCGCAGGCCCGTGCTCAACCCACTGAGCTACACCAGCCAGGGCTCTCAACAGTTCTTTTTAAAATTAAGTAGATTTGAACCACGTTCCATGAAAACTGGGGGATTCTGATCAAACCGCAGTTGTTTAAAGATGACACATCATATAAAAATGCATCATTCACATGGTAATCCCCACTTCTCAACAATTATACCCATTCTGTTTTTCCCCCCAAAGTTATTCATTACTTTTAATTCCCCTATAAATCCTTTTAGAAAGGGCACAGATAAATAAGTAAGTGAATAAAACATATTTTTGTAATTCTCTGATGCTTAAGTCCATACTATATGCCTTTTAGGCCCGGCTGGAGACTCACCCTGTAGATATAGTCCAGCAAAGGGGCTCTGGATGAGTGCTGTTCCTCCAGGGCCACCACAGACACTGGGTGGAGAAGTACATTTGTTGGCAAAGCCATGCACCAGTCCAAGAGGCAGAGTATCAAGGACACAATAAACTGGAAAAGGAAACAGGACCATTACCTTATTCTGCAGTCTTTTAAACTTTGTTAAAGGTATTTAACAAACAACAGAATTGTCCATGCATAATAGCAACTATTCAATGGACACGAGTGAAAAAGGAGTAAGTGAATGAACAAGGTTTTCACAGGATCATCAGCAGAAAGGGATATTATACAGGGGTGTCCAACCTTTTGGCATTCCTGGATCACAATAGAAGAAGAGTTGTCTTGGGCAACACATTAAATCACTGCAAGATATAATCACAAAAAAAATCTCATGTCCCAAGTCAATTTACAATTTCGTGTTGGGCCACATTCATAGCCATCCTGGGCTACAAGCAATCTATTAGCCACAGGATGGATACCCCTGTGAAGATATCCCTGCATGTAATATTATTTATCATTCTGCTTTACATATTCAAGAAACAATTTCTAGGGAATACTTAGCCAATGTGCCACCTACCTTCTTATCTGTTTCCACTGAGGAGTACTCTGCACTTGGTAAAAGAAAAGCAATTGTGGCCACAAGGATCTGTATAAAAGACAAATCCCCAATCAAATAGACCATAGTATTAATTTTGGAAGCTACATGATAAAAATTTCCACATGGCTTCCACTCCACTATATGTGGCAAAACTGGGGACCCCAGAGACAACTATTTCTATTTAGGGTCATACAATTTCTAGCTTCAATTTCCATACTGTTCATTAGGAAATAAAAAAATACTTTGAAAAAATAATTATGAAAATGCTTCCATTTAGCTTTATGATACATTACCCCAGGTCTACACCTGTTATCCAAGTGCTCTAGCATCCCTTTTATACTCAAAGGTATTATTCTGTTTAGATGATAAATTATATAGTTGTCCTATAACCCAACTCCACATTTTGCAGTACCTTACACTCCTATGTCAGAAGTTCTATCTCACTCTAAGTCAAGGGGAAAAATCACTTATGATTTTTGATGTAGTAGAGAGAATAAAGTGATCTCAATGGTGAAATCTGTCTAGAGCTGAGAAAATAAATCACTATCTTCTCTCTCCCTGGGATACCTCATGGGAGACAAACCAAATTTCCTTGAAGAGTTACCACTGTATAAGTACAGCTATAAAAACTGGCAGAAACAAATGTGCTTTAATACCAGGCCCCTAGAGGGGTGAGGGTACCTGCTTCTGCACAAGCAAGCAACCCCAAATGTAATCAACCTCCAGAACATTATTGCTGAGATGATTTTTCTTTCTGTCCTGCTCCTCCACCAATTACCCTCACAGAGGGTATTATAGCAGTAATTTCATTACCACTGGGTAATCATGCTATGGCAAAGCATGGTCCAGGCTGTCAGTCTGGGAAAGACTCCTGTTTTACACAACAGTCCCCACTTTCTTCCCAACGCACCCCACCAAACACACTGAGGGCCTCATAACCAGCTGCCTACTCCTTGTTGGCACCATCTAAATTACTCTGGATGAATGAAGTTCAATCTATAAAAGGTCTCTTTGTTGTGGTCCAGTCTGCCTTTAAAACTGTCCAAGTGGAAGACCCTGCCCTGGAACTGGTAGCTTCATTACATAGTGCCTGAAATCATAGCTGAGAACCAGTGCAACTCAACTTGAAAATGAACGACTCATATGGCAATTTAACCGTCAGTTCTCTAACAGTTATTTATTTATAGTTAATGAAATATCAAATAAAAAAATAAAAGGCTTATACCTTACCATTGGAGTAAAGAGACTTACTTCTGCAATTTTCAGAGGCAGACAGGTTTCAAACATCTGAAGCTTCTCCCAGTAGGAAACCAGTAACTGAAGAACATCACAAGCTGCCTGAGCCACGATTTTGTTAGGAAACTATGAAAGAAAACAAAACCCCAACTAGAAAGTAGTACGGACGTCTGGCCAAGATGGAGGTGAAGGCAGACACACTTTGCCTCCTTGCATAACCGACAGAAGGACAACAACAAATTTCAAAACAAAAAATAATAAGAACTGCCAGAAAATCAAACTGTATGGAAGTCTGACAATCAAGGAGTTAAAGAAGAAACATTCATTCAGACTGGTAGGAGGGGTGGAGACAGGCAGCCAGGTGGAGAGGACTTGCAGCAGGATAGCAACTGGAGGACCAGGGCAGGTGAGGTGGACTGGAAGAGGTGGTGGCTGGCAGACCAGGCAGTCCCACATTTACATGTGGAGAAATGGGAAGGAACAACTGGGGAGCTAGGAAGACCACACAACCCAGGGTCCCAGCACAGGGAAATAAAGCCTCAAAAGGTCTGACTGAAAAAATCTGTAGGGGTTGAGGCAGCAGGAGAGATCCCCAGCCTCACAGGATAGTTCACTGGAGAGACTCACAGGGTCCTAGAACATACACAAAACCACCCACCTGGGAATCTGCACCAGAAAAGCCCAATTTGCTTGTGGGTACTGGAGGAAGTAACTGAAAGCCAGTGGAGAGCTAAGCAAGAGGCACTGTTCCCTACAGGACATTGCCCACATACACAGTGCCATGACGCAGCTATGGGTTGCCATGCCCTGGCAAATACCTAAGGCTCCGCCCCTTACTATGTAACAGGCATATTGAGACCTGCCCGCCCCCCCCAGAAATGGCCCAAATGAAAGAACAAATCAAAGCTCCAGAAAAAATACAACTAAGCAATGAGGAGACAGACAACCTATCAGATGCAAAGTTCAAAACACTGGTAATGAGGATGCTCACAGAAATGACTGTGTAAAGATGCAAAATAGAGAGAAAATTGAAGGCTATGAAAAGTGAAATAAAGGAAGATGTACAGGGATCCAACAGTGATGGGACAGAAACCAGGACTCAAATCAACAGTTTAGAGCAGAAGGAAGAAACTAACATTTAACCAGTACAGAATGAAGAAACAAGAATTTTAAAAAATGAGGAGTCTTAGTAACCTCTGGGACAACTTTAAACTTTCCAACACCTGAATCATAGGGGTGCCAGAAGGAGAAGAGGAAGAATAAGAAATGAAAAACTTATTTGAAAACAAAATGAAGGACAACTTCCTTGATCTGGTAAAGGAAATAGACTTCTAGGAAGTCCAGGAAGCTCAGAGAGTCCCAAAGAAGCACAAACCAAGGCACATCATAATTACATTGGCCAAGATTAAAGACAAAGCAGCGAGAAAAGGAGACAGTTATCTTCAAAAGAGTTCCCATAAGAGTATTATCTGATTTCTCCAAAGAAACCTTATAGGCAAGAAGGGGCGGGAAAGACATATTTAAAGTCATGAAAGAAAAGGACCTACATCCAAGATTACTCTATCCAGCAAAGGTTTCATTTAGAATGAAAGGGCAGATAAAGTACTTCCCAGACAAGGTCAAGTTAAAAGAGTTCATCATCACCAAGCCCTTATTATATGAAGTATCAGAGCAGGGGTGTCAAACTCATTTTCACTGGGGGTCACATCAGCCCCATGGTTTCGACTAGTCCTTAACTAGGGAAAGGAGCTCGGCATTGCTGCCAGATAGAAACAAGGTTCCATGCCAGATACAAGGTGGAGAGTGGGATTTGGTCGCGGGCCTTGTGTTTACCACCTGTGTGTTACACAGACCTATCTAAGAAAAAGATAAAAAACTATGAACAGTACAGTGACAACAAAGTCACAGCTATTAACAACTGAACCTAAAAAAAAAAGCCAAAACCAAAAATGAACTGAACAAACAACCAGAATAGGAACGGATTCACAGAAATAGAGATCATATGAAGAACCCTTGCACATCAGAGGAATGGGGGAGGGGGAAGAATAGAGGAAAAGAAAAGGTACAGGCAAGATGAAGGATAAATGGTAGCTACAAAATAGACAGGGGGAGATTAAGAACAGTATGGGAAGTGGAGAAGCCAAGAATTTGTATGTATGATACATGGACATGAACTAAGGTGGGGGAGTGATGGTGGGAGGTGAGAGTATAGGCCAGAGGGGAATAAAGGGGAGAAAGAAATGGGACAACTGTAGTAGCTCAATCAATAAAACATATTAAGAGGACTTCCGCCAAGATGGATGCGTAGGTGGAAACACCTTGCATCCGTGCACAACCAAATCTAAAAACAATAAAGTTTTAACAACAATAAATACAACCAAACCACACAGAAAATCGACAACATGGAGTCCAAAGATAATGAAATGCTCAGCTAAACCAGTAAGAGGAGCGAAGCCAGCAGCGGAGTGGGTTGGCAAAAAAGATCCCTGACCAGGGTGGTGCGCAAGCAGCCGAAGGCAAGGATCCCAGGTGCAGTGTGGGCTAGCTATGGGCGGACACAGGAAAGAGGCAAGGCTGGCTGTCTGTGGTCGGTCGAGCATTTGCATGCAGATAAACCAGTGAAGAGGCCAGCATTGAGATTGCGAGGCGCAGGGCAGCAGGCTCTCACATTTCGGCTCAGATAAACAGGCGGGGCGCAAGCGGTGGGACGGACTAGGCCAGCAGAGAGGACCGCCACTGCTCCCTCTCTGACCCTGCCCCCACATACAGCATCACAAACCAGTGACCTGGGTGGCCCCACCCTGGTAAACAACTAAGGCTCCGCTCCTCATACTTAATGGGCACGAACAGATAAAAACATGGCTCAAGAGCAACTCAGAGCCCCAGAGCTGATAAATCTAAGTGATGAAAAAATAGGCAAACTTTCAGATGCACAGTTCAAAACACTGGTGATCAGGATGCTCACAGAACTGGTTGATTTTAGTCACAAATTAGAGGAACATATGAAAGCTAAACTGATTGAAATGAATGGTAATGCACAGGAAACCAACAGTAATGGAAAGGAAACTGGGACTCAAATCAAGGGAGTAGACCAGAAGGAAGGAAAAAATGACCAAACAGAAGAGAATAAAGAAACAAGAATTCAAAAAAATGAGGAGAGGCTTAGGAACCTCCAGGGCATCTTTGAACGTTCCAACATTCGAATTATAGGGTTACCAGAAGGGGAAGAGGAACAGTCATGAGTGGAAACCTTATTTGAACAAATAATAAAAGAGAACTTCCTCGTTCTGGCATAGGAAGTAGACTTCCAGGAAATCCAGGAAGCTCAGAGAGTCCCAAAGAAGTTGGACCCAAGAAGGAACACACCAAGGCACATCATAATTACATTAGCCAAGATGAAAAGGAAGGAGAGAATCCTAGAAGCAGCAAGAGCTAAGGGGACAGTCACCTACAAAGGAGTTCCCATCAGACTGTCAGCAGATTTCTCAAGAGACCTTACAGGCAGGAAGGGGCTGGAAAGAAGTATTCGAAGTCATGAAAGGCAAAGACCTACATCCAAGATTGCTCCGTCCAGCAAAGCTTTCATTTAGAATGGAAGGGCAGATAAAGTGCTTCTCAAATAAGGTCAAATTCAAGGAGTTCATCATCACCAAGTACTTATTATATGAAATGTTAAAGGGACTTACCTAAGAAAAAGAAGATAAAAAAGAGGAACAGTGAAAGGACAGCAAACTCAGTTATCAACAACTACACCTAAAACAAAAGTAAACTAAGAGGACAGCTATATCAGGAGTGAACCATAGAAATGAAGATCACGTGGAGGATTAGCAGCAGAGGAGTGGGAGAAGGAGAAGGGGGGAGAAGGTACTGAAAATAAGTAGCATAGACAGTAGATAGAAAATAGATAGGGGGAGGGTAAGAATAGTAGGGGAAATACAGAATCTAAAGAACTTGAGACGTGTTCATGAACTAAAGGGGGGGAATGGTGGGAGAGGGGTGTGCAGGGTGGGGGGGAACGGAGGGGGGAAATAGAACAAATGTAATGGCATAATCAATAAAAAACAAAACAAAACAACAAAAAACATATTAAACCCCGCCCGAACTAAATAACCTAAATAAAACATATTTAAAAAAAACCCTGAACTAAATAACCTAACTGTACATTATTTCTAAGGAAGAACAAAAGTCATTTCTTTCAAGCTTCTTTTAAAAACAAATTTCCTTGTTTTGCATTAAGTTTGTGAAAAATATATCTTATTACCAGACAGTTTATACATGATCGTCATTCTAGAACTAATTCTTATTTTAGACTAGCTGTACTAATTTACATCATATTCTGTAGAAAAAAGTAGCTATCACTTAATCATTTGGAAATTAAAACCATCATTTCAAAAGGTTTTTCTAATGTGATCTTATTCAGATCACATAAATCATAGTTTTGACTATGAGGAAATTAAAAATCAGTACATTATTAGGTATCCACTGTGTGTTAAATCTTTTAGAGACTTTTACTCATTTTAGCATTGAAAAATCTTCACTAACAGCTCTTTAAAGTAGATGTTATCTTCATTTTACATATGGAAAAATGGATTGATCAAATGACTTTCTATCCTATGAAATTAAACTTTAATTCACATGTGTAACATTAAAAATGTGAAAAATTTGAGGTTATGAGAACATGACACATGAGCTATAGTGTATTCAATTACTTGGAGTATATTTTGTGATTCTTCATGTGTCTAAGGTTCTTCTGAGAGGTATGTCAAAAGGAAAGCAACTGTGAGGACCAAAGGCTGAGGGTACATATAGGGGAGGAGAGCACTCTGGCCAGACCTGTGGCTACATGGCTATCCACACCTCATTTTCTACAGCAGAAAGGTTTGTCACTGATTCTGTGTTTCTGTCTAGGGAAACCTCTGGATATGTAGCTTAGTTATACGAAGCAGACACCAACTGATCTGGGGACTACAAAACAACACAGAAAATCTATCATTTAGCATCTCAGTGATTAATGCAGAGGAGAAGGAACAAGATGATTAGTTTTACTGAATTAATTCTACAGAATAAAAATTTACTGACTACCCCTTCCTGACAGAGGTAAGGTGAACCAGGATGAGAGCATATGCACTCAGGGGCTCTTCACAGCCTCATCCAGGCCTCAGCTATCCTGATTCTCATGGGCTTCTTTTCATTCCTTCAACACTCCGGTTTGTTTCTGCCCCAGGGACAGAAACAACTGCTCCATGTTTGACTGGGGCATTCATTCTCCCTGTCTGCATTTGGTGGATGCAGCCACATCTTTTAGTTCATAGCATTAAATGTCACTTTCTCCACACGGCCATCACACCCATCCAAAGAAGTAGTGGCCCACCTCATCTAGCTCTTCAGTTTCATCCTCTTCCCATTATAGTTTATGGTATTAACGCCTGTCAGAATTGATCAGTTGTGTTTGTCTGCTTGTTCTTTCGTGCTTATTTTCCTGCATCTTTTTTCATCATTGTATTCCTAATGCTTAATACAGCCCTCTGAAAGGAAATGCATGGTGTGTTTGCAGTAAAGATGAAAGATGGAGGGAATGGAAGAATGAATGGGCAGTGGGTGTGTTTCTCCTGTGAAACAGAGGGTCATGAGGTAGAACAAGAATGTTATGGCTCTTCTACCTAGAAGCTGAAAAAAAGACAAGGAGATAATGATGAAAGGAGAACTGCGGCAGACAAAAGGGCTATTGGCAGAGAGGGATGAGGCATGAGAAGGGGGGCAGAGAAGGCATTGTGGAGGAAGAGTTGAGCCAAGCTTGGAAGAATGCAGAGAGTGTTTCTTTCAGGCAGTGGACAACAGGGTACAGGCACTGAGGGCTGCAAATGAGGTGGTATAACTGACTCACCGAGTGCTATGGGGAATTGTTAGGACGAAGTAAATCACTCACTCGCTTACCTAGTACATACTCAGAGTACTGACAATGTGCTAGCACTGAATTAAAAGCATAGGACACAATATGAGGAGGGCGGATACAGTTTCTACTCTGAAGAAACTGACAGTTTTAGAGATCCATTTGGATCCAATGGATCCAAACAGGCAGGTATCCATTTATGTATGCCCCCCCCCCCCAGGGCCATGCCCAATACTCTAGTCTCTGGGTCACGTTGTAAGGCCTATTTGTAGACTGATCTCTCTGGCAACAGTATGGGCAGATTTGTGGAGTTGAGACTAGGGCCATGAAGATGCTGGAGCAGGAGGCTCAGAGCAGAGTAAGCCAGCTATGTGATGTATGGCCCCAGGGGAGATGTGTGACTGGGTGAAGGTCATTAAGGACTGTGTGACTAGAAACAGTGAGGGATAAGGACAGGCAGAAAATCAATGGTGTCTTCTGAGATGGGGTAAAAGAAACAACAGGTGGGGCTGAGGGTAGGGGGCTTGGGTCAGGCCTCTTCTCACTTGAGCTGCCCCAGAGGCAGGATCAGGCAGCTTACCTGTGCCTGAGCCAACATTGTCACTCTAGTGCCCTCACCACAGGTCCTAGATGGAACATATAACTCTGTAAATATAGCCCTGGCTTAGAAGCCTCCATCTAGCCCTACCCCCACAGGCCACCTCATCAGAAACAACTAGCCGAATGAAATTTTCTGACTGGCTGTGTAATACACTGTTCTCATTTTTTGCTGTGGCCGTAGGCTGATTTACTCTTTGGAGAGCATTTCCCTAGCCTTCCCTGACCTGTGCCCTTAATATCCAGGGCAACTTCATCAGGTATTCCCAAAGGCTATGGTTACAACAAAGCAGTGCCTGGAGCTCCAGAGCTATGTGGAGCCCATAAGGCAGAAAGGCCTTCTAGGGCTCATGCTCCCTGTTGCCTCTATGGCAGGTCCCAGTCCTTGCTGGGCCTCCTGTTTTTCCTCCCCACTCCCTCAATTCCTCCCCCTCCTGGCAGAGCCCTGAGCCTCCCTGAGTGGTTGCTATACCCTTATTCCTAATAGTGACTCTTTCCCTTTTAGTTTTGGTTCCTTTAGGTTTATGTGTTACCTCCTTTGGTAAAATTCCATCTGGCATGGGGACACAGACATCAGACGGAAAGTGGGAGAGAAGAAGAGATGGAGGGAGGGAAGGAGGGAGGAAAGAAGGAAGGGTGGGAGGTGTCACAGGGAACAGGACTTCCATCCAGTTTTCCTCTGTTATTCATAATAGTTATCAGGAGACTGATTTGGCTAATCCTGGGCCTCTGATTTCATTTTATAGCTTCTCTTTAAAATAATTTTTATTGACTTTATTAGATTGACATCAGTTAATAAAATTATATAGGCTTTATGTGTACAATGCAATAATACTTCATCTGTATATTGTACTGTGAGTTCACCACCCAAAGTGAAGTCTCCTTCTGTCACCATTCATCCCCTTTTACCCTCTTCTACTTCCCCCACCCCCTTTTCCCTCTGGTAATCACCATACAGTTGTCTGTGTCTATGAGATTTTTTTTATGCTTAATTCCTTCATAATTTTTATCCAGCTCCCCAAACCCCCTCCCATCTGGCCAACCTTAGTTTCTTCTCTGTATCTGTAAGTCTGTTTCTATTTTGTTTACTTTGTTAATTAGATTCCATATATCAGTGAAATCATATGGTATTCATCTTTCTCCAACTGGCTTATTTCACTTAGCATAATATACTCCAGCTCCATATATACTATTGCAAAAGGTAAAATTTCCTTCTTTATTACAGCCAAGTAGTATTCTATTGTGTAAATGCATCACAGCTTTTGTATCCAATCATCTACTGATGGGACTTGGACTGCTTCTACATCTTGACTATTGTAAATAATACTGCAATGAACATAGGTATGCATATATTCTTTCAAATCAGTGTTTCAGGTTTCTTCACATATATTCCCAGAAGCTGAATCATGGGGTCACAACGCAATTCCATTTTTAATTTCTTGACAAAACTCAATACTGTTATCCACAGTGATTGCACCCATTTGTATTCCCATCGAAAGTGCAAAAGCGTTCCCTTTTCTCCACATCCTCCCCAGTGCTTGTTTGTTGATTTATTGATGACACCCATTCTGATAGGTGTGCAGTTATATCTCATGGTTTTAATTTGTATTTTTCTGATGATTAGTGATGCTAAGAACCTGTTCGTGTTTATTGGACATTTGTATGTCCTCTTTGGAGAAATGTCTATTCAGGTCCTTTGCCCAGTCTTTTAATTGAATTATTTCTTTGTGTGTGTGTGTGTGTGTGTGTGTGTGTGTGTGTGTGTGTGTGTTGAGTTGTATAATTCTTCATGTATTTTGGATATTAACACCTTATCAGATATATCATTGGCGAATGTGTTCTCCCAGTCACTGTGCTGTCTTCATTTCATAGATGGTTTCCTTTCCTGTGCAAAAACTTTAGTTTGATGTGGTCCCATGTGTTTATTTTCTCTTTTGTTTCCCTTGCCTGAGGAGATATATCAGAAAAAATATTGCTATAAGAAATGTCGGATTTTTCTTCCTATGTTTTCTTCTCAGATTTCTAATGGTTTCCAGTCTTACATACTTTATTGATTATATTATTACAGCTGCCCCATTTTTTCCTCTTTATCTCCCTCCTCCCTGTATCATCCCCCTCACCCTCCAGCACCTGCCACCCCCCCACACAGTTCATGTCCATGGGTTGTACATATAAGTTCTTTGGCTTCTCCATTTCCTACACTATTCTTAACTTCCCCCTGTTTTGTGTCTACTAATTATGCTTCCTATTCCCTGTACTGTTTCCCCCCATTGTCCCCCTCTCTCTCCCCACTGATAACCTTCCATGTGATCTCCATTTCTGTGAATCTGTTCCTGTTCTAGTTGTTTGCTTAGTTCTTGTTTTTGCTTTTTAGGTTCAGTTGTTGATAGTTGTGGGTTTGTTGTCTTTTTTTTACTATTCATAGCTTTTGATCTTCTATTTCTTAGATAAGACCTTTTAACATTTCATATAATAAGGGCTTGGTGGTGGTGAACTCCTTTAACTTGACCTTATCTGGGAAGCACTTTATCTGCCCTTCCATTCTAAATGATAGCTTTGCTGGACAGAGTAATCTTGGACGCAGGTTCTTGCCTTTCATGACTTTGAATACTTCTAGCACCTTCTTGCCTGTAATGTTTCTTTTCAGAAATTAGTTGATAGCCTTATGGGAATTTCTTTATAGGTGACTATCTCCTTTCTTCTTGATGCTTTTAAAATTCTTTCCTTATCTTTAATCTTACATAACTTAATTATGATGTGCCTTGGTGTGCTCCTCCTTGGGTCCAATTCCTTTGGGACTCTCTGGGCTTCCTGGAAGTCTATTTCCTTTGCCAGATTGGGGAAGTTTTCCTTCATTGTTCAAATAAATTTTCCATTTCTTGCTCTTCCTTTTCTCCTTCTGATACTCTCATGATTCGGATGTGGGAACATTTAAAGTTGTCCCAAAGGTTCCTAAGACTCTCCTCATTTTCTTGAATTCTTGTTTCTTCATTCTGTTCCAGTTGGATGCTTATTTTTGCTTTTGCCCCAAATCACTGATCTGAGTCCCGGTTTCTTTCCCTTCACTTTTGCTTCCCTGTGTATTTTCTGTTGTTTCACTTTGCTTAGCCTTCCTTTCTTTCTTCATTTTGAGACCAAGCTCAATCAATTCTGTGAGCATCCTGATTACCAGTGTTTTGAACTCTGCATCAGGTAGGTTGGCTATCTCCTTGTCGCTTAGTTCTTTCTCTAGAGTTTTGATCTTTT
This sequence comes from Artibeus jamaicensis, assembly GCF_021234435.1. NCBI lineage: Eukaryota > Metazoa > Chordata > Mammalia > Chiroptera > Phyllostomidae > Artibeus > Artibeus jamaicensis. The sequence continues at coordinate 4,011,525 of NW_026521913.1, forward strand.
CTTTCATTCGGGCCATTTGTCTCAGTGCATCTGTTATGTTATGTGTAAGGGGTGGAGTCTTAGGTATTCCCCAGGGCAGGGTAACCCTCTTTGCTTTGTTGTGGTGCTATCTGTGAGGGTGGGGTCAGAGGAGGAACAATGCTGCTTGCTCTGCTCTTGTCACACTTTCCTTGCTTTCAACAAATGGTATGTGTTCTTAAGGTGCTGATTTGCAGGCGGGTAGGTTTATGCGTGTTTTTGGACCTCATGAGTCTCTTCAATATACTGTTCTGTGATGCTGGGTGGTTCTCCAGCTGCCATAGTCCTCACAGATCTTTTCCAAAGCCTGTGGTTTTGAGTCTTTAGTTTCCTGTGCTGAAACCCAGGGTTAGCAGTCCATCTTGATCCCCTGCTTTCTCCCAGGCTGTTTGTGCATGACTGAGATCATCAGTGTGGGCCATCAGCCGCATTCTCTCTTGCCCCTGCAACACTATGGTTGAGTGTTTTTTCAACTCCTCGGTTATTGGACTTCTATGCAAATGTTTTTCTGGCAGTTCTGGTTGTTCTTTATTTTCCTTCTTTTGGTTGTGTGAGGAAGTGAAGTGTTTCTACCTATGCCTCCATCTTAACTCCAATCAGCTTATTGTTAATTATTCCTATCCATAAACACATAATTTACTTCCACTTATTTGTATCTTCTTCAATTTCTTTCTTTAGTATCTTATAAATTTCCAAGTACAGGTATTTTACATATTTGGTTAAGTTTATTCCTAGATATTTTACTTTTTGATGCAACTGTAGTTTCTCTTTCTGATATAGTTCATTATGGGTATATAAAATTGCAATCACATTTCTGGATATTTACTTTATATCCTGCTACTTTACTGAATTCATTTATCAGTTCAGATAGTTTTTTGGTGGAATTTTTAGGGTTTTCTACATACAGTTTCATGTGTTCTGTATAGTGAAAGTTTTAATTTCTTCAATCCTATTTAGATGCCTTTATTTCTTCTTCTTGTCTGATTGCTATGGTTATGACTTCCAGGACTAGTTTGAATACGAGTGGAGAAAGCAGACATCCCTGTCTTATCCCCAAGCTTAAGAAAAACATTTTTTGTATGATTTTTGCTGTGGCTCTGTCATATGTGGCCTTCACTGCATTGAGGTGTGCTCCCTCTATTCCCACTTTGCAGAAAGTTTTTAATGACAATTGGGCGCTGGATGTTATCAAATGCTTTTTCTGAACTTATGGATGATAATATGAGTTTTATCTGTCAATTTGTTTATGTGTGTTTCATGTTTATTGATTTGCAGATATTGTACCAACCTTGCGTCCTTGGATTAAATCCAACTTGGTCTAAGTGTACGATATTTTTTAATGTATTGCTGGATCCAGTTTACAATATTTTGTTGAGTATTTTTGCACTTATGTTCCTGAGGGAGATTGACCTATAATTTTCTTTCTTTGTAGTGTCTTTATCTGGTTTTGGAGTCAGGATAATGTTGACCTCATAAAATAAGCTTAGGAGTCTTCCCTCCTGTTGATGTGTTTGGAACAGTTTGAAAGGATAGGTGTTAGTTTTCCTTTGAATGTTTGGTAAAATACACCTGTGAAGCCATCTGGTCCAGGACTTTTGATTGTTGGGAATTTTTTCTATTACTGCTTTGATTTCATTAGTTGTGTTCAGTCTATTCAGACTTTCTGATTCATCCTGGCTGAGTTTTGGAAGACAGTATGTTTCTAGGAATTTATTCATATTATATTCAGATTGTCCAATTTGTTGGCATATGGGTGTTGGTAATATTTTCTTTCAAATTTCTGTGGTGTCAGTTGTTACTTCTATTTCATTATTCATTTAATTTATTTGGATCTTCTTTTTTCTTGATGAGTCTGATTAAAGATTTGTCAATCTTATTTATCTTTTCAAAAAACCTACTTTTGGTTTCATTGATCTTTTATATATATATATTTTTAAACTCTATTTCATTCAAGCTGGAGCGAAAATGGTTCCTTGGATTTCCTTTTTCATCTTCTCTTTTATTTCTAAAATGGATAGAATACTAGAATGTACTGGGGTGGGGGATTCAATGAGGCAGTCCATGCACTGTGGTGGGACACCCAGGACAGAGTAAGGGCTCAATACATGGCAGGTACATTTTTTTCTGGTGCTTTATGTTTTTCCTTATAATTACAGAAAAATTAGATAAATTTCTGAAAATCTGTATAAATACAGAGAGAAGAATAAGCCTTTGAATCCTTCTTCTTGTTATCAACTTCAATCTCTCTTCTATACTACACAGAAGAATAAGGTAGCAGGCTACATATATACATATATAAATTTGTACATTGCCTTCATTTTAAGATACTATCAAATTATTAACAGCTTTTCCAGGAAAGGGGTAAAGGTGGGAGAACCATATTACCTTAAAAATACATTTATATATTTCAGAAAAATCAAAATTTGAAAAACAGATCTTAGAATTGGAAAGATAAGAAATTAAAAAGTGAATTGGAACCTACATATTGGGTTAGCCAAAAAGTTCATTTAATTTTTTTGTGTACAAAGGCTCTACACAAATGAAGTTAGTTTTCTTTAACTTCATTTGAAATAATTTTGTTAGATTGTATTATGAAAGCCATCACATCAGTGTGCATTTAAAAAAACATATCAAAACTAGTAAATTTCTGTGTAGCCATTTTAATACTTAAGATGAAAGAAGATACTCAACATTTTGGTGTATTATGTTTTATTATTTCAAGAAAGGTAAAAACACAACTGAAATGCATGAAAAGATTTGTCCAGTGTATGGAGAAAGTGCTGTGACTGATCAAATGTGTCAAAAGTGGTTTGCCAAGTTTCTTGGTACTATTGCCATTTCCAACAAATAATTCTTTGCCGTGGTTGGGGCTGCCTTATGCATTGGAAGATGTTTAGCAACACTCCTGGCATCCACCCACTAGAAGCCAATAGTGGCATATAGCTGACATACTCAAACTATCTAAATCAATAGTTACTGATGAAAATGAAAAACATGTCTTTTATTTTACGGAAAAAACTAAATGGACTTTTTTGCCAACCAATGGATATACAACTGAGATACAACTTTCTTCACTTTAATGTGAATATTTCTCCATGGTTTTGGGAGACGGGAGAGTGTCCTTCATACCACAGTTGTGAAAAAGCCCAGACATGGGGCCAGTGTCTTGCGTTTTACCCTTGCAAGCTCTATCATTCCCAATAAGCTCATTTTCCTCATCCATGAAGTAGACTTGACAATAATCCTTCCCCTCATAGGGTAGTTCTAAGGATTAAATACAATGACAAAAATAAGGAGCCAGCTCCTTGCTCAGGCCAGTAGGAGCACTCCTAAGTGATATCTTGGTTTGATCAATTTTCTATTCCTCTCCACAGGGATCAGCAGCAAGCATTTTTCCAATTCTCATGACATACATAACCAGCAATGCCAAGTGTTGATGAGGGAGGAAGAAAGGAAGAGGACAGGGTGGCAGAGAAAGGTGGTCAGAGGGTACACTTAGGAAGCAGGGGGCATTGAGTTTGGTCAGGGAGAGGGGTGGGTGAGAAGGGCTGCTATGAAATCAGGCTGCCAAGGAAGACAGCAGCTAAACCAGAGGGCTAGATGCTGAGCCATAGGCAGGGGATAAACACCACTGGTGTGTTAACACCACCAGTGTTACCAGATTAACACCACTGGCATTACCCTGTGGGCTAAAACACAAAGGGTAGCACAGGGCCTTGTTAATGGCCTGGTGATGACTGTCACAGCACCAGCTGCAATGGCTGTGATTATTGTAGCAGACCAGAGAGAAGGGTAGGCAAGAGCCTGAATGTTGATGATACATGGACGGTTTAGGATTTGAACTTTGGCTTGGCCAGGCTCTACAGCCTGGAACAAGTTCTTTAACTCTCCTGTACTTCAGTTCCTCCACTGTAAAATGAGACAGTAAGTTTGCAACTGAAAACTTCTATACACCCTCAGGGGCTGGGGACTCACTGGTTCCAGAAGTGTATTATCAGCAATGCTAATTATCACCATTTCTAAGGAGTCGGGAAAGGACCCAGTAGGATTTGAGCTATAGGTTAAGAAGGGACCTAACAGGACAAATAAAAGTTGAGTTTTGTCTTTCATGTCACACAGATCAGTAAGCACTACTGCTTCCATTATTTATGCCTGCATGGTCATGGGATCATGAGCTGATGTGTCTGGGTCTTGTTTTCTCTAGCATGACACAGGGATTGTAACATCTACCTCACAGAGCTGTCATGAAGGTTCACAAAAGAATTTAGAAATTTTATCATGAATCTGGCCCAGTGTGAGTGCCCAGTAAATGGCAGTTCTTTTCATTACCAAAGCAAAGGAAAAAAGATGTCCTGAGAATACCCAAGGCCCAGCTGGACCATGAACACTCAGGGTCACTAACCAGGGCTATCAGGTTTCTCTTGGTCCTAAGAGACCAGAGCACAAACTCTCACTTTCTTATCTCTCCCACAGGCTGGTGACAGTGTCCTGCTTGCCATTGGAGCTATCCAGCCACCAGAAAAACCCAATTTAGCCACTGAACTTGGTACAGAACACTCAGCCTATGGATGACTGGGCTGCAGACATTAGTGGGAAGCAGCCATTGGTGATCTGACCTGAGAACCTCACAGATCATTCAATATGGTTCTCAGGAAAAGAATTTTTGAATTAAAAAAACATCTCAATAATATAGGGAAAAATAAAAATGGGGCTAATTCAAACAAAAACTGGTTGAAAATCTAGAATATAGCTTAATGTTCAATGTACATAATGAGTTGGTAATACCTTCAAAGTGACACCTATCACATTGATGGCCTCTTTCAGCAGAGGATGCCTTGTGCACTGTGCAAGCTCTTCACATATCCAGACTCCGAGGGAGCAAATGGCAATGCATCTTTTGAAAAAGAAAAAGGAGAAAGAGTCTCATGAAATTTGATCTTTTAATTCCTGTACCAAATTTTCTTGGTATTTTCAAATTATAAAAATATTTTTTTAAAGTAGCAAAAATTACAGTTACACTAACAGAATGTCTTCTTGAGAAACAAAGATAGTACCCTCAACAGACCAGTTTCAGGACAAATAGAAATATTGATAATGGTTGGTAATTTGATATTTAGTTAAGTAAATGGTAGATTTCTGTTAATGTAACAGCCCACATAGTACTTATTTTTGCTGAAACTAATTTTCTATTACATTTTACCACTTTGAGACATTTTTGAAGAAGAAAAATGTGAATCCTAAAAAAACCTAGAAGTTGAATTTGTCGTTGTTTTCCTTACAATAAAATATATAACACCAACCACAAATAGAAGACAAATCTTATATTTTGTTGTGAAGAATATTTGAATACAACTTTTAAAATAAGTTTCACTGTTATTTCTTTTCAACAATGTGTTAAGAAAATAGTTTTTGAATTGTACAGTCCTTTACAAGTTACCTTTCTCAATTATAAATCAATTTTAAATGGTAACTCTCTTTGGAATTGATACACTCCACTATCTTTTGCAATAATCAAAAAATCATATTCTTGTTAGTTTTTTTTCCTGAAAGCCTATATGTACATTTAAAATATTTGCTCCTAAAACTACTTACTCTCAGAACAAAAATGGGATTCCAACCAGTATTTGGAAACAGACCCAAGCTGTACAATGTATCTGTTGTTCTTAGCAATAAGAGGTCACATTGAGAGCCACTCAAACTGGACATACTGCTTTGCTCTCCATATTGAACACTTCTTTGTATTCAATGTAATTCCACAATTAAAATCATTGAGTTTTTTAAACCACCATGTTTCACTGGATTCTTTCCTCTTTAAATAAGGATAGACTAAGTGCATCAGAACAAACAAAATCCTTTGAAGAGTGTGTCACCTTCTACCAAAATTCATTCAGTAAAGCAGTTCGACTCAGTTTAAAAGCTGTGCCAGGTCTTTTTTTGTTTCTCCCAAACCAGCATTATTCAGGAGTTCCACACGATTCTAACCCTTGATGTTCCTGTCTCTTCTCTTGCCTAATTCCTATGCTTATTCTCATCTAGAAACTGTACTTTGCATCGTTAGTTTGCATATACTCTACATTCTCATGTATTCTAGACCTTTTCAAAAAGTCTCTTTATTTTCCTGCAGTTTAACCCAGACGCTGTTTAACCCACAAAAATCTACACAACTTGGAATTATATAAAAAAATCCACTTTTACCTTTTTAAGAGCCCCACTTTCTTTGTGTGCGTGTGTGTATGTAAATGAGTGTGTATATAAAATACATATATTTTTACAACCCATTAACCTATTTGTTAAATATAATGTTAAGAGCAAAGATCTTTCATTTCTAGGAATACATGCATTACTCTGTTAACTACTAGGTTTGCACTATGGAGAACATTTGTGACCCATAAAATGGTTTTATAATCTAAACTACTTTCACTTGCTTTGAGTTTTAAGCCATACAAGCTTATAAGAGCTCTTCCATGCTATTTTCTTTCTTTGAAATTTATCATTTAACATCCCCATTTAGCATCTTCTAATTCCAATACTCGTAATTATTCCTCATGCCTAGGCATTCCTGCCAATTAAGATTCTCTGCATCCCAAGTATGTCCTTTGTGATCCCAAATGAGTTTTATGTATCAAGACTCTTTTTTTAGTTAACGGCAATACTACCTTCACTTTCACACTGTCTTCCAGCACGGTCTCCTCTTTGCTACTATGCCTTCTCATAGCACTCCAATTTATAGAACAAAACTTATTTTTCTAAATTATCAGTCATAATTATCCTATATTTTCTAAATTGTCTCAATTTTTTGAAATCTTGATCATATTTCAGTATGCTTGCTTATCTATACTTACATGCCCTTAATTTCATAATCTGATTCTTTTTGTATGCAACTAAAAGAGACTGTCTCATACACATTACTTTCTATACTAAAGAAAAGGGGTTTGAAGAAAAAAGTACCGACAACTTGTTGAAGTGCTGAATGTGGTGGCTATAAAAGAAGGAAAATCGAGGATTTTCCCTAAACTTCTGGATTAAAAGTCTAGTTAGATGGTGTCATTTACTAAGATGAAGTCCAAGAGACAGCAGACTCACTGGTTCTATTATGGTTGTATTAAGTTTGGATATATTAAGACATCCAAGCTAAAATATCAAGTAAGCAGTTTTAATATATATGCCTGAATACACAGGGGTTCACAGAAGTGACTAGGTAAATAAACTCAGATCACCGGCAGGCAGGTGGCACTTAAAAGTCTGGTTAGAATGAATAAGAGTGCCTAGAAAGTCATGGAGAGAGAAGAGGGCCAGCCCTAAGCCTTGAGTGACTCTAACATTCAGACGTTAGGAAGAGGAGGGAGATAGGAAAGAAGCAGGTGCCGTGATGTAGAAGCAAGTTAGATGTTTTAAGAACTGGCAATGTTCAGGAAGAGGGCGGAGACAGACTAACTTCAGAAATAGTAAGGTTGATGTGCATAGTAAAATTTCTAAGGTAACCTCTAAAAGAACTGAAAAAGTGCCTATGACTTCTAAAAAAAATAAAGATAACAAATAGAAAGTAGAAAAAAAAAACCCTGGTTGGTGTAGCTCAGTGGACTGAGCGTGGGCCTGCAAACCAGGCAATCGCAGTTCGATTCCCAGTCAGGGCACATGCCTGGGTTGCAGGCTGGTTCCCAGCAGAGGACGCATGAAAGGCAACTATACACTGATGTTTCTCTCCCTCTCTCCTTCCCTTCCCCTCTAAAGATAAATAAATAAAATCTTAAAAAAAAAAAGAAAGTAGAAAAAATAATCTCAAAGAAAAAGAAAGGAAAGAAGAAAGGATGAATAGGAGGAAGGGAGAAAGGGAGGAAGAAAGAAAAGGAGAGGAAAAAAATGAAGGCAAGAGAAAGGAGAAAATGAAATATTGAGAAGGACCAATAACAGCATATAAGATGAAAGACATATATCTACATATATCAGTAATTGCAATGAATGTAAATGAATTAACCCTTAAGTTTGAAGATAAAGATCAGACAGAATAAACATATAAAATGAAGTATGTATAGTTTTTTGAAAAAAAGACAAGATTATATAGAGGTTCAATTTATAAGGATAGAAATATTATTAAAAAATAGCTGGGTCAATATCAGATGAGTGGTCTTTAAGATTTAAAAAAATTTCCTTAGGAGTAAAGAGGGTCATTACATAAATACAAAAGATTTAATTCACTATAGATATAATTTTAAATTTTTTGCAGCTAATAACATAGCTTCAAAATATATAAAACAAAATGAACGGATATACAAGGACAGGTATCAGTGGGAGATTTTAATGTCTTTTTCTCAGTAAATGATGAAGTGATAAAAAAATTAAAAAGAACATGGAATATTTAAAGGACATAATTTTAAAAATTAATAAAATAGACACACCTAGAACACAGCACACAACAATTAAAGAATAGTGTGACAGTTTCTCTCAAGCATGTATGAGACATTTGCAAAAACTGATTACATACAGGTTCATAAAGAAAATCTCAACAATTTCTAAGACTATTTATCAGGCAAACAGTATTTCTGACCAACAATGCAACCAGTAGTAAAAAGATAAATAGAAATAACCATATGTTTGGAAATCCAAAAATATGTTTCTAAATAAATCATGACTCAATGAAGGAATAATAGCAGAAATTAGAATACCTTTCTAATGGAAAAATTAAGTAAAACAATTTCTGATACAGTACTTGTTATACTTTTTAGTGTGTGTAAGGGTAATGCAAAATAATAAGTATTTATTAACGTGTTTTACACATAAATGTGTATCTTATAGTTGTAAAATGGTTTACTTTTATTAAACATTTACCTTGCACATTCGCTTGGTTCCTCTGTGGCATTCTTCAGTAAAATATTTATGAGGTAATGCTAAAAAAAAGAAATTAAGTAAAATAAAAACTTTTGTTTAGTAGTTGGTTTCCCATGTGTTCTGACTGTGTTCCAGGCAGTTGGGAACTACTGAAGGAGCAGGGACCTCTGGAGAGGCTCCTATTAGGGAGAACCTGAGGGAAGGAAACAAGGAGGCTTGAGGATAGCCCTCTGAGCAATCATGCTAGCCCACAGAGCAGAGTTTCTGAGTATACAATAAAAAGCTAGCAAAGAAATGAGATTTCTACATAGGAAAATCTTGGTTTTCTTTTACTTTATTTTTAAGTATATTTTATTAATTATGCTATTACAGTTGTCCCATTTTTTTCTCCACTGTTACTCCCCTCCGCTCTGCAGCCCCCTCCCACCAGCATCCTTCCCCCCACCCTCCATACCCCAGTACATGCCTACGGGTTGTACATGTAAGTTCTTTGGCTTCTACATTTCCTATACTATTCTTAACTTTCCCCTGTCTATTTTGTACCTACCATTTATGCTTTTTATTCCCTGTACTTGTCCCTCATTCTCCCGCCTCTCCCTCCCTGCTAATAACCCTCCATGTGATCTCCATTTCTGTGATTCTGTTCCTGTTCTAGTTGTTTGCTTAGTTTGTTGGGGTTTTTTTTAGCTTCAGTTGTTGATAACTGTGACTTCATTGTCATTTTACTATTCAAAGTTTTGACCATCTTTTTCTTACCTAAGTCTCTTTAACATTTCATCTAATAATGGTTTGCTGATGATGAACTCCTTTAACTTGACCTTATCTGGGAAGCACTTTATCTGCCATTCTATTCATTCTAAATGATAACTTTGCTGGAGAGAGTAATCTTGGATAAAGGTTTCTGCCTTTCATGACTTTGAACACTTCTTTCCAGCCCCTTCTTGCTTGCAAGTTCTCTTTGGAGAAATCAGCTGACAGTCATGTGGGCACTCCTTTGTAGGGAACTGTCTTTAATTGGATTATATACTGTACACTGAATTATTTATTGTAATTATGTACTACAGATAGCTTACGTTGATCAATTTTGGGATTTGGAAAGCACTTTCTTTTTTGCCCCAAAGTCAGGGTAGGAGAGAACAAATGCTTACTTATTATCCAAGGAATAATTTGGAATTTCAAATTATTTGTATAATTTAATCAGGCCACAATATAGTAGAATATTTAGCTTATTTCAATTATTTCTTTTAAATTCATTTGATTGCACTAATGCAGCACAATTAAACTAAGAAAATAATGATAAAGGATGGTTTACTACATAATTATGACCATAGGCCTCATTAACAGGTCTAATAAAGAACACCTGAAGAACCTAACAGTTATAACTGGAGTATGCTCTGAATCTCATACATTTAATTCCCCTAAAACAGTCTTCTAAAAAACTACTGAAACACTTAAACAATATAGCAAAACTTTCAGGCATAATTAGGTTACTACGTAATAATGGAAGACATAACCATAGAGCTATAATTATAAAATGCTAAACTTGAGATTTAGTCAAATGCATTATGTACCTTGATATCTTCAGTTCCTGTAGTGACTTCACTAACTTCTGGAACTGACTGCAGCAAAGGGATCTCCTGGTAGGTATTTGGAAAGCAGACAAGAGAGCCGAGAATGGTGAGAGCTTCTGAACGAGGTGCCTACACACAAAAAAGTGAAACACATTCTACTTCCTGTACATTAGAAACTTCAGATGTGAGTCACATTTCTTTTTTCAAGCTTTTGAAAGGAAATCTTTATAATTATTTTATCTTAGATTAAAATATCAAGCTATGCCTGGCTATTTTACTGCAGGTGAATACTTAAGCAAACAGGTTTGCCTAAATGAAAAAGCAAATTTCCAAGTAATAGAAAATATCACTGTATTTAGATATAAAGAAGTACTGTGAAAACTGGTCTGCAGATTCATTCAGAGTCAGAAAAGCAAATAAGCAAATGACTCAGTCATAATTGTTTTACCTTTTTTTTTCCTTTTTAGTCTTATGTTTCTGTCAAAGAAGGGTATATGATACCAACTTAATATTAGTTTTTCTGTGAAGACAGTTAATGAAAACTCATAAGGAAGAGAGGTCAGGCTAACTATGAGGAGGTAGAGAGAGAAGACATCATCTACCAAATTTACTGAACTACTTTGCAAAATAGTGTCTGACATTCAGTGCGATACAAAATCACCTGTTTCTCATTACTGTAATTAGCTATATATTAAAGGAGGCATTTCATTAGATTTCAATTCAACCAACACTAACTAGCAGCTATAATTAGCCAAGAATGGGGACAGGCACCAGGATTATAAAGGTATGTCAGCCATCCATTCACCTCTGCCTATCTTCTATTATCTAATTATTACAACAACTGTAGCTAACACTTAAGGAGTTCTCACTCTGCTAGACACTGTTCTAATTGCTGCACAAGCATTTCCTCATAGAATACCCTCAATAACCCTGTGAGTAGATACTGTTATCATTTCCATTTTACAGGTGAGAAAACTGAGGCCTAGAGAAATTAGTTTTTCAAGTGATGAACCCTGATTTGAAATGATGGCATCTAACTCCAGGGTCCACACTGGGCCTACACTGTTGAACACTTGAGTACAAAATTAAAGAGAGCTTCTCTCCCTCAGAGACATGGCAGTGTGCTTTGTGGGATGGAAGAGGAGGCAAGTAATACAGATATTCAATTCAATGAAGCAGTGCAATGAGAGCCATACACTGGGGATATCATTGGAGCCCACTACATTCATTTTTCACCTGTCTTGGCTCTGATCAGTACTTAAGTAAGTAACAGATAACATAAAACACACACAGGTGTCCAACCTTTTGGTGTTTCTGTGCCATACTGGGAGGAGAGTTGTTTTGGCCACACATTAAATACATTGTGACATGTAGTCATAATGTTTTAAGTAAAGTTAGGATTTTGTGTGGGGCCACAGGTTGGATATCCCTGGATAGGAGCCAGGATGAGGTAATGATTTGTTCTTCTCAGGATGGTTAGAAAACATGAAAACAAACTGCCATTAAGAGTCATATAGTAGAGTAGGAGTCATCTGGACAGGTAGAGAGTAAGAGTGAGGTGCGGAGGCAAGAGGCATGTTGCAGGCAGTGGCAATGGAAAAGGCAAAGGCACTCAGGGCACCCATGGAACTGTAAAAGATACCAGGTGCATAGGGCCCAGAAAACATGCAAGTGTGCTTGGAAGGGCTGGAGTTACTATAGCAGGAGAAGTCTGAGAAAGGCATCAAGAGTGCCTGGAAAGAAATCCACAAGCCATGTGGCACAGTTCTCATCTCATTCCATCTGAGGAGTGATGCCATCAGACTCCTAACCCCAGCAGGAGTGTGACATGAATAGATCCTATCAGGAAGAGGAGAGTAGCATTCAATCACTGAAATATAGTGTAGGCAAGTACAATGACAGCTCTGAGGGGGAATGGTATCAGGGATAAAGATGTTCTATCTTTAATGTTTTATTTCATTGATAAACACAATGATTTGAAACTACTATAGCAAAATGTAAAGACTTGCTCACATCAGTCAGTGAGTACACAGCTTTTTGTTACATGACTTGTTATACAATGCAAAACTCAATGGTCACCATCCAGGCCTTACCTCACCTGACTCCTTAGTGGCAATGAATACAAGTTGACAGCTCACTAGTACATGGGAACACTTTAATCATTTGGTCAATGGGACACCATTTTATTGGTTCCCAAGGATATCTAACAATCCCTGTGCTGGAACTTCTCATTTCCTCAGGATCTAAATTATGAGATTCTGAGTGCAGTTCCTTGCCCTCTTCTCTCTTAGATATATACTCACTCCAAGGGATATCCAAACGCATGGATTTAAATGCCTCCAACATGTTCCTTACTCCCCAACATATCTCTCTAGCCAAGACTGCCTTCCTGAAGTCCAGATTTGTAGATACAAGTACGTGTTTGACATCTCCACTAGGGGATCAAGAATGCAGCTCACTCTGACAAGCTCCACCTTACCACAGAACTCTGTAATTCTATGTAACAGCACCCACCTCCATTGCTCTGTCCTCTTGTCTGCTACCTTTACTTTCATTTTTATGTTAAGAAAAACTTTAACTGTGCATCTGAAAGGTTAGCTATCTCTTGGTCGCTTAGATTTATTGGCTCTGGGGCTTTGAGCTGTTCTTGAGCCATAATGTTTTGGCTAACCGTTTAGATGCACAGTTCGAAACACTGGTGATCAGGATCCTCACAGAATTAGTTGATTTTAGTCCCAAATTAGAGGAACATATGAAGGCTAAACTAATTGAAATGAAGGTAAATGCACAGGAAAACAATACTGATAGAAAGGAAACTGGGACTCAAATCAATGGAGTGGACCAGAAGGAATTAAAAAATGACCAAACAGAAAAGAATGAAGAAACAAGAATTCAAAAAAAATGACAAGAGGCTTAGGAACCTCCAGGACATCTTTAAACATTCCAACATCCAAATTATAGGAGTACCAGAAGGGGAAGAGGAACAGCCACAAGTGGAAAACTTATTTGAACAAATAATAAAGTAGAACTTCCCCAATCTGGCAAAGGAAACAGACTTCCAGGAAATCCAGGAAGCTCAGAGAGTCCCAAAGAAGCTGGACCCAAGAAGGAACACACCAAGGCACATCATAATTACATTAGCCAAGATTAAAATCAAGGAGAGAATCCTAGAAGCAGCAAGAGATAAGGGGACACTCACCTACAAAGGAGTTCCCATCAGACTGTCAGCTGATTTCTCAAAAGAGACCTTACAAGCAAGAAGGGGCTGGAAAGAAGTATTCCAAGTCATGAAATCCAAAGACCTACAACCAAGATTGCTCTATCCAGCAAAGCTTTCATTTAGAATGGAAGGGCAGATAAAGTGCTTCTCAGATAAGGTCAAGTTCAAGGAGTTCATCATTACCAAGCCCTTATTATATGAAATGTTAAAAGGACTTACCTAAGAAAAAGAAGATAAAAAAATATGAACAGTGAAAGGACAGCAAACTCAGTTATTAAGAACCACACCTAAAAAAAAAAGCAAACTAAGAGGACAGCTAGATCAGGAGCAGAACCATAGACATGGAGATCACAAGGAGGGTTAGCAACAAGGGAGTGGTAGGAGGAGTACAGAGAATAAGTAGCATAGATGGTAGGTAGAATAGACAAGGGGAAAGGGCAAGAATAGTGTGGGAAATATAGAATCTAAAGAACTTGTGACACATGGACATAAACTAAAGGGAGGGAATGGTGGGGGGGTGTACAGGGTGGAGGGGAATGAAGGGGGAGAATAGGACAACTGTAATGGCATAATCAATAAAATATATTTTAAAAAAAGAAAAAAAACTTTAAATGTAAAAGAAGAAAAAAATGTTATATCTACACACCCAACACATAGATTCAAGATCCCTTGAAGCATATATCATGTTCATACTAGCCAAAGCACGCTATAGATTCAATGCAACTCTTATTAAAACACCAATGACATAGTTCATATATTTAGAACAAGTATTCCAAAAATTTATATGGAACCAAAAAAGACCCCAAGTAGCCTCAGCAATCTTAATTAAGAAGAACAAAGTTGGAGGTATCATAATACCTGATATCAAGCTATACTAAAAATACACTGTAATCAGAACAGCCTGGTAAGTGGCAGAAGAAAAGGCATACAGATCAATGAAAAAGAACAGGGAATCCAGAAATTAGCCCATGTCTTTAATGTTCAATTACTATTTGACAAGAGAGTCAAGAACATACAGTGGAGTAAAGAGAGTCTCTTCAATAAGTGGTGCTGGGAAAACTGGACAGGTACATGTCGAAAACTGAAACTAGGCCAACAACTTACACCATACACGAAGATAAACTCAAAATGGATAAAAGACTTAAGCTGAAGTCACCACACCATAAAAATCCTAGACAAAAACACAGGCAGTAATATCTCAGACATCTCTCGTAGCAGTATGTTTGCCAATATGTCTCCTAGGGAAAGAGAAATAAAAAATAAATAAACAGGCCCTGCCTGGTGTAGTTCAGTGGACTGAGCTCAGGCTGCGAACCAAAGGGTCGCCAGTTTGATTCCCAATCAGGGCACATGCCTGGGCTGCGGGCCAGGTCCCCTAGTGGGGGTCACGTGAAAGGCAACCATACATTGATGTTTCTCTCTTTCTCCCTCCCTTCCCCTCTCTCTAAAAATAAATAAATAAAAAAACCCTTTTTAAAAATAAACAAATGGGAATATATCAACTAAAAAGCTTCAGCACAGCAAAAGAAACCATTGACAAAATAAAAAAGGAATCCACTCTATGGAAGAACACATTTGCCAGACATATCTGATATGGGAATAATATCCAAAATTTATAAAGAACTTATAGTACTTAATACCAAAACCACAAACAACCCAATTAAAAAATGGGCAAAGGACCTGAAGAGATACTTCTCCAAAGAGGGCATAGAAATGACCACAGACATATGAAAAAATGCTTAACATCACTAATCATCAGAGAAATGCAAATTCAAACCACAATAAGATAATCACCTCATGACTGCCAGAATGGTTATCATCAATAAATCAACAAACAACAAGTGCTGGTGAGGATGTGGAGAAAAGGGGAATGCTCACATACTATTTGTGGGAAGGCTTGGTGTAGCCACTATGGAAAACAGTATGGAGTTTCCTCAAAAAATTAAAAATGGAACTGCCTTTTGACCCAGTGATCCCCCTTCTTGAGATATATTCTAAGATAATGATGATGATGATGATAATTAAAAAAATTTTTAAATTACAAAATGAAAAAAGATTTTATCACTCTTACCTCATCTATCTCCTATTCACTTTTCATTTCAAGATTTAAAATTCACTTAAACGTTTCCACTCTTTCAGTATTTTAAAGCAAATTCCAGATTGTCATTTCACCTGTTTTCTAGCACCCCTGCTTTTTTTTTTTTGCTCAGTCATCACTTCCTGTTGCGTTATGTATTCAATTAATGTTTGCATCCTCCAAGAAGGCAAAGTTTTTGACAGTCTTCATCACTTCTCTATCCCAGTAGATGCTCAATAAATACTGCTTTGGGATAAGGGGTGGCTGCTGCTGCCCTCGTTTACTGGATGAACACTGATCACCTTTCAGACTTCTACTTCAGCATCACTTCTTCCATGAAGACTTTCCAAATGCATGGCTTCCCCTCCAACTTTTACCAAGCAGAATTAATTATTCCTATAGTGGTGCTCCTCTAGGTTCTGGATATGATTCTACTGTGGCTGCCAAAAACTTATGTGCAAATATTAATAGTTAGTTTACTTATCTGATTCTAAGAGTAGGGACCTTGTCATACTCATCCAGACCAGGTCCTGGCTAACAGTAGGTCCATGGTGTTTCTCAAATAGACTTACTCTGTCATGCCTCACTGTCACTCTTTCCACCAGTCTCAGTGAAGGCTTTAAGTTGATTCTTTCCCCTAAGTAGCCTTAAGGACTATACAGGCTTACACTGTGGACTTTTAGATGCAATGCTAGACTTTATAATAACTAAATACAAAATATCTTACCTTAAAGAAAATAAAGTTGTTGCACAGCTTAATTCAAAGAATGTAGTAAATCTAGATAATTTTTTTTACCTAAGCACTGGGCCTATGATGAAGCCCAATTTTCATACAGAAGAAATGCTTAAATATATGGTCCAAGGATAACTAATACAAGGTAGTGCTGGGATTGAACCCAGTCCTGGCTCTATAGAGTATAGAGCTCCAAGGTCAAGAATGGAAAGAGAATTATATATAATATTCTACCCTTTATGCACACCACAATTCATGTTCTGTTGCTGATGAATATCTGGATTGGTTCTAGGTTTTGGCTATTACAAATAATGTTTGCTGAGCACAGGCCTCTACCCGTCTCCTGTGACCTGTGTATGCATCTCTTTCCCTCACTGCCTCAGCAGGGCAGGTTGATACAGCAGAGGTACTTTGGACTGGTAATTAATGTGGTATCTGAAAATTTTGACTGAGCAGGGGTGTCATATCTGACCACCTGTCACCAGTTCCCCTATAATTTTAATCTTCAATTTTAAATTAAGAGAGTAATTTAAAGACATTGTTCCCTTAGGTAACTCAAATTCTCATTCTCTCTCTCCCTTGGAAGGCTACTCCCTTGGAAGACTACTCCCTTGGAAGGCTACTATAATTGTTCATCTAGCCAAAAGAGAAGTTTTCACAAAGAATGAACACCATTCATATTACTCTGGAAAGGGTGCCAGCATTTTTATAGAAAATTCTCACAGCAAGTAAGAAAAAAAAAGAGTATGCTTTTCCTTCCCATATCCTGTAAGTTTTTTCAATGTTGATTTGAATAGCTGAAAATAAATTTGAAGTTCTTTGAGAATGATTATCCTAAAATCTTTTCCAGAAGTGAAGTATTTAAAGTTGTCATAGTCTGCAGAGAAAAATAGTTAAACGAATTTAACATTTTTCTTCCTTTTTCCTTCCCTCATCCCTCCCCTTGGGTTTTTAATGTAGCCTTATAAGAAAAAATTAGTGCATGAGAGGGGGAAGATGGCGATGGAGTAGGACTGAGCAGATTCTCCTTCCCCCTACACATGGGAGAAAACCTGGCTGATCTATGGAGGAGCAGAGCCCCAGCGTATATGAAAATAAGAGACCAGCCCTGGCTGGTATAGCTCAGTGGATTGAGCACGGGCCTGAGAACCAGACAATTGCGGTTCGATTCCCAGTCAGGGCACATGCCTGGGCTGCAGGCCAGTTCCCTGCAGGCCAGTTCCCAGCAGGGGACACATGAAAGGCAACCATACATTGATGTTTCTCTCCCTCTCTCCTTCCCTTCCCCTCTAAAGATAAATAAATAAAATCTTATTTTAAAAAAAAAGAAAAGAAGAGACCAGGAATTGAAGTGAACAATTAAAGACCAAATGGTAAGGAGACGGCTGCAGGACAGTAACGTCCGAGAAACCAGTGAAGAGATAGGCGGCAGCCTTGGCCCCTGCCCCACAGCACCCGGGGGCCCTCTGCTTGGTGCCAGGCACCCAGTGTCAGGTCTACCACGAACTGTTTGGGGGCTGAGGGCCAGCCACAGGGTCCTTGGGAGAAAGCTGGGTCATCAGCTCCCTCCCTCTTTGCTTGAAAAGAGGCCTGTTTGCTTAAAGTTGCAGAGAGGGGAATAAGGGAGGCAAACACAAGGGCCATGATCACCCCGGAGGAGTCTGTGGTCCCGGCTTGGGAGAGTTGAGAGTAGCAGTGTCAAGCTCTGAACCCGAGGATCACTGGTCTGGCTGGAGAAATGGGACAAATTTCTCAAAAAGTAAACTGTTTGGGGGAGCCCCCTGCAACAGCCCCTTGGCCTACTCCCCACCCAGCCTGGCAGGGATCCCGAGGTTGCTCGAAAGGCCCTGTGTGCCCCCCCATAACAATGGGAAGAATTCACACCCAAACCTGTGGGACCCAGGAAGCCTGGCTGGGCACACACGCCCACAGCCCAGCCCACCTTGATGACTCTCGGGGAAAGACAGCTCTGAAGAAGACCTGAATCCCCTGAGTGAGGCGCTGAGGAGAGGCGCCAGACTAGCCCTTAGGAGAGTGCTCCCAAGACTGGCTCAGTACACACTGGGAAGAGAGAAAGACCACACCAATCGGCCCTAAGCTTGCTACAGCCAGCGAGACCGGAAAAACCGGTTTGGCAAACTTGAAATAAACAAGAGGTTTTCTTTTTTTTTTTTAAGTAATCTTTTATTTTTTTCATTTTATTATTGTTTTCTCTTTCAATACCTTTTTCCTCTCTTTCCTTCTTTCTTCTTTTATTCCCTCTTCCTTTCTTTCCAAACTTATCGCTTCTTCCTCCCTTCTCACCCCCACGAAAAGTGAGACAAAAACTTGGAATTGCAAAAAGACCAGAGTTGGACACAAAGAGGGGGGATCCAAACAGTAGAGACAGAGACACAAATTTCACTTTGCTATTACAGAGAACCTGCAAGTTACTGCATATTTGTATTATTATATTTTTCATTATTCTTACATCTTTTAATAGTATCTTTGTATTCCTCCTTTTTCTGTATTCTTTGCCTTGGCTGGTTATATTGTATCATTTGACAGGTTTCCCCTGTTCTCTCTTCCACTGGGTATTGCTAATTTACTCTCCTTCACCTCACTTGTGTTCCTTTAGCACACTACTCAAAGTTCTATACTCCCTATTCATGTTATCAGGATAACATAGATTCTGTCATGTGATTGTAAATAATAGCTCTTCCATACAATTGTAAATACTTCACAATACCTCTCCTGGGTCTTAGCCTGCTTTACAGTTTCCTGAACTCTATTACTGTAGTGATTAACAATATTCTCTCACACACTACACCTATTTACTATCCTTTACTCTCACCTTACCTCAGAATCTGACCTCCCATAACCTCACTGCTTTCTAGATCCAACTCACAACCCTTCCCTCCCCAACAAGAGTCTTATCTTCTGCCCATCCTTTTTTAAAGGTGGCTAGTTGGGGGGAAAATCACGGTCAACACTTTACATAGCCAAAAGATCTCCTATCTTTTCTCTACTGGCTGCTACTATATATCATATATCATAAAATACTCTCCTGCTGTCTTAAACCATTTTGCCCTCCCCTCCAATTGATCAGAAAAAAAGAGTAAGTGGAAACGGTGAACACCAGGATACCCAATAGAAGAGGAAACTCAACAACAAAGGAACCACCAAGAGATAACAACAAAAGAAGGGGAAGGAGGGAGTAGAAACCACACAAAGCTCAATACAAGACCTATCTGGAAATACAACTGAACAGTGGAAACTTACTCTGTGCAAACAACTGAACAAGAGCGAAGAAAATCCTCAGAACCTTGTACACAGGAAAGAACTACCTTCAACACAACCTGCCCTCACCAGCACAACAAATTAGAATAGGTGGTAGACAGAGGGACCATCAGTTAACCAGTTGGTGGGAAGGACCCACCAAAGAAAGACACCAAAACAACCACAACTCAAAGAAAAACACAGAGTCAACTTAAAGGACAGCCCAAGACCAGTGAACTTGGGAGATCAAGGAGACTACACCACTGAATCTCACAGGTATTATACCACAGAAGTTCACACCATAAACCGAGGAAGCCGGAACAAATCAACTTAAGAAGCTGAAGCTAACAAGAAGAGTCTCACGAAAAATGGGAATACAAAGAAACAATCCCCAAACGAAAGGAAAGGAGGAAGCCTCAGAAAGAATACTAGATGAAATAGAAGCAAGTCAGCTATCAGATATTGAATTCAAAGCACTGATTATCAGGAAGTTGAAAGAGCTCGCAATGACCTACCAGAAACTACAAGGGAACTACAATGATTCACTGTGAACTATATCAACATGAAAAAGGAAAAAGAAACTATCAGCAAGGGCCAAGAGGAAATGAAGAATAGAATTTCTGAACTGAAGAACACAGGGGAAGGAATCAAAAGCAGGTAGGATGAAGCAGAAGACTGGATCAGCGAGCTGGAGGACAAGGTAGAAAAAAACTCCCATAAAGAACAAGAAATGAAAAAGAAGCTCAGAAAGAATGAAGACGGATTAAGAGAAATTCAAGACAATATGAAATGTAATAATATATGAATAATAGAAATACCAGAAGAAGAAGAAGAAGAGCAAGAGATAGAAAACCTATTTGAAAAAGTAATGCTGGAAAACTTCCCTAATTTGATGAGAGAAAAAGTCACACAAATCCAGGAATTGCAGAGTCTCAATCATGAGGAACCCAAAGAGGCACACTTTAAGACACATCATCATTAAAATGAAAAAAATCCCAAGACAAAGAGAGAATCTCAAAAGCAGTGAAAGAGAAATAGGAACTAACATACAAGAGAACCCCGACAAGGTTAGCTGCTGACTTCTCAATGGAAACACTCCAAGCAAGAAGAGAATCGCAAGAAATATTCCAAGTAATGAGAAACAGAGGCCTGCAAGCAAGGATACTTTACCCAGCAAGGCTCTCAATCAAGATAGATGGCCAAATAAAGAGCTTCCAAGACAAAAGAAGTCAGAAAGAATATGCCTCCACCAAACCAGCACTGCAAGAGATGCTAAAAGGACTGCTTTAAGGAAAGGAAGGAAAAGAGAGAGAGAGAGAGTAGAACACAGCTATGAAAAAATGGCCATGAATAAGTGCCTATCAATACTAACCTTCAATGTAAATGGATTAAATTCTCCAACCAAAGGACACAGAATAGCTGAATGGATAAGAAAGCATGACCCACACATATGCTGCCTACAAGAGACTCACCTCAGGACAAAAGAGCTACACAGACTAAAAGGGAAGGGCTGGAAACAAATTTTCCAAGCAAACGGACAGAAAAAAAAAAAAAGCCTGGGTAGCAATACACATATCAGATAAAACAGACTGCAAAAAAAGGGCTATAAAGAGAGACCCAGAAGGTCACTTCATAATACTCAAGGGAAGAATTCACCAAGAAGACATAAATATTGTAAATACATATGCACCCAACATAGGAGCACCCAAATATATAAAGAAAACCTTAGAGGACTTCAAGAAAGATATTGACAGCAACACAATTATAGTAGGGGATTTTAACACCCCACTGTCAAAAATGGACAGATCTTCCAAACAAAATATCAACAAAGATATTGTGGCACTTAACAATGCCCTAGATGAAATGGACTTAACTGATATATATATATATAGATAGATAGATAGATAGATAGATAGATAGATAGATAGAGAGAGAGAGCCCTTCATCCAAAAGAAGCTAAATACACATTCTTTTCAAATGCACATGGAACATTTTCAAAGATAGACCACATGATAGTACACAAAAGAAGCCTCAACAAATTTAAGAAAACTGAAATCATCCCAAGCATTTTTTCTGACCACAAGGGCCTGAAACTAGAAACCAATCCCAAGGGAAAGAACCCCAAACACTCAAAATCATGAAGATTGAATAACATGCTATTAAACAATGAATGTGTAAAGAATGAAATTAGAGAAGAAATCAAAAAGTTTCTGGAAACAAATGAAAATGAACTCATGACAACCCAAAACTTATGGGACACAGCGAAGGCAGTCCAAAGAGGGAAGAAATACAGGCCTACTAAAAAAGATAGAGACATTTCAAACAAACAACCTAACCCTACGCCTGCAAGAACTCAAGGAACAACAACAAAGACAGCCCAGAGAAAGCAGAAGGAAGGAAATAACCAAGATCAGAGCAGAACTAAATGACATAGAGACTAAAAGCACAATCCTAAGGATCAATGAATCCAGGAGTTGGTTTTTTGAAAAGATAAACAAAACAGACAAAACCTTAAGCAGGCTCATCAAGAAAAGAAGAGAGAGGATCCAAATAAACACAATCAGAAATGGAAGAGGAGAGATTACAACTGACACCACAAAAATACAAAGGGTTGTAAGAAATTACTATGAAGAACTGTATGCCAAGAAATTTGAAAACCTAGGTGAAATTGATAAATTTTTAGAAAAATATACCAAAACTGAATGAAGAAGAAGCAGAAAGCCTGAACAGACCAATAACAGCAGATGAAATTGAAGCAGTAATCAAAAATCTCCCGACACACGAAAGCCCTGGACCAGATGGTTTCACAGGAGAATTCTAGAAAGCATTTAAGAAAGAGCTAACCCCTATTCTTCACAGACTATTCCAAAAAATCCAAAATGATGGAAGACTCCCAAACTCTTTTTATGAAGCCAAGCATCATCCTAATTCCAAAACCAGATAAAGATACAACAAAGAAAGAAAACTTCAGGCCAGTATCACTGATGAAGATAGATGCTAAAATCCTTAACAAAATATTGGCAAACCACATCCAACAATACATTAAAAAGATCATACACCATGATCAAGTGGAATTCATCCTAGGAATATAAGGATGGTTCAATATTTGCAAATCAATAAATGTAATACATCCCACAAACAAAAGCAAAAACAAAAATCACATGATCATATCAACAGATGCAGAAAAAGCTTTTGATAAGGTACAACATCCATGTATGATAAAAACACTCACCAAAGTGGGAATACAGGGAGCATTCCTCAATATAATAAAGGCCCTATATGAGAGACCTACAGCCAACATCATACTCAATTGGCAAAAACTAAAAAATCACTAAAAGCTTTTCCACTAAGATCAGGAACAAGACAAGGTTGTCCAGTTTCACCACTTCTATTCAATATAGTATTGGAAGTTTTAGCCATAGTGATCAGACAAGAAAAGAAGATAAAATGCATCCAAATCAGAAAGGAGGAAACAAAACTGTTCCTGTTTGCAGATGACATGATAGTGTACATGGAAAATCTTATAGACTCTACCAAAAAACTGCTGGACCTAATAAATAAATTTGGCAAAACAGCGGGATACAAAGTCAATATCCGGAAATCAAAGGCATTTTTGTATACTAACAGTGAAACAGCAGAAACACAAATCAAGAAAAAAATCCTGTTCGATGTAACAAAAAGAAAAATAAAATATCTGGGAATAAACCTAACTAAGGAGGTAAAAGACCTGTATGCAGAAAACTACACAACACTGAAGAAAGAAATCAGGGAAGACACAAACAAATGGAAACATATACCGTGTTCATGGATTGGAAGAATTAACATCATCAAAATGTCCTTACTACCCAAAGCAATTTACAGATTCAATGCAATACCTATTAAAGTACCAATGGCATATTTCACAGACACAAAACAAACACTTCAAAAATTCATATGAACCATAAACGACCCCCAATAGTAGCTGCAATTTTGAGAAAGAACAACAAAGTAGGAGGGATCACAATACCTGATACCAAACTGTATTACAAGGCCACTCTAATCAGAACATCCTGGTACCGGCATAAAAGCAGGTATATAGACCAATGGAACAGAACAGAGAGCCCAGAAATAAACCCAAGTCTCTACGGTCAATTAATATTTGACAAAGGGGGCAGCAACATAAAGTGTACTAAAAATAGTCTCTTCAACAAATGGTGTTAGGAGAACTGAATAGCTACAAAAATGAAACTCAAGCACCAACTTACACTATACACCAAGATAAATTCAAGGTGGATACAAGACTTAAATATAAGCCGTGACACCATTGAAATCCTAGAGGAGAACATTGGCAGGAAAATCTCAGATAATTCATGCAGAAACATTTTTATTGATATGTCCCCTAGAGCAAGGGACATAAAGGAAAGAATAAACAAATGGGATCTCATCAAAATTAAAAACTTTTGCACCGCTAAAGAAAACAGTATTAAAATGAAAAGAGAACCAACTATGTGGGAAAACATATTTGGCAATGATACTTCAGACAAGGGTTTATTCTCCAAAATATAGAAAGGACTTACAATACTCCCCTCTAGGAGGACAAGCAACCCATTTACAAAGTGGGCAAAGGACTTGAATAGAAACTTCTCCAAAGAGGACATATAGAGGATGCAGAGACACATGAAAAGATGGTCAATATCGCTAGTTATCAGAGAGATGCAAATTAAGACCACAATGAGATAGCACCTTACACTGGTCAGAATGGCCATCATAAACAATGTAACACAGAACAAGTGTTGGAGAGGTTGTGGAAAAAAGGGGACCCTAGTGCATTGTTGGTGGGATTGCAGACTGGTACAACCACTATGGAAAACAGTATGGAATTTTCTAAGAAAACTAAGAATGAATCTGCCTTTTGACCCAGCAATTCCACTGCCGGGATTATATCCTAAGAACCCTGAAACACCAATCCAAAAGAACCTATGCACCCCAATGTTCATAGCAGCACAATTTACAGTAGCCAATAGTTGGAAGCAACCTAGGTGCCCAGCAGTAAATGAATGGATCAAAAAACTATGGTACATTTACACAAGGGAATTCTATGTAGCAGAAATAAAGGAGTGCCTACCCTTTGCAACAGCATGGATGGAACTGGAAGACATTATGCTGAGTGAAATAAGCCAGGCAGTGAAAGACAAATACCATAGGATCTCACCTTTAACAGGAACCTAAACAACAAAACAAACAAGCAAGCAAAATATAACTAAAGACACTGAAATAGAGAATAGGCTGACAGTGACCAGAGGGGAGAGGGGAGGAAATATCAGGGGAAAAGGTGAAGGGTTTACAGGAACAAGTATAAATGACACATGGATAAAAACTAAGGGGGGGTGGAAATGGGAGGGAGGTGAGTAGCACTGGGATGGTGGGTTGGGATGGGAGTAAAAGACAGAAAACTGTACTTGAACAACAATTAAATAAATTATTAAAAGAATTAGTACATGAAAATAGCAGTATGAAATGCCAGTTATACAATGTATTAAACAGCAATTTAATTTAAAACTCAGTGTTGGAGTCTTAAATTAGGCACAGAAGAAATAAGAGAGAAAAAGTAACAATATGTCAAACAAAATTCAGGTGGCTAGATACACCTATGGATTTCAATGCAAATCCTGGCAAACACTCAAGGCAATTTTTAAGAAAAATTTTCGTGTGACTTTAATTTCAAACACACTTAAACAACAATACTTTCTGTGGGGATGGCAAATATCAGTATTAGCAAATCAAAATCCAATTTTACAAAAATTACTGTATGTAGTTAGGGATAGATATATTTACTTTTTGGTAATATATATTAAGTGGCACTAATTACACTATAACTGTAAGGCAACTAACATGAATCCACAGAACTGTAACTCTGCTACAGCTACATGGAATTGGGCCTTTTCTGGATGAACACATTCTGAAAAAACTGGATGCCCACTCCAATGGTATGCCAATGAAATCTGTTCAGAAGTAAAGCTCTGAAGTGGGGACTCACCAGTGTACCTGGCAGCTGACAGATGGCAGGCAAGACATATCAGTTATGAAGTAGTTACAGAATTAATTCACAAAAGTTACCATTACTGTTTCTAGAGAGAAGCAAGAAGTTAAGAAATTCCTTGAGCTAGAAAGGTGTCAGAAGGACCCTGGCAGGTCAGGCAGGTAGGACATCATTGATAACCATGGTTGGCTTCTATATACTGGTAGCAAAATACTTCTGACTGTGATCTTAGGCAAATTATAGATAAATGAAAAAGGCCAGTAATCATACCCTAAGAGTAATAAACAGAACTTCAAAATAAACTACATGATGATTGTTCTTGCAGCAGGGTTTCACAAGGCAAAGCATCCAGATTTTTTTCCTCCCAAGTCTGGCACACAGAGCAGCTCTTGTGGCCATTTCAAAAACCTCCCTCCCTCCATCTTTGGTCTTTACTGATGAACATTCCATGTATCTAAAAGCACCAATCCTGTTTGCTATATCCCTGCCTTCCTCCGATTTTACTGGCTCCTGCTTCATCTTGACTAACTCCCATCTTGTGTGCTCATCATTCCAAAGATCCTCCTTGTTCCCAACCAGGATGACAGGCATGCTGGGACACAAATGCTTGACTTCCAGAGTCCATTTTTATGGGATGTTTTCTAAACTAACACGGCTGTCAATGGAAAAACATGTCAGTATAACATCGGTGTCTGGGTAGGAGAGAAGCCTCAAGTGATCATAATCTTTCTGCCCAGCTGTGTCCCACAAAGCCGACTCTACTTCAATATCTGTCACACAGTTCTCAAATATTGTAGGTGCATATATCTCTAGGAACTGGTCCTTGCTAAAAACAATGAGCAAGCAAGTCTTGCCACAGGTTCCACCACTAACTATCACCAATTTCTTCCAGATGGTAGCCATTATTTACAAATGTGCTGTAAGATTCACCATCTACCTGTGTGGTAGAAGTTGTACAAAGTGCCTTGAACTTCTGATAAAAGGCACTCAGACAACGCTCCGGCTCTGGCTCCCACCTCTCTGCACTGAGGATGCCTGTCAGTGGGTCACAAGCTTGGAGACAAGGGTGGGTGGCTGAGGAGGGGGCAGTAGACTAAAGAGAGAACCCACAGAGGATGGCAGGCGGATGGTAGGGAGTGAGAGGGAGCGAGGGTGGGGGGCAGCAGGCCAGTAAAGCTAATTTTATTTAAACCACTTGAAAAGGAAAAAAAATGAATCTGAACGGTTAACTGTTATAGTAAGTACAAATATAAGAAGCCCTTTAAGCTTAAATGTATGAGTGTCCTCTCAAAAGGCATTAAGATATTGCCCTAACAGTGGAAGTTAATGTGGAGATTGCAAATAAATTCTTTTTTAAGCTCTTAATACCCATTTAGTCAGTCCACGTGCTTCCAATTTTTCAGTACAAGAATTCTGCACATTAGTAAAATATATATTCACTTTATGGTTAAAATGTTAGTGTTCTAACATTTCAAAGTATTTTCTACTAGACTTCTAATAACTAAGACAATAATGAAAAAATGTTGATAATGTACACTTAAAATTCTATCTTTACCACAGACATCTCTTTATGTTCTAACATTTTAAGAAAATATTTCCTACCCGACTTCTAATAAACAAGGCAATAATGAAAAAACATTATTGATAATGGTCACTTAAAATTCTCTATTACATACATATAAGTCTGCGCCACCATTTACTAGAATGCTAATAAAAGTCTAAGAGACAAGTCCTGCTCATGACTGTGTATGTGCTGAAATATTAGTGAGGATATGATTTTTCACACTCTGGCCTTTTGATGAAACGCCTTCCCAATACCAGTGTGTCATCTTATCCTACAATTTCACACATCAGCTGCCAGGGCATCTATCTGAGAGCCCAGTTTCACATTGCACTAATGAGTCAACACCTGTTAAGAGTGGAGAAATCTGAACCTTGTTAGCAATTGTGAAGCCTCCTGGGAGCTTGGATGCTGAGCATTGTCATACTCACCGCCAGCATGTCTGTACCGAGAACCCTGGCAGCAGCCATGATAAAATCCCCCACCAGCATTGAAAAGCCAGGCAAACCCAGGGAAAAAAAACGGGGTGGACAGTGCCTTATAATGGTATTTAAGATATCCTAAAAGGGAAGAGAAAAAAACACAACTGTAATTTTCAATAACAAAATTGTAAAGGAGTCAATTAGTCTCTACATGACCACTGTAAGATAATCTAAGAGAACACAGATCACAGAAAGTTCTCAGTAAAGGGGGTCCTTGGAGATGAGTTAGTCCAAGGGCTACTGTATCCATTTTACATATAAGAGAATTGGGACACTAAACTTTAAGATGACTTGTCCAAAATCTAAATTGTGGCATTGAGCCTAGACACTTCTTACGTCTTCCACCTAAAGGTGAGCTCTCTGGACAAGTTACAGAACTGTTAAGGTAAATATACAAATAAAACCTTTGAACATCTATCACTTTCCATATTCTTCAATTTCCATAAGTTAATATACTGTTACATTAAAAATCTTACAGCAGGCAAAAAGATGGAAATTTTTACTCTTTAGGTAATTTCATGGGTTAAACTATAGTGCTATGGTAGTATTGTGATTAGTCATATTCTAAGGTCAGGTAGTTGGTGTGGCTGTCAGTATAAGTGTGATTGTGAGGTCTAAGTACAAAGTCCAGTAGTAGCCTTTTTTCACAGTGTGCAGTGCAAAGAACACCAACTTCCCAGATACCTGGTAGTCCTGTGTTTGGAACAGCCTCTCACTGGTGACTGGATAGCTGGCCCCTGACCACCAGCTCTGTTCTGAGGCAGTCACCCATTCAGCTTGTGGCAAACCAGACCAGGACTCCATCGGACAGTATTCATGCCACCCATGGTCAGACCACATCTATGAAACCATCTGTGTAAGTGTGTGTGCTTAAGGGGGATCAATAAGAAAACCAAAAACTACTTTTATGTAGTTCTAGGCAATGCACATTAATCAAACAGGCTAATGCACTATACCTATGTTACTAATAGTTGTACAACCTATAGTCAGTCTGAAAATACAAAAAACAATTTCGTTTATTTTCTCAGATTTCAGTGTGGCTGTTTCAAAAATCCTTCAAAATAATCTTAATTTAATTTGATTAGAGCAAAGTAGTAGCAATATGCTGAATTCTAACATAAGTCTTCTGTAATAAAAATAACCTCACTTCTTATCTAAAAAGAGAATTTTTTGCTCATAAAAAGACAATTTTTGTTTTCCTTATATACTGGACTCATTTTGTTTCTACAAATTTCGCTGTTTATATGCTTAAATCAACTGTCCAATGCTTACTCTATTACAGCTCATATACAGTAAATAGTTCAGCAAGTCCTAATTTAAAATTTTAGAATTTTAGCAGACTTTCACCTCTACAGAAAAATAAATATACAGATAAAATGAAGGAAGGAAGGAAAGAAAAACCTGAACCACTTCTTCCAAGTTAATGTTTAAACCTGCTTTAATCACATCCTTTGATACACTTTAGGGTCCATATCAGCCAAGGCAAACATTCTAAGGGGCTTAGCAGATGGATGCTGCAGTTTAAAAACTGTGTGGTAAACTCATGCTCCAAGAGGAACAAAAGATCCACCTTCTTCATAATTAAGCCTCTGATTAATGCCCTGGCTCCCCACCACACACCTGTAATTACTCACAGAGGTACGCATTGTGCTGGGCCTTGTCTCAGAATATCAAGCATCAAGCTATCCAGCAGCAGATGGAAGCACATTTCTGTTGACATATGCTACAATGAAAGGATTCGTGCAAACCTGGCTAGCAAGGTAGCAGAATGCCATGCATTTGAAGATTAATAATGCAAACAACCATGATGTTAACTTTATTATGTTTATAGTGTTAATTCCATCTGTTGAGATAGGAACTAAGCCTTGAACACTACAGATTTTTAGTATCTTTAGCCCATACTTAAATCAAACAAGCCATTTTCACAACTGGAATTTAGAATTTTAATTTAAAAATGTTTTTTCTGGGATAAGTTTATGGTAATTACGAATGAAATCCTTTAATAAGCTAACACCAAAATTTGTAAAAGAAATCCATTCTGTTTTATAACATTCATATGTACACAGGCAAATGATCTGTAAATGGGGCATTCACAAAAAATTACTAAGTTGGCATTGATGCTAAAGACAGCAGAAATGCATGTAGCCAAGGTAAAGTCACACAGTTCCCCGTACCCCTGGACCCTGGCCAGTCACTTCAATGGAACCTGTTTCTATGGGCAAGAAGACTAGAAAGACAGAGCAAAATAACAGATGGCTAGCCTACCGTATCCTGCCACCCACATAAGACAGAGCCCCAAAAAGAAGCAGAGCCTGTGCTGCAGAGGTCAGTTAGACAGGATTGGAGTAAGTTAATGTGTGGGTTAAACAGAAAAATATATGGCCAGTCCGCCAAATTATGGCCATGTGCCTGCTTATTTTGCTTATCTACACTGAAATGGAGTAACCCAAAGATTTCACCTTTGTGGTTAACATTTTAAAATTAGGAATAACTTTGTGGTACTCAAGAGAGCTGTATATTCTCAACAGAGGGACATCCAAAAAAATGTTCCACTCACTTCTAGTAGACTCCTTTCACCTTCCCCTTAATACATCAAGATCATAGCTATAAATGGAATCTTTGGAAAAATAAAAATCTCGAGACTCTGAAATTTTCTTCCCAGTCGCCAGGACTGTACATATAGATAGCACAGAACACTGCTTCCCAAATGCCTAGTATTCACGTATAACCTCATGCTATTGTCATGTCCACATCCAAAGTGAGTATTATTTGCCCATTTTCAAAGTACTTTTTTGAACCTAAATAAAATTATTCTGGAAAACCAGTATCCTGTGTTGTAAGCAAAAAATACCCAGAAGAGTCAAAGGACTGGAAGGAGGCCCTTATTCCCACTGCACGATTTGAGGCTATTCAGTATCACCTCCATTGTGACCACCAGTGGGAAATGTCTCTCTAGAACAAAGACCACGAGGCGTGAGTTCAAGGGTTAGTATATGTGATCCTTGAGTAGATTGTGTCATGCCTAGAGCTTCACATTTCTCTCCCATAAAATGGGATGATTTCCTTTTACAGAGCTGTTATCTAATGATATAATAGAAGTGAACACATGCCTCTGTACAATAAAAAGGGCCATACAAGTGACAAGTAAAAAAAAATTTTTTAATAGGACTATGAAAGATTTTACTTTCTAGAATTTACTTTGCAAAATTCTATGAACTATTGTTTTGACGACATTCAGAAAGAACACTCAAAAACATTTCAAAGTTGGCACAAATAGTGTCTTAGATTACATTATCCCAGAACTTAAAAAACTGTAGACATTAATGCTTTCAAGTAATATCCTTAGCAAAGCATTACAACAATTAGCCATAATGTTTACAGTACGTGAAAGAAAAACAGGAAAATGATCTTTATGTATTTCCTAGGTTCCATTCTTCTTCTATTTACCCTATACAAGTGATTCCAGTAGCAAAAAAATTAGTTTATTTTTCACACTCTAAGCAGACTAAAAAATAAATCACTAAGCAATAAGCTCAATGAAAAACAGGAATGGTTTACTCTTGAAAATTCATCAGTTTAAAACACAGACAAAACTCACAAGCTTTTCAAGGGAAATAAAACTCATTTTTCAAAATGCTGTCATATAGTAAACAGACCACAAAAATAGTATTTTTCTCTTGTTTTTTGCTGAAAATCCACACGCATGCTACATACTGAGTGTGAAAACTAGACTGTAAGATGATAATTGTGAATTTTCAGCTTATCGAAAGATTTCAGGTTTATGAGAAAGTAACTGGTGAGAACATCTGTCTCTTATCACTCATCTTACAAAAAATCAGGTAATTCAAATAGAGGCGTGTTGTTTCCTCTCCTCCAAAGCACAGTTCTATAAACACAAACCACATTCGGCCTGGTAAATGAATCGCTTTAATTGAATGCTATGTACACAGTAACTGGAAAAACCGTAAGTGATAAGAAAAAACATATGGTGATGGCAACAGAAATTGGTTTATTCATTTTGCATAGTGTGGTTTCTTTAGTCCTCGTATAATTGACCTTTAGAACGATAAATGTGTAAAATAATTTTGTTTATTATGGTTCCAAACCTTCCAACAATTACACAAAATGAGAATTTTAAAAGGAAGGGTTCATTCCTGAAGCATTTCCATTGTTTACATAATTGCACAGCTATAATTTAGTGCTCGTGTTGTTATGGAAAATAAAAAAAAGGGCCATTACAGACCATTTCAATTCAAAATATCACACTGTGGTGTCAAAAATGAGGCAAAATGTTCACTTTAAAATAGTTTAAAATGGATTAAACCAGTAAACAAAGAGCATTTCAAAATAGTATTCTATGAAACACAAATGTTCAAGAAGTCCCCATCCTTCAAACACAATTAGAAATGTTGCAACTGTACTTTCACACCAATTACACATATATTATTCACTTAATATTTGCTCATGGCCCAGCAGATGATGGTTGTAACATAATAGCCAGCCATCTGTCTCCCAGGCTTTTCTTAGGGAACTCAGGCCTGCTCCTCAGGAGCAAACAGATCCGGTTATTCCACCTAAAGTCATTCAGACCTTCCAGGAGGCCAAAGAAAATTGTTAAGAAATTAAAATCTATGCATACAAAATCACTGAACTCCTCCTTCAAGTTTTTAAGAAAACCAAAATGCTACACAATTAGTAATTTAATCATTTTTTTCAGATAAGATACCTGTCTTTTATCTAGAAAATTCTATATGAAGCTCTTGTTTGGTCATAGGGGTAACATTCAGATCTGCTTATCCCATTAATCTGGTTAATAAAAAGGTGTGACTCATTCCACACCCACGTGGAATTACTAACTATCAAAAACTTTGAATAGAAAGTGGTATTTTTAACACTAAACCTAGATACAATTTAAGTTTTCTTTAACAATTCAAAAGGCAGCCATAATTCTGCAGTACCTAGAGAGCACATTTCTAGGTATGATTTATGGCCTTACTGGTAAAGCTCAGAAATGCTCAGTGACCAAAGGTTTTAGTTAAGCAGAAGCACAGATCTGAAGAGCCCTTAAAGTCTCAAGGCTTGTTTCTTCTTGCTTCTGCCAGAGAGTCTCAGTTCCCTCACATGCACAAAGACATCCTTTACATACCACAAGAGGATACCTGGACTCTTCCATACTCTACATTGGTTCAGGTAGCATTTTTCATTGATAAAAACAAAGCCTTTAAAATATGGGCTTTTTAAAAAAGCACAGCAGATCATGTCACGAACATTGCACTTGCAGAAAAGTCACTGGAAATAAAAATATAGCAGGACAAAGCTAAAAATTACTCTCAAGATCCCTGCTGATGTCCTTTACATTACCTACGTGTAATCTGGAGAAAAAGCAGATTTTTATAAATGCCAGAAAAATGTGACTTCTCTCAGTATAACTATGTTATCAAGTCCAGAAGAAATATGACATGATAGATGAGTTGGTTCCAAGACTGGGGAAACGCAATTGCTGTAGTGCTTCTCATCACAAAAAAAATAAACTTCTGACAGTTACAGGAGCTATTCTGAGAGTGTGCACCAGGATTTCAGGAAAGAGGGAACCACCAGGCAGATGGCCAAGAACTTGAGAGTTCTTCGTAACTCTCAAGCCCATATTTTTTATGATTCTTTTACACTTGATCCTACACCTCTATAAAGAAAAACTCTCCTTGCCTTTATATTGATGAAGACTGCTCAGGAAAAGTGGGAGACTGATTAACTATATGAATTTAATTTATATTGGAGTTGTATCACCAGGTTATCTTAACCACTCTTTTTGTTTGTAAGAGCTTCACTGAGACATAATCTACATATAATAAATTCACCCTTTAAAGGGTACAACTCAGTTTTTAGTCTGTTCAGAGAATTGTGCACTATCATCACTATTCAATTTGAGACTATTTTCATCAACTCAAATTGAAACCCTCTACTCATTAGCAGTCATTCTCCATTCCCCCTCCATCAGGCAACCTAATCTGCTTTCTGTCTCTATGAACATGCCCATCATGGACACTGAAGAATATGGCTCATACAGTAAGTATAGCAGGTGAGCTTTTTTTCCCCCTCAATTCTTTCGCTTGGCATGTTTTCAAGGTTCATCCATGTTGCAGCATGTGGCAATACCTTATTCCCTTTTATGACAAAATAATATTCCATCATATGGCTAGACCACATTTTATTTACCTTTTTACCAATGAGTGAACACTTGGGTTGTTTCCACCTTTTAGTGACTTCTGTGATTTTCATTAGTGCTACCATGAAAATCTGTGTACAGATTTTTGTTTGAATACCTGTTGTCAGTTCCTCTGCATATATACCTAGAAGTGAAACTGCTGGTTAATATGGTAATTTTATGTTTAACTGTTAAAAAAATGTTTTATCCTCACCTGAGGACATTTTCCATTGCTCTTTTAGAGAAAGAAAAGGAGAGAAACATTAATGCGAGAGAGAAGCATCAACTGATTGCCTCCTGTACATGCCCTGACTAGGAGTCCTATGTACCTGCACTGGAAACTAAACCTGCAACCTAAGTATGTACACTGACCAGGAACTGAACCTGCAGCCTTTTGGTTACAGGATGACACTCCAACCTTTGGAGCTACAGCAGCCAAAGTTAACCCAAGTTAAACACAACCTACAAGTTGTGTTTAACTTTTGAGGAACTACCAATCTTTCTGTAGCAGCTTTGCCATTTAATTTTTTTACCAGTTGTATACAAGGGTTCCAATTTCTTCACTTCCTCATCATTTGTTATTTCCCATCATTTGAAAAGAAAATAGTATAATAGCTACCCTAGTGAGTGTGAAATGGTATCTTGCTGTGGCTTTGATTTGCATTTCCCTGGTGACTAATAATGAAAAACATCTTTTCATGTGCTTATTGCCTATTATTATATCTTCTTTGGAGATGACTAAATCCTTCACCATTTTTTAGATGGGCTGGGTTTTTTTTCCTGTTGAGTTGTAAGACTTTTTGTGTTCTTTGGCCCTAGACCCTTAACGGATATATGATTTGCAAATATTTTCTACTATTTTGTGAGTTGCCTTTAGTGTTTTTTGATGCACAAAAGACTTTAATTTTTATGAAACACAATTCACCCATTATTTTTCTTTTGCTGCTTGTGTTTTTGTCGTCATACCTAAGAATTCACTGGAAAGTCTGAGATCATAATTTACTATCTCTTTTTAAAATGAATTTTAAGTGTTAGCCTTATATTTAGGTCCTTAATCCATTTGAGCTCATTTTTATATATGGTGTGAGGCAGGAGTCTAATTTCATCCTTTTGTATGTGGATATCCAGTTTTCCCAGCACGACTTGCTAAAGAGACTATTCTTCCCCTACTGAATCTCTTGGCATCCTTATTGAAAATCAATTGTCCACAGGTATATGGGTTTATTTCTGGACTCCACTGATCTCTCTCTCTATATATATGTCTAACCTTTCACCAGTACCATACTGTTTAGATTACTGAAACTTTGGAGTAAATTTTGAAGTAGGGAACTGTAAATCCTCTAACTTTATTCTTTTTTGAGATTGTTTTGGTTTTGGAAGGTCCCTTAAAATTATGTATAAATTTTATGATTAGCGTTTTCATTTCTGTAAGAAAGTCCACTGGGATTTTGATAGAAACTGTGCTAAATTCGTAGATAAATTTGGGTACTATGGCCATCTTAACAAAATAGTATTCTAATCAAAATGAATATGAGATATATTCCCACTTATTTAGGTCTTTAAAAAAAACTTTTAGTACATTTTGTAATATTCGATGTATACATCTTACATTTTCTGGGCTGTGTTTATTCATAAAATTTTGTTCTTTTTGTGCTGCTGTAAATGGAACTGTTTTCCTAATTTAATTTTCAAGTTGTTTAATGTGGTATATAGAAATGTAATTGGTTATATTTTGCTTGCTTGTTTGTTTTGTTGATTAGGTTCCAGTTAAAGGTGAGATCATATGGTATTTGTCCCTCACTGCCTGGCTTATTTCACTTAGCATGCTCTCCAGTTCCATCCATACTGTTGCAGAGTAGGAGCTTCTTCTTTCTTTCTGCTGTGGAGAATTCCATTGTGTAAATGTACCATATTTTCTTTATCCATTCATTTACTGATGGGCACTTAGGTTGATTCTAGCACTTGGCTATTATAAATTATGCTATGAACATTGGGGTGCATAGGTTCTTTTGGATTGGTGTTTCAGGGTTCTTAGGATATAATCCTAGCAGTGGAATTGCCGGGTCAAAAGGCAGTTCCATTTTTAGTTTTCTGAGGAAATTCCATACAGTTTTCCATAGTGGTTGCACCAGTCTGCAATCTGCCAACAGTGCACTAGGGTTCCCTTTCCTCCATAACCTATCCAACAATTGTTGTTTGTTGATTTGTTTATGATGGCCATTCTGACCAGTGTGAAGTGGTATCTCATTGTAGTTTTAATTTGCATCTCTCTGATAGCTAGCGATACTGATCATCTTTTCATGTATCTCTGGACCCTCTGTATATCCTCCTTGGAGAAGTGTCTGTTCAAGTGCTTTCCTCATTTTTTTTAATAGGCTGACAGTGACCAGAGGGGACAGAGGAGGGGATAATGGGGGAAAAGGATGAAGGGTTTACAGGAACAATAAAGGACACATGCACAATATGGTAAGGGATGGGGTGGGGTTGAAACAGGGCAAGGAGGTGGGGAAGGCTGGGGTGGTGGGGAGGGGTGGGCTGGAAAAGCAGAAAAACTGTACTTGAAC
This sequence comes from Artibeus jamaicensis, assembly GCF_021234435.1. Taxonomy (NCBI): domain Eukaryota; kingdom Metazoa; phylum Chordata; class Mammalia; order Chiroptera; family Phyllostomidae; genus Artibeus; species Artibeus jamaicensis. The sequence continues at coordinate 4,048,056 of NW_026521913.1, forward strand.
AACAATAAAAAGTGTATTAAAAATAAAACATAAAAAATGAAAAAAAGAAATATAATTTATTTTTGTATGCAGATTTATTATCCTACAGCATTACTAAATTCATTTATTCATTCTATTAGTGTGTGTATGTATGTGTGTGTGTGTGTGTGTGTGTGTATTTTTTAGGATAGGGGTGTCAAACTCATTTTCACCAGGGGCTACATCAGCCTCATGGTTGCCTTCAAAGCGCTGAATGTAATTTTAGGACTATATAAATATAACTACTCCTTAACAATTAAGCAAGAGTTTGGAGCTGCCACTGGGTAGAAACAAGGTGCTGGGCCGACGGGCTTTGTGTTTGCCACCTATGTCTTAGGGTTTTCTGTATACAAGATCATGTTTTCTATAAATACAGATAGCTTTTCTTTACTTCCAGCATGGATGCCTTTTAAATTATTTTCTTACCTAATGGCCCTGGTTAGAATATCTGCTATACTGTTCATTGAATGGAAGCAGTGGGAATGGACATCCTTGTGCTATTCCTGATCTTAGGGAGAACATGGAAGTTTAAAAGGGATATACCTATTGTTTCTTTGGTGGTAAGAAAGCCTGAGCCAATGATGTGACATCCAAACCCCAGAGCAATCTTTTCTCAAAACATCTTTGGAGTGAGGATGCTAAGGGTACTCAGAGATCAGGGGCTCTGGGAAAGAACTTACCCATCACCACATGAGTCAGGTCATTCCCTCAGCCTCAAGCCCTCAGCAAATGTGATCAAGATATAAAGCTCCCTTTACTCTGACCAACATAACATCCTGCTTCCAGCCCACAGATCACAATGGGCTGCTTTTACATGTGTTTCCTGAAATGGGGAGACTGAGGGGAGTGCAAATCCATCAAGAAATCCTGGCACATTTATGATCCGCAAGATGAAGGAAAATGTTGGAGGGCTGGAGGAAGAAGTGACTTACCAACCTTACCAAACATGCCTTTAAGATGTTGTGGTCTGAGTATGTAATGGCTGCCTTAGTTGTGACCATGATTAGCCTCAAATCCACAACACTGAAGTTTGTACAATGGGCTGGCTTAATGAGGTTGATACAGATGCTCTAGAGTAGTTATTAACTCCTCACAATGAGCTTTTAGTGAATGAGGGCTTCAATGAGTTGCCACTGGCAAGTAATGACAGTTGGGAGCATAGAGGCTGCATTAGACTTGTGTGTATAAAGTGTTCTCAGAAGACAGGACATCCATGCAACACTCTGAAAGAGGACCAAACATGATGGCCAAAGCTCAGAAACAGGTCTACACAGAATGGCATTTGTGCATCCCAAGAATTTACAAGGGACTAGGGAGCAGAGTAGGTAGGATGGAATAGGAGGATACTAAAAACTGCTTTTTCTGAGGCAACCAAAACTGCTTGTATCAGAAGAGGATAAACCTAATCAAGTCTCCATACTCTGTAGTACTCCTCTCCTCTACAGCTTTTACAATGTTTTGGAGCAGAAGTAAAAGCTGACTCAGTGCATTCATAGATACCAAGATTAATAGAAATGCATAATTCATGAAAGCAATACCATTAAGGTAGGAATTACTGCAATGATTGAAATATGCACACATATAATTAAAACAGGTATACAAGAGACAGGCAGCCATACTGTTCCCAGTACAACTTGGGAATACACTTGCTAGAAATAGATTCTTCTTACAATATTAAAAAGAAATTCTTGGATAAAGCCATAGCCTTAATACACTTAGGTTTAATCAACATCACCCATGATGCCAAACAGAATAATCATCTCGCTTCCATGCTGGAATCCAGCTACACAGTTATGTTACCTTAGAATGAAGCAGAAATTTATTTGGGAAAATACATCTTTATTAAATTTGGGTAACAAGGGTACTGAATTTGTTCCTTTGGAACCATGAAAACAGAGAGGGAAGATCTGAGGTCATATCTAATCTTTTTATTTTTCAGACATGGGGTAGGAGATCAGTCAAGGCCAGAAACTGCTCCAAGGTCTGGACACAAACCCAAGTGTGCTCCTTCTCCTTACTGGATGAGAAAACATTAACTCAGAGGCAATAGAGCACCATTTAACATTCATGAATGACCAGTCTCAAATATGAAGCACAGCACCGTTTTAAGGATGTTACCTACCTCTAAAGTGCAAATTACCAGTATTCTTTCATCTCATTCACTTTGTGTAAACATTTTAAAATGCAAGTAATACTTATTAAAGTTATACTTTCAAGTGAAATCATTAAATGACTATTATGACTTAGAGATGCGCTTCCAACATATACACATAACTCTTACTCTCACAGAATTATCACATGAGGAAATTGGGTCATAAAATGCTATCCTCAAAATAAAAATGAGCCTCCCACCTCAACATTCTTCTTATGAAACTGCTAGAAAGAAACAGTGTGTATGCAGGCATGGCGTGGGAAGGTCATGGTTATATATATTTTATGGAAAAACACTGAGAAATTTCCGAAGACTACAAAAAGAAATCAAGATTCCTATTTTTCCCTCAAAGGGACCTCTAGAAAACCCACACCAGCCTCACCTCTGCTGAAAGACTTAGAGCTTCTGGTGCTGCTAAGGCTAGCCCTCACTGCATTTAAAAGTGTTTCCTTCTCACCTGGGAAACCTGTTCCTCAAGTTTGGGTGAAAGTGAGCCTGCTAAGTGGTGCTGAGTTCTGCTGGGCTGATTCCCAGCCTATGACCAGAAATAAGTTAGAGGGGAAAACTATTTCTGTTGGAACTTCCCATGTCTTCTGGAGTGTTATCACACCAGGAAAGTAATACACTTAGGAATATCATTATTATTCATTCTTTTCATTTATAGGCTAACACAAAATGCATATGCTTTAGTTTGGTTCCTTGAAAATAAAATGTTTCATCTGCAGATAAGAGCATCATTGAAGCTTTTAACATGTCCATGTTTTGTATTTTAAAAAAATCCAGTGATGATTCAATTATGGGAGTCTACAGACCACTCACCAATGTGGGATGGAGATCTGGATGAGTTACATAAAGCAGTCGCAACAGATAGTTTTTTTTGTTGTTTTTTAGTTTTTGGTTGGACAACAGAATTACTACTACTTCTTAGGGAACAGGAGACCAACCTGAAAGCATTTTGTAAATTCTAGAGCCTCATATATCATTGCTTTTATATTACAGACTCATTTTAATCATGATCTTACTAAAATATTTAGTAAAGATCAACTGAAAATTAAAACTTAAAATAAACTTAAAATCTACTCATTAAAAAAGTGTGAAATGAAAGCCAAGTAACTCTGATAATTTCATTAAAAAACACAACAATAAGATGACAAATTTCTCAAGTGCTAACTAGGTTGAAGGTACTATGTTAGCTGCTGGGAGGAGTCTGAGGCATAATAAAGCATGGCCCCTGCCTTCCAGCAGTGACCTCTTAGGAGCAGGGCACAGATATGCAGAATAAGGCCAGGGAAGAAGAGCACATGGCTCCTGCAGTGGGACAGTCAGTGCTCCGTGGGGACCAAGGAGAAGGCACGAAGGCACTGGTTCTTGGTAACAGGACCATGCTGAACACGTTCAACACAAGACTCTAGTGCTGAAAAAAGGTGTTCTATTTTGATATCTTATTAGTAAAAAGTTCTTTTCTGCTAAAATTTCTCTAGTCCATATGGGTTTTCCTTTAGAAAACACAGGAAAGAATGTTTTTCCATGGAAGAACAAAAACTATACTTTATGATTTCTATAGAAAACAATATTCTCTCTAAAATGTGTTCCAGTAAATAGCATTAATAGCTAAACAATCTGCAATTAACACACAACCACTTATTGCTATGGATTGAAAAGAAATTAACAGACAAGAGATTATTCCCCACAAGGAGAATACTCTCTCACAGAAACAAAACTTGACATTATTTCCTTGTATGCAAACTATCCTTTATGGATCATAAACTACAGTCAAGATTTCAAATCTCTTACACTGAAAATCACTTCTTTACAAATGGGAGTTAAAGCACCACCTTCTCCCAGTACTATTTAGCACTTGAAATACTGCTGTCTCTCATCTCTTCTCTGCCTAAAGAAAAATGTGAATTTTTAAAAAAACTTCATAGACTTTTAAATAGGAAAAGGTGGTCTTGCAGGTCAACAGTGATATTTCAAACAATAAATCCCATCTGCAGTGCCTGCACCACACCTACTGAAGGCCTAACTGTCTTTACCTTTCCAAAGCCCCCAAAAGAACAACAATGACCTTAGTTCACAAAATAAGAAGCTCAAGCCTGAAAAGTCCATGTGGTCACTGACTTAAGGATCTAGTGACTTAAATGCAAGGCCAGGGCTAAAGCTCTAAAAGAGATGTCCCTCTTGCCAGGCTACCTGTGAGACAGCCAGGGCAAATAGCTTTGGATGAATAAGCATTTAAGAGGCATACAAACCTCAAATGTATCACCCTCCATGCCTTAACAGGGCACTGGGTTAGAAAATGTCTCTGATGGTGAGCTAGTCTTATGACAGTCCCTGCTCTGGCAGTAAGACACCCTGATCCCTTTCTCCTCACAGATGTGGCTCCAGACATTTGAAGCAATGATCTGTGCCCGTGTGCCAAATTCTTCACCACAGAAGCCATTTTCTCACCATTCTTCTTCCTCTGAGCTACCTGAGTGGCAGGCATGGGAGAAAGAGAAGCACCCTGAGTCCCTCCCTCCCTCCATTCATGCATGCTTCAGTGCTTTCGGCTTTGTGGGTGCAAACTTACATTACTTATTTAATTGGGCTTTCGGACGAAATCAGTCTCAGATGTTTTTCATACTGATGCTGAACTAAGCAGATCGCTCCACATTTTACTTCTTAAATTAATTTTTAAAATATAAATGCAGAAAATTTTAAGTCTGAACCATACAAAATCACCCCATCCCACTGCTTTTGGAAAAACAGTTCAATATCAGCAATTTTAATCTAGTTCAATGTGAACATTTGCCTCTTATACTAATTTGCCTCTCCCTGGTTATATCTGTGTATGTTTTAATTTCCTTGGTTAAATTGACAGAGCTAGTCTTTTACACTTTTTTTTTGATTACTGAGTTTGTCATTTAATTTACATTGCCTGCCTCTTCTTCCTGCTGTCATCTGCACAGCACTCCTCCAGAATAGGGTTTCTTATCTGAGCACTAGTGACACTTTGGATTGTAAACTCCGTGTCTTGGACAGGGGTATCATAGGAACTTGATGACATTCCTGGCCTCTACCCACTAGATGCCAGACTATCTCACTCCCCCATTTGTGACAACCAAAATGTCTCCAGACATTGGTCCCCAAAGTAGGGGTGGTAGCAACTCTACCACCACCCTTGTCTCAGGAATCACTGTTTTAGGAAAATGAAATTGGCTGGCTCTCCACTTTAGAAGGTTAATGCCTGCACTGCTGTTGACAGTTGGAGCCAGAGACTCAACCAGAATGCTTCAACTCAGCTACTTTGGTCACTCATTCTTCACCATGTAGCCACCTGGTTTTAAGGTCTTGATTTTTAAAAAACTTTTTCTATCAATCCACACATTTATTGAGTGACTGCTGTGTCTGGGAGAAGACAAAACACTCCAGTTAGTCTAAGGAAGATTCTGGAGGCCACAGTAGGTCTCCTTCTAGAGACAGACCCCAGGGCAAAAAGAACATTTTCTCTACTGAAAATTGTAGGTCAGCTTATACACTATATCATATGGTAACAGTTTAGCTAAAAAAAATACAATTTTCTACATATACTGAGTTGCTGTTATATTGCATTTTATGCTTTATTTCATGTAGCATGTGCTTATTAAACACTTATAGCTATATATACATAGATAACTCATATGTTTTGCTGATAGCATTTAAAAATCTTTATCTTTACACCTTTAACTTCAAAAAGAGATATCAAACAAAACTCTAGTTTCTGGCCTCTCAGGTAGTCTTTTTCCTGTCTGGATCAGCCTCCCATGCTATCATCTTACCCTTTTTAAAGCTGTGAAACAAGTTCAATGCACATGTGTTAAACCTCATAACCGAAACGCCAACCATCTGTTACCTTCTACATATTTCTACTTTCCTTATTTAGATGTAAGTGGGCTCAGCCTGCAGCTTAGTGAAAATAATTATTGGATTTACAGCTGTAAAAGAAAGAAAAATAATTGCCAATATATTATTTTGGGGCAGTATCTGAAGTCTCATAGCCACTGATGGCTGGATAAAGTTATAATACCTTCTTTTTTAATTAAACTTTGACTAATCTCTGGCTTGTACATTCTCATGAAACTTTATAGGAAACCATTATATATTACTCATTGGCATTAACACTATATGATAGATTCTACATTTGATCACCCTAAATCTGTATAGTAATGATAGTAAGAATTGTCCTTAATAATATGTCAGGAAAAGGTTGATACATACTACCTATCCTTGTAGCTATTATTCCAGCAAACCTAAGTCAAATCAAAAGTTTTGTTTATTGCTCCAGGATACCTTTATACTCAATAAAATCTCATTAATGTAAATAAAGTAAATTCAAACTAATAAAATTATATTTTTAGAAATATAAAGTGTTTTTAAGTGTAAAATTACTTAAAAAAATAAAGAGTAACAAAATTAACTAACAAATATATAAAATATCAGAGACCTTTAGAAGTTCCAATTTAACAAATGTAAAAAAATTTACATTTCGTATATCAACTGTTTGAATTACAATAAGGTAGAAAATATGTTCTCAAGCAGAGAGAAAACATACCTGGAAATCTTTTCCACGTATTTCTACTTCCTAACAAATAAGAATTCTTTGGGTGACAACCCCTGCTATATCTACCCTGACCTTATGCAACAATGTCCAGGATGAAGAAAGGGATCATGCATACCTTGCTCCCCACCCCCGGAACCTTTCCTCAATTCATCTCCTTGCTTTTCTGAATCAACTTTTGCTTATAGAGATAATGGGTATAGTGTCAAGAATCTACCTTCTCAGGGCACTTACCACTCAGCATTATATTTTACCTGTCCAAAATATTTTATAAACACTCATACAAATATACACACAATATACCCAAAACACATATGCATACATGTACATAAATAGTTACATGTGTACACACATATAAATAAATAAATTTGTGCGCACACAAAAACCTCATCCATATCTCATTCTTTGTTAGGTCCTCATCACCTTGCCCCTGGATTACTACAGTAATCCCCTTTCTGTGCTTGTTGTCATTATTCTCTCCTGATTATAATCCTTCCCACATAATGACTATAGCTTAAGCTTTTTTTAAGTGACAAAGATATATTTTATTTTATTTTTTAAATAATTTTATTTAGGTATTTTTCAAGTAGTTTTTTGTCTATTTCTCCCATCCCAGCCCCTCCCCACCCAGTGCTCTCCACCTCCCTCCCATTTCCATCCCCCCTTAGTTCTTGTCCCTGTGTCCTTCATATTTGTTCCTCCAAATCCTTCCCTCTTTTCCCCCTTAAATTCCCTTCCCTCTCTCCTCTGGTCACTGTCCCCTTGTTCTCTATTTCAGTGTCTTTGTTTTTATTCGGCTTGCTTGATTGTTTTGTTGTTTAGCTTCCTGTTACAGGTGAGATCATATGGTATTTGTCTTTCAACACCTGGCCTATTTCACTAAGCATAATACTTTCCAGTTCCATGTAGTAGCTCCTTCTTTCTCTCCGCTCCATAGAATTCCATTGTGTATATGTACCACCATTTTCTGATCCATTCATTTACTGATGGGCACCTAGGTTGCTTCCAACTCTTGGCTATTGTAAATTGTGCTGCTATGAACATTGTGGTGCATAGGTTCTTTGAAATTGATGTTTTAGGATTCTTAGGATATAATCCTAGCAGTGGAATTGCTGGATCAAAAGGCAGGTCGATTTTTATTTTTCTGACAAAATTCCATACTGTTTTCCATAATGGTTGTACCAGTCTGCAATTCCACCAACAGTAAACTAAGGACCCCTTTTCCCCACACCCTCTCCAACATTTGTTGTTTGTTGCTTTATGATATAGCCATCCTGACTGGTGTAAAGTGGTATCTCATTGTGGTTTTAATTTGCATCTCTCTGATAGCTAAGGATATTGAGCATCTCTTCATGTGTCTCTAGATCTTCTGTATGTCCTCCTTGGAAAAGTATCTGTTCAAGTCCTTTTCCCATTTTTTAATTGGGTTAGATGTCTTCTTAGAGTGGAGTCGTGTAAGTTCTTTGTATATTTTGGACATTAAACCTTTGTCTGCGGTATCACTGGCAAATATGTTTTCCCATACAGTTGGTTGTCTTGCTAATTTAATACTGTTGTCTCTAGCCACGCAGAAGCTTTTTATTTTGATGAGATCCCATTTGTTTATTCTTTCCTTTATGTCCCTTGCTCTAGGGGACATATCAGTAAAAATGTTGCTGCGTGAAATATCTGAGATTTTCTTGCCAATGTTCTCCTCTAAGGACTTTAATGGTGTCATGGCTTATATTTAAGTCTTTTATCCACCTTGAATTTATTTTGGTGTATGGTGTAAGTTGGTGCTCAAGTTTCATTTTCTTCCACGTAGCTGTCCAGTTCTCCCAACACAATTTGTTGAAGAGGCTATCTTTACTCCATTTTATGTTACTGCCCCCTTTGTTGAACATTAATTGACTGTAGAGAATTGGGTTGATTTCTGGGCTCTCTGTTCTGTTCCATTGGTCTATGTGCCTTTTATGACAGTACCAGGCTGTTTTGATTACAGTGGCCTTGTAATACAGTTTGATATCAGGTATTGTGATCCCTCCTACTTTGTTCTTCTTTCTCAAAAATGCAGCTGCTATTCGGGCTCGTTTATGGTTCTATATAAATTTTTGAATTGTTTGTTCTATGTCTGTGAAATATTCCATTGGTACTTTAATAGGTATTGCATTGAATCTGTATATTGCTTTGGGTAGTATGGACATTTTGATGATGTTAATTCTTCCAATCCATAAACAAGTTATATGTTTCCATTTGTTTGTGTCTTCCCTGATTTCTTTCTTCAGGGCTGTGTAGTTTTCTGCATACAGGTCTTTTACCTCCTTAGTTAGGTTTATTCCCAGATATTTTATTTTTCTTTTTGCTATATCGAATGGGATTTTTTCCTTGATTCCTGCTTCTGCTGATTCACTGTTGGTATACAAAAATGCCTTTGATTTCTGGATATTGACTTTGTAACCCGCTGTTCTGCCAAATTCATTAATTAGTTTGAGCAGTTTTTTGGTAGAGTCTATAGGATTTTCCATGTACACTATCATGTCATCTGCAAACAATGACAGCTTTGTTTCCTTCTTTCTGATTTGGATGCCTTTTATTTCCTTTTATTGCCTGATCGCTGTGGCTAAAACTTCCAATACTACATGGAATAGAAGTGGTGAAAGTGGACAACCTTGTCTTGTTCCTGATCTTAGTGGAAAAGCTTTTAATTTTTGCCCATTGAGTATGATGTTGGCTGTAGGTCTCTCATATAGGGCCTTTATTATATTGAGGAATGCTCCCTCTATTCCCATTTTGCTGAGTGTTTTTATCATAAATGGGTGTTGTACATTATCGAAAGCTTTTTCCACGTCTATTGATATGATCATGTGGTTTTTGTCTTTGCTTTTGTTTATGTGATGTATTACATTTACTGATTTGGGAATGTTGAACCATCCTTGCATCCCTAGAATGAATCCCACTTGGTCATGGTGTATGATCTTTTTGATATATTGTTGGATGCGATTTGCCAATATTTTGTTGAGGACTTTAGCATCTATGTTCATCAGCGATATTGGCCTGAAGTTCTGTTTCTTTGTTGTGTCTCTATCTGGTTTTGGAATTAAGATGATGCTGGCTTCATAAAAAGAATTTGGGAGTTTTCCATCCTTCTGGATTTTTTTGGAATAGTCTGTCAAGAATAGGGGTTAGCTCTTCCTTAAATGCTTTGTAGAATTCTCCTGTGAAACCATCTGGTCCAGAGCTTTTGTGCTTCAGGAGATTTTTGATTACTGCTTCAATTTCTCTTGCTGTTATTGGTGTGTTCAGATTTTCTGTTTCTTTTTCATTAAGTTTTGGAAGACTGTATTTTTCTAGAAATTTGTCCATTTCACCTAGGTTTTCAAATTTCTTGGCATACAGTTCTTCATAGTAATTTCTTACAATCCCTTCTATTTCTGTGGTATCAGTTGTAATCTCTCCTCTTTCATTTCTGATTGTGTTTATTTGTGTCCTCTCTCTTCTTTTCTTGATGAGCCTACTTAAAGGCTTGTCTATTTTGTTTATCTTCTCAAAGAACCAACTCCTGGATTCATTGGTCCTTAGGATTGTGCTTTTAGTTTCTATGTCATTTAGTTCTGCTCTGATCTTGGTTATTTCCTTCCTTCTGCTTGCTCTGGGCTGTCTTTGTTGTTGTTCCTTGAGTTCTTGCAGGTGTACGGTTAGGTTGTTTGAAATGTTTCTATCTTCTTTAGGTAGGCCTGTATTGCTATAAACTTCCCTCTCAGGACTGCCTTCGCTCTGTCCCATAAGTTTTGGGTTGTTGTGAGTTTGTTTTCATTTGTTTCCAGAAACATTTTGATTTCTTCCCTAATTTCATTCTCGACCTATTCATTGTTTAATAGCATACCATTCAGTCTCCATGATTTTGGGTGCTTTGGGTTTTTTTTGGGGGGTTGGTTTCCAATTTCAGTCCCTCATGGTCAGAAAAAATGCTTGGGATGATTTCAATTTTCTTGAATTTGTTGAGGCTCGTTTTGTGTCCTATCATGTGGTGTATCTTTGAAAATGTTGCATGTGCATTTGAAAAGAATGTGTATTTAGCTTCTTTGGGATGAAGGGCTCTATATATATCAGTTAAGTCCATTTCATCTAGGGTGCTGTTTAATGCCACAATATCTTTGTTGATATTTTGTTTGGAAGATCTGTCCATTTTTGACAGTAGGGTGTTAAAATCCCCTACTATAATTGTGTTGCTGTCAATATCTTTCTTGAAATCCTCTAAGATTTTCTTTATATATTTGGGTGCTCCTACGTTTGGTGCATATATATTTACAATGTTAATATCTTCTTGGTGGATTCTTCCCTTGAGTATTATGAAGTGACCTTCTGGGTCTCTCTTTATGGCCCTCTTTTTGAAGTCGATTTTGTCCGATATGAGAATTGCTACCCCAGCTTTTTTTTCTTGTCTGTTTGCTTGGAAAATTTGTTTCCAACCTTTCACTTTTAGTCTGTAATGGTCTTTTGTCCTGAGGTAGGTCTCTTGTAGGCAATATATGTGAGGGTCATGCTTTCTTATCCATTGAGCTATTCTGTGTCTTTTGATTGGAGCATTTAATCCATTTACATTTAAGGTTATTATTGATAGGTACTTATTCATTGCCATTTTTGTACCTGTGTTCCTCTCCATCTCTCACTTTTCCTTCCTTTCCTTAAAGCAGTCTTTTTAGTATTTCTTGTAGGACTGGTTTTGTGGAGGCACATTGTTTTAGACTTCTTTTGTCTTGGAAGCTCTTTATTTGGCCTTCTATCTTGATTGAGAGCCTTGCTGGGTAAAGTAGCCTTGGTTGTAAGCCAGCTTAAGCTTCTTAAAATGCTTGTTTTTGTCATGTTGAGTACTGTGCTCAAAAATCTTCAACAGCTCCCCATTATCCATTGGATAAAAAAGACTGAATCAAGGCTCTCTACAGTGCACATATGTGACACTAAATCAAAATCACTATGGTCACTGTTCCTTGAACATGGCCTGAGAATGACTGTATCTTTGATATGTGACATTCCACCCTGCTTCTTATCCTACCATCTAAATCCTATTCATCTTTGAAATTCCTGCTCAAATTCTACTACTTCTGAGAGCTCCTCTAAACCAAGTTAACTAGGAGTATTCAACCCAGTGTAATTCCTCTAACTTGTGTATCACTAATTTGGCCTTTTGCACAAGTTGATGGATATTAATAGATTCTCATTTACATGCATCACACCACTGTATATACCGTTCAGAACCTAATTAGGTCTTTAGTAAAAAAATATTCCAAGTGAAAAGTTTATTGAGCCTTTAAGCTACATTTAGTAAAGAACAATGTGACCCTAGTAATAAAATGCTTAAAAATAAATCAGAGGCTCCAAGAATGCTCAATAGGAGGGTCCTTAGAGGTCCTCATGTCCAGCTCTTTCACTTGTCCATCTGTGATCCGGCAAGTCCCCATGGCCAGTGTGTGGCAAAGCTGAATCTAGCACCCAGGTCTTTCATTTTCCAGTAAGAAGATTGTCATCCATAAAAGTCAAACGCTGGATATATTTTGAAGCTATCTTACATCCTATAGTCTTGGAAGATAGATTTCCCCATTTTTAAAAACCTTAGAAATAAGGCCTGGACTTAGTCCTATTTTTACTCACTGTACAACCCTATAGTTTTTAAGAATAGTTGTTTTTTTTTCACTGTAGGAATTTATTTTTTTTTTAATTTTTATTTTTTTAATTGATTATGCTGTTACAGTTGTTCTATTCCCCCCTTCATTCCCCTCCACGCTACCCCCCCATCTCCACCATTACCCCCCTTTACTTTATGACCATGTGTCTCAAGTCCTTTAGATTCTATATTTCCCATGCTATTCTTGCCCCCCCATCTATTTTCTATCTACTGTCTATGCTACTTATTTTCTGTACCTTCTTCCCCTATCTCCTCCTCCCACTCCCTTGTTGCTAACCCTCCTTGAGATCTTCATTTCTATGTTTCCACTCCTGATCTAGCTGTCCTTTTAGTTTGCTTTCGTTTTAGGTGTGGTTGTTAATAACTGTGAGTTTATTGTCCTTTCACTGTTCATGTTTCCTTAACTTCTTTTTCTTAGGTAAGTCCCTTTAACATTTCATATAATAAGGGCTTGGTGATGATGAACTCCTTGAATTTGATCTTATCTGAGAAGCACCTTATCTGTCCTTCCATTCTAAATGAAAGTTTTGCTGGATAGAGCAATCTTGGTTGTAGGTCTTTGGATTTCATGACTTGGAATACCTCTTTCCAGCCCCTTCTTGCCTGTAAGGTCTCTTTTGAGAAATCTGCTGACAGTCTGATGGGGACTCCTTTGTAGGTGACTGTCCCCTTAGCTCTTGCTGCTTCTAGGATTCTCTCCTTCATTTTAATTTTGGCTAATGTAATGATGATGTGCCTTGGTGTGTTCCTTCTTGGGTCCAACTTCTTTGGTACTCTCTGAACTTCCTGGATTTCCTGGAAGTCTATTTCCTTTGCCAAATTGGGGAAATTTTCCTTTATTATTTGTGCAAATAAGTTTTCCACTGGTGGCTGTGCCTTTCCCCTTTCTGGTACCCCTATAATTTGGATATTGGAGCATTTAAAGATGTCCTGGAGGTTCCTAAGACTCTCCTCATTTCTTTGAATTCTTGCTTCCTGACTCTTTTCTGTTTGGCCATTATTTGCTTTCTTCTGGTCCACTCCATTGATTTGAGTCCCAGTTTCCCTTTCATCGCTATTGGTTTCCTGTGCAATTCCGTTCATTTCAATTAGTTTTGCCTTCATATGTTTCTCTAATTTGTGGCTATAATCAACCAGTTCTGTGAGGATCCTGATGACCAGTGTTTTAAACTGTGCATCTGAGAGTTTTGCTATTTCTTCATCGCTTAGGTCTATGGGCTCAGGGATTTTGAGAATTTGCGACATTTTTGGTCTGTTCTGGCCCTTTAAGTGTGAGGAGCGGCGCCTTGGACTCCCAGGTCGCTGGGCTGTAACGCTGTATGTGGGGGTGTGGTCAGAGCGGGGAAATGGCGGCGCCCTCTACTGCCGCTAGCCGCAGGGACGCTGGCCCCCGGTCGAACCGCCCACTCCCTCGCCTGTCTGCTCTTGCACAAATAGGCGACCCCAGTCAACACGCAGCACCGCTTCCCCGCTGTCTCCTCCACGGTCCCTCGCCTGGTCACTAGCTGGGTCGCTCACTAGGTCCAACCCTGCGCCTGGATTCCGCTTCTGGATTCCGCTTCTGGATTCCGCGCCTGAGCCTGTCTGACCGAGTCCTCCTGTGCAACCCCGCTTGACCAGCCACTGGTTTCGCCCCTTACCGGTCAGGCTGCAGAATTTGTTGTTAATGGACTTCCGAAAAGTTCAATTTTCCGTGTTCTGGCTGAGTTTTGTGTTGCTAATATTTAGTTGTCCCTAAACTTGGTTGTGTGAGAAGGCACGGCACATCCACCTATACCTCCATCTTGGCGGAAGTCAAGAATTGTTTTTAAACAAAGCTTTTAAGTTAGCCTTATAAATTTCCTGCACTGAAACACATCAAGGTTATTATTTAATCCTTTAAACATCAAGTAGACCTTTAAATTTATAAATATGCACTTTATCCTACTAGAATTGCATTAAAATCCCATGAATTCAAACAATGGTTTAAAAAAATACTTTCTGCCTTGGCTAGTGTGGCTTCAGTGGATTGAGTGCCAGCCTATGAATCAAAGGATCACAGGTTTGATTCCAGGTCTAGGGCACATGCCTGGGTTGCAAGCATGTGAGAGGCAATCATACATTGATGTTTCTCTCCTTCTCTTTCTCCCTGCCTTCCCCTCTGTAAATATAAAAAAATAAAATAAAATAAATTTTAAAAAAAGAATCTTTAAAAAATCTTTATGTACAAAACAAATATTTTGAGATGTATTACAATTATTTCCCTGGATATGAGATAAACAAGGTCCCTACTATGCCATCTTTATTCTTCATTCTCTGAAACCAAATACTCATTTATGTTCAGCCTTAAATATATTTATAAATTTACATGTATCTAACATATATGGTTCTAGTTAAAAGTAAATTTTCAGCAAAGAACGATTCTTTGTCTGAGAAAAGGTGATGCAATTATTACATATCACTGCATGATACAGGCTGTCTGGGATTATTAAAGGAGTCAGGTATGGCCAATTTACAAGTATCACCCCTGCACCTTGCTTTCATAGCTCACTGAGGGGCCCCTTGAGATATTTTTTACAAATGACTATTAGTATATTATTCCATCATATACCTCATGAGAGGAGGTTGTAACATCCGTTACAATAATCATGAACTATTTTGACTTCTTTGATAGGATATTACTATATATGTAATGGTTAAAATATTTTTTTTAACGTTGGTATAGCAAAAAGGTTCATTAAAATATAAAATTAAATGAAAGCAAAATGTTCCTAAAACAAGTTAATTACTCTTGGCTACAAAGAAAGTAACCAAAATTAAGGGGAAAAAAAGAAATACTACAAGTGCATTTAATAGCTGAAATATATAAACCAGTGCTGATCATGTATTGCCAGTGCCTAGCATAGTACCTTGCAGAGTAGTCACCATCTAAGCCAGGTTCTTACTTGCAGACAATAAAATCCACTCTGCTGAGATTAAGAGGAAGGGGATTTATATCATGTCATAAAATGGCTTATAGAATTCCTACATATGCCAGGGAACCAACTGTGAACCCTCTGTAGCCAGGAACAAGGTGGCAAGCAGAAACACCCAGGCACACCACAGAGCAGTTCCTGTGGAGACTTGGCTGCCTGCTCGTGTCACCAGAAATACAGGTGCCTCGGCAAAACTTTCACAACAGCTGCCACCCATCACTCCCCATGTCTGCTTTCCAGTGCCACATAGCTGCCTCTGCCAGATACAATTTGGGTCCACGTGAATCCAGCTGCGAGGAGTTAGTGACACACAGAGCTCAGCTTTCTCATTTCTCTCATTTTTAAGGCATGGTAGGTGGGGCAAGGAATGGGTAAAGTGAGTCAAGGGCCAGGGGCACACAAGAAATGTTTCATCAGAATCCCACAAGAGTTAATTAAACATATTGCTATGTTTGACCCATAGTGTGGGGAGAGGTTATTTCTCCACATGTTCTAAAATTTCACAATGCCTAGCTACATTTTTAGTGAAATCATTTGTTCAAAAGAAAATATATGGAGGAAAAAAAAGCCAACATCTAAGATGTTAGAAAAATAAAATAACTTGGTTACTCAAACTGTTGCTGTCCTTCTCCCCACCTTCTTCAGTATCATTACAAGGGCTCACACTTACTGAAGGCCATTGTGTCCAGGCTCTGAACTGAGTGCATTACATATTTTACCTCCTCAAAGTCTTCAAACAACCCACTGAGGTAGGCACTATAATTACCTAATTTTATAGGTAAGGTAACCAAGGAACATCAAGGTAAAATGACCCGAGTCAGGGGATAGTCAAGATCTGAGCTCACACAGCCTGTCTTGAAGTCCATGCTCTGAATAGTTACATAATTTCACACTATATTATATTATATCATAACTTTATATTACTATGATTCTTATTTGTAACTGGATTGTTACATCCAGAAAAAATAATACATATTCCTCCAGTGAAGAGAGCCTCATGCTTTTCGGGTGTGTAACAGGGTACGATAATGACATTATAGATGAAAATGACAAAGATCAGTATTTCCCAGAATTTTTACACGAAAATTTTTGCAACAGTAATTCTGCATTAATATAAGCTTTTCATTTAAAGAGAATTCACTTTGATGTATAACAGAAAATTACATCAAGGCATTAAATCTGTAAATCACTGTTAAAAATAGCTAACTTATTTTAGGAAAAGAAAACCTTCCGGTTTTTGATACATGTTCTTAGAAACATGAAAAATAAAATTGCTTTCCTCAACTGTCGTTTTCCATTTCACACATATTGATATTTCCATAGGTTTTAAATAATGATTAAATTAATAGGAACTGTTCTTAATAAATCCAAACCATAACTTCTTTCATGTGTAAATATTTTGGGGAAGACTGAGGTAAAAAGTCTGCTTAAGCATTAGGAAAACCTAAGAACTAGGAACAGCTTTAGAAGAGAAATTAAAAGAGGGTGATGAACTAGGAAGCAACTATGAAAAGTATTTGCAGGATGGGCATGAGACAGTATTCCAAAAAGGATGGTTCTGAGATCAGGTGAGACCAAGGTCAGAGCCCAGGTAAAACAAAACAGAAGGTGCCCTGGCCAGTGTGGCATGTTCGGAGCATCTGCCATACCCAAAGGGTTGTGGGTTCCATTTCCAGTTGGCCCATGTGCCTGTTTTGAACCCCACTTCAATCCCTGTTGCATGTTTGAAACCCAGTTCCAGGCACAGGAACATACAATTTCCTGGTCTAGGCATATATAGGAATCAACTAATCCCTGCTTCTCTCTCACATCAATGTTTCTCTCTCCCTTCCTCTCTCCAAAAACAGTAAAAAAATGTCCTCGGGTGAGGATAAAAAAATAAAATAAAACAAGACAGAAGGAAGGAATAAGACCAAGGACTATTTGCTTGACACACTTGTCAGCTGTGAATCAATGAAAAAAGATACACCCTATGGAATAAGCTAGGCCTGCCTATGAATTCTAAGTCTTTATAAAAAATATGTGGCATTGGGCAAAAGTTGTCAATATTTTTTGAGTCTTACTTATTTATACAATGGGTTATGATATTTCTTTAACTGAACTGCAAAGAAGAATCAATGGGACAGAATCATGCAGTTCCCAGCAGAGTCTGGCACTGTAGGTGCCAGGGGAACAAAGACTCTCTGCCCCCCAGACACAAAGCAGCTGTGCAGAGCAGGGCCAATTGAAAGACCTTTCATAGGCAGGCTGGGAAGCCCACAAGCACCCAAAATTTCATTCATAATTTAGTTATTCTGAGAGTCTTTATGACCCCAATTACTTTTCTAAACCATTAACAGAATCAATTTTTGAAAAATGTAAAGTCAAGGGAAAATAAAGCTACTTTAAAGTATTTTTCTCAATCACACTAAAAAACTATAAACTTACACTGTGGGCACTGCTACTTGATACGGTCATTGTTTTAGCTATTAAATTATTAAAGTTATTAGAATAGCTAAAACTGGTCCAACCAATATTAAAAACCATTGATTTGGAATATCACATTTTGAATTCTGGCTTTCAAAATAATTTACTATTATTTAAATACAGAGGTGACTATATTTGTTTACATAATTAATTTGCTATCATATTAGATCAGCAATTTTTAACCTTTTTCACCTTGTGGCACAAATAAGCTAATTACTAAAGTTCTGCGGCACACCAAAAAATATATTTTTTTCTGCTCTGACAAAAAAACAGATATAATTTTGATTCATTTACTCCGACAGCTATTGTTATTTTGGCTGTTGTCATTTTTTAAATTTGACAAGCTAACAAGAGGTCAGTGCCTATGACTAAATAGTCAGGTACTATGTTTTACAAATTCTGTGGCACACCACTGTGCCACAGAAAACAAGCTGAAAATTGCTATATTAGATGAATCGATGACTTTACATGATATTATAACAGAACACAATCTGTGAGACATTTATTTCCCAGTTTTTTTTTTTAATTTAAAAAGTCTTGAATTAGCCCTGGCTGGTGTAGCTCAGTGGATTGAGCACAGGCCTGCAAACCAGAGAATCACGGTTCGATTCCCAGTCAGGGCACATGCCTGGGTTGCAGGCCAGTTCCCAACAGGGGACACACAAGAGGCAACCATACATTGATATTTCTCTCCCTCTCTCTTTCCCTTCCCCTGTAAAGGTAAATAAATAAAATCCTTAAAAAAAGAAAAACGTTTAAAAAAATAAAAAGTCAAATTAATACAAGCAGCCTTATGTCTGAAAAAAGATTTTTAACATCTTAGAGTTTATTTCAAATTCAACACAATACTAGTCACCACTAAAATAATTTGATACTTTCAAATTTAGAAAAACATTTTTAAAATTACCATGTCACACGGTGATGCTCACAGGGCCCTGGGCCTTAAGGCAATTTTAAAATTCAGTAGTGGTCCTTGATCCACACAGTATGGACCAAGTATGCCACCCAGAGGCAAAAGGAAGAAATGCACCTTAGATTTTAAAGTGTGAAACTTAATAGACGTTAAAATTAAAAAAATTATTTATTAGTTATCTTATTAAAAACAAGAAAAATTATAATGCTTTTTCTGCATGACCAAAGGCTTTAGTACCAGATTGCATAAAAGATGGCTCTTGAGAACTCTCACAATATGGAAACAAGCCCTGAGATGGTAGTCGTCACAGGTGCAAAGTTTGCCAATTAAAAAAACTGAATTTAACTGCACTATTTAAGGTAAAAGCTTTCTTTTCCCTTTATAATATAACATGTGTTTCCAGAAGTACATATAAGTTCTGGAACAACCACCAATGACCTATTTAGACATGTGGGCCACAGTTAAACTAATTACCAGAGATATTTCTTATTTAAATGAGAAGTTTCTTTAATTGGAAGATCTGTGTAATTTTCTTCTGGCAAAGGAGTAAAGTTTATTTAGAGTAATTCTGTTTGGCAGCCAGGGCTTCTAAAACATATACCAATAATTGTAAAGGTTAGAGCAAAATAGTTAATTCTATTCAACAAAAAATGTAAAAAATAGGGAGATTATAAAATAGATTTATGATATCCCCATTTTGTCTTAGAAGTTTAGACAATGGAACTAATGGGCCATCATTTAAGACTGGTGTATTTTTTGCCCTTGCTGGTGTGGGTCAGCAAATTGAGCGCCTGCCTGTGAACCAAAGGGCTGCTGGTTTGATTCACAGTCAGGGCACATGCCTGGGTGGTGGGCCAAGTCCCCATTAGGGGGCACTCGAGAGGCAACCACAGGCTGATGTTTCTCTTTCCCTCCCTTTCCCTCTCTATAAAAATAAATAAATAAAATCTTTAAAAAAAGGATTTATGTGTTTTACAATGAACCACAAAAGATCAAATTAACAAAAAAACATGGCATACATTATAATGTGAAAATGATTTTAAGTATAAAATTTGAAAACTTTTTCTACACTGTGAAATCTTATTTTTCGAAATAATGTTTTGGGTTCTCAAATGTTATATTATTTAACCTCATTTTATTGTTTCATTTTCACTCCAACATACTTAAAAATAGAAAGATGTTTCTAAACTCACACCTATGTATATGACTTTCAAGAAAATTCATTCTAGAAATACTGTTTACTTCCAACTTTAAATGTTTTTATTTAATTAAAAGATTCTACAGTTATTTCTGAGTAATTTTTTTCTGCTAAAACTTAGCAAAATACTGCTTGCAAGTGCAGCAATATTAACTACAGCATCGTCTCTTGGATCTGTCACTGAGGGATCTCATTATTATCTGTGAGAGTTAACTCTCTTCCCTATTTATACCACATGCCCTGAGTCACAACATTCTGCAAAAGATGCTTCCACCTGCAATGATGCCTGCAAAATACCTGAGCACAGAGCACAAACAATTCTACTTTCCCATCTATTTCCATTATTTAGGAAATAAATGAGACTATGGGTCTAAGTCTAGCCTAATATAAATGTCCTCTACACAATGCTGAAATTGGAGCAAATATAACAAAAACAACTCGGATGGTCAGAATGGCTATTAACTTCAGATAAAAGGTCAATGATCAAAGAAAAAATTGTTAATCAGGGATCGTATTGCAATAGTTTGGTTGGGAAGATTTAAGTACACTGTGAAGCAACAAAGAAAAGTTGTGTTAAGCCCCGAAGCCCTGGTTGGTGTGGCTCAGTGGACTGAGCGCTGGCTTGGAAACCAAAGGGTTCCTGGTTCAATTCCCAGTCAAGGCATATGACTACTTAGGGCACAAGCTGGTTGCAGGTCAGTAGTGGTGCGCTTGAAGGCAACCACACAATGATGTTTCTCTCCCTCTCCTTCTTTCTCCCTTCCCCTTTCTATAAATAAATAAATAAGTAAATAAAATTTTTTTTTAAGATTTTATTTATTTATTTTTAGAGAGGTAGGGAAGGAGAGAAGGAGAGAAATATCAATGTATGGTTGCCTCTGGTGAGTCTCCTGTTGGAAACTGGCCTGCAACCCAGGCGTGTGCCCTGACTGGGAATCGAACTTCGATCGTGTGGTTCGCAGGCCCACACTCAATCCACTGAGCTACACCAGCCAGGGCTAAGTAAATAAAATCTTTATTAAGAAAGAAAAGGTGGTTAATCAGGAGAATGACCTCTTACGTATATCCTAGGGGTATTGAAAAGTCTGTATCTGCATCACACATTCAAGAATGAAAGAAATACAGAAAGGATGACTACTTACAATTCACGAGTGATTCAAGTTCATTAATAAATATCTACACTAGCTCAAAAACTGGTAAAGACCTAGTGGTAAAATTAAATGCCTTAAAATTTCTTGGCTCTTTCCTTCTTATTCTTCCCATCCTCAATGCTACCATCTTAGTTCTTATCATTTAAAAAATAATTATACATTCATTTAACTACTTCCCAATTAATATGTCTCCAGGCCCAACTTCCTACTTCATCCTACCACTTTCACATTTTTTAAATCCATCCTCCAAGCACAGTCCAGAATAATCTCTGTGAAATACAAATCAATCACATCACTTGTTTGTTTGACATTCACACACAAAAATCAAGAGTCAGGGTGTTCCTGGCTTCTTTCCTGTCCTCTACTCACTGGCAGGAGACTTCTCAAGGGAGGAAGGTCAGGGTCTGGCCACACTCCACCCTGTATACCCAGGGTCTACAAAAGGACATTATTGCTAATGACTCCTTTGGCCACCTCCTTTCAACTTAACCACCAATATTTCTTTGTGGAAGAAATGAAAGTAACTCCTGATCAAGAAATGTCAGGACCCCTAATTTATGAATGAGGTCTTACACAGATACATTCTAACTTCTACAACAATAGTTTTCAGACATTTGAACATTTTTTAAAAGACCAGGATCATTTTCTTCAAACAATATGTAATGTAGAACCCCAACAAAAAGTGGTTGAACAGCCTTTTTTTGAAGCTGACAACATAAGCAAAGGTTCGATTATATAGAAGTGCATAGAATAAAATTCAATGCAAAGTCAGTGAGAAGAAGAAACAGGTATATGATAAAATCTTATTTCCATTTTGGAAAGACCAGTGTGGTACTGTGTATGAAAGAGTCAAAACTACCTAGAATTTTAACAGTTCTTATGTATTTCCATAAACCCTGATTTGACTTGCAGAGTTACATGCACATTCCCAATAATGGGCTACCATGATAAAGGAAACACAGAATACCTGATCCTCACTGGTTAATCCCAGGTGCATCACAAGGTAAAAATGCACCAGGAAGTCTGAGTTTGGCAGAACATCCTGGCGTCTGGTCATCATGGCACAGATCAATTTGTAGGCTTGTAGTTTGCCTTCCTTATATTCATTTGGCAATGTTGTTGCCTGCCAAGAAGATGATGTTTAAAGATTTAATCAACTCCAGATGCAGCAGAGCATTCCAACATTTCATTTATTTTTCAGTTTTCCACATGGAGATGTGGGATGCATTGGCTTTACTAATACCGAGACTGTCTTCAAAACATCCAGTATTGGGCAATTACATTTTTTAAAACTCAATTTCTGGAAGGAAGAGGAAATTACAATAAAGGAATAAAAACATATCGACTTGCCTTAAATAGCCATGATGCAAACATTCTGAGTGGTGGGATCAAGACCGGAGGGGATGGAGAAGACTGGTTATCCGGGCTTACTGCTAGATTATCTCGTATCTAATTCACAAAAAGAAGACTTAGGGAACAACACAGTTTATCCCAACAATATTCCAATATTGTGTTCCATGGTCAAATAGCTTCTTCCAATAAAATTTCTATAAATTAAATGAAAACCTACAATGTTTACAAGTTTTTGAGATCTACTGTCCTTTCAAATTATATGTCTAACTTACCATATGTGGTTTTAGATGTAATACAAAATTAGGGCATTGTTTTTCTTTGAATATTAATGCCTGAAGAGATGCTGAACTCTAAATGGTAAGAAATGGTTCAACAAGTTATACTGTATAAACATAAATCATGGATTGAAAAAAAATGGAGAAGTATATGTTATTAACACAAACAAAAACCAAAATGAAAATCTAAAGTACTCTAACAAAAATTTATTTATCTGTAGAAATAAGACCACTTTTATTATTACTTATCTCTATGGGGAGGTGATATCAATTTACTTCTTAGTATTTTTCTACATTTTTCAAATCTTATACAATAAAACCAGTATCAGTTTTATAAAAAGAGTAATTAAAATTACTGAACAATGCCCTATTCTTCAATATCCTATAGTAATATTACATTTGTACATTAATGAAATAATTATTTCATATTTATAAAATGACCAAACTATAAGTATTATTTCTTCTTTGATAATCAAACATACTTCATGTAAACAACTAATTTTTCTTCCAGGGTATGTTCAGTAATGACTTACAACACAGTTTTTATGTTAAACTGTCAATTTTTCCATATTAGAATAAAAGGTAACATAGCAAGAGTACCTTTGCTAGTTTGTACCAGAGTTCATAGAGATAGCCAAAAACTTTGGCATGGATCTTCGGTGACTGGATATTATTCACATCTCCAAGGATTCCCAAGATTCTTCGCCATAACACAGCAGCAGAGTCTGGGTGCCAACCAGTGAGGTTCCCTCCAGCAATTATGCTGCAGTCATCTGCAAGGCATTCGCTGCTATCTACGGCGAAAAACATGTGTGTTAACCCTGGAAACACAATCTTGATTTCATCATGGAACCTTTTTCTTTAATGAAAATTACCAGTGCTTCAGGGTAAAATCATCAAGATGAAAATTGCTATTTGACAATTTTTACTGAATTATTTAAAAAAATAAACTAATTTGTTAAGAATAGTTTTGGGAATTATACAAAAATTACTAAGATAATATAGAGGGTTCCCATATACTCCACATCGAGTTTCCCTATTACTAAACATCCCAGATAAATATGGCACATTGTTACAATTAATGAACCAATATTAAACAATTATATAAAGTCCATACTTACTCAGTATGGACTTTAGGTAATTTTACTCAGACTGCTTTAGGTAATTTTAAGCTAATGACTTTATTCTGTTCCAGGATTCAATCAGGATATCTCAGTGCATTTAATTGTCATTTTTCCTTAGCCTGCTTTTGGCTATGACATTTTCTTAGATTTTCCTTCCATTTTAAGACGTTGACAGTTTTGAGGAGTCCTGATCAGAAATTTTATAAAATCTTCTTTAACTGATATTTGTCTGATGTTCTTATGATGAATTTTTTCTTTTTGGCCTGTGTTCCTGTAATGAATGTTTCTTACCTATGACGGATGATCCTTTCCCAATATTCTTATATTTAATTGGAATTATTTGTTTAGGATTTTTGCTGATACTCTTTTAAATAAGATAGACCCCAACTTTTCCTTTTTAAGTATGCACCTTATCTGGTTTCATTATGAAGGTAACACAAGTTAGATAACAGAAGTTAGGGAGCTTTCTTTCCTTCTAGTATCTGGAACAGGTTGTATAAAATAGTTTCTCTTATTTGAAGTTTCATAAAACTAGGAATTGGCCTTTATTTTTATAAATATATTCAAATTAACTTACTATATTATTTACAATTTTTTAGTTCTGTTCCCTTTTTACCCCCAATATTCTTTTCTTAATCAATCTTGATAGTCGTTTATTTTATTTTTTAAAGACTTGTTTCTGATAGTCCCCTCTATTACTTTCTAGCATATGAATGTGCACTTTGCTTTACTAGTTTCATTTTTATTAACTTCTATATATTATTCTGCCACTTTCCCCTAATTTTTTAAATAGAATACACAGATAAATTTTTTCTCTTTTAACATAAAAACCTATTTTCCTCCATATAGTCTTCAGCTATATTCTAGAGCTTTTGATATGTAGTCTTTACTGTAGTCCAGTTTGAAATATTTCCTAATTTATAATTTAATTTCTTTTTGGACTTATATAAGGTACAGGGGATAGTTTCTTAATGTATTTTTGTTTTATTATTCTTTTGTTCTCAATTTATATTATCACATTTAGAGAATGTGGTATAATTTCAAATTTTGACATTGGTTGAGACTTGCTTAAAAATGCAGTCAGTCAATTTCTGTAAATGTTCCATGTGCTTTTAATTATACATTTTAACCACATTTTAATTTAGTTCAAAGTATTACATAGGTATAAGATATCTCCATTCAATATATAAATATCTCCACTAATTGTATTATGTAGGCTTCTCTAGTCTAATATATTCTTAACTCATCAATTTCTTAGAGTTATTAAAATTTTCTACTATAAATATGGTTTTATCAGTAGTTCCTTATAATCCTGTCAATGTTTGCTTCATATATCTAAAGGTTATGAAGTTCATATAAATTCAGAATTACTGCTGTTACTACCAAATGATTTCTGCTTTAAAGTTTATGTGACATATATATGTATAGTTAGACCAGTGTTTTCTTTCTTTCTTCTTATCTATCAATGTGTTTATTTAATTAGGATCTCCTTTGCCTTGCTTCTCTTTTAAATCTTTGGAGGGAGTTTAAAAAGTTGTGTCCTACCTCTACTACTAACCCCCACCCCCGTCTCTTTTATCTTACACCAATTGTTATTAACATAATTATTCCTAAAGTTGTATTCCTCACAAATTTCCCACACAAATGAAGACAAACTGATTTCTAGGCAATTATTAATTCCTACTCTCATTGAATACATATGTTGTTGGTGCTTTTAGTGCCTACTCAAAGAAACTCAAGCACAGTTGGTGGGTGTGAGGAACTCAAGTAGAGGAATGACAAGACTCAATGAGGAACAAAAAGGAGTGAATCTGACAAGGAGCCGAGGCAGATTCAAGAAAGGTCTGCATCCTTTCCTGCACCCAGGACAGCTGGTAATAGCTTATTTTATTAGACATTAAAAGATCCCAAAACACCGAAACAAAAGATTTAGTGAGGATGGCACATAGTGTCATGGAAAGGCCTTACTCAAACAAGAGCAGTGTTCCTTCTTTAAAGGAAAACATCTGTATTTCCCATATAAGAAGCATATAATCCCTTAAAGAGACACAATAAAATGTGCAGGTCTAATTCAAAATGAAATTCCTAAACACTGTGACTCAAAGACAGGGGGTATAGAGAACAAAAGCCTGATTATGGGTCTTTTCTTCTCTGAAAGAGACTCATCCTCCTAATGTTTAATCTGTAAAATAAGTGCAATACCAAACATCTGTCTGTCAAGAAGGTATGATGAAGCTTTAATGAAAGTTTATAAATCAACACAAGACTCCAAATGAATACAGAGCATAGTATGGCATTTATTTTTCTCGTAAAAAATACTATATCTTTAATCCCTTGAGGGGTATTAAAAAGTAAGGGGATTAGATGATTTATAGTTCTGTTTAACCCTCCCCATCATTCCTAAAAGGCAGCCACACACTCCAGTCACACTGGAGCTTTGCTTGAGTGACACTATGAGGTAAAAAGGCTAGGTACCTCACCATCTGCACCTCCTTGCTACCTGCGAACTAATACATTCTCAGTTATAAAAAGGACCCTATCTAAAAAAATGTTTCAATACTCCTATGCTCTCTGAAAAATTTATACCTCAGTAATAAAATACTAGGTAACATTCCCATCTAAACATGTTGAGTCTTTTAGAAGTATCTGAAATAATTGCATGTCAATATTACTGTGAAAATTTTTTTTAATGAGATGAAATGTTTTTGCCCCAAACTACTGCGCTCATGGCATAAGTCACAGAACAGATGCTGACATTTTACATGTAGATGGTTCCTCAGTGAAACAGTACTTAATGAAAAACAGGGATTTGGGAGAGTTCAGAAAATTTCATGTTCACCCAAAAATGCCAAATATTTAGTTTTATTTTCTTTTTCATGAGCAAGCTAGTATGCTAACCTAGTATCTTTTCATTTCATTATTACTAAATGCAACAGGGGCATTTAAATATTTCTTATGAACTGGAAACTCTTGCGAACAAATAAAATATCTCTCTCTCTCTCTCTCAATATACACATGATTTTAACAGAGCAATATAAAGTTTAGAACTTTGCAAATATGCAGAAAATTTGTCATAAAATAAGTCTTGGTAAAATAGGCACTTATGACCAAATGATTTCACACAGGGGCAATTTTATGTAGGGGTGGTAGAGTGTTAAAGAAACATAGCAGGCACTTTAGAAATGAATTTCTCTTGTGATTTGAAATTAAAGACAAATCTAAAGGCTCAACTGAAGCACCTTAATCCTGGGACCAGAAAAATCAGGCCTGACCTTTTTGAGGGTCCAAAATGGAGAAGTAGCAGGTCTGCTGGTGTTCTGTTGGCCAGCACTACAGCCTGACTTTCTCTCCCTCCTTATCCGCTTTCCAAGATGAGCAACCCATTAGACAGATCAAAGCCAAAATGCTGAGAGAAAAAAAAACCCCGTCTAATGGCAGACACAGCTGACAACCACACCATTTAGCCAAAATAGCTTTGGTGGCAGGTAACAGTGAATATAATTCATATGCATAGCTATAATTAAAAGCAGAAGTGCTAAAAGGATTTCTATAACAATATTTGGAGGCAGGGCTGTGATAAATATAGTAAATAAAAAAGGTTTTGAAATTGAATATCACATTTTTTATTACTAAAAATGTTAAAATTTAATTGTTGCTTTAACTAAAAACAATAGTCTAAACTTAAGCAGAGTGTCCAACCTTTTGGCATCTCTGGGCCACAGTGGAAGAGGAACAGTTGTCTTGGCCCACACATTAAATACATTATGACACGTAATAACACACAAACAAAAAATCTCATAATGTTTAAGTGAATTTACGATTTTGTGATGGACCACATTCATAGCCATCCTGGGCCACATGCTGCCATGAGCTGGACATCCCTGTTCATTCATTGATTTGGCTATTTACTAATGTTCCTCTTCTGCCCTGTATAGTTCTGGAAGTCAAGAATAAGTTGTGAATAACAATGACACCCTCCTCGAGATTATATTCCAGTAGGGGAAGAACACTGACCTTCTCCCCGCTAAACCAAAACATTGGATACCATTTCTTACTAAACCTTATGTTAAAACACATCACTGACCTGAAAGGAACCTGAAGGGGGAAGAACACCAAAGCTGACTTTTTCCCTTGAGGGTTCTGCCACTCCTTAGAGTTCTTAAAGTTTTTCTGATAATAAAAAGAAAGTTTTAATTATGCTGCAGTTAAATTAGTGACTAATAACTCTATTTTGGTTAGCTTTTAAAAACATATCATTTAAGAAAACCTTCCCTACCCAAAGGTCTTAAGATATTTTTAGAAGGTATTCTTCTAAAAGTTTTAAAAACTTCCTTTTAATGTTTAAGTATTTTATCCATCCACAGCCCAATTGACTGTGGGCATGGTGTAAGGTAGAGATTCTATTTTATTTTTTTTCTATTTGGCTAAATACTTGCCCCACAGGCATAAAAGGATAAAACTAATGCTTTCCTTGCTAGATCTGGACTGCCACCTCTTTCATATTCCTGTGTGTATTCAGTAGTTTATATTCTATTCTATTACTCTATTTGTCTATCTCTGTGATTCAAACTTTCTGTACATGAACCTCATAGCACTTATCACATTATTTGTCACTACAAGGAAATGTCTAGTTTTCTTGGTAAGCTATTAAGTCAGTTGTGGTTATGATTATTCCTGTTTTTACTTCTTATAGCATCAAAATCAGTATTTCCAGTTTGTAAGCTTATTTGCTAAATCAGAGATTATGTCAGCAGCAATATTCTTAGTTAAGAGTCATAAATATTCTTCAAAATCATTACGTCAACAGAACAAAGTTGATAAAGGTATCAACTGATGCTCTGGATCCGGAACCTCCAGATCAGGAAAGGACTGTTCCTGCCCCTCCTAGGGTTAATAATTCCAAAAGACAGCCAACAACTCACCAGGAATTACCTCCCAACTATCTCCTTTATCTGGCTCTTTCACATCAAGCCAATATAGCCCCCTGCCACAGTCACCACAGGGCCTGGCACTGGACAACCGGGAACAGCATCTATGCTCTAGAGTTAGCTGAAACTGTTCAAACTAGCTATCCTATGTCTGCTTACTCTGGCTTGCCTTTCCTTGCCTATGCAAATGACATTAAGGCTGTTGCACAGTTTTCCCCCTCTTTCCCACTGTCTCCTGACCGACTCTGGTGCTTTTCTGTATGGCTCACCTGCACAGCAGGCCAGGGCTACTGCTTCTAGGGACCTGTAAGTATAAAGTTATTTCTTCATGATAATCACTTGCATGTCTGCATGTCTTACCATACAGATTAAAACAAATCCCTGGTACATTTTGACAGAAGGCACAGTTAATTTAGCTGTTATTTTCAGTAAACATGAAATGATTTAAATGAGAAAGCAAATATAAAACTAAACTGTTATTTTGCCAGAGGTGAAGGAATTTGAGATTTTAGAGATTTATTGTTCTAAGCATTTGAAAACTGGTAGAATTATTCAATGAGAAACAGAGATACTCAAATTGTTTGATCACTATCTTGGCATGTCCTAAAGGCCAGTCTAACAAGAGTTTTATTTTGTATGTTTATAAGAAAATCCTCTTAAGAACAGAAAGTTAAATTCATAACTGTCATAATCCTTAAACCTTATCATATTACAGTTTGTCCTTTTCACAGATGACAACGTGAACTATTGAACTGAGTGTACTGATTCTCTACATTAGCATTTCAAAGAAGAGCTAAGTACCTGGAGGAGTTAATCATGACAGAGAGAGTGCACCATATACAATTACCTCACATAAGTTTATTAAATTGAGCAATCCCATGTATACTCTGAAATGGGATCAAAACTAATCTTTCCAAAGGACAAAGGAAGTAATCACCCAATTTTCTTTCCTTTCAATAAAAATAATTAAAACTAGTTTCTGTTTAAATAAATTCAACTTATTAAAGATTCAGTATTGCCTTCAATAGTGCCACCATGAGTAACCCTTAGGTAGTCTGTATATTAAACCCAGAGAAGCCATTTACTCCATAAATGTATTAATACTTTTCAAATAGTTTAAAGGGTTTTGCGGTTGTAATTTTAATAGCAGTGCAGTGGAAGGAAGTAGACAGCACTGCATGTGGAGTCAAAACACTTTAAAATTCAGTTCTAACTCTGGTGCTTACCTTCTAGCTAGACTGAATTTCTCAGGGACTAAGTTTTCCCATCTCTAAAACAGACTATGTAAGACTTAGCCTTCTTACCATACAGAATCAAGTTCTTTGTAAAGGGGTTAGATCCCATAAAAATTTACAGTATTATTATTCAAAATCATTATACATAACTATATAAAAACAATTTAAATCACTTTAATAGTAAATGAAAATTTGAGAAGTACAAATTGCTACCCAATAATTTATAAACTAAGCACATATTTTGCCAACCATTTTCTCATTGCCTTTGCAAGGATTCTACCATTGGCAGATTTGAATACATAGACCAAAAATGTCTACTATCTTTTAAGGAGAGCACTGCAGCATTATAAGGCAGTAAGTATGTTATTCACTTACAGCTAACTGGTCTGTTTTTCTTTGTTTAATTATTCTATTCTTAAAACACATACATATTAAATACACATTAAGATCATATTTCTTGGTCTTACCTATCTTATAGATAAAAGATTTTATCATACACCACTTTTCTATGTAAATTTTATGAAGTTTTAATGTTACTCCCTCAAAATTTCCAAAACATCATAGACTTTGGTTAAATTTGACATTAGGATGAATAGAAACCAAAGTTTGCTTTTTTTTAAGTAGTTAAGAAAAACTACTTAAAGTAAAACTTTATATGAAAATCATTTTTGGCATTTTAATAACAACTTCTACTCAACATATGATTTATAGCTTGCTGTTTCATAAAAGATATCTGTATGTAAACATGAGCGTGGTAGACCTGGAAAGAGTTGGCTATGGTCAGCATTTTCCACACCAAGTTTCTCAGAACACCTCTCTTGACACAAAAAGTAAGCAAAACAAATACCCAACTCTCTTTGGGGTTACCATTCTCAACAGCCCTGTCACAAAGGTGAGGGAGCTGAACCTTTCAAGGTTTGTATCCCCAGGGTCACACATTATACATGCATGTGCATATGTATGTGTACATATGAATACTCTGTGCACCAGACTTGTATATTCACTCTTTTGTTCCTCCAACAACCCTATAGTAGGGACGATTATTATACCTAATGTACAGAAAAGAAGAGGAAGGGCAGCAAGATTAACTCACTTGCTCAAAGTCACCCAGAAATTACTTGGCAAAGCCTGGATGCAGACCCAGAAAGTTTGGCTCTGTAGTCCACATGCGAATCGTAAAAATACCATACTTGGGGGCAAAAGGTGCCAAAAAATAGAGAGTATAACATCATTTTTAAAAGTTTAAAAATATGATATATTTGAATGGTTGAGGACAGATATATGTGGTAGATCTATAAATAAATCAAGGGATTATAAAAATTTTTGAGATAGAGTCACAGAGTAATGAAAGAAGGGAAGGGACTTGAGAAGGCCCTCTAGGAAATCTTACTGATTTAGATATTGTATTTTTTTAATTTAATTAATTTATTTTTAGGGAGAGAAAGGAGTGGGGGGAAGAGACAAAGAGAGAGAGAGGCACTGATTTTTATTCCACTTATTTATGCATGCATTGGGTGCTTCTTGTATGTGCCCTGACCAGAGACCAAACCCCCAAACTTGGTGTATCGGGACAACGCTCTACACAACTGGGCCAGCCCGTCAGGGCTGTTGTTCTATTTCTTAAGTTGTGCACTATGCTCACTGGCACTCACTTTTTATAGTAAAATTTCAAAAATATATTCATCAGTAACCTATTCAAAGTCTAAAACTTATTTTAGATTTAGGGCCCTTATAAAGCGAATAAAATCACTCTTCTGTTTTCAGAGTCAGGGATGTCAAAGGCTTGACATGAGTATCATCACCTCCTCCTTTGATGGACAGTGGCTGTAGGCTTCTTTCCATTATTTGGCCACTAATTTAGAACCCTCTCCACATGTCTCAAAATTCATGACTGATTATAAACAGGTGATTGGGGCTGCAAAAAGCAATCTGGTTGGAGGTGGCACACTTATCATCATTGTGCTAAAGGACCCCTAAATTTCTTATAACTAGGAAACCATGGGATCTCCCAACCATTAGCACTGTTGCCTCATTTTCAAAGACATGGTTACCTGTTAAGTTTGAAGTATCAGTGGGACTCAGTTGTAACCAATGGCGGGCATCAGAGTCAGCCACAACATCTGTAGGAGAGTTCAGTTCTGTATCTTCCTCACAGGTTTGCCATGAGCTCATGGACAATGCTGCCTCATTGTCACAGCCCAAAGCTGTGTCACTGCTGACACTTTCACCTGGTGCAACGGAAGAAACAAAGCCTGAGATAACTAACAGCTGGAAATTAGAATGCTCACAATTACCTACACACAAGTAAATAAACACCTGACACAGCAGGAGTCATAAAGGACAGAAGGACTCAAAACGTGCCTTTGTGGTGCTCTTGCTAAATTAAATAAAGCTTTTAAGTGCAGGGCATTAATAATTATTATAGTTCCACTATATATCACACAAGTAGCATTGTTTTCAGGGGCTTCAACTC
This sequence comes from Artibeus jamaicensis, assembly GCF_021234435.1. Taxonomy (NCBI): domain Eukaryota; kingdom Metazoa; phylum Chordata; class Mammalia; order Chiroptera; family Phyllostomidae; genus Artibeus; species Artibeus jamaicensis. The sequence continues at coordinate 4,080,537 of NW_026521913.1, forward strand.
AGTTATACCATATACCCAAAGGATTGCATCAATTCCTTAAGTTTTGTACTGCAACTTATAAAACTATAAAATGGGGGTGGGTGGAAGAAAAGGGGGAAACTGGTTTACCACAAACGCAAGTTTATTCTACTGGCTAGAAGAGTCTACATTTTGAGCCTGATGTCTAGACCTCAACTCAGGCTGAATCACCCAGGATCACTAGAGGATGAGGTATTCTACTGCAAAACATCTCTAATAGAAACTCTCTCCTTCACATACTAAAATGTAGTTTGTCAAAATACAATGATGCTTTCAAAAGCTACTAAGCCTTAGAGAGTTATTTTGTCTAACACAAAACAGACCTAGAGAGTTTACTCTTCCAGGTCTCCTGTGTGCTTCATAACAATTTTATGTGTCTACCCTTTCTGTCGGCTCACACTTTCAGCTACTTTTTGTTTCTGTAGCTGACAGTCCCCAGCCTTACTGCATCTAATCTGCTTTTCATTTTCAAAGAACTGAAAGTTGGCCCAGCTACTAGCCTGTTAGGTAACTTACTTCACTGCCACAGAACTCTAAGCCAACAGGGGCTGAAGAAGGAGACTAAGAGAAGTTCCTCCATATCCCACCAAGAACACCCTGGACCTGAGTTGTTTACTACGTTGCTCTGAGAAGAGGATGGCTCAGCACTTGCTCTTGAGAAAGCAGGATTTTGGGCCACATTAGGGCCACATTTTACAGCATGTGATAAAATGTGTAAGGATTCTAATAAAATTTTATTTTTTAAGTACTTATACTATTGATTTCAATATACTTTTGAAGCCATTTTGCTACTGGATGGTGGGTAAACTCTAGGGAAGATCATTTTTCCTTCTTGGTTTGCCTGCTCACCTAGCTATCAGCCTTGGTTGTGCCTCTCTGGGGAAAGGTCTGGTGCTGGTGGGGAGGGGAGGTGGTGGAGACAGGTAACTCTAAGGTACAGGTAACTGACTGGGACTGTACCTATTATATGTGTGAACTAAATGTCCATCAATCCTGACTCCAGGAATAAAAATGTCCCATTTCACAACCACATCTCTTCAGATGATAGCATTTAAATTAGAAAGTAAACAGAAAATGAAATACAACAACTCTAAATCTGGATGAAAACAGATCACATTTCTGGAACTTACTCTTCTGTCTTTCCCTACATTTTCCTTGCATCTGCTGTAAATCATCTTTTGAATCCAATTCAGCAGAGCTGCTGCTTCTTCGAACTAAAACCTTCAGACAAAGGAAATAATTTATTTGTTACAGGAAAGTTTTAATTATTACAAGACTGGAAAGTTTTTAGTCTACATTTCTAAAGAAAAAGGAATAAATAATAGTAGCAACAAAAAAACTGAGTGCTGCTTCTATTTAAAGCATGCGTTCACAAATTATAATTGAATTATAAATTACTCACAATCTAAAACTTATGGCTTCTACTTTGTCAACTGACATTCAATTAAACTGATTTACTGAAAAAATACAAAATTATATGAAAATACTATATTTTAAAGTTCTCTTTGTTCCTCTGCTCAAACACACATATATAGTGAATGCAATTCTCCAGAAGGTCTAAGTTTCCCAAAGATGGTAAGTCTGCTGGCAGGGAAGGAATAAACTCAACCAACAGTTTTCTAAAAGTCACTTAGTGCATTGTTAAATGTGCAACAGACTTTCCTGAGCATCATTCAGCATTAGACCCTCTATTAAATACAGAGCACTAAAATATTTGGAGGCAGTCTGCATCCTATAAAATTTATGCATTGTTTGGAGAGACAAAACATATATAAATTACACGAAATGATTACAAGGTACACAAGCAAACTATGCAAATAAATTCTCTCTACAAGGTATGCAGAATAAAGTGTTACCTTAATTGGTCACAGTAATAGGACAGTTGTTCGAGAAGGCAACAGACATAAAGTGGTAGAGAGAAGGCAGGAGGGGATTCAAGGAAGGAAGCACTGAATGGTAATCGGCAAGTTCTATGTGTAGGAAATGAAGCTGATTATAGCAGGCCATGCAGGGCAGGCAGGTGAAGAGAAAAAAGATGAAGAAAATGCAGCCCGCCTTCTAAAACAGGCAGCTGCCAGCAGGCCTTCGACATCAGGTTTAGGAATTTCAACCCAATATTGACAAAATGAGGAACTGTATGTTCTAGACAATAAGTTATTGTGATTAAAAACATATCTAGAAAGAAAAGTCTAGTAGTTATCTGCAGGATTAGTGTTAAGAAAAATTGTTCTGGAACTGTTATGGTGATTCAGGAATAAGCAGATAAGGCTTTTGTTGGTAAAAGGAGGGGAAAGAGAGAGAGGGAAAACGTAAATAAGAAACTGGAATTCTACCTAGCAGAAAGAAAGAAGGAGCTTATGCTAAGTGAAATTAGCCAGGCGGTGAGGAGCAAGTACCATATGATCTCACCTTTAACTGGAACATAATCAACAAAAGAAAAAAAGCAAGTGAAATATAACCGGAGTCACTGAAAATAAGAACAATGTAACAATAGCCAGAGGGGAGGTGGAGGGGACAGGGGAGAAGAGTTTTCAGGAACTACTATAAAGGACCCATAAACAAAACCAAAGGGGAGGGTGGAAGCTAGGGAGAGACATGGGTTTGGATGGGGTGGGGGGAGAGGGGTGGGGAGAAAACACAGACAACTGTAACTGAACAACAATAAAATAATTTAAAAAAGAAAATGCTGAAGAATGGCAGACAAAAGATTATAATCAGCTGAATATGACAGTGGAATAAATTGAAATCACAAAAGGAAATGAACCTAGGGGACCATGAGAAGAATGGTGACAAAAGAAGTAAGGGAAAAAAAGGATAATCAACAAAGGAACTGAGAAAGTTTCTCATATTTGAATTTTCATCTGGGCTCAATATCCAAAGACAATGTCCGGTAAGTAGGCAACAAAAATTCAGGATTGTGAGAGAAGATAAATGCAGAAATCAAGATGTAAATTTAAGGTCCTCCAGTGTAGAATATATTAAGAAAACCTCTATTCAATGAACCATGTAAAAGAACAAATATTAAACAAGCAAACAAATGAGAAGTAGGGACTAAGATGTATTAATTAAAAGACAGAATGTTTATAAGCCAAAAAAAGAGAAGGTGGCCAACAGTATATTAAAAATATTATACAGTCTTAAAGAAGGATGATATAGATTTAATGTGATAATGGAAATACACCCAGAAATTTCCTTCGGTGAAAGCAGCATGTAGGCTCTTCTGTTTCCGACTGATAAATGAAATTTCCACCAGCCACAGAACTAGGTCCTACATAAAAAAATTTGGGTTTTAATTTGGGACTCATAAGGAAGTGAAAGAAATCCAAGTAATCCATAGCCCCTCTCCCAAAAGCAAGTAGAAACCTGGGCAGTGAATGGGGTTATCTCAAGGGTAAATCTAGTATTATCACTGCCAGTGGCAAAAGAGCTAAGACTTCAGGATTACAGTAGTACTCCCTGGTTCCTGGAAGAAACAAATGCCAAGGCTGTCCTGGTGAAACTCCATCACTTCACACATTCAAGTTTTCTTAAATTAAGATCAGTCATCTTGGAACTCAATCAAAGACCAGCAAACATCCAAGGAAATAAATCACCATGCACAAGAGTCTCGGAAACAACAAGTATTAGACTTAAACCCCCCTCCCAAGGATTTCAGATAATAAGATAAAGAATTTAGAAGATAATAGGTGAATAATTAAAAAATAAGAGTTAAGAATCACAAAAATTCTCAAGCAACACAAGATTATTAGAAATCACAGAAACCACATATACTTGAATAAAATCAACCTGAACTTTCAAAAGCAAAAGGCATAACTGTTAACTAAAAAACTCAATGGAAGTATTAAAGAGCAGACTACATACAAGGAAAGAGAGAATTATTGAACTGAATGAAAACCAGATTTGATTAATTAAGCATGTGCCCAGAGGGCCAAGGAAAATGGAAAATATGAAAGGGGCTTAAGAGATATAGAAGACAGAATAAGAAAGTCTAAACATATTTTTACCTAGAATCCCAGAAGAAAAAAGCAGAGAAAACAAAAGAAAATATTTGAAGAAATGATTACCAAGATTTTTCCCAAAACAATGGAAGATAGCATCTACAAATATTTGCCACAGAGCATATATCAAAAACACAAATGTATAAACCAAAAGAAACTACATCTAAACATACTATAGTGAAATTGAAGGACAAGGATAAAGAATGAGAAACAACAAAGATAATGAATGAACGACTTCTCAACAATGGAAGACTAGCAACAATGAAAGACAAAAGGTAGTACAAAAATAGTTTACATTAGAAGAGGTTGGGAAAGGATAAAGAAGTAGGGAACTACTAATTAAGATATTGTAGTACTGTGCAGAGAAATAAAGTAACCAGAATCAAAGTAAGAAACACCAAAATAAAGCCTCACACATCTGGGAAACAGTATATATGAAAAAAGGGGTGGTATTTCAGATCAATTAAAAATAATAATAATTCAATCAATGGACCCTGGGACATGTACTTATCTATATGGGGAGAAAAAACTGGGTCCCTGCCTCATTCCCCAGATAAAAACCAATTCCAGATGGAGGAAAGACTTACATGTGTAGAGAAAAAAGAAAACACAAATATAAGGTAAATATATTTATCACTATGGACTGGTATTTTAAAATTTCCATAAAACTGAACCATAATAATGTTTGATAAGCAAGAATAGAAGAATTAAGAACTACTTTTCAACAAAAGACACCACAAAGAAAGTGTAAATATAAGCCATAGTTTGGGAGAAGTTATCTGCCAGAAATAACCAAAATAGGATCAGTACTTGGACTATATGAAGAATTAGTACAAATTAAAGAAAAAAAGACAAATTAATAAGAAGTGGTAAGGACATTATTAGGCATTTCACAAATGAACACACACGATCAATGAACATACGGAAAGATTTTAAACTTTACTAGTAATTTGAAAAATATAAAAATAAGATCCCATTTTCACCTACATAAGTCATAAAAAATTTTAAATCTGTCGAAGCAAGTGCTGATACGAATGTGAATGAATGCTAACTCTTTGCATACTGCTGGCAGAAATACGGGGGGGGGGGCAAACACTTTGGAAAACACATTCTCTTGTAAGGAAGAATATTCTTCTACTCTATGACTCATGAATTCTATCCCTAAATAGCTACCACAGAGCAAACCTTAAACTTGTAGATATTAAAAAACATACGAGAATGTATATAGCTGCATCTTTCATTTTAAATAAATCAAATGATCTAACTGTTCATCAACAAGAGAATGGAAATAGATTATGGTATATTTACAGTAAAATAACATACAGCAGAGAAGAGCTAACGAACTACAGCTACATGTTGCTATGTGGATGAATCTTAGAAATACATAAATGGATAAAACAATAATATCACTTTTACAATGTTTAAAATTAAGAAAAACTAAAGGATATATATTATTTAACTATAGAGCAAAGAAAGGGCATGATAAACACAAAGCCAAGAAAATGCTGCCCCTCTGAGGGGACAAGGAAGGAAGTTACGTGCCAAAGGAGTGCCACTGGAAATGTTCTAGTTTTTAAGCTGAGGGGTTAGTTTGTGTGTGTTTATGTGATTACTAAAATATACATACAGAATATACATATATAAGTTGTTATATGTCCTTTTCAAAAATAAAGACAAAAGAAATTTTACACTGGTTATCTTCCAGGCAAACACTTTCTCTTTTTATTTTGTACCCTTTATGATGTTGGAGTTCTCTATGAATATATACCACATTTTAAAAAAATGAATAAACAGGAGTTATCTGCATAAATGAAGTATAGGCTACTTTAAAATTTTCTTCTTTATACTTTATAGTTGTTTTAAAAAATGCTATTTTACACATTAAAAAAAATAAACCGTAACAGATCTTTGCAAAAACTGACTTACCTAGCAACTCATGTCAGGTGGAGGCTACTACCTAAAATGATGTCAGGAACAAGGGATCTGAATGTATTTTTGAAAGGCAAAAATACCTGATTAAAAAATAGAGAGTGCCAAATACACACCTGGTAGTGATTCCATTTCATGTTAATTTTTCTATTTTTGTAAGGTGACTAGAATTTTACATAGAAAGCAAGCAAGATTTTAAAAGACTTCAAGGTTATATGGACTATGACCAATCTAAATGGAAAACTATTACTGCCATTAATAAATTTATTGTCAGTAATTTATACATTTATGTTGAATGACAAATTAATTTGGTTTGAAAGTATCTTACTGTTATTCCTTCATATTCTTTCTTCACATATCCTTTATTTTCTTGGATAGGCTTAGGCTCTGAAGAACTCGGATTCTGTGTGTTTTCTACCTTTTGACCTAGATAGAGATTTGGTGGAAAAAAAAAATCAACAGGAGGAATATGTCAGGTAGTAAAACTGAAAAATTATTTTTGTATATAGGTAATTATTAAATTTTGAAATTCTAAATACATAAAATAGGTAGTCAGAGGTCTGGCTACCTGGTAGTCTATGAGTCAAGTCCACACTATAAACCTTTGCCCCACAGTGAGCTTTTAAAAGGACTGAATGCCACACCTTTCTCAGCACATTATGTTAGCACTAGGGAAGGCAGGTAGACTGTCCTGGAGGTTGTAAAGAAAAGATCTCAGAGAAAAGCTGCCTGAGTTATCCAGGTGAGTAGACAGGAAGAAGAAATCAAGTAAGGTGACTCAGAATCTCTTAAGATTAAAGACTGATGAGAAAAAGAATATCCAGAATCAGTTATTAAAAAGGGAATATCATCACAAAGCCTGCAGACAGAAAGATCATAAGAGGATTTTTGTGAATAATCTGGGGCCAATAAATTTGAAAAAAAACATGAAATCCCTAGAAAAACAAAATTATCAAAATTAAAATAGGGAAGGAAAATCTGAATAGTCAGTCTTGTAATGATTTAAAACTTGAATGGTATTTTAAAACCTTCCCACAAAAAACTCCTGGCAAATGGCGGGTTCTACCCAAATACAAAAGGGGGAAAATATCACAACAATCTTACACAAAAAGTTTCAGAGAACAGAAAATCTTCAGATAATGTATTTCTCAAATTATTTTTATTGCATTTTCTTATTTCAAGAAAATTCTAAGAAGCAATACTTCCCTACTCATTTGATGAGGTTAGCATGACTGTGACATTAAGAATTTTGAGATAACTTGTAAATAAATAAGGTTGATTTATTACTTAATGTAATTCATAAAAGTAAACTGAATGGTAAGTTTTTCGTTAACACTAGACATGATTTACATATGCTCTTTCATTCTATGTGTACAATGGTCCAACCATTTGCCTCTCTGCTTTCCACACCATGTTGCTGCTGAAAGTTGGAGAAACCGTGTGAAATAATGCTATTAAGACTTATTATTTTCAATGTCAATAGAGTCTACAAGCTGCCAGTAAAATTTTTCAAAAGTCTGGGCAGCTTTCCATTTTGTCAACTTTTGCAGCTCTTTTTATGGCACTTTCCCACCTTAACCTAATTCTGCCCTGCCTTCTACTAACTTGCTCCTCTCCCTGATTCTGTGGTGTAACAACATTCATGCCTGTTCCAGCCACTCAGGACATCTTTCTAGTTCCCGAACATGCCACACTGGAAAAACACTGGACATATGTAAGTGTAATTTATATAACTATATTAAAATAAGTAGTGAAAATATTTTATTGTCAGAAATTACACCCTTACATTCCAAAACTAAGAAGTTAGTTCCCTTGAAATAAGTAGAAAAAGTGTAAAAAGCAGTAAGATATACAAGCTTCTTCCTAGCCAGAGTCGACAATTCTGCATTAATAACTGAAGAACCTTCTCCATACCCTGAGCCAACTCTGAGCACAGTGGCTCAGTGACATCAGGTGTACTGTGGCTCCGAACGATCTGCTGCTGCTGCTGCTCTGCCGCCGGGTGACCAGATTCAACTGCAGGTGCATTTTCTGACTGCTGACATTCTTCCACTTCTGTGGGCATTAACACAAAACATGTAGAGATGTATTTCAAAATTTAAAAAAATAATTTCACCACTTAAAACAACTGATTCTAAAAATGTAGTTTTAGGTACAGTTTTTCCCCCCACAAAAATTGTGTAGTAAGATAATCTGCATTTACATTAGAAAGTTTCCTACCCTTATTAACAATAATATACTATTTACTTTTAAGTTCTACAAAGCATTTTGTTTTGTAATCTAAATGAAAAGGGGGGTTGAAAAGCTACAGAAATGGTTGATTATTATAAAAGTTATTTGGAATTCAGGGACAGGCATGCCCAGGAAAGGGAGACCCAAAAGATACAAGGAGTGGGTTTTTACATTTGAAGGGCACAGAAATAAGTGCACACGCACATACACACACACTCTTAAAGGAAGATAAAAGGAAACATGGGGATTTCTACTTTGTTCCTTTTAATGAACAAATGCACAACTTTCCAAAATAAAAAAATAATTTTTAATCACTTATACCACCAAATGTAATGTTGAGTTAATCAATGAAGTACAAAAATGATCCACAGGTCTCTTTAGAGAATCAATACATTGATGACCAAAAACAAAACAAAACAAAACCCCAGAAAACCATAGATGAGCACTAACCACTGGATAATCTCATCTAGTAGTATGACAAACTATATTGCCTTAGAGAATGAGCGCCCTCCTAGCTCACTTCCAAACACTATGGTTCATTTTAATCTACCAACACAATGCAAAGCACTGGAAGATCATAGTACCTTCTCTCTCTAGAACTACAGTTTGGGCATGGCATCATTTTTTGCCTAGGTTTTTATAATATCCTCCTAACTGGTCACAGTCTCCATTTTCTTGCCATCCTCATATGGTCCTCGATGTGGTCCTAAAGAGGTCCTTTTAAAACTAAGATATGACTGCACCACTCCTCTCCTGCCAAGGTCTTCCATCACTGTACAGTCAGGCCCATGCTCCTCGCAGTGGAGTCAGGGCTCTCCTTGATCTCACTCCACAGACTAGACCTTGCACAAGGTGCTCTTATTTAATTTAGTTTCTAGCAGCCCTAGTCTACTTGGCATCTGCTGCTCTCTCCCTCCTGCTGCTTACTTTTCCTTGCTAACTTGGCACCTCTGTTTCCTCCTCCTTCTCTCCCATACTGCTTGGGAATAGCCCCTACAGAATTCACCACACGGTCTTGCATGTGAACCTCACTATGACATCCCTGACAAGATTCCACACTCACATAGTCAAAACTTTACATCCATGTAACTATAACATCATATTTTCTGAAAGCTTAATTAGTAAAGTTTTACTGCTTCTAAGAAGAAGCAACCAATCAAAACTTACCCTGTATCATCTTACCTGGTAGTACCACCAAATTCCTTACCTGATATAAGACTCATTGTCAATGTGCCACCCTCTGTATAATCCTTTAATCTGAGTCACTAACCAATGTTCTGGTTCACCCTAATCAAGAAGTTCTATGTAGAAAAATTCTAAATATGAGAGAAAGAATTTCAATAAAAGATAGCTTATTTACACTTTCCAAATAAAAATCCCATTTGAAAGTACACTGAATATAAGTTGCAAGATCCTTTACTTATAATTCAGAGTATTGGGCCACAGTCTAAGTTCGGACACCGACAGGAAGCTGAACTGAGGGTATAATCAAAGGAAAGCCGAGGTACGAGAGCACACACACTCATTAAAGCCTTGTCGTTCCAGGATGTCTTTGGTCTTTTCTTGAATAGCCAAGAGCTGTTCATTTTCCTACAGAGAAACACAAGATCTACATACATATTTGTGATCTATCCACACATCCCCAAGCATGGACTTTTCACAGGTCCACTTTCAGGCTCTTTAGCATTAGGCAACAGAAGCTAGACCAGCCACCTCCAGCTCTCTTCTTGCACTGTTTATTGTAATTAGGCAAAACTTCAAAACCTTCTGGGAAGAGTTTTACTTCTTAATGAATCTATTTGTTCATCGAGTATCAGCAGAGGAAGCCCAAGAGCTTAGTAATGCTCTAAAAAATAAGTGGTGCCAGTTTTTATGGGTAATGAGAAGAGTGGGTTTTAGTCACTTAAATTTTATGCTAATAGTTTCTGGTCTATGAGCAGACAAGTAAGAGCTGGGCCAACAGTTGGCAGCACCTTTTTAAACATAAAGAACATCATCATCTGGTGGGATGAGATACAGCCATAGCGCCATAGTTTCCAAATTAGAATGTCTCTACTGAACTGCTGACCAAGATGGAGGCATAAATGGAAACACTGTACCTCCTCGCACAACCAGATTTAAAAACAACAATGATTTAGAAACAAAAACACAACCAGAACAGACAGAAAATTGAACTGTACGGAAGTCCGACAACTACGAACCATTCATCTAGACTGGTAAGACAGGTGAAGTTGGCGGCCAGGGGAGGCGGTCCTGGCAGGAAAAGGCTGTGGTTGGTAGACCTGGGCCCAGGAAGGAAACGAGCAAATCCAGTGAGGCGTTGAAGGTGGTTGGCTGACCACGGACACACATTCGTGCACAGATAAACCAGGCAAAAAATGGGCAGTGAGACAAACCCCGCAACCCAGGGCCCCAGCAACAGGAAATAAAGCCTAAAAGCACTGATTGAAAAAACTTGCAGGGGTTGAGGTGCTGGAAGAGGCTCCCAGCCTCACAGAAGAGTTCATTGGAGAGACCGAAAGGGTATTAGAATGTACACAAGCCCACCCACCAGGGAACCAGTACCAGAAGGGCCTAATTTGCTTGTGGGAAGTGGCAGAGGAGACCAAAATGTGAGAGAAAGAGAGCAGAGCAAGTGCCATTATTTCCTCTCTGACCTCGTCCCCACATACATCCTCAAAACCCAGTGACTGGGTTGCCCACTCCTGGTGAACACCTAAGACTCTGCCCCTCATATGTAACAGGCTGGACCTGACCAAAAATGGCTCAATCAGAAGAACAAATCAAAGGCTCAGAGCCCATACTTTTAGCGACCAAGAGATAGCCAACCTATCAGATGCACAGTTTGAAACACTGGTGATCAGGATGCTCACAGAACTGGTTGATTTTGGTTGCAAATTAGATGAAAAACTGAAGGCTATCCTAAGTGAAATGAAGGAAAATGCACAGGGAACCAATAGTGATAGAAAGAAAACTGGGACTCAAATCAATGGAGTGGACCAGAAGGAAGAACCAAACAGAAAAGAATGAAGAAACAAGAATTCAAAAATATGAGGAGAGGCTTAGGAACCTCCAGGACATCTTTAAACATTCCAACATCTGAATTATAGGGTACCAGAAGGGGAAGAGGAAGAGCAAGTGGAAAACTTACTTGAACAAATAATAAAGAACTTCCCCAATCTGGTAAAGGAAACAGACATCTAGGAAGTCCAGGAAGCTCAGAGAGTGCCAAAGAAGTTGGACCCAAGAAGAAACACACCAAGGCTCATCATAATTACATTAGGCAAGATGAAAATGAAGGAGAGAATCCTAGAAGCAGCAAGAGATAAGGGCACAGTCACCTACAAAGGAGTTCCCATCAGACTGTCAGCTGATTTCTGAAAAGGCTGTCTTGCCTTACAGGCAAGAAGGGGCTGGAAAGAAGTATTCCAAGTCATGAAATCCAAAGACCTACATCCAAGATTGCTCTATCCAGCAAAGTTATCATTTAGAATGGAAGGGCACATAAAGTGCTTCTCAGATAAGGTCAAGTTAAAGGAGTTCATCATCAGCAAGCCCTTATTTTATGAAATGTTAAAGGGACTTATCTAAGAAAAAGAAGATGAAAAAGATGAACAGTGAAAGGACAGCAAACTCACGGTTATCAACAACCATACCTAAAACAAAAGCAAACTAAAAGGACAGCTAGATCAGGAGTAGAACCATAGAAATGGAGATCACATGGAGGGTTAGCAACAGGGGAGTGGGAGGAGGAGAAGGGGGGAAAAGGTACAGAAAATAAGTAGCACAGACAGTAGGCAGAAAATAGACAGGGGGGAGGGCAAGAATAGGATGGGAAATAAAGAATCTAAAGAACTTACGACACATGGACATGAACTTAAAGGGGGGAAATGGGGGGTGTGCGGGGTGGAGGGGAATGAAGGGGGGAAATAGGACAACTGTAATGGCATAATCGATAAAATATATTAAAAAAGAAAAATATATAAACTGGTAAAAAACAAAAAAAACAAAAAAAGAATGTCTCTACTGGTTCACAACATGACAGATGAAGAACCTGCCATCACCAGCTGGTCTGCCTACCTAACAGGCTGGCCTGATGTAACTTTAAGACTTTATTTTTGTAAAACTGTTGGTAGGGGCTTCTCAGGTGGATAAAGGCCAAGCCTGTGGAAATCACCAGAAGTGATGACAGTGGAAGTATCCACGATAAGGATGGGAAGGAAGGGGAGAATAACAATGTCAAAGGTGCTCTGAGGGCTCTAAGCTATTCCTGCAGTTGACTGTTAAGTGATACAGTATGCAAAAAAGATTTTTAAACTCTACCTATCCCACAATTTTAACCCAATTACATGACTTGTAAGTATATACTTCTTGGCCGTTTCTCACACTTCATACTAAGTATATAATCAATATATGTTTTGTACAAATAAATACATGGACACCAAAAACATTTTCTTGATGAAGTTCCTTAACACAAAACAAAGAAAAAAAAGTTCTTGAGCTCCCTCTGCTGGCCTTTTACCTGTGAAGTGCAACTAACATTTAAAGTGGCTTCCATTGTACAGTATCAGTTGCAGCAGTTATTCTTTCATAATATATTTTAAACTATTTTAATACTGATATTCAAATATGAAGATAGAAGCTTATCTGATATTAAAATACAAAAAAATTAAGTTACATAAAAATTACATTATAAATCCTGGGAGTTCTAATGCATTCTCTATTTAGAATATCACACAGTATCAATTTGAGTTCAATTCTATTTCAGATTCACATCATTCACATTCTCCCAAGCATAGCTAACCCAATAACCCAAATTTTTAACGTGCTAACTTTCTAGCTTCCTGACAAGTCGCACAATACCATTACTAAACCATTGTTTTCTAAAGCTCCATTCAAAACACTAGTAAACTGATCAAATAAGGATGACTTAATTTCATTTGTTCCACTGAGAGAAGAATCAGCATGATTAAATTAAGTAGGTAAGCTCTTCAGAACCTTCTATTTATTCCAGAGGTCTGACTTCTTTTCAAAGCAATTTCACTCATTCCTTAACCTTAATATATGGAGTGAGACTCATTCTTCAATAACCAAAATTCAGGATTCCACTTAACCCTCATACAAGGTTGCATAAACAAAATTAGTAATTTCCCTTCTTTTAAAGCACTGTGCATGATACTAACCTACCCCTGTAAAAACACAAGATGTGTAAAACAACTCAGCAGCTTGATGTTTATCACAAAGTCCAAAGATGAATCAGCCTGGACTTGAACAGCAAGCACTTTCTGACAATCAAGAAGTGCTACCTGGAAGCCAGACAACCTGTTGCAGAAGCAGCTAAATGAGGCTTTCAATTAGGTCCCATTAAGTCTCTTTTAAAATGAAGAAAGATCACAGATTCTCTAATCACTACTATTATAATGTTCCTAAAATAAAAATAGTATCTATCATGTTCAGGGCCTGTAAGCAGTAAAGAGCAGTGTTTTCAACTAGTATGTTGTGGCAGGCACATTGGTATGCCTCAAGAAATTTTAAAACAGGCAGTATCTACAGAGACACTGACCTCTTTTCCCTTAGATTGTCAAATAAAAAAATGACAATACCAAATACAACAATAATTAGTGTGAATGAATTAAAATTACACCCATTTTTGTCACATTGGCAAAAATTATATTTTTGGTGTGCCAAATAATTTTAGTGAATAGTTTATGTGTAGCATGAAATAAAAATGCTGAAAATGGCTGCTATAGACTGATAAATGTCCCAACATAAAAGCAGTTAAAATTGCAAGACTGCCAGAAAGAATTGTTCCCACAAAGGAGAAAAGGGAAAATCACTGAAACTGCCAGTTCTACTTCCCACAAGTTTCTTTATGTAGCTATTCATGTTAATGGGCTACAGGTGGTCATAACCTTCCCAAAATTATGCTTTGGCCAAAAAGTCACAAAGGGATCAGAATGAAAAATAATAGTGGTTGAAAGTAAGGAACTTTCTATTGTTTATATTATTAACACAATTTGGTGGGTCAAATAATCATAAAGATTAGAAATAAAAGTAAGAAGGAATGTTAATTTAAACAACAAAAAAATAGCAATCATTTTTATAGAAAAAAATGGTGGCCAGAAAGTTGACATTAAATGGGTCTGCATATTATGTTTAGGTGAATCTACATTATCTAGATATTTAGCAACAGGTTAGCAAGATATGTAAATACACTAGGATTTAAATTAGAGAACAAGCTTAAGACTCTACTATGCCAACCAGTGAAGAATGTACAAACTAAAACTGACGACTGGTAATGCATTGCTCTTGGCCCAGCCTCTTGATAGAACAGCCACAAAGACAATGGCATCGCCTTAATATTAAAGAACAAATGGCATCATACTAAGGAGGAGCTCACTACTGTAGTCAGATAAAAGAGAAAGAACAAATAGATAATTTACTCACTTTACTGCAAAGTCTCTTAACCCTCTGAGTGAAGAAGACCAAGGATAAGATCTTATGCCAAAGACAGGAAAACACAGACCCAGTACAGCCTGCTTCCTTTCACCCTAAATAAGGGTCTCTCAATCTCAGCACTACTGATATTTTGGGTAATGTAGTTCTTTGTGGTGGGGGCTGTCCTGTGCATTTCAGGTTATTTAGCAACATCCCTGGCTTCCACCAACGGGGTATCAGTGGCACTGCTCCAGTTGTGACCATCAAAAATGTCTCTAGACATTGTCAAATGTTCTCTGGGAAGCAAAATCATTCCCAGTTGACAACCATGGCTCTTTTGTTGGAACAGTATAGGTATATATAGGCATCAAGAATCTGAGTAAACTATAAGGGTGAATGAGAAAAAAGTCTTCCAAGTGAGATTACTAACAAGGATTTCTTTTCAGAAAATATTCCAGACAAACTAGTAAAAACTTATATAATATGGGAGAAAAATGGACTGTGAAAAAAGAAAATTTTAAACCATGAAAAAACCTTTTGGGTCTATTATTGGCCAAACAGACTACTAAACTATTTTAAATAGTTTATTAATCATCTCTAGATAGTAGTTATTTTTTGAAAACCAAATTATCAAAGTGTTAATGCATATCAGTAATTTGACTGGTACCCATCACCCTATATACCACTCTTAATGTTTTCACCTTCAGTGTTTACTACAGAAAAAGACTCTTTTAAGAATAATAGTCCTTATTCTCAATAAAACTATCTTCTACTCTCGTATTCTGTAAATTAAATAATATGATATTTTACATACTCATCTGGGGAACTCAGCTTTAATTCTGCTTTGCTAAGCCACACTATGACATCATTTAGTGGTCACAGAAAGCCACAATTAGGCTAGCTCCAATATTAAATAAATACTAATAATCTCCTCTTTCTAAAAATAAAAAAAATATGAAAATATTTCCCTTTTTAGAAGATTCAGTTCATCTTAGGATCACTTAAAAAACAAGTAGACTAAGACCTAATTATTCACTGTAGTGCAAAGTAAATCCTTTTGTTGGAGTATCTGCCCAAAACATTTTTGGTGCTATAATGTCTTAATGATTTATTGCTATAATGTCTTAATAAACCATTAAGAAATTATATTGTGCATAAACCACATGTAGTTAAAGTCCATTTTAATTGGCTAAAGCTCAGGAACAATTTTTCTTTATTTGAAAAATTAGCACTTTTTAGCAGGAATTTTAGTTACTCAAATCTCAAAAGCAGTATGTATCTGCATAAACTGATCATTACTTTATATGTAACTATGATTTATTAACTCCAAGTCTTGCCCACATAATTTTTCCAGTTTATTCATTTTAGAGGAGGTACAACAAGCATTCTAACATTGAAATGCTCAATCTTTTGTAAAATTTTATGAAAATTCCCTTCCATTTTCAAGGCACTGGATAGAAGGTACATTGAGGCAGGCATGACTATTCCCCTCTATTATAAATTATGAACCAAAAACAAAATCCTCTTATCCTTCTTAACTGCAAAGAAAAGTGGTGCTACAGACATTTTTCTTGACTATTAATTGATACTAAACATGTACCTACATAATAATGATTATTAATATTCATTGAAAAAAATGCAAAGTACAATGCCCAGGTACACATGCATGATGTGAGGATATTAACAAAGAAAGCAAGACCCAAAGGCAAGTGGAAGACGCCCAGGAACACTGACAGACATATGAGAAAGCATTACAGTACCTGGTAGCCTGTGAGAGCAAGAGGAGTAAGAGAGACCAGGTAAGAGAGAGCTCACGTTGTGAAGGAGGAGCAGGACGCTTTTAGTGGCAGGCAAAGCCTCAGAAAGTTGGACACAGTTGCTGATAGACTGGCTTCTCTTAGCTTCCAGGAAAGATAAAGTAATAATTATGTCAGAAGAACATTGGGATCTTTCACTTCTCTTTTATTATTTTTGTGGGTTCTCTTTAAATACAGCAAGGGGCAACAGCAGGTTTACAGTTGTGAGTATATGAAACAGAGTTTATTCTTGTATTATTATTAATGATTGTATTATTTACCACACCAACAACTAACTGTAAACCTACAGTTGCCCCACCTATTATTTTAAGGAGGTCATTTTAAACCCTAAAGGCAGTCAGCACAAAGCACATACAGCTCACTTTCAGTCATTCTGATGATATGGAAGAATGGACAATTCACAAACAATCTTATTTTATTTTTTAGAAAGATAGAGGAAAGGGGAAGGAGAAAGAGGGAAAGAAGGAGGAAGGGGGGGTGAAAGAGAAACATCTATTTGCTGTTCCACTTATTTATGCATTCATTGGTTGGTTCTTATATGTGCCCTGACCGGGATCGAACCTGCAACCTTTTGGGACAATGCTCTAACCAACTGTACTACCTAGCCAGGGCTCACTCAATTTATTTTAGAACACTTTATATGTTTAGTCTTTCCTGGTTTTCTGTTGTGTCTCAGATTCACATTTGGGTTGTTTATTTGGGCAAACATGGTATTCCATTTTCCTTTCCTACAAGACACACAAAAAAAGACCACAGTGAGGGATAGAAAATCTAGCCTAAGATTAAAAGTGTTTTATAAATAATACATAATTCAAAAATTGGTTTACTGAGAGCTGACTATATTGAAAAGCAAATCATTTAGTAAATTAAATGCCCAAAAAGCTTAAGCACATATAAAAAGTGAGGCTGAAAATTAAGATATGATAAATGGAAAGAAGATAAAACCTCCATGAAACCCATCCTTTTTTACATTACATTTCATACTTCTTAAATCCACAATTTCCCATTACAAACTTCATGGTGAAAGGTTTTCTTAGGCTCTGTTGAGGAAGAAATGCCAATCATCCACAAAGTTAGGCAGTATAGAGCTTTACTGGGGTTTGCGCAACTGAGCGAGGTTCCCTGCCCACAGAGTGGGGCTGGGGAAGTCATACCCAAGCAGGGAATGTGGCGGGGTTTTAGTTTAGTTGGCTCTCTTCGTGGGAGCTGGGGATTGGCCCCCTTTGAACAAAGTAGCAATACATCATTGGTGGTTCTTCTTGGGCTCAGGTTGCTATGCGGATAAAGCCCGCCTTTTCAGCTCTCTGGTTTGACGTCAGGGTCTTTTCACTGTAGTTCTGCTGCCCTTTTACCCTACCCCGCCCATCCTAACACATGGTGTTTTTAAGTTTTCAATATACTGCTATCCAAATGACCATTTGAGAAAATAAATGCAGGAAGAGAATATGCCTTACATATTAAAGTACCATCAGTAAAATCAGTTTATCCTTAAAACAACAATATAAAGGTTCACCTGCTCTTTTGTTATCTTTACGTGATTTTAACATTAA
The DNA here is from genome assembly GCF_021234435.1 of Artibeus jamaicensis. Lineage (NCBI taxonomy): Eukaryota > Metazoa > Chordata > Mammalia > Chiroptera > Phyllostomidae > Artibeus > Artibeus jamaicensis. The sequence goes on from NW_026521913.1 coordinate 4,098,519, forward strand.
TGAAATAGAACTACAAATGCTAGTGACACATTTGCAAAAAGTGAAACAAACTTTTTAGTTTCCTGTCTTTCCTTCCGTCCCTTGGCTATCAGAATTCCCAATTCTAAAGAACTACCTGCAATATTATTGCAGTATAAGTCACAAATGTGTAAATAATATTTAAGTGAAAATGACTTCTATGTATACACCAAACTGACTGACTTGAAATTTCCTGTAAGATTTGTTCATCTCTCAATGTCAGACACAGATTTGAGTGTTGTTTTAAAAAGTGTTCCTTTTATAAAGCAAATGATTGTGCATTTTCCCAAAATGGATAGGGGATCCAAGACTTGGAAAATTTTAGCTTAAGGTAAAAAGTTGTAAGTCTAGCAAGTAATGTGTATGTTAAAGCTTTTGTTGCAGAAACTACAGATAAAGCCCATCCTGGATCCTGGGAGACAACCAGCCTCCTGGGGCACTAGCTAGAGATTAGTGCCTGGGGACAAGTTGGAGGCATTCCTGCCTTTTGTCTTCCAGGAGTAGACGAGACCTCCCCCCACCTGCCCAGCACAGGAGTGTTGCAGCTTCTGAATCTTAAAGCCCTCACCTAACCTTTGTTTGTTTGTTTGTTTGTCTGTCTGTCGTGGTCCATGTCCCATGTCCATACCCCCCCCACCCCTATATAAGGTCTGGCCAGGACAGAGAGATGGTTTGTTAGGGTATGAACCCGCCATCTTCTCAGATTACCAGCCATCTGAATAAAGCGCCCATAAAAGATTCAATCACTGTCACTGCTTATTGGATTTGGTAGTGACAGGCAGCCCAAATGCTGGTGTCTTTTCTGGTTACAGGATCACTAGATATTTCAGAGATAATAAAATGTAGAATAATTATTTTGTGTGAAAGTTGATTTGCTTTAATCACTCATTTTACACATCTAAAATTTTAGTATCATTCACACTCAGGAACAAAGTTTTACTTTACAACTCTTTAACACTTTCCTTGCCAGTCCTTTTAACTTGCAAACTAAGTGTATTCTCTGTTAAATTGCTATTTCCCTACTCAGCAATTCCTCATTTTGTATTTCCCTCTTGCCATCATCACTGACATTTTCTCAAACTAAGAGTAGTCTGTGGGGAAAATTAAAATATAATAATCTTCAATTATTCTGAGACTGGAAAAGAGTCACTTTCAAATGAATCTTCCATATTAATATCTTAATGCTAAAAGTATTAATATCTTAATGCTAACTTCATGAACGGGCTTGTTCTCTCATTAATAGGTGGCCTCTATATAAATCAAAATCTATCATGAAAATAATCTGGACCTTTTTAAAAGATAAACAGGTGAATTATTACATAACGTATAAACAACAAAACTGAATAAAACCACTAATATTTAGTCTATAGAGATTAATTTTATAAAATAGCATAAAATAAAATCTTCAAAGACCACTGCTTTCACAGGCAACAAAAAAGATTTATAATTTTAAAAAATGTAACAAAACAGGAAATTCACACATATCCATATATACATATGTGTAAAATACATAAGATTATATATATGTCCAACACAATAGCTCACATCTTCATTACCTTTTACAGGTTATGATTTCAAGTATTTTTTAAAAATATTTTATTTATTTTTCGAGAGAGGGGAAGGGAAGGAGAAAGAGTGGGAGAGAAGTATCAATGTATGGTTGCCTCTTATGCGTCCCCTGCTGGGAACTGGCCTGCAACCCAGGCATGTGCCCTGACTGGGAATCGAACCGTGATACTCTGGTTCACAGGCCTGAGCTCAATCCACTGAGTCATGCCAGCCAGGGTGGTTTCAAGTATTTTTAATTTAACCCCACAAAGGCCAGGTTTATGGTTTTTAAGTGACATGGTCTACAAATACGTTTATATGATTCTGTAAAATTCTTATTTTTGCAATACCATGGCTTTCCAGACACTTGAGGACACCGATAAACAGATCCTCACTGGCATAAATGTGCTGAGGATTTTCTAAAATATGCTGTGGCCTCTACCATATCATTGGTCTAATATAGCTATTGAAAAACTAAGATGCAATCTCTTCTATGGCTGTGTTTTGGCCAAGTAGTAGCATATGAAACATGTAATGTTCAATAACTTGCTCCTCAAAAAAAGGTGAGAATAGAGTTTTTAAGTGTTCTGAATGATCCCTTTTATTATCATAGTGATTCAAGGGTTGTGACAACAGGAAGCCTGAGCAGGTCAGATATGATGCCACTTTTGTCATAAACTTTTATTCTGATCCCTTTCTTTTGAAGATCCAGTGATAAAAGAAAGGAATAATGATTAGGAGGTGGGACAAGAAAGGAAATCAGTGGATAAACCTCCCTACAAGTTGCCTGCTACCAGGAATAGGGAATTTCCTTAGGGGAGAGGATGCTGCAGAAAGGAGTTAAAAAAGAGGTGAATGTAAGAGGGTGATAATCACGAACAAATGCTTCAGCAAAAAGCATGAGACAGGGTTAAGGTATATCTCCATAAAACTCCAACAGGATTCTAAACCATCTGTATTTATTTACTAAGCACTGAGAAGTATGTTGAGTACAAATAAATCTTTTTTTATATTCTATTTTTTTTTGAAGTGAAAAAATTTGGCCCAAAATATTAGGAACCCAAAAAAACGCAATAACCCCCCAAAAGGGTCCCCACCCCCCTATTTTTAATGGGGGGGAGGGGGTGGGCTTTTTTTTTTTTTTTTTTTTTTTTTTTAATTAATAAATCTTTGATTTATTACTAGAGAATATTATAACTTTCTGCAGTAAACATGCTGATTAACAATTATAATTGCATGGATTATTGATGTGAAAAACTGAGGGAAAATTGTTTTAAGTTACAACCTCAAAGTCACTGGAGGAGGGTGCTTTATTTGGTATTAAATACTGGATATAAGCTTACTTTTTGAAGATTTCTGTTTTTGTTTTAAGAGTAAAGTGTAGCAAACCAGTCTGATTAATGGGTTCTTGGTCAGGTTCTGGTTAATTCTTACTGGCTGTTACGGATATCTATAACCATGTAAAACTCAATTTTCAAAAGATACAAAAAATTTAAATTTTAAAAAATTGAGTCCTGAATTTAAATCCAGTCTGCATCCAGTCCTGAAAACTATTATTCTCCTTGTTGCTGGGACAAGTTGCCGCACTCTTTCAAGATTCATATTTTTCAATAACAATAAGGCAACTAGTTGTGTGAATACTAGTGTAATGGGACATGTAGGGTGAGAGGCCCCCCCCCCAGACCTGGTGGCTTGGTGGCTAGAACAGCAGGGCAAGGATTGAGAGTTGTTTTGCATATCAACAGGAGGCTAGCTAGGGAGCTGGGCATAACTTTGACCTATGATGTAACTGGGAGGCAGCTCCCCAGCTACAGCCCTGCGCAAGAGCTTGGAGACGGTTGGCTCCACACCACGGGGCCTTAACTCCTGGACTAACTAACTATGACAGCCACAAAAGGCGGAAGAATACAGGAGTGCTGGCAGGTGTATCAGGTTGTGGGATGAGTCGGAAATGGGGTGAGGAGGTTCCAGGCTGGGATTTAAACTAAAGGCAGTCAGCCGCAAGGGATGAGACACAATGCGAGACAATGAGGGAAAAAGCCAGACCATTCTGGACGATAAAGGGTGAAAGGACTCTTGCTGGCAGGCCATGAGGAGGTGCCACATCATTGTGGGTTAAGAACTAGAGATCCTGGTGACACTGCTGATGGTGCTGGGGACTGCAGGAGACCTGCCCAGCTCGCACAGATTACTGGGATGAACCCGGAGTCCAGCCAAGCTATGGACTTATATTTTTCCTGAGATATGGTACCTCTGACTGGTGAGGACTGGCAAGGGAAGGCAGGAATATGTGTGTGTTTGTAAGTGTGTTAAAGAGACTTTGAGATTTAATGGCAACATTCCACCATTATTTATCCAACTTTTGAATAAATAATTCCTTTCCTTTTCACCAAACTCTGGCATTGAGAGCCACAATTCCTACCTGGCAGCAGGCAAGAAGAACCCAGGGTGGGAGGCCAGTTTTGGTACCAGTATCTGGGTCCTAAATGTGTCCATTCTGTAACACTAAAACTCTTATTTCCTCAAGATTCAAATAAAACATCTATTTTCTCTCTTGCACAAACATCTGTCAATATTAATATCTCACTCAACATGAAAGCCTTACCATAATGAAGGATTTCAAAATAAATATGAAAAATTGAAAGTAACCAGAATAGAAAGTTAAAAAGATAGAGAAATTTCATTTAATGAAAGGTCTAGCTTTTAACTTCTGAGCAGAATTTTAAAACTTTTATAACATTTCATTCCCATAAATCCATTTTATTTTTTATTTTTTTAATCTTCGTGTGAAGATATGTTTATTGATTTTTAGAGAGAGAGGGAGGAAGAGAGAGAGAGCAAAATATCAACATGAGAGAGAAACACTGATGAGCTGCCTCTCCTATGCACACCAACCAGGAATCAAACCCACAACCTAAGTATTGTGCCTTGACCACATACTGAACCCACAACCTTCTGGGGCATGGGACAATGCTCCAACCAACTGAGTCACCGGTCGGGGTTCTATAAATCCATGTTAGATAGCTGTATACCTTTGGGAAATATTTAAATAAATGTTTACCAGTTGCTTTTTGACGAACAGTATTTCTTGCTTTCTCAACTCCTGGTGCCCCAGATGTGGTGGCACTCCTAAATCGCATTGGCTCAGTCACATCTGGGTGGCTCCTCCAGCTGAGAGAAAAGGATCTCCCCACAGTAGTTCCTTTCTGAGAATCTAGAATGCAGCCTGATAAAGGACAAGACAAAAAAAAATCTAAAGGCTAATTCATTATTATTCATTTCATAGCCTATGTTGCTCAGCAAATTTTATACCTACAATTATGTATAATCGCCAGCTTCTCTTGTTGCAAATTAGGTACCAACTCCTTATACTGTAATTTAGGAAGTTATTTATGTGCAGGTAATCTAAACATTCCTATTGACAAAGTATTTTTCAAACATCTCCAACAGTCTCATGAAAATTACTCTATCTTCATAGTACTTACTCCAATATACAAAAAAAACACATCAGTAAACCTCTCTCAATATAAGAACAATGTCAAATGAAGTTATACCACTGCTCCAAAAACTTTCATAAACCAGAAAGTCAGACATCTGATTTTAGACTAGTTTTCCATCCTGTAGGTGCCAACCTCTCCACAAATACCCAAAAGAAATTAATGCCTATAACCTCTAATTAGAGACAACCAAATGAGCAAGGAAAATGACAATCTACAAATAATACAAAATCCTATTTCAGTGAAGCTCCAAAAACAATAAATATTATAGCTCTGCAATTCAGATTTTCTTCTTTCCTCTCGTATTGCTCTGGTCATATATTTCAAATGTGTGGTCAAGAATCCAAAAGAAATACAGGAGAAAAGAGAATGAGACACTAAGAGATTTCTGAACAGGTATAATGTGATTGTTGGCTGCCACCTGTGGCTTGTTTTCACACTCAGGTTCCTCTCAGAGTGTATTTTATTTCCCCGAGTCCAGTACTTAGAAGCCAAGTACTTCTATAATGAATATTTAAATGTTTCTAGAATAAAGCAATATAATAATTAAATCAGAAATATATTCTGTACTCATTAAATTTGTTCTGTATTGTTCCAAAAATAGTGTTCCTGAAGTTGTTTACCTTTCTAAGACACACCTATCTTTTCCTATGACTCTGTTCACATAGTGAGAGGAAAAAATATTGTGGGCGGTGAGGGGGAGGGTAGATACAAGAATTTCAGGAGGCAGGGAATGTGCTGAGTTTGAGAAAATCCTGACCTCCGGTCTCAGCAACTCTCCTCATCCTGAAAGTCACTCATAGTCAGGCAGACTCTCTTCTGGGCTGAGAACCAAAGTTTTAGAGAACCAATTTTATCGTCTTAGGCCTGGGTTTAAATAGAGGCCCTCAGAGATGCTACAGAGCATAAGACAGAGGCCAAGGGCCCAGGCTCTTGGCTCCCTGAGCCTACTTCAATCCCAAATCTCTAGTTTAATACAGTTTTTTAGAAAGGGCTCTGTATAGTTTCAAAGGGAGAGGGAAAAGGGATATGCTGCTAAAATACATTAGAACATCATTAGTCTAAATTTAAACTAAACTGTGTCACTGGAATAGTATGTGCTTAGACTACTTTGTTTTGGCCTCCTACTAACTTGCTTTGGTTAACTGATGCTTTGGCAAGCCACTCACAGACTGCAATGAACATATTATAAGAATGAGCCATATTAATGATTGTAACTCATTCACACCTACCAGTATGCACATTCTCTTTTGTACTCTCTACCACACTTATGGCTTCATCATGTGACTTACTTTGGTAGCAAGACTGAGTAAGCAGAGATTTAAAATGCACCCATTGCCCAGTCACCCCTGACAACCCCTAGAAGTAGAGAGCTGCCTAAGTGACAATTCAGTCTAACTTAGTGATTTTCAATAGGTGTGCCATGCCACACCGATGTGCCATAAGAATTTTTAAAACATGCAATGTGTGATCTAGTCAGTGGCACTTATCTCTTTTCCCTTACACTGGCAAATAAAAAACTGACAACAGCCCACACATCAATAGCAATCCTATGTGAATGCTCTGTCTTGAACCATAAATATACAGGTTGCATAAAAGAGTTTCATTTTATTAATCATGTTGCATGATAAGGTTGTGTCTGGTTGGTTAATTCTTGATACCAGAAATTCTTATATACAAGTGTAGGCATCTGACTTTTTAAAAGTCACTTTGGAGCAAAAAGATAGGTAATTATTATTATAACTTTTTTTTGTAAATAAATCAAAATCACACCTTTTTGTCAGATCAGCAAAAAATGTATTTTTTGGTATGTTGCATAATTTTAGTAACTAGTTTGTGTGTACCATGAGATGAAAAAAGTTGAAAATCACTGGTCTAGCTGACTGCAAACACAGGCATGAATCCAGCAGAAAAACTGCCCAGCTAAGTCTGACCCAAACTTTCAACACATTATTACATCATTACTAAACAAATGGTTATTATTTTCAGCCATAACGTTTTGGGGTAATTTGTCACACAGTAAAAGCTAACTCACACAATCTATAATAAGGCTACTGATGAGGTTGTAGTGTACCACAAAAAGCAATGTACCCTTTATGAGTCTTTGAAGGAGAAAGCGTATCACTTAAGCAAGTACTCTCTGATTCTCTGATGTAACCCTGTGGAAATCAGAGTCAAATCTGAGGCTGCCTTCCCACCTCTCTAACAAGCACATACGGCTCTCTGGCATGCAATTTGGCATTTTAACTATACCTGTAGCTCCACCCCTTTCATTTTGCCCCAGTGTCCTTATTAATTTTAACAATTGTATTACATGTATTTCTGTGAGCTGCCTCAAAATCTTTACATAATAAATTAGAAAACAAGTGAATAATTCTAAGAATTGTGTCACGGTCTTAAAAACAGTAATGAAGACAGGGGATGCCAAATTGTCATCCCCAAAGAAACCACCACTGATGTTTCCACCCTGATCTGATTCTACCCCAAACCAATTCCTACGCCAAAACACATCAAAGCCAAAATGACTCCCATCTGAAGTATTCAGAATTTTTACACCTTTCCTAGGGAGGCAATAGAGTATGTCTTTCTAGTGTGGCATTTTGAGTTACCACCTCTTACCTATGTGACCCTGAATGAGTTAATCACTGTAGACTCTGTTCTTCAGTTTGTTTGTTTGTGATATGGGGATAGTCAATGGTATCTATCTCACAGGAAACCATGAGGGTGAAGAGAGAGAATATATACAAAGCACTAGCCATTATTGTTGTTTTTTACTACTATCCCCTTTGTCTGCTTTCTTCTTCCACAGCCTCTTCATAAATTTATCATCCTCATTAAGGGGATAGAATACCATAAGACACAATCTAATGGTTCCACTGAAGACACTGTCTATTTATATGGCTGGTTCAGTTTATTATGAAGTTTCACAATACTCCTTTCCTGATGTCTTAGACATCTGGGGTTATCTTGTAAGAATAGAAATACCTTTGCCTCGTTGTTTCTTTTCCTTCTGTTCACTTAATTTGTCCAGAGGTAGATTTGTCATCTCAACTCCATAAACAGTTCTTGCAAGCACTGCTGTCAAGGAATCCATAATGTTGGCCCATTCATTTATGAGTTCCTCCCACTCCGTGAGGGAGGACAGCACACCAAGAAAGTCATCCCAGAGCTCTCGAGAAATGTACACACAGAGGTTTGCTCGGATCCAAGCCACAATGAGCGTCTAAAACCAACCAACCAAGTGAGAGAATTAATTATCTTCGTTTGGAAAAAGTATAATTTTAACAAAATATTTTACATTACTAATAATAAAATGAACTTTACAACAGTAAGTGCTTTTGGATTTTGTTTTTCTCGTAATTTCTCAAATTCCATTTGATCAACTATAATCAGGATTTGAGCTACTGTGAAGTTAGTTATCATTATGAACAAAGTTACTAGTCCAAAATTATGAACAAAGCTACTAATTCAAAATTGGTCCTGGCATAATTGGGGAGAGGAGAAAGCTCTTTGTACAACAACTATTCTGTTCAAACAGCTCTTTCATTCTCTACAGTGGCTACTTTAGACATCATCTTCTATATGTAAACCTTCAACCTCACCAACTCCTCCCTGATTTTGAGCAGATGAACTCACTGCAGACTTAAAAGAAAACATAATTCATTAAACAAAATGCTTCTGACCTCTGCCCTCCAGGCCACATGTCTGCCCAGCCTCCCCTCCGCCTGCAGGCTCTGCTCTTTATACATGTCCCCACTCTGCTCTGGACCTCTTCCTCAGCTCTGCCTCTCCTTTATCTCCAATCCAGCCTACCTCCCCAGCTCTTCTCAGCAGCATAAAATACTCCAATTACTCCACATCTTTAAAAAAAAGTTCCCTTGAATAAAGATTATGAAGATTCCTCCCTCTATCTATAGCCCCATTTCTCCCCCTTTCAAAGCCAAGTTTCACACTTACTCCATCTGCAATTGTTCACCTCCCAGTCAGCCTCTGGCTTTCTCCCTCCTATGCCATCCCACCTTTTGCTTGGGTTTTGATCTCCATTCTCACAGCTCCAGTTATCTGTGTACTGTTGACTTCTGAATCTCCATGTTCATCTCAGACCTCTTCGCTGGTTTCCTGACCTATCTGCTAACTAGATAGCTCTGCCTGCATGTTTAGCAGGCACCTATAATACAGCATAATAGTAAAAAGAATTCAATTTCTTCCACTGAGATTCTTCCAAACCCTCAACCTGGTCTCTCCTGCTCCTCTAGTAGCCTTCAGTTTTCATAGTTCTCTGCACTTCCCCCATCAGAGCACTTAATGCTCTTTTCCTTAGGAGTCTATTAACTTCTTTGTGTCCCTCCTCTAGTCTTACAATCCACAGCACTACAACTGGTCACATGGACAACCCTACAAGACTACTATGCATATATTTTGGATATTTCCTTACCTTGATATTGCCCAGTACCTTACTTCTGCCAAAATATTCCACATCCTTTAAAATTCAAATAAAAATAATTTCTACCCAATCAAGATACAAATAGGCTCCCACTGTCATCAAGAGTTATGCTGTTCATGGAGTAGAAGTAAATATTTTTTAATTAAAAGAGAAATTTTTCTTTAACATACACATAGGAAAATTTTGAGAAATGGAAAACAGTCTATAATTAGGCAGGACTGTTTTGACCATCTGGAAATCATATTTAAAGTGACCCTAATGCAATATACCTGCTTCCTGTGTTTCAATTCATATCTACCACACTTACTAAAAGCCTAAAAATGTTAAAGTTGAGCTAAATTAGTTAAATATATTGAAAACAAGGTTTTAAACTCATATTTTAAGTGTGATTCTAAGAGGAATAAATTTTTTAGAAGTTAAGAACAGCCCTGGCTGGTATAGCTCAGTGGATTGAGCTCGGGCCTGCGAACCAGACAATCGCAGTTTGATTCCCAGTCAGGGCACACGCCTGGGTTGCAGGCCAGTTTCCAACAGGAGACTCACCAGAGGCAACCATACATTGATGTTTCTCTCCCTTTCTCCTTCCCTTCCCCTCTAAAGATAAATAAATAAATTTAAAAAAAAGAAGAACAATGTGACTTCTGGCCAAGATGGAGGTATAAGTAGGAACACATACCCCTCACACAACCATGAGAACAATCATGACTAACCTCAAAGCAAAAACAACCAGAACTGCCAGAAAAATCAAACTGTATGGAAGTCCAACAATTAAGGATTTAAAGAATTATTCATCTGGATGGGTAGGAGGGGTGGAGATGGAGAGCAAGGGCAGAGTATGTGATATGGAGGTGGCCAGACAGTGCTGGTGCTGGCCAGCAGAATTGATGGTCTGATATTCACATGTGGCAGATAAAAACCAGGAAGGTCACCTGAAGAGCAAGAGATCCTAGCTCCAGGCCAGACCATGCAGTCCAGAGTCCCAGTGCAGGGAAATAAAGCCTCATAACTTACGGCTGTAAAAACCAGTCAGGTTGGGGTCATGGAAGAAATGGCCAGTCTCTCAGAAGTATCCATTTAAAGGGCCCCCATGGTCCTAGAATATATGCAAACCACCCACTCTGGAAACTACCAACAGCACAACAGCTAGAGGGGCACCAGTTGCATACAGGGAAGTGGGTGAATTGACAGGAGATGGTGCAAGAGCTGAGCAAACAGTAGTGTTTCCTCTCTAACTCCTCCCCCACATAGAGCACACAAAGCTGTGAAGTGGGTTGATCCACCTGGTGAGTACCTAAAGCTCCTCCCCTTACAACATAACAGATGTACCA